>NW_023998415.1:14493177-14559052 GCF_014805625.2 Glossina fuscipes | reverse complement strand
ATACATACATACATACATACATACATATGTTATTTTTGCATGCGTAGATACCTTTGGATTTTTATACAAATTATATGGGGGCAATTTATTACGAAACGGGCCTAAATTATTCATATAATTTAGAATTGAAATATTTTTCCCTTCATTTGTAGATATAATATATTCAATTTTTTTCATTCACACAATTTATAATATATATATATATAGTAGTAGTTATAAAACATTTTTAAATGAATGAGTAAATAGAGTACCCAGCTTGATTTGTTGAGAGAATGGACTTAGACCATTTTCAAAATGAACGTGAACACATACTTACAAAATGAATTTAATTTCATATTGTCTTTTATTGGGACCTTGAATTAAATTGAAATGTCGTCGTATATTTTTATTTTTAAAATAGAGCTTCCATGGATGAAATGCGTCAAGCGGCCGTTAATTCGGGTATAACCGGAGTGACTGTAGCACCGAATATGACAACTACAACAACTAGTGATCGTGCTGGTATCATTAACAACGCTCAACCGTTTTCATTTACGGGTGCGGTAGGCACAGACAGTAATGTGTGATAGATGAATATGAAATGATAACCGCTAAAAATGAATTTCTTTTTTTAATAATTTTGTAATTTTTTTTTAAATATAATTTATACAGATGTTAAAGAAATAATTGAAAAAGTCGAAAAAGTTGAAAAAGACATTGACAAAAGCAAAAAGAAGAAAAGTCAATATCGTGTTAAATTAAATGCAAAGTAATAGAAACAATATCAAAGCAAAAAAAAAAAAAAAAAAGAAATAAATAAATAAAGACAAACAATTAAAAAAGACTAAGGAAAAGAGGAAGAGGCAAAGCAGAGAGTCATATACGAAAAGAAAAAAGAAGAAAAAACTAATAATAAACAGATCCTACGTTATCCATGAAGCAACAAGTGAGAGTATTTATATTCTTTGAAAATTTTCTCATCTCATGTCTATATTACTTACTTATTGATGTGAAGAACAATTGAAAGCAAAAAAAAAAAATATATATATAAAAGATAAATACAAAAAAATAAATTCATTCCATTTTATATAAAATTTAACTAAATTCAGATCTAAATGGTTTAAAATTGCGTACTATATTTTTTTTTTTTCATTTTATTTATATAAATATTTTTTTTTTTTATTATGCCACGTTCTAAAAAATTTTATAGTTCTTGTTAAGAGAAGAAAACCATTAAAAATTGTTAATAATTGAAACGTAATATAAAATTATCATAAAACATAAAGAATACCATATTTTTAATAAATTCTTTAAATGTTATAATGTTAATGATCTAAAAAATAAGAAAGGAAACGAGAAACAAAAACATATAAAACCCGTATCTACATAAGCATCTACCATATATAATTTTGATTGTTGTAAAAACTTTAAAAAATGAAAATTGGCACTAACAAAATTTATTTTTTTGATTGTTCTTTTTTAACTTAATTTTTTTTTTTTTTTTTGTTTTTTTTTTCTTTGGTCCATTTTGTCATGTTTGCTAGTGAAGTTCATTCATTTTTAGTAGAGTTTATTTATGAAAACTATATTGTAATGATTATAAATATATATATAAAATAATATTCTATGCATATTAAAAATACAATTGCTATTATAATTATTGAGATGTAATAAATGAAAAAAGAAAAAAAAAAAAATTAAGAGCATATATTTAAACCTTATTTAGTATAACTTGAATTATGTATGTAATTAATTATAAATATAGAAAAAGAAACCCATGAGAATTGATATTACATATATATATATATATACATATATACATATATATACATATATATATATATATATATATATAAATAATATATATATAATGTATAATAAATACATTTTTATTTTTAAATGTCATTCGAATTTCGCACTAGTATATGGAAGAAATGCCTATTCCGTCCTATATTCACCGTTAAAGATGAAATTGTCTCCTCTAAATCTCTATAGCATAAGTTTTTTAATTCGTTTGTAACGAACGCTTCATTATATACAAGTGTACTCGTGACTTGATATGCGATTCCCTTTATAAAATGCGAAAGTAATTCAGTCTTGCCGTTTTACAACAAACACAAATATTTTAGTATCGACCATAAAAAGTTAATTGGTAGTTCGCATTTGCATGAGAGGTACAAAAAAAGGAGCGGCACGAAACGACTGTCTAAAGTGTTCATAGAAACCCTGCGATATTGATATAAATTTCTGGGAAACAATTTTTTTCGAACTCTTGCTTTATAATTATAATTATCGCAATTAATTGAAAATTGTCCAATTGGTTGGGGAGACTGTGCTTATATTAATTGGTATTTATACCAGTATTTAGTTTATTAACACGTTGCCGGCCACAGCAAAAGTAATTAATATGTAATGGAGTTATTCACTTTGTTATAAAAAATAGTATAGGAATTAAGAATAGGTTTATTAAGAAGTCGTCTAAATCAAGGTCCGGTATACGGTTCTCGTTATCGAGCTATCGTGCGATACGAAGAACTAAAACGATACGATCGCATTTTGGGTTCAGGGTAAGCGATTGCTTGCATATCGAGTCATTTATTGCTTTTCATATTTTCTGGCATCGACAGGTAAAAACGCCGACAATATTTATTTCATTTTATTATTTTGGCCAACATTTTGCTATTACTTAGATTAACTAATCTTCTGACGTCCATTAATTTTATCAAATATGTGCTTTTACACCGCTATTTTATTTTATGGTCCCTTTAAACATGAAGCTCAATAGTTGTTTTTTTATATACATTTTTTAAATACATTTTGCGCTCGCTATCGATCAAATATTTAAACGAATTCGGTGTCGAGTTTGCTCGATAACGAGAACCGGCGAAAATTTCCTTGAAAACTCACTTGGCAGCCAACGTGTTAAAGGAAAAATAACAAAATTAGAATTTTTTTTTAGCTCAATGCTTGCATATCCCATCCATCCCGTTTGCAGTGAATTCACGTTACGTTACGCGATAATCTGACTAAAACGTTTTTCTTGCCACTGCCTAGTTTCGACACTATGGCACAATTGCCCGGCAGAGGCATATTTATGTTATTAAATTGTCTAACAAATTTAGAATCATTTTACCATATTGAATGTATCGGTTCATTTTGAAGTATCTTAAGGTAACATTAAGATATTGTTGTCATATATTGTGTCTATTAGTTTAGTTGAACTTAAAGAGAAATATATAATTTTATGAACATGTGAATTTTTATGATATAACTGCAAAAGTAATAAGAAACTCGAGATAAACTTGTCGTATGTAGGTCGCTTGCTTCCATAAAAAGCTATTTTATAAAAACAAAAAAAAAGCAAAAAATATGCTCGCATACGTTTCATTTGTTATCGCATATTTAACAAACATCTGTTATCCTCAGTTCTGTGGACGCGTTTCTTACATTTCGACTATTAGACTATTTCGATTCTTGGCTGTGTTACCGCTTAATGTGCAAATAGAAATGCTTGATCGTTTGCGCTCATTCAATGTCATCGAATCAACTGTACGATTGATAAAAAAATCCGAAGATAAAATAAGGTCGTCTGTAGCTTCAACTTCACTGTCAGCGAAAATTGTCTATGATCCAGTAATAGAAAAAATGGGAGTGGCGTTGTCATTATGGATCGAAGACCGCAACCAAAAAAGGGTGCCCTTGAGTGGTCCGATGGTCCGGGAGAAGGCAAAGCGTCTTTACGCTCATTTTAAAGAACCTGACGGTAATTGTTTGTAGTTGTCAATGTACAGATGGAGGATTTCAAGCATCGGAAGGTTGGTTCAATAATCATTGCATAACATTAAAATCGTTGGCATCTGCAGAAGAACTGAAGCTACACACATTGACGTATTGGTAAAAACTGTGGCCTGATCTGACTGCGGAAAATGACGAAGAATCTATGTAAATTCAAACTTTGACTGCAAACATAGCCGAAATCGCGAATGGAATAGAACGAGATGGGTTCGAAGAGATAGAATCAAGTGACATTCAGGAATTGCTCGAATCGGAAGGTGAAGATTGAACTGAAACCGACTTGGATGAAATGTTAAATTCACAGCCCATTGAAGAAGAGGCTTCAACAAACACTAGAAACGTGACATTTAATTTGAAAAATCTTAGTGGAGGCTTAAGAATGAGCTTCGCGATTTCTTTATGACCATTGATCCGTCTATGGAACGAAGTCTTATTTTTAAGAGGCAAATCAGTCTGAAGGAGCTTTTAAACACTTCCAAGCAAGAGAAACTTACAAAATTCTTCAAACCATTGCCTAAGCCTTAAGATAATTGATCGAAATGTTCAAAAACTTCAATTAATTTGATTTTTTTATATAATTGATTTTTCTTATTTTGTCACCTAGAAAGGTATTCCGTATAATCCCATATATATTATGGAACATATACCCCGCAAATAAAGAACTTTTACTGTATTATATATTTTTTTCTTAACATGAACAATCATTCAGGGCTTATCCCCTGAACTTGTAACACATTGATAGGTTAGTAATAACTGGAGAAACAGAACGAAATGGCGAGCAGCTGTAGCCTAGTGAGTGGATCCCCAACTCTTCTACTTCTAATGTGGTGCAATAAAATTTCGATATTCTAAATTGATATGAATTGATTTGTTTCGGCTGGATGAAAAGGTACAATTTTCGATATTTCATTGCGAAAATTGGTTCGTAATAGTCAAGTGATAAAGAAATAAATTTTACCGAATTTCGACCACGTAGGTCTGTTTTTTTGATTAACAATTCATACAAGGATTCTCAAAAAATGTAACGCCTTATATGCCAAGAAGGTCTAACGTCTTATAATGAAGATTTGTTCGCGATAGCAAATAAAAATGAAATGAAGCAAATTAGTACCACGTGGCTCCTTAGTGTGCTAAATGTATAGTAAGCCCTTCAGAGAAAGATTTAGTCTTTATTATTTCGTGATGAAAATCAGTCCATAGCAACCATTGAATTGGTTGATTAGAATTGAATTGGTTGAAGTAAAATGAAAAATGGATGAAATGAAAGACAGTTCTTATAACCGATATTTTGCTGTCGGCGCTTAATTTTAAATTTCTTTTAGTTAAGGGATAAAAAACTTCAGATCTTATATTATGACAGTAAATATTAGATTTAGAAGCCAACGTTTTATTTAAATATTTGACTTCGTTATCACTAAATCTCGGAACGCATTTGCTTTGTGAAATATAGGTCACATTCACTGGTCAGAGCTTTCTGAACATTAAGTCTTCCACATTTTTTAAGGAAATTATCTACTTGAGCAAGCGTTTTTGTAGCTGGATAATCTAACGCATCAATCAGTATGTTCATAGGATGAAATGTAGATTTACGACGGCTATTGACTATTGAATCCATACGATTTGTAGATAGCACTATGACTATTCGACTTTTTTACAAGTTAGTGATGTTTTAGTGAGGTTACTTTTGTTTTTAGAAGGCAATGCGAAAACTCTGAATGTCGCGTTTAGTCGTTATCCTATGCCCTTGTTGAGTGATGTGTTATATATGACGTCATCAGTTAAAGGGTATTAGAATTGGGAATTATGGTTTGATCAGCAAGCATGGAAGATATAAATCCGTATTGTTGCACAGCATAAGTGAAAGAGAAGGTGATAATGTGCACTGATTGCTATCGAGATGGGAATTGAACGAGTCCAAAAAGGCGTTAAAACTTCTCTCTTTCGGAAATCTATGAGTAACGTTAACAATTTGAAGAAGAGAAATTTAACGAAACGTTTTAAAATGGTTGGTCCATCAGACCAAATTGATATTGAAAGTAACTGTGATATCGAGCAGGACCGTTATAGTAGACTTTCTAAATTTAAACAAGTAACAAAATTGTGTTCAGTCTTAACCGTATCTTTTATACCCATCACTGTTATCCTAAAAAAAGATGAAAAAAAGGCAAAAGAGTTAAATTTTCATATCCTATAATATCGGGTGAACGCGGCTGATTTTTTCTATTTTCAGAATAAAAGTGGAATGTATATATGTGTATATGATGTAGTTTATGAGTAAGAAGCAAAAACCACGGAAAGCAAAAGTGTTCTTGCGTTTTTGTTACATAAGCGCGTGGGCGTTGTAGGCGTGTGCTATGAAAAGTTTATGTTATTTTCAAATTCTTTCTTAAATTCATAGGCGATATGTTCATTTTTGCGAATGACAGTCCGTCTGTCCATTTTGTTTTCTTGCGTTCTACCTAGAGACCGCCGTTAGTCAAATATTTTGAGGGAATTTGCTTGAGTGACGTGTTTTGGTCTAAGAACGAACGCTACTGAAAACGGTTCAGATCGGATCAATTTCTCGATCATCTCTCATATAACTTCTTATTTTGAGAACTCGTTTCATCGACAACTCTATTAATGCCATTTACTATCTTAACTAATATAAAAGCCATTGCTAATAATGAAATTTTAAATTCAATTTATAATTTTGCACTGTTCAAGCAGCTGTCGAATGTTTGAAGGAAAGCTACCGCACCAATCACTTGCAAATCTATCTGAGCTCAAAGTTGAAATCTTTGGTTTCGGCCAAAATTTGTACTTATTTTGCCATTAACATGCTTTTCATATATGCATTTGTGTGCGTGCGTATGTTATTGGGCATTCACAACTACTAATTGGATTCAATTTGCTTTATAAGTAGCTCTTAACAAGTTATCATAAGTATTTGCGTGTACGCGCCCATTAAAGCTATAAGTAATAATTACTTTATTCGTTTATTAACTAATGCATGTACTTGCTTTATATTTGCTGTTTGAGTTTGAGTTTAATGGTCGAGCGATCTTTCGGTCAATAGGTCGTTCACTTGTAACTTTTTTACATCTAAGCAAAAAATCTACATTGAAGGTAAGAGTAGAAAAGTTGAACGACTTGGGAACAAATAGAGTATAGTAAGAAAGCAATTTTTCTCATAATGCGAATGAATATAAGTAAGTTATTGTTTTAATAAATAAACATATAAACATATACATATTTAAGAAATGAAAATTGTATGCATTTACACGGTAACGAAGAATGACGTACAGGAAGAATGCAAACAAATGCCCATTACTTTTGCATTAATTGTCACGCATATGCTATTTTTAAAAACCTTTTATTATGTTGCCTGTCTTCGATCATTTGCTAACATCGCTTATAAGTCACATGTTATTTATTTGAATTTTTTACGTTTCATTTGCTTTCTTTTAAAACAATTTAACTCAAGTCGATCTATTAAGGCGTACAAGCATTGATATAAAAATTACGACTTTATTACAGACATCAATAAACACCGTACCAAAGGTTTTCACTCATACAACAAGGGTGAAAAGAAGTTATATGAAGCGGTACAGTATTCTGGTTTCATATTCCTTGTGACAGTCACAGGAGGTGTGATTTTTTTTTTAGAGACAAATCTTAAATTTTGTTTTTTGCCTTGGGAGTCGCATTTTAATAGAGAAATAGCTGTGTGCTGCTCTAAGATTCGTGTTCCTTGTCACGAATATAATCGTGCAAAGTGCAAGCGCAAATTATTTAGAGCAAATTATTTAAGAGCAATGAACAAAAGATGCATAGAAAGTATCCGAAGAGGGATCTCTTACTCACTTCACTTTTTAACTTTGTACTATCCGCCTGAGTGGCCGAGTAGGCAAGAGTCTCGACTAGCAACTCAATGGTCGTGGGTTCGAATCTCAAGTGCGGTAGAGTTTTTAATAAAGCCGAAAGCCTTAGATGCTAGTGCTTTAAGACTTTAGCCTTAGAATTTATTCTCTGGCTAAATTTCTAATAATAATAATAATAATAATAATAACTTTGTACAATGACTCATCCTTCTCCTAACGTGTCTATACAATACATGAATGTTAGTTATTAGGAAAAATGCATATAATTCAAGATTTGTTCTTAATAAGATCAAATTAATCATATTTAAAAGTCTGGTGTCACATATTAATCTGCGTCCTTCCAACATAAATATAGATGTTCTTTTATTCTTTATTTTATTAAATATCTCAGTTTTGTCCTTTCTTGATTTGTGTCCACGTCCTACTTATGATGCTGCCAGATGAAAACTTTTTCTGTTATGCCAAACGCTTGCTTAAGATGGGATGCATTGTTGTAAGCGAGCCAAAGCGATTCAATGCACAAAGGGCTAGACGAGCTCCCATCTTGTATTCTTGCAAGAGAACAGTATTGTTCTCTCGGATCATCGAGGATTCTTACTTTTTGGAAACTTTGTTTTCCTCTCTCACTTTATGAACGCAGTAGTTGGCATCTTGTTGAAGACTATGGAGGAGATATGGAGTGTAGAAGACTAGAGCTAAACTTATTGCTCATTGTATTTGACCGAAATTTAACTTCACGAAGTACTTACGCTCTCACGTCAGCTATTTTTGTCAGCCTGCATGCATTTCTCACTGCCAGGCTAACCTTCACAAATTATCTGGGATTTGTATACCATGGGTGGAAGGTTTTCTCAAAAGGCTTAACAACAAATAAATGTTAATCATACCGAGATTTTAGAAATAATGCTCCTTGGAATTTAACGCTTAATTGATTAATTCGTTATGGTTCCATCTTCGCAGTATATTCTTAAAGGTGCCCTTCTACTTAATCCCATCTGACGAAAGTCGCATTACATCACGAGTCCATCAGGATAGTCACTTTGAACCAATTCTATATCGCCCCATACATTAATGGTTTATTCTTCATCCATATTCAATATGTTGACGACCATATAAAATATGTTGACGACGTTAGACGGTTCTCCTCATTTAATTCAGACCCTTACTCACGCTCTCTGCAATGTGATTTAAATATTTTGGTCACATAATGCTCACTGTATTCTATGGTGTTAACTTTAAGGAATTGTAAGAAGCTCCCACCTACATAGTGAAATTTTTTCGCAGCTGAATACTCTATAGATTCTGATCTGAGTTGGAGAATGTCGACGGATTTTCCCTATATAGGCATTCTGCTTGGTCATAAACTTCGCTTCAGTTGATATATTCAGCCATCTTTCAAATAAACTAAATCGTTGGTAGGAGTTATTAAGCGTTGGTTGTTCACATTGCTTCCAAATCATTAAGTGGTTAATACCGACCAAAAGAGAAATAAAATTTATCAATTTATTACAAAAAACAACAGAGCAAGTTACGCTTTTGCCGTCTTTCTACGTTTTTATACCCTGTGCGGACGATTGCAATACCCAGGAGAACCTGAGATGCGCTTACCTTTTATTATATTTTTATTATGGTCGATTCGGAATCGTTTCCTGAATCGACATAGGCTTGTCTGTTTGTCGGTCTGATTTCTGATGTCTGCCAATATAATGCAGAGTTGAGCCTACATGTCGCAATTATCGAAATATTTTGATGCAAATTGGCTCAAGAATGACGCTACTGAAAATGTTTAGGATCAATCCAATTTCGGCATGTTAAATTGGTCTGAAAAACCTTGTCTTATAACCGTCAATACTGGAAACTAAATTTTTATATGATAAAAAGGCCTAATTTCCAATACTTCTTGATGAAAATTCGTTCCTAGTACTAATTTGACATAAAATGTAACCTTACTGAATTTGGGCTATGGACATCTATGTTTTAGATTACAACCCATGTAGGGGTGCTTATGAAAAATAACGCTTTATATGCCCAAGAAAACTAATTTTTATGATAAAAAAATATGTCCTTAGTAAATCCATCTATGGGGAATCGGGATCGCATAGGCTGATTATTTACACCGCACCGTGTATAGGGGCTCTCATGAAAGCAAACCCTTGTATGGCGGCAAAGTCTAATTTGGACTGGAATATAATAAAATCTTCGACAGGTTAGTAAAGTTTTCGAAATTTAGACTACGTTAACGCTTCATTCTCCTGCGATATGTGGGCTTTCGGAAAAAAAATGCATTGAAAGAGAAATACAACGTATAATTTTTGGTGTATTATTCATTAATCAAAATTGGATAGGGTATCTAAAAGTCGACCTTGCCCGACAACCGCTCTTACTCGTTACCTATAGGTTAATAGCTCGACGGTTAGCGTTCTCATAATTTTGTCGTTATCGTTTCCCTTTCTCTTGGGCAATTTTATTATAATTTTATTATTGGCATTTTAATCACCAAACAAACAAGCAAACGCTGGCCACTTTCATTTCATTTGATGCAAAAACAAAAAAATCAAATTTGTTTTTCTGCTATGCGAAACCGTATTTCATCATAATATCACTAAAGTCAAGTTTTTTTTTTTTTAAATTCATTCGATATTTTTTATAGGAGGAAATGACGATTATTGGCTTGGTTTACTCGATTGACTGGGACTCAGGGTAACACGCGAATCTACGCAAATCATTTTGAGTCTACACGCTCTGTTACACGGTGTTTTTAGTTTCGTTGTCTCTCATGTTTAGGTGAGTCTTGCAAACAGGATGAATTTTGATTTTTTTAGAGAATATATTTTTAACGAGTTTTTGTCTCTTTTTTTTGTTTTATGTTTTAATGAACAATAGGTGTAAGCTCACACTTCAAAGTATTTATAAAGTTCTCCTTTATGTTTTTTTCCTTTTTTTTGCGCAAAACATTTCTAATCTTGATTACAAGTAGCATTGCGTGAGAATTTTTGACGCTCGCGTGTTTTTTACACCATAGACTATGAGTTCTTTCGTGTAAAGTTTTGTTATCGTTTTGAATGTGTTAGAGAAAATTAACTAAATATATATATATTTTTCGTTTTTCTTTTTTTTTCAAATGTTAGGCAAAATAAATTGCAACTTCTAAGGATTAAGTATTAAGACAACACACAAAGTAAGAAAATTATATGCGGTTGTGACCGCATCGTTTATACCGGTCACGCTTATTCTATGAAAGTTTGAAAAAACTTTTAATACAAATTTGCTTATTCCATAGTGTCGGGTTAACTGATTTTTGATATTCTTGTAGAAAAATGTTGTGTTGTAGCTTAAGAGCAACGAGCAAAAGACACGGAAAGCAAAGGTCTTCTCGGTTTTGGCTCTGCAGACGTGTGGACGGTGTGTAGGTGTGAGCTGCTTGCGCCATTTTCAAACTCTTCTACAAATTTGCAGACCATAACTTTCTTTTCTGCGAACGAATGGAGAATATATTCCACGGATATAATGCAGCTTTTGCAGACAGACAAATAGGCGGCTTAACAAACGGACATGTTTAAGTGCAGTTCGAACATGCAACTGGGCCAGAATTTATTTACTTCATGAGCTTTTTGACGTTTGCTTTTGTGCGTTATAAAGGTATTGAAAAAATACACACACAATGACACACTATAATATTGGATAGGCGTAGGCGTCAATATTTACCATTTCCATGCAGGTATTATTATTATTATGATTATTATTAATTTCGCCAGAGAAATAAATTCTAAGACTAAACTCTTAAAAGCACTAGCATCTAAGGCTATCGGCTTTTTTATTAAAAACTCTAGCGCACTTGAGATTCGAACCCACGATCATTGACTTGCTAGTCGAGATTCCTCCCCTTCGGCCCCTAGAAAAACATATGTTGAAATTTTTATAGATTTATTTGCCTTAGTTTGTGAGTAATGAGGAAAAAGCCAACTTTTTTTTATTCCTTTTTGGAAACCAGAAGTATTCCTAGCTTATGCGGTACTGCAGGCGTGTTTTACGATCGATTTAGTCCATTTTCGATACCAAGTTGGATGCGAGAATTTGCCATATTTCTGCCAAATTTGAAATTGACAGATGCATTTTGGCGATCCGGAGAATATTTACTACAGACATTGAATAGACGGACAGACATATATGCTTATATCGATTCAGAATTTGATGCTGATTAAGCATGCATATACTTTATGGGGTCTCTGAAGGTTTCTTTGGGCTGTTGCAAACGTTTTGACAAACCGAATATACCTCTTATATTTCGGTGATAGGTATCAAGATATTTACGAAAGAAACATTGGAATTATAGTTTATTTTTAAGACAAGAATGTCATAGAAAGTATTTGTTAATGTTGTATTACTTTTCTTCTTCTTCTTCTTCTTCTTTGTTTTGGTATATTTAAAGATAAACGCCTGCTCACAGCACGATATTGGCGCCGGTTGCAAAAGTTCTTGGTCTTTAAATTATAGTTTTGCCCAATAAAACTTTATCGTTGCCTTTAGGATTTTTAGGGAAGAATTTCTTCTATGCACAATATATATATACATGCACATATAATAAATATGAGTACTTTAATAAATCATTTTTTTCTTTCCTTTTTTACATATACCATTACCAATACGAAAGTACACCCACATAAATACATTGTTGGCATTCATCTTTTCATATATATACTAAAAGTTTTTCGTTGTGTGCAGTTTTGCTTCAGTCCTTTCGCTTGTTTATAGAGTTTATAATAATATTTATTTTTTTTTTTTTTTTTTTTTTTTTACTTTTCGTAAAGTATTTATATATTTGAAAATGTGTTAAACGTTGGCTTAAGTGGCATTTCATATGTGTGCATAAACCAATCCACACTTATGCTAAAAGTATATATAAAAAATTCTTACGCATACAAGTTTCACATTATACGGGTTTCTTTTGCCAATAGTTCTCATAAAATTTTGAGGTTAAGTATTCTAAAAGTTTTTCATTTTCTTCTTGCTGGATATTAACTACTGTTGCTGTCGCTATTGCAGTTGCAGTTGCAGTTGCTGTTGCTGTTGCTGTTGCTATTTGCTTCTAATATATAAGCGTAAGCATCAAGCAAAAAGTTTTTCCTGATTTTTCAGGTCAGTGATGTGTTGCTGTTGCTGCTTGCTTCGTTAATGTCGAGAAGTCCTCATAGACAACTCAACTCTATAAATCCGTTTGTGTATTGGTGTTTATCTAAGCGCTCATGTAGAACTATATAAATTTCTTTAGAAAATTTTTGTTTGCATCGTAAACTTTAAAAGAAAAGAAATAAACAGAAATAAAAAACAAACACACTGCACATAAGCGCAGTAAAAACGTGCAATAAGGATATACTAGGGACAGAGAAAGAGATAGAGAGAGAGAGAGAGAGAGAGAGAGAGAGGTAAAGGGGAAGAATAATTCAACAGAGATAAAGGGATAAAACTAAAAAGAAATGTAATTAATCCATATGCAAAACTCTTCCCCTCTCAGATAAAACTTCCTATCGAACTTATTGAACTTGGGTACGTAACACTAAGATTAGTTTAACTTTACAAATATAATAACGAAAACTTTCAATCCAAAATAGCACAGGCGTATGAAAAGTTATATTTAGCACAATTTTTGCATGGCTCCTAAAGTAAATATTCATTTTTTTTTTTTTTTTTTTGTAAATTTTTTGCTTAAAGCAAATACAAACACTATAGCGGGATATATACCACAATTAAATACTTTCCACACTATTTCGTTTAGTACGGTTATTCATATAACGACTTATCAAACTAAGGTGTTGTATGAAAAGTCATCGAAAAAGTGGTGCCATCCGAACCATTCTCAATGAGTTTCGTTCGCAAGGCAAAACATGTCAGCGTACAAAGTTTCATCAAAATATCTCAAATGTTGCGACTTGTAGGTCGAAAATATAAGAAAACAAGATGAACAGAGGGATAGAAAGTGATCCTGTATCGATAGTTTGACGAAAGTTTCCGCCCTTTCATTTCAATCTTAGAAAATCTAAAATATATGTTTTGTATATTAAGACACATTTATATGCAAAAATTTAAATTTATTAATACATTTTTTTGTTATTATTTTTTTTTCTTTTGTTCGCTAGAGAAATTATTCTGTTGTTAACGAACAGAATATTACAAAATATTGCACGCTAACCAAATGCAATAATAAAGAGGCAGTCAAGTAAATGGCGGCAAAGCCTTACTTTCCGAAAATTAATTAAATATATCTGCACGCCCCGCCTTGCATAATAGGTCATATGGAAAAGTCTTCGCGGTTTTGTCCGCGGGTTCAAGTTTCTTTTCCAGTGGTTGATATTTATTGCCTCCGCTATTTCCTGACAGCTTGCGTGCCGATCTTGTTCCACCAGGTGCAAAACTTCATCGACCGTTTCAGCGACTGTGATGTTGCATCTTTGACACCGAAATTTCCGGAACGCAATTCACAATGCGAATCACTCCTGGGTCCTTCGTTTACTCACGGCATTCGCACGGTATACTTCACAAATTTTTTTTTTTTTATAATAAAAGAGCATCGCATAGTCTCTTTCTTTAGATATTTCATTTATTTTGAAATCAACATAACTTTTTATACGAGCAAAAAATTAGAAAACTATCTACACAAAAAAATGTTAACTGAAATGTCAAATTTTTTGCACATATTCGTTTAAAACAATCAAATGCGTGGTGCCCGATGTCACGACATGAACATCATCCCGTGGGGAAAACCACGGAGAATTTTCAATATTACGTAATATGTGTATTACGAGGGCTGCGTATATTTTGATCAGCGATTTCTTCAGGTAAAAATTGTAAAGAAATACGAGGGAATTAGATGGTTTTCGACCTTCTCCATATAAAACAACAATTCTCCATTGAATATTATTGATTTATTCAGCGTACGCCAACGTTAATCATGGAGCTCTCAAAATTATGTTTTCGACCATCGTATTATTATTATTATTATTATTATTATAAACTTAGCCAGAGAATAAATTCTAAGACTAAAGTCTTAAAGCACTAGCATCGAAGGCTTTCGGCTTTATTAAAAACTCTACCGCACTTGAGATTTGAACCCACGACCATTGAGTTGCTAGTCGAGACTCTTGCCTACTCGGCCACTCAGGCGGCGACCTTCGTAACTTTTGGTGTTTAATTTGAAAAAGTCTTCTGCCGAAATTCACCAAACACGTGCAGAAGCTTAGGGCGATGCTACTCCAGCATATCTCAATTGTCAATTCTGGTCTCAACAATTTAAAAAGGGTAATTTTTATGTCCACGAGGGGATCTAAGAAGCTCGAAAACAATGAATTTCAAGACTTATTGGCCGATCACCGAGCTCCAACTCTCAAAGAACATTCGGGCCGTTTAGCGCTTAAGGAATCAACTATTTTTACATGTTTACATGCGATGGGAAAGATTCGAAAGGAGAAAAAATGCTTATCTCGCAAATTGACTGAAAATGCCACTTTGCCCAATTGTTGCAAAAGTTGCCCAGGGATACACTGTTGCAGTTCGAATGGGCAATTCTGCCACCATTTGTCCAGATCGATGCAGGATGGCTTGGCCGGCAAGCGGATCCGCAAAGTTGAAGAAGTGCGCTAATTGGTCGATGGGTTCTTTCGACACGATATCGTCATATCGCTAGAAATATGATAAAATGTTGTTGTAATGTGATGGAAAAATTATGCCTAAAATGTATTGCAACAATTTTTCTCCCTAAATGCCTTTCTCAAGTGTAAAAATGGCCAAAAAACATGCAACCTCCTAATCAACCTTATTTTTTTAGGCTAATTTCCGAGCTTTGCACGGAAGCTAGAAGCTATTAGCTTTTAATAAAACGAAGTATTATTAGTTTTCGCCGACTCATTGGTGAAATGTTTGAATTTCAAATCTTGAGAAGGATGATAAGAAAGCATCTAAACGATACAGTAGTGCAGACAAGCAGTCATGGCTCAATGCATGAAACCTGAATGTGTCGTTTTATATCAATCGGGTGCATATCGTGTAATTTAGAAAGCTTACAGCCTAGGAATGTAACAAAGTCGCAAAATTATTGAATCATAAGATAAATGTAGTCGGTACAATGTTTTTTTTTTCCATTTAATACATTTTTAGCAGTCATTTACCGCTTGACTTATTCCATGTTTCTCGATCGTCTTGTATAAATTGTCTTGATAGAGAGTGTTTGTCATATGAAGGTTATCTGAGCTGTCGGTGGAGAGATAATAGTCAAAATGCTGATCAGCTAAATATGATAGATATTCATTGTACTATAATTTCCTCAATATCAAAAATTGCCAAAACACTTGGAAATCATTTAGGAATACATTCTAAGAATAAAGCCTTAAAGCGCTAGCATGCATCTAAGGTTTTCGGCTTTTATTAAAAACTCTACCGAACTTGAGATTTGAACCCACGACCATTGGGCGGGCTTGCTAGTCGAGACTCTTGCCTACTCGTCCATTCAGGCGGAAAAAAGAAGAGAAGAAAATTAATTTATTATTATTATTATTATGAATTTTGTAGTCTACGCCATTTGTGGTACAAGGTTCTATTTAATTTGTACGAATGTATGCAATATGCAGAAAGACTTGAGATAGACAGAGCTTTTATTGTACCGATCGATAATCACTTTTTGAATCGTTCTAAGATTGTCTGTCCGCTTGTCCGTCAAGCATGGGCCGCAAATATTGGGAGAAAAGTTTAATGACCGTGTACATCGACAAGAGTCAATCTATGAGAGTTTGTAACCAAGACTATGCGATATAGCTCCATAGGATTTTTATATTCTGCTTTTGCGGCTCCAGGTCACACACACACACACACACACACACACACACACTTGAGATATCGTATTATAATTTACTATTTTCTTGATTAATCTAAATATTTGCGAGATATCAACTTCTATCCGTTCGAAAAATCTTTAAATATATTATATATTTTTTTTTTTACACTTTTCCGTATTGAAAAACTAAATCTCACACTTTTAAGAAAAAAGAAAATACTTCTTCTTACGCGACTTTGGATATGAAAAGTGAGCCATGGCAATGTAAAAGGAAACTTTTCCTTGCATCTCTTATATGAGGTTAAAGCATTCGTTAGTCTAATAGTTGCATAGTAGTAAGTATAAAATTTTCAAAATTGTGGGCGTTGACTTTTTTCACGTTTTCTCGAAATAGAATTTTTTTTTTTTTCTTTTCCAATACTTCTTATCGCTATACACAGTTTCAGCTTCTTACACATGTATGTATTACTTTTTTGAAATATTTTTTTCTGGCAAATAGCACTAATAGAGTTCTTAGTTCGCAGTTAAATGTACAGTTAAGAGGAATATCTAATTAATAACTTCTTAAATAATTCTAGGCATTATTACCTAGAATGGTTTTAGCTAAAGGATCCTTATATCGTTTTTCAGTAGATTTTTTTTTTTTAAGAGTATTTTTCGCACCCGCCACCAGAGCATAAGAATATATTCACTCAACTAAAACGTTTAAAACTTCTTGAAGGAAGTTTTCCAGATCTTATAATATACATACATATATATGTATATATACAAATATAGCACCCTATATATATAGTATTATATTGTAAATCAAATTAGGTACGTCTGTCTGTCTGTCTATCCGCGTGCTTGTATATCTGTCTGCACATTTAGGTAATGTCTGCGGCAAACGGTCTTGTGGTTGCAAAATTCGATCTTCGAATTTTGACAAAGATATTGAAAGCTTTTGCAGGGAAAGAATTTGGCAATATTTGGAAATGAGCAAAATCGATGAACGGACACATCGATAGTATAACGTAGATTGAGAGCAACTCTCTTTTCAAACGCTTATTACCCCCCTAAACTGATCGCTGATATAGCGATCAATAGTTTAGCTTATATTCTCTGAATCGAAATAAAGTATCGAAATTTAATTCATTGTTTTTGTTTTGTGATGAGCATAAAAAATACGGTCATAGCCGAATATCATTGTTTGTCCTTATTTAAAATACATACGCAATCACTTACATCAAAAAGTGCATTTAAATATTATAGAAAATGTTTTTGCTCTCATTAATCTTTTAACGTCATGTTAAATATGTGTCTTATACCCGTCACTGGATGCTAAAGTGGTTGCGGTTATTTATAGAAATTTTTTTCCTTCACGCAGCGGCTATGCGCCGTTACTCGAGGGAAGAAAGACATCAAATTATTGCTTAATAACTTGTTGTATTTCTCGTCTCTCGTTTTATAATTATCGGCTGTCGGTACTTTACAGATCAAATGACATTTAAATTTTCAAAACTGTCAAATTGTCACAAGTTAAATTTCTTAGCATAAATTGTGAAAATGTACGGTTTGGATTTTCTTAATTCGAGTATTACCTTGGCCAGCTAAACAATTGTCCATTCGCATGTATTTGGTATGGTAATCATAGATGCGATAGAAGTAATAGAAATTTTAGATACCAGAATATTATGTTGTTATTAGTAGTAGTGTTTCACGAGTTGCGTTTGTTTTTCCAAATTGTTATCTAAATTGAATTAAAAAAAAAATTTTAACGGCTTAGACGAATAGCGTATTTTGATTTCTAATTGCGTTAAATTACAACAACAATAGGATTTCTGAATTAAAGAGTTTGTTCGTTATATTGAAACAAAGGTCTTGCGGGTAAACGCAATGCCATGGCGGCAAGGATATGAAATATAATTCGTGTCTTGATTTACTCTTATGTGGAAAAGTGTATATGAGTTTTATTTTTGATCAGCTTTTTCATCGCTCCTAGTGTAGAAGACAGAACTTCTACACCTCTGCGGTGTTTTATATAATAATATGAAATTTCAAATTCTTTTATAGTACGGGAAAAAAAATTTTATACATAAGTAAAAGTGGCAAATCGTTTTAATATCTAAATGATCCACCAATTAAAAAAAGAGTACAAATTGACTCATTTTGAATTAAAAAAAAATAAAAAAAATAATGACTACAGCATTAGCATCTTAGCTTTCTCTTTTAGTAGAAATGAGTACAACTAACGTATGATTCTAAGTTTTATGAGAAGAGGAATCAATATTCGTGATGGTTTCCAGGACGGATTCGTTAACGCAACAGATTCAATGGATTTAATGTGTGAACAATACAAAGAAGATCGTAGAGCGGAGAGCCTAACCAAACCCATAGATAGATATTCTTTTAGTTATAGTATGCGTTATCAAATCCTTTTACCAAAAATTTAATAGAGTCTAGCACAAATCTATCTCTATTTATGGAGACTTCAATATGTGAATTGAAACGAACTTTATTACCGATATTTAGAAAACAATTTATATCCACTCGTTTATGTGAATCAAAGAAATATTCACTTGGCTGTGAATGAAAAGGCAACAGATAGACTTTGTTTGCACAAAATGTAGGTTGACTTGGTCACAGGCGGAAGGTCGTTAATGTACAGAACAATGCCAATGAGGAACACCTCAAATAGGACGAATTTGACTAGGATGGAATTAATGAAGAAATACTATAAACGATCTTTTAATTAATTACTGCGCTAAGTATGAATCGAAACCACATGGCTGCACTTTAAAAATCAATAACTAATAAACAATTCGGACAAAGACCACTGGAAAAAGTCTTATAAAGGTTTATAATTTTGGATCTGCTTCTTACCGAAATACATAGGGGAGAAAGGGTGCGACATAATTGCAAAAGATTCAGGTCAATAAACAATGCAGGAATATGTGGAACAATCTGGAACACATAGTTAAGCTACAGTTTTTTTGGGACTGGTCTTCAAATACAACGTGAAAATTCCCAGAAAGGTTAGAAATTCTTCCTATTTCCCAACAGAGTTTATCAGCACAATATATACGATTTTTATACTCTACATCGCTTGTGATACAGGGTATATTAAGTAATTGCGTTCGTATACAACACGCAAAAGTGCTTAAAATAGACTCAACATTTATTATACCGATCTAATCCGAATCTGAATAATCTGAATTGATCTAAGCCTGTCTGTCGGTCTTTCCGCTTGTCCGTCTGTCCACCTTGATATGAGATATTTTGATGAAATTTGGCATAGGGACATGTTTTGATCCAGGGACCCTATTGAAAATGGTTCAGATCGGTGCATTTTTTCACCCATTCCCTATATAATGCTCGATTCTGAAAAGTCGTTATATGGAAAAAAATTGTAAATTTCAAAATTTCGCGGCAAAAGTGGCTAAGTAGTTCTAAATTGGTATGAAAACTTTGCACCAGCTGAGACAATTTTTGAACCCCCTCTCATATAACGAAAAGTGAAGTTCATACAACGAAAAGGCATAATTCTCAATGCTTTATGATGATAATTATATCATAATAGTAATTTGGACCACATCGGCCTATCCGGCTTAGGGCTAAGTATTGAAATAAGGAGAGCAGCAAGATAGATGCAGTAGTAACTTCCTGATATTTTCAACTATTCTCTTCACAGTTGACGAAGTAACATCAACTTTCCGACTTTGCGAACTGTCACCGTCGAATTCTCGTTGTTTTTGAAATATTGCTCAATAATGAGAACGTGTTGATCTCCCGTGTAACGTTTTATTTTTATTAATCGTAAAATATCAGCTGCCGAACTGTTGTTTTTTTTCAAACTCGGCGTACGTTTTTGGGCACCCTGTATAAGTACATACAAGAGGAACGCCACTTATTTGTCGAATTTGTACACATGTAAATCCTTCTTGACATAATATTTCACATATCCACACAAACAATGAGAACGAAAGAACAAGCTGTCGATTGGCTGTTAATTAACTGTTATTGATAACAGGAGAGCGCAATAAGTTCGAAATAATCTACTAGTTTGTATTTTGAACTAAATGTTGGACCATCCTGTCATTTAGTTGTCTCTGATGCTGACGGACATCGGTTCCAGTTGTTTTTGACAATATGTTCACTATATCGAAAACTACAGACAAAAATATGAGATATACGTCGGCGTTTTGTCAAGGATTTTCTCAGTTTTTTCCAGATTGCGGGCGTATACATACACCTATTAAGCCCCTTTTTAATCTTACATTTTCAATCGATCAACAAATGTTAACGCCTAACTTCAGCTTGCGATCTTCGTTTTTGTGAATGTAATGACTTCAGGAAACTTATGGATCAAAATGATCAATAATGGTAGATATAGATAGATGTTTTCTGAATCTCGGAAACTGAACCACGAAATTTGATTATGGATATTTGCTGGTTTTTTCATAAAAATAAAAATCATCAGAAAATATTGCAACTTTGCATGCTTTATAACCTTAATTTTTAAGTTCAAAAGCTAGTCCTAGTGTTAGAAGTGTCGTTTTCAAATCTATAAAAATTTTAAAGCAAATTTCAAGCGATTTTTTGCATTAAAACAAATATCTTTGAAAATTAAATAAAAAAAAAAAAAAACAAGTAAGAACGTTATAGACGGGCAAAGTCGTTTATTAGATATCTTACACCCCTACGCCCAATACATCTATTCACTTAATCCACTAAAAGTTACACATTATTTTCAGCCCTCATATTAAAGGAATTCTTATATGCGTTGGTATCCAAAAGATAGACCTACATGGTCCAAATTCGATTAGGTTGATTTCTATGTTAATCCACTATTATCAGTTAATTTTCAGCATTAAATATTAAAAAGCCTACCTTCTTAATAT
The DNA here is from genome assembly GCF_014805625.2 of Glossina fuscipes. NCBI lineage: Eukaryota > Metazoa > Arthropoda > Insecta > Diptera > Glossinidae > Glossina > Glossina fuscipes. The sequence goes on along the minus strand of NW_023998415.1, from coordinate 14,537,714 downwards.
ATAAATATTTAGTTTTTGTAGCAACGGTTATGTGAAAGAGGATTCAAAAAGTAGTCCCAACCGAATTTTTCAATGTCAAATTACTATTACAGAGCAAGTTTTGACGAGAAAATCTGAGACTTGCAATTTGTTTCCATATAACGACTTTTAATAACAGAGGGTTTTATGGGGAGCGGTTGAAAAAATGACCCCATGTATATCGTTTCCATTAGATTTCGTCCTAGGGCGAAACTACGTCTATGTTTCAAATTTTATCAAATTATTTGAAAAATTGCGATCTATAGCTTGAAAGCAAATTTACATGGACGGACATCAGACAGACGATCGGACGTTCAGACAGACATCCTTAGATCGATTGAGAAAGTGATTCTGAGGCGATTGAAATAATAAAATATGGCTCCATCTTAATCTTTTCTGCGTGTTACGTGCGTCGCCACAAACTTAATTTACCCTGTACCACAGGTGGTGTAGGGTATAAAAACAACAAAAAATTCGCATATATGCGAAAATGTCCAGCAACTTTTGTGACCGACATATGTGATAGCTGACAAAAATATATCAACATCAACCAACGCAAACAACACGGTCGAATGAGAGAAAGAATGCGAGAGGGAGTGCGGAGATGGGCATTGTATGCATATTGGTCTTGACCAGGGCCAATGGCACTAAACTCTAATGTTTAGTGTAGCATTTTTCATAAAATGACAGTACCGGAGACAACTAAATAACAAGATACGCTAAGAAATTTATCAAAGTAAAATGTGATAAAATCGCAGATACCTTTGACATTTCCACCATCGATAACAACTGTAACGTTGTTAATTACCAGGCATTTAACTGCTTTATCTTTCACTCTCAGGATTGCGGTACGCCTAAGGATACTTTTAGTAGCAAATATAACTCGGTTTCGTTTTATGGTTTATTTCATATTAAAGAAATTTAAGTTTTAATGTTTATTCCACAAGGTTGTGCTAAGTTTGCATGGATGAATGCAACACCCGGAAGAACTTCACATAGATCCACATCTTTTATTATACCGATCGATTGAGAAAGCTTGTTCGTCCATCTGTCCGTTTTGTGTTCTTGCCTTCAACTTACAAGTCGCAATTTTTGGAATATTTTGGTGAGCTGTGATACAAAGACATGTTTTAGCCCAACGACGAAAGCGATTAAAAAATGTTACGGATTGTTTCCAAATAATATCTTATTTCCGAAAATCGAATATATGAATAACTGCATTCACCGAAGTAGAGTAAGGTATTTAACGGGTGGGCCGACTCTCTCTCACTATAGTGTTTTCATTTGTTTTTAATGGAAATTTTTTTATAGGCATGTGAAAAAATTCTCTATAATCAAAAAAAGTTATATTATAGGAATAATTTATTTTTATTTAATATAATTTATTTACATGCATATATATTTAACATATTGTCATAAATTTTCCAAATATCACATTAATTATTTCATACATATGCGCGTCCCCAGAATTAGTTTCAGATCTATGTCCAACAATTTTCTTAATTCAAATAATTAAAAGTATTTCTCTCCAATGCATCCGAAACGAAGTTTGGCAGGCAGGTCAGCTCGTTTCAAAACCTCAAGTCGAAATATATTTAAAATATTCAGTAATAAAAAGTAAAAGGAAATAATAAGGTGGTAAGTAATGCATAATAAGTGAAGTAGTAGGTAATAAAAAGTTAGAAATAATAAAAAGTAATAAATAAAAAATAAATAAATCTATGACATGGTCTTACCAAAGAAGCAGTTCCATAGCGATAACTGTAGCTGCAAATGAACAAGTTCAATCTGGTCTCACCTCTCTCATTATTCATAATGTAAGTATCCAAAGACTCTGAAATCTAGTATCTCTTAGTTTGCAAAAATTTCTTGACGTGTCTTCTTAGTTAGTTGTCTCTGGTAGCACAAAACACATTGACATTAATAAACCCATGCTTGCAATTATATGCCTTGGCATTTAGAACGATTGATAAAATGTTCAAAATTTATCATCATAAGCACATATACGATGCGTCCTTATCGGTACGACTATCTGTGAATTAGTGCAGCAAATATAAACAACTATGTGTTTACTGCATGCCTATGCCTTCATATCCGCATTAAATGGACACTTCGTGAACATTAAACACATCTACCACTTGCTAATAAAGACCTGCAGATATGAACGGTAACGGGTTTATGTCCTTTTAAATTTTTTCCAATAGTTTTCGCATGTTTATAATGATGAGTTTATTGTAAATAGACTAATAAATGTTTGTCTTGCTTATGTGAATGCGTAAATGGTTGACAAGACTTATTTGGGTGTAATGAGTAAATTTTATGATGTTTTGGGGTAAAAACTCATGCGAAGAATTAACATTTGCTGATGGTAAGCAATTAATTATTATTATAGAATATAATTAGTTGCTGGTATTTTATGCCATTTGCTTGGCAATTTGCTCTTAAATAATTCTTATACAATGCTTGCTGTTGTTCGTGTCCCTAACCGAACTTTGTTCTCCTCATATTTCGATTCGAAACAAGATATGATCGCGAATGGATTATAATATTATATGTATACAATGTTTCAAGCTAATCTGATCACGTCGAGCTTTTAACTTTGAACTTCAATCTTTTAATTATTTCATATTGCATTTCTGGAATCTTTTCATTTACTTTACTTTAAATTCATAATTGATACTAAAAAAAAAAAAAAGTGTTTGTGTATATGGAGTTAGTCATGATATGAAAATTAATTAACTCTTTTTACAAATTATATATTATTATACCACTTTGTCACTCGCACTTACTCGATCCGAAAGGAATTTTTCATCTTAAGCAGGGAGGCAGGAAACGAGTTAAGGAAGTATGTATAGAAATGGATAGGACAGAAATGCGTTAAGGAATTATGGACACTATGTCAGAATAGTAACCGCAGTATCATATTTGATCATTTCTTTCCACTCTAGGAATTTAATCAAAGCTTATATAGAATTTACATGAGCCAATAGATTTTTTCCGCTCAGCTCTTGAAGTTTTTGTACATTACTCGTAGTAAAATGGTATACTAAGGTTCGGATAGACTAACCTTTTATTATATCGACGGTCCAGAAAATGATTCTGAGCTTGTCTGCCCGTCTCGAAAATGATTCGGATCGGACCACTTTTTCGACCATTTTCTTGATACCGCCTCGTTTTGACAAGCCGTTATATGAATAGCAGTATTAAGCGAAGTCGCTTAGGGCGTTTAATAATTGACCGTGATCCACTATAGTGTTTTTACTTGTTTTCTATATAATCTTATGTCAAACAATTTATGACCTGTGCATTATATTTTATGTTCATGTACGGCTTGTTTGAATATATAAATGAATTTAGACGATAACCAAAAACAATAACAATAACATTATTGATGAGTAATTAAGAGTTACGTCGTAATATGATTTTTTATAGACACATTATGATCAGATTAGGATCAAGAGAATTTTTAATCGCTTCGCTATTGGAAAGATTACAACAAGACATCACGTTTTCGTAACTCTAAAGGCGAATTTTAATAAAATAGTGAAATAATTTGTAGATTTTCCACCTGCCCTTCATAACTTAAAACGTTTGAACAAAAATTGTAATTATATCCTAACATGATTGTCGGGGAAGAAAACGAAAAAAAAAAAATCTCGTCCTTTCTAGAAAACAAGTTTTTTGCTTCAGCTTTCGATCTACTCAGGCAAAAAAAAAAGAAGAAGAAAACAAGTAAGTAAACTATATGGGTCTAGTATTTCATGGAAATCCCATAAGTAGACTTACTTGTTCCAAATTTGATATAATTAAATTTTATATCAAACTACTCTCAAAAATCAATTTTCAGCATAAAATATTAGAAATGAGACAATATATTATATAAATATTAGAAATGAGACCTCGATAGAGGCTTATTCTAAATTCGGTAAGATTAATTTTGATGTCAATTTTATTTTGATGAAAGAATGAAGAAATATAGAATAATCAGGCCGGGGATTCAAAAAATTGGCCCATCTGATCGCGAATTTTTCACACTAACTTGAAATGTTGAAGTACTTTAATGACCTATTGAAGCCAGGCTTCATACGGGGAAATAATCGAAAAAGTAGTCCAATTCGAACCATTTTCAATAGCGATCGTCGTTCGTTAGAACTTGTAGCAAGGATTTTTCGTGGGTTCCTGTCCGCAGGCATCCCTGACATATGTTCAAAAGTAAAAATAAGGCAAAAGGGGAGAAAGCCTTTCCGTCAAATCCCTTTTTTAATTTTTGCATGTATTAATTCTCAAGAGAGTTTATTAATTAATAGGCCAAAGGGAAGGCCATCCGTCAATTCCTTTTTGTATAATTAAGTCTCTCCCGAGAAAATTTTAATTCCAACGACTTTATGAACAAAGTCCATCATACACCCGCAGGCATACGTGGCTTTGTGAGGCGAGCCTCCTGACCCCCGTGGCTCCCAGTTTTGCAAAGCCTTTGGCATACTTTGGGCGGTTGTTAAGACAACTGTACTTGCTTCGGATTCATCATACTTCCTTGGTTGCCAACACCATGAACTACTTTTCTTCGAGCTACATAGGTCTCGGGTATTGCACTGACATGGTAGAGTGATCTACCATGCACTCGCTAGATTACTACCTTCAACGTACTTAAAAACCATTCATTCATATATTTCCTCGGTAGTAACCAGCTATTGAGTGAAGAGCTCATCTTCCAGCCAACCCCTCCACCATCTCTTAGAAACTCGTCGCCGAGTTAGTAGCCCAAAAACCTTAAACTCTTCTTAGCCCGGGGATCACCACTGGGAGGTGAGAGTTTCGGCACATCTATGCTCCCCATTAAAGCATAGTTTATCTCCCCCGTCGTTCGTTAGGCTTAAGCATGTCAATGTACCAAATTTCGTTGAAATATCTCAAAAGTGTAACCTGCAGGTTGACTTCAAGAAGACGAGATGGATAGCCAAGTTAAGATTAATTCAGAAAGTGATTCTCTATTCTATCTCAAGTCCTTCTGGATATTGCGTACAAATTTAAAATACATTTGCCACATCATAGGCGATGTAAAGGATATAACAATGCAAGTGATGTAGGTATTCTAAGTTTATTATTCCAAAAAGTTCATCGAACCGCCTATCTGTACTAAAGTAAATAAGGGGAAAAAAGACCAAAAAATATGTCTTTCATATGTTATATGCAATAGAGATACAGAGCTTACAATAAAAATCTATAATTTTGTAAATATTAATGTAGGTCAGTGGTGATAAAATGAAAATCCAATTATCCCAACACGTGTACATACAAACGCATATATAAAGCAATGTCCTTATATTATATTCTATATTTACTGTAAAATACATTTATACGTTTCGTATGTAAGAACGTAAGAGCGTATGAGAGTATGAGCGTATGAGAGTATGAGAGAATGAAAATGATAACAAAGGATAATTTGTGTTTAGAACGATTGTTATCGTTTTAAAATAATGTCTTTAAAGATTTACCCCTTTTGCCCTAATTGTGGTTGCGTAACGATTTAGGGCGGCTTATAGCTGCAACGACCACATTACGACCAATAGACTTGCATAACAAATTGCATTTTGACAGTAAACTAGTTCAGCTTTCACACCTGACCTATGATGTGCAGCAAACAGTCGCCTTCAGTAGAGAGGGCAACAGGAGATTGTTTATTTCCATGGAGATGAATGCGTTATTGTTCTTATAGATGCAAATATATTTTGCGAAACTCTCATTTAAGTAACAATAATTGCTTTATAGTCAACTTACGGATCAAATGAAAATACTTTACTGCCGTATTCGAATAATTTTTTTTTGCATTTGCAACATTTTCCTTAAAGTCTTGTAATAATCTTTTCATGTTAGAACAGTGCAAAATTACAATTTACACTATATAATAGTAAGTTTCACTTTCTTTAAAATTCTGATAAATACGCTTACTAAGCTTTTATACGTATTGCAACCGGCACGCTGCGCTTATTTGTACGGCTTATGCAAAGCAATATAAAGTCTTCTAAGCGACTCTCAGTCTTCAAAGCTGCTCTCAGTCTTCTAAGCGACTCTCAGTCTTCTCAGCGACTCTCAGTCTTCTAAGCGGCTCTCAGTATTCTAAGCGACTCCCAGTCTTCTAAGCGACTCTCAGTCTTCTAAGCGACTCTCAGTATTCTAAGCGACTCTCAGTGTTCTAAGCGGCTCTCAGTATTCTAAGCGACTCTCAGTCTTCAAAGCTGCTCTCAGTCTTCTAAGCGGCTCTCAGTATTCTAAGCGACTCTCAGTATTCTAAGCGACTCTCAGTCTTCTAGACGGCTCTCAGTATTCTAAGCGACTCCCAGTCTTCTAAGCGACTCTCAGTCTTCTAAGCTGCTCTCAGTCTGCGTCATTTTTTGTATAGGGTGTATTAGGTGCGAACGGAGGTATGTATAATTCCAGGAAGAATTTAACATAGATCCACATTTTTTATACCGCTTGACGAATACGAATCATTTTTCTAATCTTTTTAAGCCTTGCTGTCTTTCCGTTTCTCGCTCTATATGATGGCTGCCCATGTATTTTTGTGGTCAACGTATACGGCATAGTTTATGAGATATTTTTAATGGAATTTAAAATATAGAAGTCTTTGGATTCAAGGACTGAAAACGAATTCAATTTCGCAAGTTTTGCAACCGTTCCCCACATATAAGACGTTACTTTGAAAAACTAATCATATGAAACGGAATTGCAATTTTAAAGAAATCGCTGACTAATAGTATACTGGACTTTAAAAAATGTGGGAAAAATTTGGAATAATTTTGGAACCGTTTGAGTTTAAATATTTGACTCATAGTAGTGATTCGTTCTAAGGATTAACTGTACGAAATTTGAGTCACATAAGTTTATCTTTGGGACCTCACCCTGTGAGGAGTGTAACTAGATTACAGTTACTCGTTCTCTTCCACTCTCTCCCCTCAGCTCTTCCACAGCTTTGTTACATTTACAGAAGACATTCTCTTAATTGATTGGTCTTCAAAAAAAAAAAAAAAAAAAAAATTAGACAACGAGCATAGGACTAATGAGTCCACACGCAAGAGACTATGCAATAGACGCATATTCCGTTGCTGGCAAGCGCTTGCGTAGTCCTTTTCTACGGTATTTTAAATACAAAAATTCCGCGTTCACATACCTTCTACCGAGTAAAAACGGGTTGATACAATTTGGACAGAACATTAAATTTAGCTATGCATCTACGCAATGTGTATAGACTTTTTATGAAATGGGTAAAAAAGCTGTTCCACTAGTAGAATGGGATAAATATCAACTTTCAGAGGGACCTTAAGAACTTTTGCCAAGCGCTTGAAACGCGTTCGCCGGTACTGTCAAATATGTTTACCTGGCAATGCCTTCATAAATACATTACATGTAGAGAAATATGAAAAATGAAAAGTACTGAGTTAACTTGATTCGCCTCATATTTTGCCCTCGGTACATTACAGATACGTAATTTCAAATTTCGAGCTTTACCTATGAGCTACAGGTAGGCAAGTTATATCAGTTAAAGGATCAGAATCATTTTTTTACTAAATTTTGATAAATTTGGTCCAGATTTTAAATTAATAAGTGCCATGCGTTATAGGGTACTATTTTCGGACCAAGGCGGACTATACTCATTTTTATATCTTGTGTATGCCCATCTTGGTGCATATGAACTTCACTATAAGTGTCGCTATGCTAATGGTATGCCATCATCTCTTATGTTGGCGTCACTTGGTCGCGAACTGTAGTCGATGTTGAAAATATTAAAACTGTTGCTGAACTTATTTAATTGAACTTATAATAAAAAACATTGGCATTTAAAATCCGTTTGCTCATTTTTTTTTAACTAACAAAACGTATTCATCGAAATCTCCAACAGATGAAAATGTATTGGTTTGGTTGGCATTTCTACATAGTGTTTTATATTAGCTTTTGTTATCTGGCAATTCAATGCGGGATGATGAACCGATAGATGGATGGACTGATGTGCAGATAGACCGACTGCAGACTGATGGGTACATTAATCGATTGTAGCGCATATATCTAATGCGTGCAAATGAAACGATATCTAAATCTAGCATACAAATTATTCAATAAAATGAAAATTTAGTTCCTACTCTAGCAAGGATACATTGCTTGACTCCGTGATTATTGTTCCAAAGTAGCAAACTGAATTTTATTTAATTCTCTAAGTGAAAATAATCGCTTATTTATTTTAATTTATATTTAATGGATACAAAGCAGCAAAGGAATTTGCAAAAATTGTCGTTCTTCTTTTATGCTGGTAACAACAAAGTCTTCCTCGCGTCATGTCGTAGTATTTTTTTTTTTCTTATGTCTTATTATTTGAACACGAATATTATTTAATAGCAGAATGAAGATATTTTTTATATTATAATTTAATAATTAATAACTTTAAATAATTTATCTCCTCCGCGTTCTTTTGGCTTTGCATCATTTTCTTTCGCTTTGTAAATTTTCGGGTTTCGAAGCATTTGTCGTTAGTTGTTTCCTTGATAGCAACGACTCTAACGTTAACGTTTGTTTTGGATAATGTGTACAGAAATTAGCAAAACTCTTGGACGTTTTATCATTTTGTTCGTTACACTTGCTTTCGATTTTTTTTTGTGTTTTTGTCACTGCGCTTTCCATAACCTTTGTTTTTTTCTTTTTAGTTTTTCCCAGTATTTGTGAGTTTAATCGCCTTCATAATCATTGAATGTGCGCTGATAAGGAAGCTGAATAATCTTGTGTGCTAGAAACAATTTTAGTTTTTCTTCTTCTTCTGAAAATTATGATAAATCTCTGACCTTAAAAATACTTTTTTTCCCTTTTTAGTTTTACTCTCATTTTTTAGACATTACTTGTCGTATAGAGTATATTAAATTTCAGAATGACTTAAGATGCACCCACTTTTCATTATACCGATCGAATTCGAGTCATTTCGCGAATCCATATAAGCCTGTCTGTCTAACTTTCCACGTGATGTAAACCTTTATATTGCGAAAATGTCTAATATGTAATATGTTTGAACTAAAAGTGATTTATATACCAAATATGGGTCGCATAAGTCGTTTTTTTTTTGCCCCGCCCTCTATAAGGATTCTGATCAGAAGTCAAGGTCAACACGACAATAAGACTTAAATCTTAATATTTTATGAAAAAAAAGCGATTCACAATAGTAATTTGACATAAATATAAACTGTAATACACTGGGGCTAGGTAGCACAATCTCCTTACCTTCCTTTCCACCCCGTTTATGGAAAGTCGGTAAGCCTTTGTATAGTAAAAAAGATTACTTTGCAGTACTTTATGATGAAAATAGTTGAATAATAATGTCTTTGATAAGAAGATTAATTTTGCTAAATTTCGACAACTTTCGTTCAGGTCGTGGACCATGTTCTTTCTATATAAAGGCTTTCATAAAAAGTATTATATTTATCTCTAGGTGAAAAATAGACATAATCTTTGGTAGTTTATCACGAGAATAAATGAAGCTTTATGCTAGGCGATGCTAGTGGCGATACTCGATACTCGGCCTTGCCTGACTACGATATTCTTGCTTGTTTAACTTTGTATTCATTAAAATTGTCTTTCTTAATTAAATTAAATGAATCAAATTTAAGACGATTGATGAAAGTGAAATTTCAATCGATTGCGATATAACATTGAAATCTGACTTTGCATCGCTTATGAATAAACAAACGGGAAGTTGTATTTGCATAGGTTTGCCAAATAACTGGAGTTGAGTTTAGATTGAGTGAGAAAACTGTACAAGCTTTAGTCGACATATATTTCCTTAGGCATACTTTCGTAAAGCATACAGTCTCACCACTATTTTCATGTATTGCAAAATCGATTAGTGTACCAAAAAGTAAGCTAATAAAACTAGCTAAGCTAAGCTAAGCTAATAAAACTCGATCATATTCTATCTCACTTATCGTGAATGTTACGCATTCCCAGGCAACAATTAGTTATAAGATATCTGTGAGCATTTTTGCTTAATTTAACCGTAGGTGGGAAAACTTGCGCGTGATAATCAAAAGACATTTTTCATATTGTTAAACGGATTATTTGGTTTTACTTTTAATTATTTTTCCTCACGTTAAGCTTTCGTAACAAATCTCATAATTGTTATATTTAGTAAGATTTTCATTTATTGCTGTAGAAATTTCAAAATTTTTTACTTATTTTGAGTACTTCATACCACAAGTTGATAATCAACATTTACTTATTTTATTTTTATAAATCCAAATTATCATGACAATTACTCCTTAGAAGTCCTTATTTTCCTCTGACATTCAATTCCCAAGTATTTTGTTAAAGAAAAAGTAAAAAAAGAAAAACGCAAAATATAAACATTTTTTATGATGATTTAGCATATTTTTCGGCTGTATACAAAAAGAAAAGAAAGAAAAAGAAAACTCAATTTTAAGAACATCAAGCAGCAATAAAAACTTTTGCATACATACACTCGTCAGCCAAATGCTGCTAAAGAATCTTTACGCTTGCGAGTCTTCAAATATATATGTGACTGACATTATTATTATACTTTTTCTTTTTCTCTCTTTTCTCAAATACAAGCAAATAAATTTGTTTCATTATAAGAGAGTGTTTTTGTGATAAAATTTGGTTTTTTCTATTTATTTTTCTTTTTTTTTGTTTGTTTGTTTGTTTGTTGGTTGGCATAAAGGTAACACGTCTTTTACTTCGTATACGTCATAGATGAAAACAAGCGTACGCTTTCAGCTTTTAATTTATGTAAATGCTCTTATTGTTTGTTTTTATGTTTATTGTTATTATTATTAATTTTATGCTTTGCTACTCATTTCTTTATCTTATTTTATGTAAGATCTCGCATAACCTACATATACATATTTTTTATTAAGGAAGATTAGGGGAAATATATTATTTCGAAAATATTTTTCTTTCGATAAGTACTTCGTAATTGGGCCATTATGTGTGGGTATTAATAACAGTAATTGGAAACGTGAACGTAAAATTAATGGAAGAGACTGAAGCTTGCATGATACAAAATTGAATACTAAGCTTTATTATTTATTACTACGTATCTATGTAAAAGTTGAGAGAAAAGCTGCATTTGCATTAAATTTTTTTTTAACAATCATTCGTATGATTCGAATATGGCCAAGAGGACATGGACTTGGAAAACTTATACTTAATCGATTTTATGCATATATGCATATATGTTTCATTGAATGTTTGATACATACTACCGTGTATTATGAACATTTCATAATTTTCAAAATGATCAGATTTGGAGAAGGTGAAGCTAGTTTTTTGACGTACATGAACTTTTGCATATTGCAAATGCTTCCGCTACATGAAAAACTGTGAGTTGAAATTTTTACACGCATACGCAGATTATAAAAAATTTCTACTTTGTTTGAACAACACTTCTTAACTGCGTTCCATTCGGTGACTAAGTCCAATTATTGCAAAGAGTAGAAAAAACTTTACTCTTTGCGTTGTAAGACATTTGGACCATGGGCACGTGGGAGAAATGATATCCAAATGTTAAACTTCGTTTTTCTATGTCTACTGAAGTAACAGTTCCTCATCGAATAGACATGGCTAACGTGTTCGGACAGCTAGGTAGCAAAAGCTACTTTCCTGAGAGTGAAGGTGATGTAGAATAAATTCATAGTTTGGGCCAACTTCTGTTTTTTATAATACGCCTTAAACGACGCCAAAAGAAACTATGAAAAAAAGTTCATTTTTTTTATCATGACTAGGGTGCAACACACATATATGGAAGACCTTAAGATTAATTTGCTGTTGTTATTGTTGCGGATGCGCCACGTCTTGTAGAGTCCCCGTAACACGGAGACGGTCAGAAAGAAGTGGGAAGGGAAGAGAAAGATACGGTGGAAATGGTGACGGCAGCCTAGTGGATGTATGCTTGCATCGACTTACCAGTCATTATAGATATGACCAAAGTAGACACTATCGCACTTGAGATTTGAATAAGCGAACAGTAATCGCCATCCTTACATAGTAAGCTGCTCATACTCAGCCGGTGTAGAGGTGGAGATCTTCATCCTTGAAAGCATTCATTACGTAACGTTTTAATCAAACAGGTTTAGATTACCTTTAAATTGTGCCTCTGCGTGTGTGTGTGTGTATGCCGTTTGAGAGTTAAACCTCTTTAGACCAAATATTTTGTATTATTATTAATTTTTTTTTTTTTTTGTGATATTCTATTTATAGGTTTATCATAGCAGACAAACTTATGTTTTTATTATATATTAATAATACACGAAGTTTGCAAATTAACATAGCGAATACACTGTGTGCAGCACTGAAAACGTTAAGCAACGTTTAAGGAGACTTACGAAGTAGGAGAAATACGTCGAATGCTTCGAGGCTATTACTACGATAATAGTTCGATGCGAAATTAATTCGTTATATGCGACTAATGACGTAACAAATTAGAAAAAATTTTGTATTTCTTATTGATCATGAGTATGTAGCATTCCTGCATATTTTGGGGATCCGTGTGATGAGTTTCTTATAAAGCAAACTTCGGAAGTGCAGTTAATGTTAATTTCATGTCGATCTGCAAATTAATTATTTGTTCAATTGTTTATTGTTTTGCGCCTCGTGTGTCTTAACCAGATAGTTTACGAAGACTCACCAAGTAATTAAACTTTTATTATCTTATGGCAAAAACGATTATTTATTAAAAGGGAAAATCATCTCCTTTCGCTTATATTTCTCGCTCACTGTTTGTCGTTATTTTCCAATTCTTTTCTAAATCTAAATTCAAACTCCATGAACATCTTTGTTTATTGACACTTGGGAATGTTTTCATAAAGCAACTGCAAGCTAAAAAAAAAAGAAGAAATATTTGGAAAAGAGTTGTAAGAGCTGAAGGCGAACGTCAAAGATTAAACAAATCGATACAGTTCGTAGATAATTAAGAAGGATTCGAAATCTTTAATATTGTTATATGATAGTGTGTGAGTTTGTCGGGAAATTTGCGTTTGCCTACTGTTACTGTTGTCATATCTTAAACTGGATGCATTCTTAACCAATGAAATCGAGCAAGTCATTTTCGTTTACTCGCTGATTAGCTGTTCGTGGTAATAGACACTGTCCGCATTTAGAATTCTGTAGAAATATTTAACTTGACTATGGAAAATTACGGCGCGTAAGTTGACTCGAATACCGAATCTCTAGATTTGAATTAAAAATACCTTCAAACTTTACATATTTCTTGCTTGGGATGGCCTTTTATAGTTAATCTTAACTAGCTTACTTGTCTACATTTTCTATTTTCAATAATTTAAATTCACTTTATTACGATTCTTACATATCTCCACACATCATAATGTGTTTAAAAAAATTGTACAGTATTATTGCCGCCGTCCTTAATTTACACGAAAACATATAAATTATTTAAATTATGACATTTTTGACAGCGACATTGTTTAGAAATTTTTACACGCTGCAGTCTTTTCACAATTCAAACGCATAGCACATGGATTTATTTAAAAACTATATTTGACATATTTACTTATTAAGAATTCCTGTAACACGACATAACGCTCGTTACATATTAACGCTAATATCGACAAAGGAGAATTATAGAAAAATAGGAAATTCTTGGCGTCACCTATAGTTTTCTAAACTTTTCTTTTCCATATGATTTTATTAAGATGAAATTTTTGTATTATTATTCTCGAATAATTTATTAAACGATACGAAGAATATTGCGTTGTAATAATCCTCAATTGCATAGCGATAGTAAATTAGATAACGATACCATATGTATTTATGTATAGTATATAAGAAATCGATATATTATTATTTTATTAATATTTAATAATTCTCTATTTGATGTTGAGTGAAAGGAATACTTAATTAGGTTTAAACAACCGTAATAAAATAATTCTCATTTACCTGCCATCGAAGATATTTGGACATATTACTTTTATCAGAACGCTTGCAACACCCAGAACGAAGAATTTGAGAATCTATTATAATATGTATATATTAGTTTGGGGAACAAGAAATCCATTATTTTTATATGAACTTCAGGACTTTATTTAATATGCTTCGGATTGTCCGATTTGGGTCAAATATGCACCGTTTTGTTCTATGATTTGTTGCCATTTTAAAGGTAACTTCAAAATGCCTTTCTCATAGAAGTCCTGGTCTCTATTTGCAAAAAACTCTAGTAGTCGATTTTCGCAATCCTCCCTAGATTCCAATTTTTTATCATTAAAGAAATTTTGTAATGCAAGAAAAAGATGGTAATCGCTTGGTGCCAAGCTCCCGAAGTTTCTGGCGAGTTACTGTAGATGTGTGTGGCCTAGCGTTGTCCTGGTGGAACACGACACCTCTCCTGTTGGCCAATTCTGGCCGATTCTGGTCAATCGCTATCTTCAAACGGTCCAGTTGTTCACAGTAGAGATCAGAATTTAGCGTTTGGCCATATGGAAGCAACTCATAATAAATAATCGCCTTTTAGTCCCACCAAATGCATAGTAAAACCTTCCTGGCCGTTTGAGGTGCTTCACCGCTCTTTGACCACGATCGTTTTCGTACAGGGTTATCGTATGTGATCCATTTCTCATCTCCAGTCACCATCCGTTTAAGAAATGGGTCTATCTCATTCCGTTTGGCCAAGGCTTCGCAGATGGAAATTCGATCCATCATGTTTTTTTCTGTTAATTGGTGTGGCACCCAAACATCGAGCTTCTTTTTGAATCCAGCTTTGTGTAAATGGTTTAAAACTGTTTTATGGTCGATTTTTAGCTCCTGGCCGATGTTACGACTGCTAACATGCCGGTCAACTTCGATCATTTCTCCGATTTTATCGACATTTTCGACGACCGGCCTACCTATGCGAGGTGCATCTTTAACATCAAATCTACGAAACCAAAATTGCACATAATTGGCTGTTACAGTATCGGAACCATAAACACCATTCGCAATTTTAGCCGCCTGGCTTGCATTTTCGCCTTTGTCAAAGAAAAACTGTAAAATGTACCGAATTTTCCCTTTGTTCACTTCCACAACTGAATGCACCAAACAAAAAACAGCAAAAGAATTTTTTTTACTGCGAAATGTACAGTATGTAAATGTACAGTATCGGAAATTGTTTGATCGATACTTTACGATCAAATCTATCAGTGCAGCGATCTACCGGAAAAATAATGGATTTCTTTTTCCCCAAACTAATATGTATATATATTCTTCAATCGATTTAAACCTGCCCGTCCCTTCATTGATGTAATGGGCGTGGTAAACGGTTTTCTGATCGCAATCGAATGCAGTTGTGGGGTCCTGTACCGGTTTTGCAAGACATGGCTTAGAGTTTCGATGGCGCAAAACCACTTTTTCATGTCTTCTGGCATCAATCTGAGTTTAAGCATCAATTAAATTACATTAACTATTGTTGCGTTCAATTTCAAAGACATGGTTTCACTTGATTGATCGGTCAATAGTACGCTATAGCCATTTAATGCCAAATAAGCAGCATGACCTTGACGCGTTGCATTACGGGTTTCTCATTATCCGCATTTTTCGTAACTCGTCAAAATTCACGCGTAACACGTAACTCAAAATAACTATATTGCGTACGCTTTGAGGAAATCGTATTTCAGTATGGCATATATATATATATATATATATATCTATATATGTTTCACTATGTCTCGAAAATCTGTCAAATTATTTAGGTACAAAACTGTTAAAACGATTTGTATAAAGTATGGTACCTGACTTATAACTGGCCATTCATACATTTCCCTCATCTTTCTTTCTTTGTCCAAATAAACTCTGAAGTCTCTCTTCATAATAATAAACTCTTTACGACTGTGACTGTGACGACTATTTATAAATTTTACCGCGATTACCGGGCACGTGTTACAATTTCTGCAAATTAGAACGGGAAAGAAGATTCTTGAGCCCTCGCTCAGTGAACACATGCTTTAAAGTAAATCCCAAGAGATGTTTATAGAGGCAGTAGGGAAATTTGACAAAACCTTACAAGATATGATTATGTTTAATGTATGCAAACAATTACCACAATTTTATTAAATTGGACGAAACATTGTACGAATCATCTATCAATTTTAAAATATCTCGCAAAATAAAGTCCATGCATGATTTACAAATATATCAATATCATAAAGAGAATCAATGCTTTTAATTCCTTCAACTTTTTGTTGTTTTAAGGCAAGATGTTCATCGCTCTACTGGTCTACTAGTTATTTTCTAAATATCAGTCCCATACATAGCGTACACTAATCCGTTAAATTAAATTTAACATTTAGCAATAATGCACTGCTTGAAGAAACCGAAAACAACGTGTGGAACATGTTTCTCTAATTCTTTTTCATTTATATTGAAATTTTTGCTTCTTTACATCACCGTTACTATCATGCTTTAAGTCTTCCGATAGTTACTGTACCGAAAATCCATAAACGCATTTTCTTCGGATTGGGCCGAAATTTTCAATATCCATTAATATATATATGTACGTAAAAGTGTTTGATTGCAAGATGAATGAAAAATTTATCGCACATTTGCACAGTTTGTACAGTACACGGTGTATGAGAATCTCGTTGGATACCTTGAAACCCCTTCCGCAAGACTTTAAAATGAATCTCTTATACATCCTGAACAAATAAACAATGTTATGAATTGTCAAAGCCGATAGCCTTAGATGCTAGTGCTTTTAAGAGTTTAGTCTTAGAATTTAATTAATTTTAAATCATTTTAATTAATAATAATAATAATAATAATAATAATAATAATATGAATTGTCTACTAATGATGGCGGACGCTATCATCTTTAATGAGTTTTCAGCATAACTTAATGCAAATGATATGAATATGTGGTTGGGATGAGTGTGGTTGGCCTTTCCGTATAAGAATAGTTGCAAAAGCAGCGTAAAAACGAGAAAGAAAAATCTCAGTAGGACCAGAAATTTTCTCTTTAAATAAAAACAATTGGTATCATGGACGAAGGCATTGTTGCCAGATTAAAATAGTGTGTTATTCTTTTTTTAAGGACGAATTACGCTTCTTAGCTTACAAGCTATTGAGAAAGGTTTGACTCAATTAATGTTCATCGGTGTCCTTAATTAAGAGAACCAATCCAAGTTGAAGAATACAAAAAAAAAAAAAAAAAAAACCCAAATTTTCTTAAACGAGGAAAAAAAAAAAAGAAGAAATTCAAGGGAGTAATCGGTGTTGACTATGTACATTATTAACACCATACAGAACCTTCACTGCCATTACCTTTATTATCATTACCCAAAACTGACTATACATATAAATATTTATACTATTATTTTCACAGAACTGGTTCCTGGCGCCGACTTAAATAAACAATGCGTTACATAATTCTTTACATTTTATAAAAAAAAATTATGATAAAAAAAAGGGAACATTTAATTTTTCTGTTCTTTTTTTTTTTTTTTTAATATATGTACAAACTATCAAAATTTTACTTAAATAATTTCTAGGAATTCTTAGCGCATAACATACTGTAACAGCACAGAGGGGTGCACACTGCTATGCTCACGCATTCATATAATAATGCTCGAGATCGTTGCATGGAATGACTATACTAGCTTTGATTATGCCCCGTTGTACATATTACAGCTCGTTAGTATTGATCACGTTAATATTATTGATTCCAAGCGTATAAACTTCATGTGGACTATGAAACGCGTAAAAAATTAAAATTTATTGCATGAATAAAGTGTTGTCTACATAATCCTCTGGGGTGCATTTTTTTTTTCACATTTTTTAATTTTTGCTTTTGAGAGTGTGCGATAATTTGAACAAATTTATTTATCTATTTTTATTTATTTATTTTTTTTTGGAATATAAAAATTCGGCTCTAATGTCATTGAAAATAAGTTTTTCTCAAAAATGGAAGGAGGCGTAAATTGGAGCGGCCATAAGTGATCGTAGAAATGAAACAGTTAACGGGTTTTTTTTTTTTTAACAGAGTTTGGGACGCTTCCGTGGAGTAAAACTCCTTTGCGATGTTGCCTGAGCGAATTCAATAATTACTTTTGCATTATCCGTCTGATTGGCCGAGTAGGCAACAGTCTCGACTAGCAATTTCAATGGTCGTGGGTTCAAATCTCAGATGCGGTATAGTTTTTATTAAAAGCCGATTGCCTTAGATATGCTAGTGCTTTAAGACTTTACTACTTATTAGAATTTATTCTCTGGCTAAATTAATAATAATAATAATAATAATAATAGTAATACTTTTACATTAATATATTAACATGAACTTATTAAATTAATAATCAATTATTTTAATAAAAATAAATTACTAAAAAAATTAATATAATAATTTGCCAGCAAGCAGTATAATTTTATTAAAACTTGATAACATAGTTAAACTGACCTCCTACCTAGAAGGTGCTGTCAAGACAGTAGTTAACAATTTTTATTATTTACTTAATCAGAAGAATAAAGAAAACCAATTGCATGCTTGCTGTTCCGTTTACGTAATACGTACGACAACTGTTTCTGATAGAGACAATAAAACATTATGTGACATCGAAAATGTTTATTATATAAATTGCATTCAAACGAAAAATTCCGGCTACTAGTCAGATATAATTGAATTGTTCTGATGCTATATAAACACACAAATAGTACAAATTTCACCCTTGTTACCCAAGTAGTTTCTATGAATATAATTTTGAGAACATGGCATTGTATTTTTTATTTATTTATTTATTTATTTTTATTTTTATTTTTTTTTGATTTTTTTCTTAGAAACTAAATTCTCTTTTCCTTTTCCTTTCTCTGTATTTCTATTATATTATGGCTTAAGGTTTTTCAATTAGAGATGAAAAGTGCAATTACAAGGATTTGATTGTGCATTAGATGCCATTATATGGCTGCAAATTTTCAGTTATGGAAAATTTTTCATAGTCATTGTAATAATAGTTTTTATTTTTATTTTCATTATTATTATTATTTTTCTTATTTTGTAGAGGTTTGAAAATTTCTCTATTTATATATATTTTTTATAAATGTCTGCCTTTGGTAATTTCTTTTGTAGGCGGTTTTAATTGTCATTTCTTTTGTCTTTTCCTCTTTTTCTTTTTTTTTTTTTTATTATTCTATCTTTTTTTCACATTTTCATGGGTAATGTGTATATTTGTCCAAAATATTACTAAAATGTCAACGCTGAGGATTTTTTTCGCTTTGTGTCAATTAAATGCCGTTTTCTAAAGAATTACCTGCAGATGTGTTTGTTTTCTCTGTGGACAAAAATCTTGTTAGCAATAAAAGTAAGAGATTGCAACAAATGAACACCTTTCAAGAAGTCAGAATTATGATATAAAAAAGAAAAAAAGCGATTTAAAGCGAACGCGAGGGAAAAGGACAGAGAGAAAGTTGTATTTGTGTCTCCTTAGCTTGGGACTAGACAGCCGCCATGCCAAGCGAATGTAAGAAAATTACAAAATGATAATTGCGGATACGTGCCATTTATTTATGTAGTCGCTCAAGAATATTTTGGATTATGTTTTAGATTGATATCATTTTTATACCCCACACAACTGGTAGTCGAAAGGCTTTCTAAGTTTGTGTGCCACACGCAGAAGGACCTGAAATAGAACTAAATGTTACCAAATTTTTAGCTTGTCTGTCCGCCTGGCCTATGGACCGCAATTTTTAACATAGTTTAATGAACTTTCGCACATTGACGTCGATCGAATTGAAAAGGGCTCGGATCGGACCACTTTTTCGAGCACATCTCATACAATGCCTTCCTCTTACGGTAATATAGGATATTTTACGGTAGGCCGCGGTCCGCCACAGGTTAGGTTTGAGCTTCAAATGCGAAAGATTATGATAGGTCATCAACATTTCTTTGATATACCAAGAAGCCATATTTATAGGCCGGTATCGTAATGGGTGCAGAAAAAATCGGATTACCATTGGAAGCAATGTGGAGAACAAGGGCAGATTCATAAAATCTGCCGATATAAAACATAAACTACTGGAACTAAGAAGAAGCGATCTACGTTTAGTCACGGGCTAAAAATACGGGTATGTCCGGTATCGACTCATGCAGATCCTGCCAAGGGACGAGTGAGACGTTCCTTCATATACTACGTGCATATGAGGCCATTTGCAGAATCAGATCATTTGTTTGGCGATCATTTCGACGGTATTCATAGGAATCCTAAAACCGGAGGGCTCGGGACACGGGCGGGTACAATATATCGTCTAAGTCGCGGTACGGATTGCCAACGCGATTCATAATAATAAAAATGATGATGTCAAACTGATACGTGTTGATAAAAATAGTTGCTTATGTCATCGGCAATCTCGCATGCGAGATCGGGTAGCTAAAAAATTGATTAAATTCTCAAGCTTCGATTATATTTTCATTAAAATAACTCATCAAAATGCCTAATAATTTTTTTTTGTTTTTTTTGAACTCAAAAGTGGAAAAAGTCGAAATGACCAATTACTACTATTACAGGTGTATCCTTGTGTTGAGAGAGGAGAACAATTATGTCAATAAATAAGGCTTGTTCTTGGACGCGAGGGAGACGCGTATACGCATCGTAATGTGTAATGTGTTAAAATTACGACTTGAAAAGCTTGTCTAGGAATTATAAAATTGCAATTGTTGAATTCGCCCATTTTAGTGGCGTTAAAATTGAGAAAGTGCGTCTACATAATACACACATATTCGTAAATTATCTATTTTGTGTTAAATCTCCGTTATATTCCCTATTAGGGTATATTACTGCTTGGGCATATTAAATCGAAACATTGCTTGCGATTATTATTATCGTTGTTTATGTTTTTTCTCATTTTGGTCATATTGTGCGGAAGCAATATGGCTTATACGGGTACTATATATATATATATATATATATATATGTATGTAAAATGATTACGCTTTCATTGCACATATGCAATACTCTTAAAAAGCAGCACAAAGGCGTATTATCTTCTTGTTTTTAGCAAAACGGAACTTAAATATTAAATTACCCCAAAATCTTGAGAATAAATAGGAAGGAAAAAGATCATTACATGCAAAAAGATACTAATCGTATTGAGTTACATTATAAAGTATACCTCAGAAACTGTTCAAATTAAGAAGAAGAAGAAGAAGAAGAAGGAAAAAAAAAATGGCACAGCAATAAATTTTATATAAAAAAAAAGGAGAAGAATAACTTTAAAAAATTGATCACAACAGATGACGTTACTCTTTGTTTTACTTTTTTTTTTGTTTCATTTTTTTTTTTTTTCCTAGAGCACTTTACTTTTATTTCGTAAAGAGGCCATCAGAAAAAAGAGAAACAAAAGTATGCTTCCTGGGGTACGATTAATAATCTACATAAATGGTAGGCATTGTTAACAAATTAAAATCACTAAAAAGTAAGGAACGTTTCATTATGTATGACAAGCAAACAAACAGGATTCTTATCTTTAAACACAAACGGTCAACATTTGGGTTAACATTTATGGACATACGAAACAGACCGCATTGTTTAGCGGCAGATGTTCGCTTAAGAAGCATCGCCAACAATAAAACTGAGATAAGCTGACTTTCGACATATATATCGATCACATGGTGCACATTCATTAAGAAAAGACACAAATGTTTATTTTTTTTTTTTGTTTTTTTTGTTTTTTTTTTGTTTCTCTCTGTCATGCTTAAATGAAAATTTTGCTGATATTATAAATAGGAAAAAGTTCTTGCAAATTTCCTTTTTGCTTATTTAACATTTATGTCAACACTTGATATAAATTGTTTTTCGAATTGATTTTAGAAATAATTGAAAAAAAAAAAATATTGTATATTCAATTTTTCAAAACATTTGCAACGCCAAGAAGCGAGCTACAGAGACGCCACAAAAAAAAATATGTATTCTTGATCAGCATCAAATTCTAAGCCAATTTAAGTATGTCCGTCTGGTCGTCTGTGTAATGTTTGTTGTCAACATTCTTCTCGCCGTAAAGACGTAGCAGTCAAATTCAAATTTGGTAAAAATGTTAGAGGTTCTTGCATACTGGTAAGCGTGCGAGAATGTCTAAAATTGGTCCAAGGACGCACCCACAAAATCACTTAAACTGAGAGTAACTCTGCTTATCAAAAGCAATTAAAAATTGGTGTTTTACTCATCACTCATAGACTATAGTAGTACCTGTACAAAAATGACCACGCCTGCCCAATATTGTAGTGCATTAAAATTAAATATATTTTCGATCACTTTGAAGTGCGCAAAAATAAGCTTTAAAAATCGCATAAAAAATTCTTGGCCCGTCTCAAATTTAGCATGCACCTGGGTATGTCTGTATGTTCGTCTGTCTATCTGCCGAACTGTGTAGTACTTGTGGTAAACAATCTCCTGCTAGCGAGAACGAAGATATCGCCTACAATTTCGCAAAAGACTTTGGCAATGACTTAAACTTTTGAAAGAATGTGCCTGTAACGCCCATAGGACTACGGCATCAAGACCTTTACTTTGAAAATCGAAAAACTCAGCCGCTCTCCCTCGATATTATAGAGCATGAAAATTTTGTTCTTTTATAGCATAACGGTGATGTATATAAAAGATTCGGTCGCAACTTTCTTTTCTTGGCCTAAAGTAAGGTGAGCACCAATAGTGAAGATTATCTTCTCTATTCAAAAAAAAAAAAAAAAAAAAGGAAAAGCGAGAAGGATAGTCTAGTTGTTTTCACAAAGATAAATACTGTGAGGATCCAAAGTCGTTCCTCGTTTTGGCCTCACGGGTTCTCCGTCTCTGGTTGGGGAGAGGGGAGTGCTAGGAAGTAAGTTAGCGTAAGAATAGGACGGGTATAGGATAATAATCGGCTAGAATAGGATAGGAGTAGACTAATATACATTGAGAATAGATTAAGAATAGGATAGGAGTAGAATAAGGTCACTTTAGTTACTTTTTAGTTAGTTGAGTTGGAGAGTCGAGCTTGGGACGTCGACACGAAAGATTGCGTTTTTGTCTCCGAGGTAGAGAGTAAATTTAAGCTTAAAGAACATTACTGAAATAAAGAGTCCCTGTAAAATTATAAATGTCTTGTTTTTTTTCCCTGGGCCACTGAGCTGCCCCAGCCTAGGAAAGGGACGAAAACGTCCTCACAATACGTTGTTCATATTACGTTTCGTAGGTGTATTCGCAATCTTTACAAGATAACGCGGAACTCTGAACGAAGCAAAGATCCAAGCATTCGAAAGTATGTATAAGATTCTATTCACAGTTGCAGATTGAATAAATAAAACCCAGCATACAGAGTTGCAATCTAGCGAAATTCTTGCAAACATTCTGTTCTTAATTTTCTTGACGTTGCGTGAACATTGATTGTTAGAGCAGGATTACAATTAATATAAGCATAGTGTCGAACAATTTTCTTTTTCCAATAAATATTGGAAAATGTATCTTTTTCATTGTGCGGAAGTCGCTAAGCTTAGCTAACCTGTTACCTAAGTCAAATTCTTCGTTTGCTTAGAGAGGAGTCGGTATTCAAAATTTCTAATTTTGTGTTCATACCTGCGAATGGTCTTCTGAACTTTAAAGGAATTGCTTGTGATTATGTCAACTTAAACCTAATTTTACCAAATATTGTTAAAACGAATTACACCGTGATGTGACTTTCAGTCACACCTATAACAATCGATAGATCAAAAGAAGAAATAATTACAAGAAAAATCCTATTTGTTTAACACCGACAGTCCTACTGGATAAACTTTGGTTTAATACTTAGTCCGTAAACAATTTATTGACACTGATAACGCAGTTTTTTGTTTTGACATCGTATGCACAATTAATTAATGCTTTTCTATTCCCAATTTCGTCCTTGGTTGGTTACTTTCTGCCCAAAATGCATGAATACCTTCTGATGATGTCAGTGTGAACAGTGTGACACTGTGATATAATACTATATGTATATATAGGTGTAGGGGAACGAAACTTCATGCTGATGAAGGATTTTTCTATCTTTTAAAGGTTCGGTGCGCAATGGTTAACATATGCAAACTATTCAAACTGCATCAATACAATGTTTTATATATTTGTGATTTGCACGTAAATCGGTACCAGGTTTCTTTGACGACGTGAAACACATTGGGGATGGTGGGCGGGAAGGAATGAAAAGCGAAATAAAATTTCATTTCAAACTCAAACCATTTTTTTTTTGCAATTTACAAATTTCTCATTTCTCATATCTAGCAGCGCAGTATAGCTTTTTCCCGATTTCCAAGTCTCTTACTGTATTTTGTTGTTCAATAGATTCTTTTTTTTTTTATTATTTGATATTTGAAAATCTTGTTGTTGTAATTAGATGACCACTCCTAATTTAATCCTTTTAAAGGTTGTGTGCACACAAATTACGTTGTTAAGTTTCATAAATCCACTCGTTTGTCTTAAAATTCCAAGTACTCGGAGCGTGGATGTGCGGTGCATTATATTGTCGGTGACTAATCAAAGGCAAGTCACGTTTGTATACTCTGTCAGCATAAAGCGTTTAAAAGAAAGTTGCAATTGCAGCTAGTGAAAGAAAAACAAGAGAAATGGCAAAAATAGTTTAGTAATTTAGTTTAATTACACTTTTGATTAGTAAAAGTAGCGGAGCAGCGGAGCAGCGGATTACCGTAGCACGGAGAAGAGGAGAATATACATACACATACATACACACACACATACATATATATATATATATATATATATATATATATATATATATATATACATAATATATGCATATGCACACAGAGAGATAGAAAGACAGATATATACGAAATGCGAAATGAGAAGAACGGAAAGTGAATGAAAAACTATTTAAAGAATTTAATTAAAAGTTAAGCAAGATATGTGTGTGTGTGTGTGTGTGCAAAATCTAAAAACTCCATCATCCAACATTAAAATACGCTTTGGTGAAGTGCCTTCATATATACGATGTGTGCTTGTTGTTGTTGTTGTTGTTGTTGTTGTTGTTGTTATTTGTGCTAATTGGCAGTTTATAGGGCTCACTTTTGATTATTGCCTCTTATCACTTATGAATTGGCTTGTATAACGCGATTTAATTGTTGTTATCGCTTTACACTGCTCATTACATTTCATCTAAAAGTTTCTAGTGGCATTAAACCTTTAAGCCAAGAGCTATATTTATTTACCCTAAGTTTTTAATAACATTTTTTAATATTTGCGAGAAGTATTTCATAATAAGCAATTTTATTGTATGAAATCGAATTTTTTAATATAAAAATTGTTTATTTAGTGCACAAAAATGATAATATTTCCGACCATTTTTGATGTCTTCACTTTCAAGACGGGTGTGCACAAATATTACTCTTCATAAACGTATAGGTGAACATTCGACGAGCGACTGATGGCATATTCTAAGAAAAAAGAACAAAAAGGAAAAAAGGGTAGTGGAGCAAGAAAATCGTAATCCCATGACAAAATCGATAATAGTGGTTTTACCCTGAATGGGCATACAATAACTTCTAAGCTTGTATTGGAGTGCCCTCAAAGGTTGAATGACTTGCACTTAGTATGGGTATAAGGACATTTAGGTATCGCAGGCAACGAAAACGCTGACTGTTTAGTCAAGAGAGGAGCGCAAAAGATTATGATAGGTTTGGAACGTTTGTTCGGAATAGGATCCACATCAAGAAGTTGGAATCGCAATGGGCATAAAAAAAAAATCAGCAAGCCATTGGAAGCAGAGTGCAGAACAAAGGCAAGCTAAAAGGTTTCTAAAATCTTCTGACATAGCATACAAGCATTTCGAAATACGAACGAGTGATATACGTCTCGTAAATGTCTTCTAAGAAGGGCCTAACTCTCTCAGCTACCGCCCGAAAAATATACAGGTATCTTGGATACCGGTCGATGCAGATTTTGCGAAAGGGCGATGGTAACGCCCCGTTACATCCTGTAGAATGCGCGGTCTACTGTATGCACATATCACGTGTTTGGCGAACATTTTATAACGCCGAACATCGTATGACGTTCCAAACTTAAGAAGATGGCCGGATTCATACGAATCGTAAAAGAAAAAAAAAAAAAGAAAAGAAAATCGCAATATGGATTACCCACTGCATTATAATTACAGTAGTAGTCTAAATAGTCGACTTTTGCTATGCACGACAGAGAAATCCATCCCACTGCTACAATAGTCTTGACAGTAGATTCGGAAAGTATTTACGCAAGTTATGCTGCATTATTTCATAATTGGATCGTTTAATGCAAAAAAAACAAAAGGTATATATGTATATATAAGCCATATTTATTTTATTGGGCCGATAAATAATTATTTTAGAAAGTTTTCAGAAAATATTTCTTCAATCTGTGGTTTTAAAAACATTGAAACCACTTTGTTAAAACATTTGATTAATAGAAGATAGCGGTTATCCCTTGAAGTCGTACTTAGTCACATTCACCCAGAATATGTTACCCATACGTATAATATGATGAAGATTAGAAAAACGTTGGGACGAAAGCGATAGGAAATGTCTGTTAGTCTGCGAGATGTGTGCTCGATCAGTAAGAGTTATGCCTTAATCCAATGATCGATTACTCGTTATAGCTGCTACTACACATTACTCGTGATGAAAATAATGTTTAACGCATTGGATATTGAAGCTAAAGTTTTGTTGTTGTTTAAATACGTAATTTTGGTTGAAGGGTCGAAAAAGTCCTCAAACAGTCCTCAAAAAATTGCAAGACGGAGTAGAAAATTTGTTTCCGCTTCAATTTTGGAGAGGTAACATTTTTTGAAAAGACAATTGAAATATATCTATGTAGTGTTTCTGTTGCGTATGAATATTGCTTTAGATATCCGTGCATTCATCTAGTTATGCGTATATATTTTTTATGTACACCTTTGAGATGAATTATTCAGTATGAAGCTGTGACTCTATTTTTTTTTTTTTTTTCTGTTCTGCATAGAACGCACAAATTATTGTCTCGATTTTTCGGAGCAAATTCAAATGTAATTAATATGTCGAAAAATCGTGAAGCGAGAATGCATTCTGTTCTCGTCTCCTCTGATATTCAATGCATGCAATGGTTCCTTCGAACAGTAATTGTGTGAGAATTTTAGTTTTTTGCTTACAATTTCCCCCTTAACATAGCGTATAGCACACAATTTGCCTTAATACTCATCAACTAACTGTCTCCCTTACAAACACACATACACTCACCTAGATGTATTAAATATAACATACTTTCAAATCGGAATACAAATGCATATAAATTGATTCATTTATCTCCATATCTCCATATCTCCATATCTCCATATCTCCATTCAATGCATATCTTTCGATTTTGTGTTTTCGTAGCATACAAAAAAAAACACAAAAACAAGAAAAAGCAAAAATATTGATTTGCTAAATATTTCGTGTGCGTCATATAGTAGTACGTTAGAGGTTACATGTGAATCCGTATGATGTGGCAAATGTCATAATTTGTAAAAGCTTAGCAGAGGGTTACAAAATTTGTTTAAATATTGAATTAATATTTGTCTCCCCCTATGGGCATTGCCATCGTTTTCACTATTCGTCTAAGTGTCCTTCGGTTTGCGAATATTATTCAAATATTTTGCACATAAATTCCGTCAGTAGCTAAACAAAAATTTAATATTTGATTTCAATGATGACTGGCAAGGGCACCAACATTCTGACCATCGATTCTTGATCGATAACTTTGTCTCATTGTCACTTATCAATATTTTTCTAAATAATTTCGATATTTATCTCCGCTTTCTGTATTTCACTTTTTATACCCACTTTCGAAGCATGAAGGTATATTCGTTTTGTCAAAACGTTTGCAGCATCCAGAAGGAAGCATCGGATCATTCGTAAAGAAAATATACGGTTGATCAGTCTTGAACAGACCGAATATTCACTAAATATTCGATCACACAGCAATGATAATTTAAGTCTGATTTACTGCGTTGGGAATTCAACCCTGGTGGGCAGACTTATTAGTCGCGTTACTTAACTATATGGCTACGCGGTAAAACCAAAGATGTGGAACCACTGAACCACTGAAAGACGGGGGTATATGCATTACGTTAAAAAGCTTGCAAAACCCAGAAGCAAAATTCAGATATTCTCTAAAATAAGTACATTCTGGAGCATTAAAAAAATTCTGAATCGATATTAGCTTGTCCGTCCGCTTGCTTACCTCTCTGTTTGTGTAATGTGTGTAATAAGAATGCTCCTGGCCGCATTAAAGAAGCTGCCGGTATAAAAATTGGCAAAACTCTTGGAATTTTTCGCATATATTGGTTGGTTGGTAATGAAAATGCGCCAATTCCTTCGAAAGCCATGTCCATACTACAAGTTAACCTAAGAATATCCCCGTTTGCAAAACCAAAAAAAAAAAAAAAAAAAAAATGATTCTCTACTATCAAAATAAAGCTACAGATATTTCCGCGAATATTTTATAGGTGATCCTATAGTACGATTAGTACCTTTGCAACGCCCAGAAGCGAGCCTCTAAGACCCCTTAATTTATATACTGGGGATGGAAAATATATGCTATGAACCCTATCCAATGTAATATTGTCTTGTCGCCTATTGGCAACGATGCATCCGCGTATGCGATGTCATGCGTATGCGTTGCACTGTTCTGCAATGGTTGAAAGAAGCAATCGGTGAATTGCGTAATCTCTCAAACTTCTAAAGAGGGCAATAGTTAGTGCCCGGTACAAGAATAAGATAAGATTCCGTTGGAAAGTGTTTAGCCGCTTTATTTATTTATTTAATCAATTAAATTCCGCTACAGAACAAATCCTTAGCCGAATGTAAGCTACGTGGGTGTTACTTGCGTTATACAAGTCTCGAAAGTGCAATTAGCAATTGGTTATGCCTTATAATGCTTTTAACCTTATTAACGGACAAATCGGACAGATCAAGTAAGTGGCAATGATCGTTGAACATTTTCCAGTTTACCCGAAACGGAATGAACAAGTCATAATTGGTTCGGCCTTGTGGTAGCTGCAAGAGCATGAAATGTCTTGAGACCCTATTGGGGATGTGAATATTAATTAATAAGTACTAATAAAGCCGGTAAAACCACATGTCTTTTTATTACCTTAAAGACAAAAGTTATACCCCAATATTTCACGCCTTTTTTCAAGGATAAGCAAGTCAATGAGTTTCAATTTATTAATATGCATTGAAAGGGTTGGCGTAGGATCCATGTCTCCTCTTGACATGGCTGGCATACAATATGATTTGAAGAGTCAAATGCAACTAATGCTAATACAACAAATACAACAAATATTAAGTGTGTTAATTCTGAATTAAATGTAACGAGAGTAACGCTATCCACGATCTCTTAACGATCTCCTTGAAACGCTTAAAAATCGTAGTAAGCGCCTAGAGTGTAGACTATGATAATCTAAAGAGACTATGAAGTAGAAAGAGATGAAGACTGAAAATTAACAAAAAAAAAAATTAAATGAAAGTTTTTTTATTAAATAATCCTATATCCCGCCTATTATTGTTATCCATTATTATTATTGTTATTATTATTAATCTATTATTATAGCCAGAGAAATAAATTACAATCTTAAAGTCTTAAAGTACTAGCATCTAAGGCAATCGGCGTTATTGAAATATGATATGAGTTATATTATATTTGAGATTTGAACCCACGACCATTGAGAGTTTCTTTGCCTTTGCTTTTTCTCCCGGATTCCTTTGTCTATATAGTAATTATAATAATAATAATAATAGTAATAATAAATTTTGTTTTTACTCCGGCTTTCCAAAACAAACGCTATATAATGCTAAATAAATTAGAAACAATGACCATAGGTGATCTATTATCTATCTATAAAGCAAGTGTGCAAATCATTAACATTGTTTTAGTTTTAGATAACGCATCCAATTGCAACATAAATACAGTAAAAGTTCCTTATGCGCGGGGGATGCGTTCCATAAAAATGCCGCGAATACAGAAACCGTGAATACGGAATAGTAAAATTATATGGGATTATAGGGGATACGTTCCTAGGTGACAAAATAAAAAAAATTTAATTAATAAAAAAATCAATTTAATTGAAGTTTTTGAACATTTTGATTAATTATTCTAAGGCTTAGGCAATGGTTTGAAGGATTTGGTAAGTTGCTCTTGCTTGGCAGCAGTCGCATTAGCAATTTGCCTCTCAAAGACCAGACTTCGTTGCATAGACGGATCAATGTTTATAAAGAAATCGCGTAGTTCATTTGTCATTCTTAACCGTTTGAGTCCTAAGCAGCGCGATTGCGCTGTTCAGATTTTATGTCGAGAAAAGCGAGCATATTTCGAGCATTGTGGACAACTGACAACTGGTGCGTTACGTATTGTCGAAGTCGAGCGCTTAGACTTACTGACGCAAGTAGATTACACAGCTCCTTTTAACGTAAATAGTACATTTTACAATAGGTGAAATAGTAATATAATAATGTGCTTACAGATTTTCTTTTTCGATTCATTATAGGTATTTAGGGATGCACCAAATTTAGAAAAGTTAAATAATAAATCGAGATTAATTTTTCACTTACTTTGTGCGCTGCTTCGTCTAATCATTTTAAAACACACAATTACTAATAATGAAAAGAATTATTAATTGAAGAATACGGAAGAATACGTCTGATCACTTCGCAAACTGCAATAAAAGTGACGAAGCGATCAAAAAATGGTATTTCTCGACATAAAATTAAACAAGCGCTATCGCGCTGCTTGGGTATTTTCGTAAATATATAGAGAAAGCGCGATCGCGCTGTTTAGGATTCTTCGACAGTGTTTTTTCAATAACGTCTGGGACTCAAACGGTTAAACCTTTACTAAGATTTTTCAAGTTAAATGCCACGTTTCCAGTGCTTGTTTAAGCTTCTTCTTCAATGGGCATTTCCTCCAAGTCGGTTTCAGTCAAATCTTCTTCATTTTGCGATTCAAGCAATTCCTGAATGTCACTTGATTCTATCGGTTCGAACCTATCTCGTCCTATTCCATTCGGGATTTCGGCTATGTTTGCAGTCAAAGTTCGTACTTGCACAGATTCTTCGTCATTTTCCGCAGTCAGAGCAGGCCACAGTTTTTTTTCAGCATGACTTCAATGCGTGTGGCTTCAGTTCTTCCAATGATCCTTTTATGTTTACGATGCAAAATTTCTTCCAGCATTCCATAACATTCATATCAGGATTACATTCCATATTATCCAATAGGATTATGAAGGTTCGTCTAATGGAATAGAGCTTAAAGGCCTGGATTATTCCTTGACCCATAGATTGAAGCAAAGCCGTCGTGTTGGGAGGTAAAAATGTCACTTTTATATTTGGATGCATAGTTTCAAGTTCGCGAGGATGACCGGGTGCATTGTCCAAAACTAGAAGTGCTTTAAAGTCTAAATTCTGTTTTTTTTAAATAAGTTTCAACTTCAACAAACAAACAAAACAGTTCCGGAACCAGTCACAACAAATCCACGAATAAAGAAATTTATAGCCGCGAATATGGGAATTGGTTCGCATTTTTTTCATCGGCGAATAGTGAAACCGCGAATAAAGGAAGCGCGAATAAGAAACTTTTACTGCATTTCAACGTAAATTTTATTATTCTTATCTTATCTTATCTTATTCTTATTCTGCTGTAGAATATTATTATTTTCGACAGTATTCAGTATTGGAAACGGAATAAATTTGCCGTTTGCGGATGCGTTAATATTTTAGATAAGGTTTCAGCTAACTAATCGAAAATCCTAAAGATATAGTCAAACATTTTGCCTTGATCCAAGGGATCATTTAAGTCACAAGGGATCAGTTAAGTAGCTACGTAAAGTAGCAGACAATAACTCTATATAAGTAAACTTTCTCGCTCGGGGATCAAAATGATCGGAATGACTTTGTTTCTTATTATTTAAAGCTTGATTTGGAAATTTAAAACAACAACAAAGCAACAATTTAAAAATAATTTATTTTTTTTTGAAACAGGGAAGGGTCTATGGGCCAATTTAGCTGATTCTAAACTTGAATTGGGAAAACAAGGAAAAATTTCGTATTTAAATTCAAGTTTCTTAAGATAAATTCGATGACATATCGGTCGCCTGCGGTGGCGATAAAACGAATAAATTTTATTTAATGAAAAGAATTATAAAAGAAATTTTTCATTTTAATAGCCATAAATCCTTTCATCATTAACTTTATCATATAATTTCTGGCATGAACACACACAATTGCTAACAATTAACCGACAACCGTTAAAAATTAATTTGGACTTTAATAGGAAGACACATTCACGAGCCGTTTTACACACAAAACGAAAATCATTTATAAACCAAAAACCAAACATACAAAATTATTGTTGTTGTTGTTGTTTTTTAAATTTTTTTTTTTTAAAATAAACAAGAAATGAGAAAGAAAACAATGCAATAAAATTTTGATTTAAATCAACGTAAACTTAAAAGTGATGAACAAACCCTTGAAAACATATGCGGGTAACGCAACAGAGGCAATAGAAGCGCTAAGAATGTTCAAATAAATATAACACAATGCAATGATATCGAGAACATTTTTCAAATAGCGTTTAATTTTCACTAATTGTCAGTCTATTTAAAATGTTCGGATTTCTTATTGTTGTATGCATACACATATACATACATACATACATACATACATACATGTATAAGTATTTTTTTTTTTTTTTTTTGTGAAAGAAAGAGCAAAAACAATCGAAAATGCCAAATTTGTACTACGTGTGTGTATAATTGGCACGCAGGGTGAGGAAAATTTTTAGAAATACACTGAACACTATTTAAGTCTTACCAGCATTTAAAGCAGACTATGATTTTATGACTTTTTAAAGAAACAAATATTTGTAAAAGGTATGTATAAAATGTATAAAAGTCCCTGATACTTTGTCATCCATCATCAAAGGGTGGCAACACTCAGAAGGAAGCTTCAAAAAAATCCCATAAAGCAACATGAAACTCTGAATCGATTTAAGTATGTCCATCTGCCAATATGTTCAAGGTCAGTGTGATGAATATTGGCATGCTAAGGGCTACCAATTTAGCTGAGGCGTTTGAAATTCTTTCTAGAGAAACGTAAAGTGAGAAAATGTCTTATTTCAAAAGTCAAACAATTTGCTTAGACACAGCGATGAACATTCCTTGAGTGATCGCATAGTATTTGTACACGACTCAAAAAAATAGGTCACGTCTACCCAATAGGGTAAACTGTCGCAATTTAAGTTCTTTGGTCAAAAGGATGTTGGGTATAAAACAATCGGTTGTAGATGAATATGATTTCCTTAGTTATTGGTAAATGGGATGATGTCAATTGGTTAAAGACTCTTTCCAATTAAAGAGTCTCTACGCTATAAATTACTGATGAAAACTTAGAAATTTAAAAACTTTTGAAAATCTTATATATGTTATGGGTCGGAAGAAATGCAATAACATACTGCAGATGAATGAGTGGAGAAACATTACAAAATAAACTCAGCAACTTAGGTTGAGTAAGACGCTTTAGCTTTCCGTGACGTGACGTGAGCATATAAATTAAAGGAAAAATGCAGTATTGTTGCGTTGGTTGATTTCCAATTGAAACTCATTAACGAAAGTTGTTTACATTTGTAAATTTATTGTTCAAATTTTAGTTAAATAAGTTTCCTCTTAATTAATTATTTTTTAAAAACAGTTAAAAATAAATAATTTAATTTCCTTCTATGTCAATTTAGCTGAAAAAAAATATAACTTTGCTGATGACATCGTGCAGGACGTCGACAGTGAGTTTTGCAGATGACAGTGCCCTCGTTATGGTGGCTAAACACATTAGCGAGGTCGAGGAGACAGCTAATGGGATAGTCGTATATGTGAATATCTGGTTAAGAGCGGTGGGGTGGCTCCTGGCTGAGCATAGAATCGAGGTCGTGCTCATAAGCAGTCGAAAAAATTTCACAAATATGTACGGAAGTTGGTCTACCACACTTAAGTAACTTGGTGGGATCATTGACAACCAGCTAAGCCTTGAACAACATGTCCAGTAAGCCGTGGAAAAAGTTGTCGGCTACTAGGCAGAGGCGATCTTGTGATTCGATGCATCTACGAAAAGTATGGAGAGTTTGGACGCAAATGACTGCCCTCAAGAGGGGCAATCAAAAGGTGGCAAGCGCGATGGGATATTGCAACGAAAGGTAAATGGACGCAATCGCTCATCGCTGGCGTAGCGAAATGAGTCGGCAGATGGCAAGGTGAGGTAAACAATTATCTCACCAATTTATCTATACCGGTGCGGGCATGATTGTTCGCCACTATGCCCGAGCTGTGTAGACACGGAAGAAGCCATGGAGCACGCGATCTTTAGTTGCCCGAAATTCGTGGTGTGCGATAAGAGAAATAGGAAGCCAGTAAAGTATATCATTAGCGTCCCATCGCTAGCTCTTTTTGCCATCAGCCTCTGAGAACCAACACCTATCAGTGAAGCCGTGAAGGAGAGTGGTCGATAAAGTGCGTGGCGAATCGTGCACGCTACTGATACGCGTCAGTCATATCTTTGGAAGATTTATACGTCCGGCTCGTATAGGGAAAAAAAAAATGAAGGTAAACAAACACACACATGCACACGCACCCACACATACTGATACAAACACTTGGTTTGAAATTCCATATAATTAATATATGAAAGGTAAAAGACGTAAAAATTATTCTTTGTCAGAATTAATTAATTAAGAATGTGAGAAAGTATTTTTTTTTATTTAGAATAACTGTTCTAATTAATACACTTTACTTAAGAAATTTTAAGCGACAAAAAAATTTGTTAAAATATCGTTAAGAAAAGGTGTGTGTGAATTTTGCTTGATTTAGTCTAAAAGGTATGATAAAATGAGTGTTTAGGGTGTGTCCTATATATATATATATATATATATATATGCGTGCATGTTAACGTTTCAAAAGTTGAGATATTAATTTCTTTTTTTTTGTTTAATATTTTATGGCTTTAACTGTACGAACACAAGTCCCTTCATATTCAACGTATGCGATGATATTCTCTTTATGAGTTAATTTATGTATAGTGTTGCCTTTGGACTCGCGTAGTTAAAAATGAATTATGCGGTTCAAGTGGAACATAGCTTTACACACCTTTTAAGGAAAACATTACATTAGCGAAGCTATAAAAAAATTATGATTTTGTGACATTATTATGACGATAAAATTCCAGTTGCTTTTGCGAAGCTAACTTAACTACAAAATGTAATTTAAATGTTCGAATTTTGAACACTCCCAAATTATGTTTCAATTA
Organism: Glossina fuscipes; assembly: GCF_014805625.2. Taxonomy (NCBI): domain Eukaryota; kingdom Metazoa; phylum Arthropoda; class Insecta; order Diptera; family Glossinidae; genus Glossina; species Glossina fuscipes. The sequence continues at coordinate 14,502,388 of NW_023998415.1, read as the reverse complement.
AATTTCCAATAACATTAGAAAAAAAAATAAAAAAAGGAAAATTCCAATAACCAATGGTTTGCGAAAACAGAATATGAAAGTATCGTTGTGTTTATTTTCTTCGTGATTCATTTTTAAAGCATTTTCCAAACAGTGCGAATTCGAAAAAAAAAGAATATTTCAAAAAATTTAAATTCCCTAGCATTAAACAATTTGGACCCGCAAAAAAGCTCCCAAAAAAAGAAAAAACTAAAAAGTATTTACTGATTCGAAATTTGACATAAATAATTACGAGATTTATTCAATAATTCGATTTAAAATTGATCTTAAATTGATTAAAATTAAGAGCAGTCACATCGAATGTTAACAGAAAGCTTTACTATGTCTATTATATACAAACGAAATATGTCATGAACATGCAAGCAAATATTTTATTAACTAATAGGTTAAAGGGAAAGTTCTATCGTATTTTATTCATGTACTTTACTTTTAACACAAACGCAAGAGATTTGATGTGATCTCCAACAGTTGTAAGATCAATGCCTAACTCTTAAATGTGGATTATTTTTCCAACATGGATCGCACAACATCGTTATCGATTACTTTCTTGGTGGCTCAAATTCCCGGAACGAAGTTTGCTAAACTATCTTTAACAAGTTACGAACATTTACAATAACTTTTCCAAATATCGTACATAAATTTTTACATGCAATTGATGCTTTGCTTCCTGTTTGGGAATTCATACAAAATGCAGTGTAATAAATGCACTTTAGCTACGGACATGTTTTTCACTATAAATATCACAACTAAATGATGAACGGTAAAGAAAGGACTCCTTTTATATTAAAAGCAAAAAAAAAAAAAAAAAATCCGAATGACTCACTAGCCAGATGTTTTTTTTATTTACAAGAAAAATTACCTGCCTATTAAAAAAAACGACAGAGCTTTCCCTCCAACCTATTATTACCTCTAATGTGACTGCAGTATTCGTGCAAATAGTAATCTCTTACTATGTTAAGAAGGTAAACTGTCAAAAATGTGGACGTATTGCTGACTATGTCGACGCTATGAACAAATAGTTTACAGGAAAACTAGAGACAAACAATTACAGTGAGTACCGTTCTCAAGAATTTAGACTTTCTTGTATTTTAATATGGCCAATCACTCAAGAAATTCATCTTGCTCGTGTAACACGGAGATAGTGAGTGCTATATGCCCAATCGTTAAGTGTTATTGCGCCTTTAGCGACCCAATTGAAATCTATCGAAATTGAGATTTGAATCCGCGAACACTGACTTGGCCGTCGTGATCCTTACTTACCCTTCTTATGGGATAATAGGGAGCATTCTTCAACACACATTTTGCATTTCAAGGCACATAAAATTCACATCGACTCCGCAACGTAAATTCAAAGGATCATTTATTAGGCTTTAAAGAAGCTTTAAGTAGAAAACACACACGCATATATATATATATATTTGATCACACGATATATTCGTTTTTAAATGTACCTATGCAGCCGATAGTTTGCTTTTATCTTCATTCATAGAAATTGCTTCACTCTCACATAGCGCTGCGCATGAAACAATATCCTTAAATAATCAATAAAGATTCCGCCGCGTATTAAATATAATTTCGCACAAATCTTTACTATATTTTGACAAATTCTGACATAACAAACCTTGACTTTTGAATTAAAAATAACAAAAAATACTAAAGATACAATCAAAAGAGTGACACAAAAACAAGTACAAGATAATTTAAGAAAATTATATTCGGTTGAGACCGAATTTCTTATACCCATCACTATTATTCTATATTCGTGGAATAATTTTGTGGAAACTTATCCATTAGGAAAGTGTATCTGTTGCAGTTTATGAGCAACGAGCAAGAAATAAAGAAAGCAAAAGTCTTTATTGTTTTTCCTGCATAGACATGTGGGCGTTGTAGGCGTCTTGTTTGAGAAATTTAAATCAGTTTCAAATCATCTTCATTTTTACAAACGAACCTGTACTGCCGCCCGAAGTCAAGGCGTTTTCAGTTTACATGATACTAGAAAGTCTATCCGTCGACCGACTTTGCTCATTTTCAATAGCAATCTGCGTGCAAGAACTTCAAATGTTCCGGTCAAATTTGAATCGATAGCGGCCAGTATAACATTTATAGGGGACAGACGGAGATGAGGATATGCTTAAATCGATTTAGAATTCAATGCTGATCCAGAATATATATAGACTCACTGTGGGATCTCTGAAGTTTCGCAAACGTTTCGACAAAATGACTATACCCCGCAACCTTCGGTAATGGGTATAGAAACACTTTAATAATTTCTTTTTAATTACAACAAAGGCGTTGGCAATATTGTGAAAAAATGTTAAAGCAGACCAAGTCTTTTGTACAAGTTTTTTGTTGTTGTCAAGTAGTACACGCTTGAATTTTCTCAGTACGCTCTTAGTCCTTTCCTCTTGTTTTTGCATTATTCTCACACTCATCACGTAATATCTCATAAAATCTCTCTAAAAATAAATCATTCATATATCATATAACTGGCAGACACACTCCTTTATGAATTGTAGCAAGAAAAAATAATCGTTGCGGGCATGCAAGACAACAAGATCATCTAATAATAAAAGGGGTTCGTTCGCTGTGGCATATTTGTGTAATAAAAATACACATACATATAATGAAAACTTTGAATTATTACGACATTGAAATGTGTCTCGTGTTCATTTAAGTCTTCTTCTTTCATTCAGTGCGGTTTTCAATTTCCTTAGTTGTTTGTTGTCTCCTTTTAAATAATTCTTTAAGTCTTCACGTTGTCTTTACATTTTAATTAAGAGTTCTCCCCATTTTCCTCAGTCTTTTTGTTTCCCCTTCCCAACCCATTTTTGTCGTTTTAACATATTCGGCAGTTTTAAGAGTTCTTATGTTGTATGTATATATATATATACATATATATATATATTAGTATTTTTATTTATTTAATATTTGGTGTTCATTTCGTGAGATCAGAATTCAAAGAACTTTACTTACAATACGACGTCATAAATAGAATTTCGATTTTGGTAAACAGAAACCATAAGCGACATGATTATCAGTTTTTTTTTTTTTTTTTTTTTTTTTTTTATGTTTTAAAACAGTTTTTAGTTTTTCTGTTTGCAAAAAACAAAACAAAAAAAACAAAAATTTCAGTTGAAAATAATAAATCCAGCATATGGACAAATAAAGGCGCTGGAGACGTGGGACATGGTTTCTCTATTAAATATTATTATTATTATTAATTTCGCCAGAGAAATAAATTCTAAGACAAAACTCTTAAAAGCACTAGCATCTAAGGCTATCGGCTTTTATTGAAAACTCTACCGCGCTTGAGATTCGAACCCACGACCATTGACTTGCTAGTCGAGATTCCTCGCCTTCCGCTACTCAGGCGGATCTCTCTATTAAATAACTTATATTAATTTGCTTAATACAGTTATTCGTATTTTTCAAAATAAGGCGTTAGATTGGAAGTAGTCGAAAAAGTTGTTCGATTCGAAACATTTTCATAAGCGTTCGTCCTTAGGTCAAAACTTCGTCGTTGTATCAAGTTTCATCGAAATGTCTCAAAAAATATGACATAAGGATTAGCATTGAAAATCTCATATAAAAGCTTGATCTAAAATGTAGAAAGCTCCGTCCAAAATCTCAATTTAATATTGAAAGTAAGTGCATTTTATACAAGAGTCTATCTATCCTGTAATTTGTTTGAACTTATGGCACAATGGTACAATTGTGGGTAACAACAACCTACTCTAAACCCTAATATTGATATACTTTAAGAGTATCAATCGAAGAATCTTCATCCGTAAAATATCTTGTCAGGCTGAGTAATCGCGTAAACATTTTTCAAATATCTCTTCGCGATAAGTTCAATGAAAAAGGAAGACTGCAAAGGGATCGTATAGTGGATCTTTTTTTTGGAAATTAATTTATATTTGTTCCCTAAACTCAATTCTTTTCTTTTTTTTTTTTTTTTTTTGCTTACCATTAACTCCAACATAATTAACAATTTCAAAGAATCGAATGTCCTTTCTATCTTATAGGAGTGCAAAGGGTAAATGTATTTTCCAAGTTTATATTTTTATTTATTTAAACATCATATCTGCATTGTTATATTGTTCCCGTTGGACGACAATCATCTCCGTTATTTTCATCGCCATTGCTGTAACATTTACTCATTATCTTTCTGGATAGATTGTTAAGTGTATATATGTAACAAAAAAAAAAAAAAAAAAAAAAAAGAAAAGATTTTTATTTAAACTTCGCTACTACGGTACTAAGATATCGTGAAAATATGTAGATATAACTTTTTTCCTTCTTGTAGTACCTTCTTCGACATCTATTTAAAGTTTCATGCGAACATATTCAACTGCAGCAGAATGTTATTCGTACACAAATTACATAACTGAATACGATGCTTGTGAAACAGTGAGTTCTGATTACCTGAGAAGTCATCAAAAGCATCATTACATACAAAGTATGAGACCGGAATCTGTGCATACGATTCGACAACAACGGAATAATCAAGTGCATATACTGCAAAAGATAAAAAGATAGGTCAAGACCGCGGTAACTCCGGTAAATTCGTTGAAAAATGAAGGTCATGTCATTGACATTTTCCTTCGATTACGGCGATGTTCTGTACTAAGAATTTCTTTCGCTAGGCCTACTTGCTAAAAAGGAATATTATTCGGGTATTGTGAAGCAGATGAAGCCAGCAATGAGATCGATAGATTTGCAAGAATCAATAAAGATTTTCCATTTCACAAAATCATTCACTTTATTTTTTGATCACAGTAGCGTACATTTTTATATATGCCCGTGAAAGTTATGGTAGATAAATTGCTTTGCTTTACAAATCCGTAGCAAATGCGAGGCGAAATGGTTGTATGTAAGGGCTAAAAATATTCTATTCGAAAATAAAAATCGCATTGCAGTTTCCCGCAATGGATAATAACGCTATAGAACCTACTGATAACTGATTTTGTGTAGCACGAATTGGATGATTCCGAATTGGATGATATGTGATTTCAACAAAATGACGCAACGTGTCATACATCTCGTAACACAAGTAATCTATTAGGGGAAAAATTTAACCAAGGAGGATTTGCCACCAACATCATATGACATAACTTGTGCACAGATAGACATGAGATAGACTCTAACCTATTTTATCAAATCTAAACTTGTCTGCCCGCTTGTCCATCCATCATGTCTGTGTTCTTGTATTCAATATTTTCTAAACAAAATTCGTGCACATTTTCAATTTGCCATAAATATTTATTTTTATCTTTTTAGATCCAAACTTATTTAAGGATTGCAACAAAAAATAAGGCTTCATATGTCATAAAATGTATAAGGACTCTCATGAAAGCAAGTCCTTGTATGACGACAAAGTCTAATTTGCAATTTGTCGCTACGTAAGCAACTGGTAAATAATAAAGTCTTCGACAAGTAAATAACGATTGTCAAATTTAGATCACGTTAACGTTTAAGTATACATTGATATGAGGGCTGTCATGAAAATCGTGCCCTTTAAATAATGTATAAAAACAATGTATAGTTATTGGTGTATTAATAATTAGGTAAAGTATTGTAGGGTATCTAATGGTCGGCCGTGCCTTACTATAGCATTCCTAATCTTTTTTTTTCTTTTTTGGATTTATGTTAAGTCCAACAAACTCACAGAGACCCTATCTTCTAAGACTATTTCTGTTATTAGTGGAATGAAAGCACATTTATACGGAAAACTCGATAAAAAATTGAAATTCTATAATTGAATAAAAACAATGTTGAAATTTTGCTAAAAACGAGGGTCATTTGCATCAAATCATTTCTAAATGCAAATGTCATCAACAATTATCTCAAAAAAAAAAAAAAAAAAACAACGAATCATGCATCTTTTCCCGTTTTGTTCTTATCGTACCCTGCAATACTTGTGGTGCAAGGCGATATTGGGTTAACGCAGACGTATGCAACGCCCAGAAGAGGTTCAGATAGATTCAATCATTGATTCGTTGTATGTACCAATTTAGAATCACTTTCTAAATCGATCGAAATTGATCTGCGTGTTTGTTTGTCTGTCCTTGCCTCCGTCTTTACTTTTTTGTATTCAATCTACAGTTCGCAATTTTTTAAGATATTTTGATGAAACGTGGTACACGGATGAGTTGTGATCCAACGACGATCGCTATTGCAAATGATCCGGAGCAGACCGCTTTTTCGATTACAGTTTATTTTGAAAAGTCCTCATATGAATAACTGCATTAAAGAAAACTGTATAAGATATGTTATCAACGGCCGTATCCTACTTTTTTTACTATAACTATATATACTAATATAGTGTATAGCTCTCCTCGCTCTCCTCCTTTTAGTATCGAATTTTCTTCATATTCAGCTCGATATGCTTTTACATCTATTTTACACGATATCAGTGCTTATACGATTTTTTTAAAGAATTCATACACGGACGTAACGTAAGTCAAAAGACATATTTCAAAGTAAAATCTAATAAAATAATAATGATATGATAGTGCATATTATATATATTAACTATAAAAAGGATGCCTAGAATAGATGGTGTAGGTAGGGCTTTTTTAAAAGGTAACAAACTGCTTACGCAAAAAAAAAAAGAAAAAAAAAAAAACCAATGAATAGGCAGAAATTGAACAAGAGGTGCTACAGTCTTAACGCATCTGCAATATCAGCAGAATTATGTATGTAAACTTCAAGCAGAACGGTAACTATAAGAAATTCATGATCAAGTTCATGAACTTGACGTTTGTGTGTACAATCAAGCAGCCTGCAATGATAGCGGCAGCAAACATTAGTATTGTTTTATTTCTCCTTCGAATAGTATAAATATATATATATATATTATGATTTATTATTTAATTTGCTGATACCGTTTCCTGGATGGTCGCGCTGTGTTGATAAGCAAATTACGTCTGCATTGTCAACGCGTTCTTGGTATCTGTTCTTAAGCTGCGTATATGGTGTGCGCGTAAAAGAAGTGTTTATTATTTGCCTTTTTAGATATAACATAAATTTTGTATGCTTTCAACAAACTGACATATGCGTAAATATAACACGCAGAGAAGGCAAAGTTATTATTATTGACTTAAGACACGACTTTAATTATCATTGTGAATCCACGATACAATATCATATTAAATCTCTGTCGTCATGTTTGTGGAAATTCTAAAAATTTATTATCTTTGAATGAAAAAAAAATAAAACTTCAAATGAACCTTACATTCTGATTGATAGTAATACGCAGCAGATTTTATTTATCTCTTGGACAATTATGTAATTCGTTATCTGTGATATTGAAATTATTACAATTCGAAGGAAAAGTATTTTAAACTTTTTGAATAAATTATCAAATACTTTTTTTTAGAACATCATATCTGATAATTTATTCCGTTTATAATCAATTTTGAATTAACTATATAGATTCATATAAGTATTTGAAATCTATATATGAACCGATAACGAATATTTCAATCTCTACTTGTGATAAGTTTTATAAATTTCAATAACTTTTTTTTTCTCCTTGGTCTACGTAATTTTATGCTAATTTTATGCTGCTCCCGAATCGTCTTGGTCGAACTATGCCCTTGTATTTATGTATTTATGTATACATAGTAGCCCCATAGATAAGATATTCTAACGATGCCCAGTGATCCATTAAACCGAATCATTAGCAATACTCTCGCTTTGTAGCTGCGAAAGCCGTGTCAACTTCTTGCTTACATCTGCATTTTTACGATACGGTAAGCGGTTCGCTGAATGATCGGAATATCGGTAAATTTGAAAGGATTATTTAGTGTTGAAGAGGATGTTTGCGTTCCTTTTGAATTCGGTAAAATTATACGAAATATAGAATTTTAGATGGGTATAACGAATGCGACTTAAACTACAAAATAAACGTTATCTTGTTTACGTTAGACTTTTTAAGTTAATCACAAATAATATTTTCGGCTTTAGGTAAGCGAGAGGAATGACTGCTCATCGCAGAAGTGTTCTGATAGCAAAGCAAAACAAATTATACTTCCGCGAAGCTTCATCTTCTCTTCTGATTTCTTTCGAAATTTTTTTAAAACGACCAAAAAATTATATACGAAAGAAATTGTATGCGGTTATCGTCGAAATTGTTTACACTCTCCACTAATTTCAATATTGATATATCGCACTTTTCATAGGTAAGATTCTTTTGTACGTATAACATTCTTAAGGTTAAGAAATAACTTAAGGTTAGACTTATCAAATGTAAATTAAAAATTCGAAGCGTTTAGTTCGCGTTAACTTGAGACTATTTCTCAACACATCATCTTAACCAGGCGATCGATTTCGACATCGATTTCATATAAAATCATAGTCCGAACACCTTTTTACTTTCTATCTTTTATACCCTTTTTGATGTGCAAAAAAAAAAAAAAAAAAAAAAATAAATAAATAAATAAATAAAATTGTTGCCTTTGTCTTATCGGTGATCTTATGATGAGATGCATCATTTAAATAAAATACGCTTACATATTAATAAATCCTAAAGATTTTATTTGCTCGATTTATTATTTTGTTTTATATATTGTGTAACGTTGTTTATCAAGTGATTCAGGCAAACAATGTCAAATATTGTACTTGAATTTGAAATAAATTTCATATACATATGCGTAAAATAATTTTAATTTCATTTAATTCCAAATCTTGCAAATATTATATATATTCGCGCGTAAGTAAATTGTTGATATATACTTTGGTTTTTTTGATTTATAATTTAATTTCATTGTGATCCTTTTACATTATTACAATTATTTATAATTTATTGCAAAGTAAATTAAGCGTTTACACGCATAACCATGCTATGACGAAAGAAAAGCTATATATATATATGACGAAAGAAAAGCTATATATATATATATATATATAGATAGAGGTTTACTGAACTAATTTGCGTTGTCAAACGCGACGAACATGCCTGTCATTCATTACATAGTCAAATATAAATTTTACCCATTAACGCTGGCTGTAACAACACTAATGATATATTACGCAATGCTTTTGTCTTGTTATTATTATTATTATTATTATTATTATTGTTGTTGTTGTTGTTGTTATTTTTGTTTTTAATTCTTCATCTGGATATCAAAGCTTAAACAGGATGATATATGTATATAAATTTTTTTTT
>NW_023998415.1:14479904-14493167 GCF_014805625.2 Glossina fuscipes | reverse complement strand
TGTGTGTGTGTGTGTGTGTGTATTTATGTGGAGCCAATATAATCAGATTTAAGCGCCAGTTGCAGTTGACACTAAAATGCTTATTGAAGTGAAAATCGATAATATTCATTAAATGGTAAATGCAATTATGCGCATAGCAGCAAATTTAAATATAGTACGATCGGAGCGCGTAAGAATGGACAATTGTACGCCTGATATCGTCATCACTGCCCTGACACATAAAAATAATTTCCATTTACTATTAACAACGGCACCGTAAACAGCAGCAGTCGTTGTCGTGTTAACAGCATAATTATTATAATTAGCTAACTATGTGCCTTTGACGGCATTTGACATCATTTCATCCATTAATTTAAACATGCATCCTTTATATGCATAGAATACATACATATAATTCGTTGTCGTTAATTTTTCTAATTAATATGCACACAAAAAAACAAACAAATTTGCTACAATGACAGCAAAATTCTAAGGGGTACCCGGTCTGTTGCTGCTACACATAGCCTGTCAAAGATATAAAAAGCTAAAGCGAAAGCAAAGAAACAAAAAAAAAAAAAAAATGAATAAGAAAGAGATCCTGTCACTTAGTTTCAATTACTATACCATAATTTAATCCTATTGTGTTATGTCGATGATTTCGATGATGAGAAAGGCTTATGAGTTTTTATAATTTCTCTTTTTTTTTTTTTCTTCTACAACTAAAGTTAATGTTTTTTCTTATACATAATACATACGGAAGAAAGAATTATCGGGTTTCAGAAAGGACCTCGGTCCGAAATTTGTAGCAAGGTCTATTGAGTTAAGAGAAGAATTTCAGACTACCCCAAGGCTTCCAATGGTAAAATTCTAAAATCTCTACATTTTAGATTGAAATCTACTGATTGAAGCATCGATACGAAGTAAAAGTCTCTTAGCTTAGCGGCTAATGAAAAGGCTATGAACAACAATTTCTTAGAAATTGAAATTTAATATAATATTTAACACTAGAACTACCGATATCTTGCGTATACTTATTTCTACTAAAATGGATCATTTCGATGACCAATTTTTTTTGGGCAAAATCACCATAATCTTGAAAATGAAGTTAAGATATTGAAGGCTTCCAAATTTAAGAAATGATTGTGATTTTTCTAAATGCACGCCCACATAACAAAAGAAATCGAAACAACCTCGAAAAACCAATAACGACAATTCCTCCATATTCTCGTCGATAAATTTTGATTATGTGTGAATAATTCCAAATGCCTGTGAATCGTATGTTCTCTGGGACTACCTTCATGATCTTCGGTGCATTGCATTCTTGTTCAAAATTAACGGTAAAATTGTATTCCAGTTCGGTTCAATTCAATTTGCTTTTATTCTACATCCAGCTACAAATAAATTGTATATAAATTAGAAGCAAATTGGAATTAAGATTTTATTGTTAATTGGGAACGTATCAGTACGGCGATCGGAAGAGTTGATCGGACTTGACGATCATTTAGGTGGAATGGTTTCCGAAATATCTTTACATGATCAAAACTAGGTTAAGTTTCTCATTTATGATGAACGTATATCTTGGCAGATCGCAGCCAGATTTTTAACATGCGATTCTTAATCGTATTTCAGCCTCGTACCTTCGTTTTTACGACTGTGACAAGTCGACAAAAACTAGGCGATCAAAATGATCGCCATTAGTATCTCGAAAATTAGATCAGGTAGAGAATGAATTGATTGTAGATATATGAAGTTCTTCTCGTACAATTAAAAGCCACCAAATAAGAATTTCTTCGAAGATCGAAAATTAAAAGGAAACAAAATGACGCGCTCGCTATTTTGCGTGTCAGTGTTTATTCGAACATTTACGATAACACGTAGATTATTCGCGCAGCAGCGATTGCCAATTGTAGGGGCTGTATCGATCAATTAACTTATTTTTTTCCGATTTGTTCTTCTTATTGTTATTATTATTAATGTTATTATTAATGTACGCAGGCTATAAATTATAAGACTAAACAGTTAAAGCACTAGCATCTAAGGCTATCAGGCTTTACTGAAAATTCTCCCGCAGTTCAAATTTCAACTGACGACCATTGATTTATTAGTCCGAGACTCTTTGCTCGCTCGGCCACTCACTGAGATATTTTCCGATTTAAAAAAAGAAAAAACTCCTTTCTATTTTCATAATGATTTGTTAATTAATATGCGCAAGATTTGTTTTGACTATCAATTTTACATTTTTTACACAAACATATAAAGCGAATAAGGCAAAAAAAAAAAAAAACAAACAAACTTGCTTTCTTACATACATAGTAATTGATATGTAAGAGATTCACAAGAACATCTACAACAAAACGTATTGAAAAAAAAAAACAAAAAAACTCTATTTTCTATTTTCATCATGCAATGTTTATTTGGTATGGTTTGGTATTTGGTAGTTTAAGGATTAGTTACTTACTTTATTTACTATTCTTCGAATTTCTCATTCGGCAATTGCACTTTAATGTAAAAATCTTTTCTAAGTTTTACATGAGAGATAAACTTTGTTTTTCTCAGCAATTTATTATTTAAAGAGTTTACTTTTGAATTTTTTAATCCATTAAGCATACGAATTTATTCATAATAATATTGGAAAGATGGTCTTCGATGTATGACAAAATAGGAAATATGAGATAAGGCAATTAAGATAAAATGAGAACAGTGAGAAGCCAATCTAGTCTAAGTTCGAAATTATAATAGAGAAACGATCTTTAAGAGAGAGAAAGAGAGAGACAGAGAGAGAGAGAGAGAGAGAGAGAGAGAGAGAGAGAGAGAGAGAGAGAGAGATTTCTTATCATTTCCTTTTCGTTTCGTCAAACCGGACTGGACATTGCTAATAATCATTGTAAAATGAAGGGAAACCTACCTACCACCTTACTGTTATTCGTGCAACGAAAAAGTACTCCGCACCGAATAGCATCTTTCAATAGTGTTCGTCTTTGGGCCAAAATAGGTTAGGATAGTAGGTGTCCGAAATTTGGACAAAATATTTTAAAAATTGCGAGCTGTAGGTTGAAGACAAGAACCCAAGACGCAAAGGTCGACAAAAAAGTAAAACTTCTGAAAACTTTTCTGAATCGATCGGTATGAAAAGAGTGGATTTACCTTACGGTCTTTCGGGTGTAGCATACATCTACCTTGTGACACAAGTAGTGTAGAGTAGAGTATAAAAATCCGTTTTATATAAAAATGCAACAGCCCTTGCCTTTGTGCACAAAACTTCCAAGTCTTCTGTATGACCTTTGGCCTTTTCTTTTCTAAAATTTTTAAAGAATTGGATAAAATTATTTATTTTATTAGCACGAAGTCTGCTTCATTTTCGTTTTATTATGAATACAAATACATCGATCTTTCGTTCGATTCCTTTGTTCCATCTATAAGCCCACAAGCCAACAAGCCAAGAAAGTCATAATAATTCGTAACAATTAAAATTTCGATAAAAAAAATCAATAACAGCAAAATGTCAACTAAACTGCACTTCATTTCGCTTTTGATCCCGAACAAAAGTTTTTATGAACGCGGTACGAAAGGAAAGGAATGAAATAATTGACAAAGTGGTTTTTATGAAACTCAAAGCGAAAGTAATAATGAATGGTATCTGAAATGAAATCCACATTATATCACTCAGGGATATTATTATTTTCTTTAAAAATTGATTTTATTCATGTCGTTGCTTTTTTTTTTTTTATCGTATTTTTCTATGTACTTTTCTTCGAGTTTTTCATTCTCATCTCTTCAAATGTGTTTTTAATAGCGAAACGAATATTAATTTTTTTTGCTCATTATTCATAAATTGCAACAGTACTTACTTGAAGTATTTGACAAACAATAGAATCAATCGGTCACGTCTACTAAATATCATAGTGTATCAGAATAAAAATTTTTATTTTGTGCAAACCTCTATAACGCCCTGACGAAAGCTTCAAAATAGCTTCATATAAAAAGTATATAAACTCGTGGTCAGCTTCAAATTCGGAATGCACCTAAGCGCGTGCGTCTGTTCGCCTGTCAATTCTCCAACTATGTGGTAGTGTGTGATAAACCATCTCTGTTTAAAACGGCGCCAAAAGGCACGCCTAGAAACGAATATAAACTAAGAATACATTTGCTTTCCCTGTTTCTTTCTTAGCCAAGCGTTATTCATAAACTACAATAAATATGTAAAATAAATTTTCATTTTTTATTCCACAAAAATCGAACCGATCAGCCATGCCTACACACTGGCATAAAATACTTACTGTGATCTCTATTAAGTTTCTCTTCTGTTTACGATTATGATTTATGTTATAATAGATGTATGTTATGCACTATTTTCATGTGATACAACAACATTTAATACTTAAGTAGTGTTTACGTTCATCGAGATGAAATTCATTAGAAAGTAAAAATAACGAACTGTTGCTGGATATCACAAGATTCGATATATATATATATATATATATATATATATATATATATCTTCATTTCTCCGTACTGCTTGACCTTTAATTGGTTCTTTCAATATTCCAAATAACTCATTGAATTAATTGGTTTTGATTATTTCATAAACTCATTAAATATTAGGTTTTCCTATTCTTATGGCTGCTAAAGTCAATGTCAGTAATTAGGTCAAATATTAAGGATTTGCTTTGTTTGCATTTGAGATGAGAGTGAAACAATTCAATTTAATAAAGATTTTAAAAATTAAAAAAAATTGTGAGAAATATATGAAAAAAATTCTTCTTTCATCCATTCACATTCAAATAAAACAATCCAATACTTGGCATTTGTTAGAAGAAGAAGAAAAAAAAAAAACAATGTTTATATATATATATATATATTTAGAGAGAGAATTTGTACCCTCTGTTTTTTTTTATTAGTCTTTTGTAATTTTGACATAAATTTTCCCCTCGTGTTGTTAACATTAATTAATGTTTAATGTGTTGTAGTTTAAAAAAAAAAAAACATTTTTTTTTCTTTTTTCCTAATTAAGCGCATTTTTCTCTTCATAATGCCTAGAAAAAGTTGAAAACATTAATTTGCCGTGAGTTGCTCGCAAACCATAATTGAAATTTCCATTTTCATTTCCATTTCCTTTCTCTTCTTCAACAGTAACTGAGCAGGTGGTTATACTTATATTCAATAGACAATAATTCATTAAATTATTCTTTATTAAGTACTTAATAATTTTCACAGCGTCCACTTGTATGAGTATATATAAGCATTATACCACTTATAGCAGGCCATGACTTGGATTATACGTTTCATATCATTTAGTGACGCCTTATTTATAGCATAGTATATTGGGCAAAACTTTGCAGGTAATATCAGGTAAGCGAATTATTAAAAGCTTCATAAGAGCAATTATTATTCATTATAAATGAACGTATAATTGTTTATAATTCCAATTTTTACTCATTCATTTTCACTCATTCTTAATATCACTAACATACGACAAGGATTGCAAGCGGAAATATGCAGTGAGCGTATTGCTCTTGTAACCGCTGAATAGGGTTAAGCATATGCATTGTAATAAAAGGAATAATAATGCGCGTCAGAAAATCTCACATATTAAAGAAATTCTCCGAGCCAGGCTTAAGAAGTTCGCAGTAGATGATCCGGTAGCACTTTCTTGGCATAAATATTCGGTTTTGTAGGAGAAACGGATGGTTGTTATCATGATTGTGATTCGTGATTTTTCTTCGCTTACGATTGTCGGACAGAATCGATTTTTTCAACACGTGCTATTAATGAACTCTTCATGGTGGCTTAGCAAGCCGCATGTCCACTATTCGATTTTTTTGTTGTCTTCGTTTAATTGATTTCACTTCCTTCTCTATTCTATTCAATCGAACTGAAATTGCTTTTGTTGTTGTTTCCAACCGTGCGGCAAGCTCTTCTTGAGTTGAGCGCTCCTTTCACCCTTTTTGAATTCCCTGAGATTTCACTTGATTTTTTGAACGAAATCGCGCAAATCAGTTTCGAATTTTTCTCTCACTTACTACGTCTTCGCTAAAATCCAACTTGGTTGCTTCCATAGCTTTTTAGTTACATTTTCTGTCAGATTAAAGCAGACTAACAATGCAATGGTGTATGGTGATGGCTTGTTGACATCGAACTCTCTAATACGCTGAGCGGACACATTGGAAATAACTGAAACGTACATCCTTCAAACATCAATATCTAAGTTTTGTGTAAGTGAAATGATGGGAAAACGGAAAGCTTTATGAAGCAACAAATTTCATTTACAAACCAAAAAGCTGATGTAATTTACTTATGGTTTTTTTTTTTTTTTTTTTGTTCTTGTCTGTGCTCGTTGTTGGCTTTATGAGTCCTTTCGATTTAGCTTAAACGTTCGCATTTATTTATTTTACAATTTCTAGGAACGTAATTTGAAAGGGTTCCACAGTTTTTCAGAAATATCTTCAATTGCACTTTCGAGACTTTATTTCTCTAATATTTGTACATCTTTCACGACCATTTCTTCTTTTTTCTTTTTTTTTTTTTTTCTTCGTTTTTATTCTCCCTCCTTACGAATTTTCCCTTTTCAAAAAAATTCTCCTCTTCTCGATAGCAAAAACCTTTTTTTTTTGTTTTCCTTCTTTCAATTCTCTTCGGGATGCCAGGTTTATAAGTTTTTTCTTTTTTCTTTTTTTTTTTTTCATAACACGTGAGGAGGAATTCTCATAAATATTGAACGGAAATCGAACCATACAAATGACGGTTTCGTTTAGTTGCTCATTGAGTGAGTGTGTGTTTATTACTTGTAGGAATTTTTAATCTTTCTTCAGTTTGCCATTTAGGCAAACTAGTAGTATATGTTGTTTATATGTTGCCCCATTGTAGAAATAATAAGTCAAAAATTAAGGGGAACACTTTAATGAGCTGTACTTTCAATGTAATTGACATTGATATAAATTGAGATAATTTCGCTGGCGGTATATGAACCCAGTTTTCTTATTCCAAGAGAGGACGAGAATTCTCGATTCGTTTTCTGCCATAGTATTTATATTCATATTCATCATTTTTTCGTTTATTATTATACTCTCGGACCTTACTTGCGCGGAAATATGACCAAACATTGAACTATTAAAGGCAAGTGGTTAAAGGACTCGAATTTATTCGCTGCCTTATATGAAGTTGCTTACTAGGAGCATATATATCTTACATCGTTTCTGTGAGCCACGAGCGAGGCCATGTAAGTGTTCAATGACGTACATACATGAAATATGGAATTAAAATGCTCGTTGCTCGTTGCTCGCTGTTCGTTGCTCGATATTATAATTTTGTTCGATTTTTTTTTCTTTTTTCTAAAAATCAACACAAGGCACAGAATATTGAAAGTTGAGTGGAATGTTTTTTTTAATCTTTTAAACGGCATTTGCATTATTAACTTATTTATTGGTATATATCTGCAATTAACATTTGATTAAATAGCTTTTACGCTTCGATTTCATGCTATAAAAATTTTGTGCGCATTCAATTTCTGTGCTCTGCCTTGGGGATGCATTTGCTTCTTCTTTCCATATACATATATCCTTGTAAAAAAATTTTTCATCTTAGACAGATGTAAGAGTGTATTGTGTTTTTCTTTTCTTTTTTTTTTCCTAATTATTATTTATGGCTGTTCCGGTCGTCTGCCGTTTTCCTTGTGATTAGTTTCTTCAAACACATTTTCAGGATCTAATTGTTAATAAGGTTTTTAATTAGTTTGATTATAGACGTTTATGACTTTTCTTTAGTTGTCAAAATTTCATATATTTACCGTACGCAAGCAAAATCAGTTTATATATATATATCTTTATCTTAATAATTAATTTCCTATAATTGCTTGTGACATGCTGTCAAATTGTATATAATTTAATAATTTACAAGATACTTTCGTAGCATGTCCTTCCTCTCGCTTTTCTATTATCATTCGAAAAATAAAATTTCATTTTTAATAAAATTTATAAAAAATTTGAAACAAAACTATTATATAAATGTAATATTAGCCGGGCAAGGCCAATGCTTAAATACCCTACACGATGAAGTCGCAGTTTGAAATAATTCTTTATTTATATTCGCGATGAAATCCATGACAAAATATCATATTATGTTTCCATGTAAAAGCACACTTCTCATGCGAGCCCATACATATGGAAACGGGGACGAAATGTGAATTGGTGTAGTTCAAATTTCGCAAACCTAGTCTTCTTGTCATAGATGTTATCACTATTCACCTATTTTCGTCATAAATACTATAAGTAAGACTTCGTTACCATATGAACGAAATATTATATATATATATATAAGAAAATAAATATTCATATAAGGAATTGAAGTTCGAAAGAAAAGATGTATATAGTTCAACTTTGGTGCAGTCAATTCCTATGTCAGATTATAAAGAATATGAAAAAATATACCTTTTTTACCTTTGATGAGAACCCTTATCCCGGGTGGGATGCAATAAATAGACCTAGATGAGACGAATTTGGTGCAGTTAGTTTTAAGTCAAATTACAATTACGAAACAAATCTCAACGTGGATTTTAAAAACTTACACTATTTTACCACAAAAAGGCTTACTTCTTCTGAGGATCATTATACCGCAACCTCCGATCCATATTTTGTGGCATCATTATAGTGCACTGGAATATTACTGCTCTGCGATTTTTTTCGAAAAATTTTGAAAATTACAATTTTTTCACATACCACGATTTCTTTATAGTGAAAAATTGCAGGGGAAATTGTCACAATCGTGTGCCGATGTGGAATCCATATTTAATAGGACTTGTACTTAAACAAAGAAATATATGTCAATAATTGCGAGATGTAAGTTCTAAGGAAAGACAGACGGACAGGCACGCTTATGTCGATTTAGAAAGTGACTCTGAATTGAAGATGTGTGTATGTGTGTCTCCGGTCCTTCTAGGTGGTTTCATATATTCAAAGAGTATAGTACGGTATAATTGCATTATATATATGCTTTAAAAATCTCTTTATATTCAAAAAAAAAAAAAAAAAAAAAATGGGTGTATAATCTAGATAAGCATCCGGAAAATACTACTTGGAAAAGTTTCAGCCACACACAGCCACTTACGGAAGGACATTGGAAGGAAGGGCATTGTAATAGCTCTTAAAGAAAAAAATCGTGTGTTCGTCAATTTCCTTAGGATGAAAATAAGAAAATAGAATAATATTCAAGGAGATTATTAACCATAAGTAATATGTATTTAAAAAAATGATTTTTTCAATACGTAAAAATTGGTTCTCGCAACAAGCTTTGCGGCCTTAAAAAAAGAATTTCATCTACATGTCTGCTGCAACTGATGAAGCACCTGAGGAGTTTATACAAATATTGTTTTTTTTTTTTTTTGTCTATTGATGTGTATGTGAAGGAAAAACTCCAATTTTTTTAGTCTTTTGACAAAGTAAAAAACAAACAGTGCAAACTTTTCTTCATAAATAATGTTTAAATAAATATATCGAAAACCTGCTACGCGTTTCATTTTTAAGTTCCAATGGAGAGCATAAAAATTGCAGAGCTTTTTGGAAAATTGTGCTTGGAAAACAGAGGATTCTAAAGATTGGATACCAGTTACCAAATTATGAGGTTTCGTTAAGGAGGGAAAACAATGTTCATTAGAAGAGATCTACCTGTACTCTCTGCCTATCAAAGAGTTCGAAATCATCAACTTCTTCTTAGATGCTGCTCTCCGTGATGAAGTTGTAAAGATCATGCCGGTACCGAAGCAAACTCGTGCTGATCAACGTACGCGCTTTAAAGCGTTTGTGGCTATTGGTGACAATAACGGCCATATTGGTTCGGGTGTTAAATGCAGCAAAGAGGTTGCGACCGCTATCCGTGGAGAAATTATTTTGGCAAATTTAACTGTGGAGCCTGTTCGACGTGGTTATTGGGGCAATAAAATCGATAAGCCCCACACAGTCCCCAGTAACAGATAAATGCGGTTCAGTGTCAGTACGTTTGATTCCAGCATCTCGTGCCACTGGCATTGTATCTGCCTCCGTCCGTAAAAAGTTGCCTATGATGGCTGGTATTGAAGATTGTTACCTTTCTGCCCGTGGCTCAACCGGAACCTTGGGTAATTTTGCCAAGGCTTCTTATAGGTTGCTATAGCAAAAACCTATGCCTACTTAACTCTGGACCTAAGGAAAGAATTGCCTTTAGACTCGACACCATATCAGCAGGTCAGCGAATTCTTGGCCGATAAGCCAGGTGCTTGTCGCCATGTTGATGCTTGAAGACATAAGGAATTTGGAATAAAGGCATAAAAAGAGCACATATGTTGAACAGATATCTTGCTTTAGCATAAAAATTTTTTGAAATTAGTCTTCAATCCCTCATATCCATAAAACTCTCGTTTTAAATATTCAAATATTTCTCCTCATTCTCTTTCCATTAAAATTTTGTTCGTGAAAGGGAACGCTTTTATTGCATCTGCCGAAGACAGTTTATGTGTTGTGGGATCTTGTTCACGAACTTTTAATATCTTTCGCATCGCTCTCAGCCTCTTCTCCCGGCAACGGCCATTCCGAGGAAATGTTTTGATATTGTGAACACAAACATTATCCACAGCGTAAGGGTAAGTGAAATCACTAGACAAGAGCTTAATCTTCCTAACACGACTTTATTAGCCACCGGCAGTGTCCCTATTGTCAATAAAAAAAAAAAAAAAAATAAAAATAAAAATTTAAGGTCGCCTTTTCATTTAATTGCTGTCGTTGCTAGTGTTCTTTTGTTCTGTTTTCGTTTTTATTGCTACATATATTTTGCTATTGTAGATAATCTTCGCGCACCCTCATTACACATTTACGCTTTCATATACGAAAATTAAAATTTGTCAAATCATTTTTTTCACCATAGCTGTTGCCGTCATTGCTCTTAGCATAATCTTCGCATAATACCCACACACTTAACCATATAATAACCATATATATAAGGAAAGAGTACGTTAATCTAATTAGAAGAAAAAGAATTGAGTGCTGATCGCAAATATAGGTAAATAACAATAAAGCTTGTAAGTAAAATTAAATTTTATTCAATTGTTTTTTTTTTTTTTTTTTTGTTTTTTCCTAAGGCTATTAAAAGGCATTAAAGTTTTTTCTTCTGCTTTTGCACATTTAAAGTAGATTTAACTGGCGTTTCAGCCTCAGTGCTCTTTCGCAGTGACAATAAAATCCTTTAAACACAGTTTTTGTCACGTTTTCTGCTCATCGTCGCTACTACTGTGCAACTGAGCACGTGTATCGTTTACGAAACGTACTCCTAAAAAAACTACTAATGATATCTATGTAGGTACGTGTTTATTACTCAAATGCATATTTGTATTGTCCTTTGGAGGCATAAAATGACTACAATGTGGGCGTGAATTTTAAAGATAATAATCAACGATTAAAAAAAAAAAAGAAGAAACATATGCTCTCCTTCTAATTTATTAGACGCAGCACATTGGTTGCAGGAGCATTCCGGAGAAAAGATGGATTCGGAAACTTGGCCTTAACTTTACTTTTTTAAATGACACAATTATAAAAATTGTGGGATTTGTAGCGCAGAGAGAAACAAAATCATTCACTCTAGCCTTCACTCGAAATCCATGAATATACATATATATTTTACAATCAAATATTGTATAATACATATGTCATACAAATGCTCTTATTTACGTAAGTACATAATTTAATGGGTGTTAAAAATTTCAATGTGACTTAAACGAATTAATGAAAAAGTCATATATATATATATATATATAATGTAACGCAAAAAATTACCATATATGTATATATGTATATAAATTCGCGTAGAGTTCGTGATCAATACAAAATCTTAGGAATTACCGCCTTAAGGCATTTAGCTCCCTATTCTTTAATACGCACGCAGACTGCAAGCGGGCACGCATCATATGTATATCGTTTTTACAACACGCAGACGTCAAACCAGCTGTTGGCAAGTAGAAAATCCAAAAGCAGTTATTGTTTTTTCATTACTATTACGCTTTTTTTTTTTTTGTTACTGCGAATGTATACAGCACTCAGAAGGGCTTGAGATAGACCTAACTTTTATTTCACATAAGCTTTACGGTCCTATCTGTCAGCCTGATCAGTTTTCAGAAATTTTTCTGTTGTGTTCTGTAGCTCACGAACGAACGCTATTGCAAACGGTTCGCCCATATAACCTTTGAGACTTTGAAAAATCGTTATATGAATAATTTTATTAAGCGAAATGCTGTAACTTGTTTAATAGTGGGCTATAGGGTTTTTGCTTATATTCCGCATTAAAGTAAGTGGTAAATTTACTAAATCAATTTTACCTGAAGAAAGCTTAACATTTTATTTGCAGAATATTTTTTTTTTTTTTTTAATTATATATAAAAACATTAACATTTGCGCGAAGGTACATATGCTTGTAAGAATACATATAAATTTCTTTTCATATCTTCCCCTCTCTCTCACTCTCGCTCGCTCTCCCTTTCGCTCTACTATATATGAGAGCGAGTGTGTGTGTGTGTGTGTCCCTCTTATTCAGTTAGCCATCATATCACCATATTGGTCACACTTTACCACATATTTGAAAAGTATACACATGTTCTAAAACAATACTTACACTCGCATGCACACACATACGCATATACCTAAACCAAAATTGTCAGCTATTTGACCCTAAATTGTGCTTTAGTTGAGCAGTTTTGTGGTTTCGTATTATAAGAAAACCTTAAACTCTTTGCGTGTGTGTTTGTGTTTGTGTTTGCGTTTGTGTTGCGGGTGTGCGCCCATCTACAATACACATGTTTGTATGGCACTTGCGCTTGCATATGTGACTACATCGGATGATTAATAAGTTTTATTATAATAAGTCAGGAGGGCTTTTCACAATGATATATAAAATATCACATTTGTCTAATCATGATGGTACATAATATATATATGTGTATGCGTTTATCTACATTTATATGTTTGTATAAAATTTGAACCGTATTGAAGTACGACAATAATAAAGAAGAAATTTAATAACACATTAAATTTGATATTAAGTTTTATAGCGAAATATCATCAATCTCCCTCGTACTTGTGTGCATTTTGCACACGTTACCCTTGATTAACGAAGCACTTACTAGGTCATCCGCTTTGTAAAATTTTACAATCACTTATTACAGTGCCTTCCAGTCAATCTACTCTATGAAGATCTTAAAAGAGAGAGAGAGAGATAGATAGTTAGTTAGATAGATAGATAGATAGATAGATAGATAGATAGATAGATAGATAG
>NW_023998415.1:14460774-14479894 GCF_014805625.2 Glossina fuscipes | reverse complement strand
TAGATAGATAGATAGATAGATAGATAGATAGATAGATAGATAGATAGATAGATGTGCCATGACAAATCGTGGCTTTCTTAGGCTTGCAGACAAAACGCGTACTTTTTCAAACTTTTTGACAAGAATTTTAGAACTGCTCGAAGCGCATTCTAAATTTTACATACATGAATGATTTTCAAACTTATAGAGCAATTCTTCAACAGTTTTTTTAACGAATGCAATTCGATTTGACACACGATTTAGTAGCTCGAATCGCATACGGCATTTATTAAATAAAAGACGGAAATTTTGTTGTGAAGAACATTTTCAATGTTTTCTCGGTTTGTGCTAAAACAAGTGAATGTTTGAGATTTCTATTATTCGTTTTACTTTATTTGCATGCACTAATGCCGTTACTTGTTATTTAAATGCCCACACTTGCTGTATGTAAACTTGATAAGTTTTCGCAGCTAATATGGAAAAGGAAGAATATGTTAATCCATATACGACTGGGGGTGTTTTCGTTTTTCGTCATATAAGATAGGGATAAGACTTTTCCCGGAATACTATTCCGCGAGGTATTACTTGTCAACCCACACACATACGCACATACCTCATCTATCAGTCTTCTCCGCGGAAAACCATTAAACATTAGTTCACAAAGGCTCTATGATTGATTGTTGGACCTTAGTGGACTCTCCTATTGATTTCCATCGCCGCTACTCCTTGCGCATATGCCCACAATGCACTGCATTCGGAATATATTCAAATACCTATCGGAGGTTTCATAAATCATCTATACATATATATATTGTATATACATAATATTCTTGATCAATATGAATAGCGACGTCGTTTTAAGTATTTTCCTTCACTTATCAATTTCAAGGTCTTATGTAGAACAATAAGTTTCATATTTTATTTTGGTAACCTACACCGATTGCGGTACGGAGTATAAGTTAAGATCGATCGATCGATCTTTTCTTGTAACGATTGATTAAGAATCAATCAGAAATGGATTGAGTCGGAACACTTCTGTTGCAACTTCCCATATAAAATCGTATTTTGAAAGTGTCGTTATTGGAAAAAAAGTTTGCAATTTTAAAAATTTCTCGACAAAGATCGCTAAGTTGATGTGAAAAGTGTAGCTCGACTAGGGAAATTCTCATACACTTATAAGCGTTTCGAGGAAAAGTAAGCTCTCGTGTAGAACTTAAATGTGTCAAGTTTAGATGAAATAGATTCCGATTTTTTGGATCCCCATCCTACATAAGGATTCTCTTAGAAGAAAAAGGGCTAATTAAAAAACATGGATTTGATGACTAATAGGCTTTCATAGAGCAGGAAAATCAAATTTTTTAATATTTTATGATGAAAATTGGCCTATAACAACGATTTGATATAGAAATTAATCACGTAAATCGTGTCATGCATGCCAAGGGTACGCATGAAGAACCAGACCTTATATGGCGAGAAAGTATTATTCATAGTTTTTTATGGCGGAAACAAAAAAATTAAATTTTCCAAGTTTCGACTAAGTAAGTGAACGTTTTCGATAGACTCAAACATGAAGATTTTTATTTCATTGCAATCCATATATGATTATTACTGCAATCATAGGCCAACGTACGTAACTATAAGATATATAATTATCGCCTGTGTTATAACACATGTGTATGTATGCAACTCGACTCGAAGGCATGCTGACTTTCATTAAAAATGTCTTCATAAGTCTTCATAAGAAAACAGAATTTCATTTCTCCTGTATTCTCGTTATTAGGCAAAGTGGTGAACAGTGTATAAGATTCAGCTTTGCTTGCTTATAATTCTTTTACTTGTTTTTCTTTCTTCTGATTATTGCCAGATTACAATGAAAAATGAGCTAATTTGAGTTTAATGAGAAGTATTAAGTTTTTTTTTTTCACAAAAAAAAAAACACAAACTCGAAATTTTCAAACTCTTAGTTAAGATAGTTAAGTTTAATCTTAAATTTTTTTTGTTAAAAAAATCAGCTGATAAAAATCGGGGTTCATTTCAATTAATTTATAATTTAAATATCGAATAACACATTCTCTGCTGTTGCATTTTGATACGGTGTTTAGGCATAACTTTTATTGACCATAGTAAGAGGAAAATTTTTAATGATTTTTTAAATTGTTTTCCGCTTAACAAGTCTAGGCATAAAAAGACTATGACGTTTGAAAAACACTTACTATAATGTAAAATCACCTCAACTTTTTAAGTAAGAAATCAGAATAAATCAAGCTACATGGGTATAGCTCGATTTGATATATATATACATATAAACGTAACCTTAGCGATTAAAAGGTTACTTTATGAAATCTACTGAAGGCAATGAACATCACTTGTGATATTCCTTTTAAGCAATGAAAAAGTTTCCTTTTCACATCAATATAATTCTGTTATATATAAGTTAGTTCAAAGCAGTTTATCAGAGATGGTTTAATCCATTTTGCAGTATAAGCTAAATTTTTCAATTCGTATTAAACGTCAAACGTAGTTTAAAAACTCTACTAATATTGATCGAAAAATCATAAAGTAAAAGTTTAACCACTTTTGTTACAAAAATTTACTTATCTCTTGAGAGATATATTTTACTGTTGTCATACCTTACAACACTTGTGGTTGGTGCAAGGGTATATTAAATCTGTCTGCTTGTCTGTCCCTCTGTTCGTCATGGATACTTGCATTCAATTTTTAAGATAGTTTTTACGAAATTGACGCACCGATGTATTTCGATCCAAAGACTAACTCTATTGAAAATCGTTCAGATCGGACCTTTTTTTCGGCCCAGTTCGAATACGCATTACTTTATTAAACGAATTGATGCAGAGTGCTTAATGATGCAGGCGTTTACTTGCCCTTTTTTATGAATGAATGAGAAAAGTTTACTCGATATATTTTTTTTTAATATCTGATGAACGATCTTATCATGACACTCTTAGGCAGAATGTTTCGTTTTACTGAGTCTATTTTATTTTTATTTCACCACGTTGAAGACAATACTGAATCAGTTTTGAACGATGATTTGCCAACGATCCGTATCAATCAACTTTGTTGGATTGTCGTTTTTCGTCGGTAATCAAATTCGAAAAGATATCGTCTAAAATCAATTGTGGTGAGGTGACAAGCATCAGCGCCATTCAGGAAATGATTAGAAAGCTAGTCAGATTTATAGACCTTTATTACTCTAACCTATCCTAATCCGCTCTATTCTTAACGGCTGCTCAAAGTCCATTTACAACTACTGTTATTGAATATTAAATTTATGACTATTGGAACGAAAATGAACGTTGCTGTTGCTTACAATTGTTCGTTTGTCTATATCCTTTAAAATGAGAGAAAACAAAAAAAAAATGTCATTTGTTCTCGCAGCCCGTGAACTATTGTTTTCTTTTTCATGCATTGTTTTTTTTAATATATTTTATACATAGGCCATCGGAACCCTTATCTATTCTAATTTTATTTGGATTCCATTTATCGCAAATCTCTTCGTTTCTTTTCTTTATTTTTATCAATGTAAAGAGTTAACCGCTTTCAATCTTCCTTAATATTATCGATTAGATATATATATATAGGCAAGGCAAAGTTTCTCTTTATCAGTTTACGTCTTAGTTTTATCTCTGCTTTGTGTTTGTATGACACTTGTTGGATATAATTTACTTTTTAACATACTTTTCCTGCATTTTATCTCCTTTATCGAGCATTTCTATGTTAGCGCATGAACAAATCTAAAAACTCTAAACTTTACCTTATAATATCATCTAGCAGCGCGTATTCGCATTGTGCGAATGTGAGACAACTAAAGCCAACGTCACATACATCTAATGTTATGTTATACATAATATGTGATGGATGTTGACAAGGAAACGTTCCATTTTGAATGTAAAGGCATGGACTTCATGCTAACATGTATCATATACTGTAAGGTGTTGTAATGCATTTCGACAGTAAGCAAAGCTAATTAATTGTAAACGCAAATAAGATCTTACGTCTTAAGGTTTACTAAGTCATATGGTAATTATTTCGAATAAAATTTGACAGTTTTACAACAAGCATACAATGGAATATCAATAACGTAAAAAAACACATTTAGCTAATTTGTGTAGGTAACTAAAGGTAACTAAATGGAAACGTAGTGAGTTATTGCAACGCACATTGATAAACGATAGCTCAATAAAGCAGACGCATTGAGGTTAACGAAAGCAAACAATTTCATTCACTTAAACGATAAGCTAAGCCTTTTTTAGTATATGGAGCTATTGCGGGAACGGCAAACTGAAATGTTACAGCAATGTCACATGTTTCTCTCTGCAAAAAAAAAAAAAAAAAAATAAAAAAACTAACAGTAAAATTTAGGATGCATAATGTTTCAAGGATTATTCTGGGCAAGGTAAAGAATTCGAAACAAGAAGAAAACCTTGAACGTAAATAAATCAATAACTTAAGCCTTTTTTATGCTATAGTTGACACTTGTAGGTTCTCTCTATCTTGGATAGTCTTATTACCAACTAGAATTACTTAAGAAACAAGTTTTCATTTAGAGGTTATATCCCTATAAGGATTCAGGTAAAGTAAAAATTAGTAGAAGGGCTTAACTGTTCATAGTCTTTTTTATTTTTATTTTTATATTTTCTGGATTAAAATCATTATCAACTATTCAACGAATTTCCTGCTTGGATAGCTTGGCAGCTAACTGAAATATATCATCGCACCTCAACCCATAGGAAAATTGTATAAAAATGAAAGACAACATACAACTGCGATGAGCTACTTAATATTTTACTTTCTCTCTACTCTTTTGGCCTTAACAGTCCTTATAATACTAAAGTAACTCATAGTCTCCCCTTTCTCGCTCATTCTCTCTTTTGAGTCAGAATCAACGTTCAGTGAAAAGGTTATGTTTTATTTCTCAACTAGTAATAGTTGGATGAGCGGTTGGTTGGGAATTTTCATTTCCATTTCATGTTTAATTGGAAGTGAAAATAGGTTTCTTCCCTCAAAATATTTACAAAAATAATAATATTAATGCAAGTGTTATTGGTACTTCACTCTCTCTCTCTCTCTCTCTCTCTCTCTGATAATGCATAGAGTTCGATCATATAATCAATAGATAATGAATGATGCTTTGTGAAAAAATGATTAGATATTCAACAGGCTGTTTGCAAAAGTATTCAAGAAATTTAATGCGTGAAAAGATTTTCTTACCCGCTCATTGTTTATTCGGATTTTGGGCTAATTGAGTCTGTCGGCAGAGTGAAATACGAAGCAACCTGCAACTTCATTTAACTTGGGCAAAAATTTTAGATTTTCACCCTTTGAAGAAGTAATTATGTCTTCTTTTACGTGCTGCTCGTCTTAAAGATTGTCGCTTAGACGAATTCTATCCGCGATTATCGAAAAGCTCCTTATTAGAATTTGGATTATGCGCGTACAGTAAAAATGTTCTTATTCTTGAATTGAATCTTGATTACATTTTAATTTGTAAGTTGCGCTCTTTCTATCGGCTATAACCCTTTATATGCACATCTCTGCTAATTACACTAAACGAAGCGGTTCGAAAAGACTTTGTGACAACGTGAATAAATCTCGCTTTCCCAAGGTTAACACTGGTAAGAACATATTGTAGGGTTTCGACTAAGCGTGTTGGGAATTATCATCTTACCAATGGAATGGAATCGATCCAGTCTTTGCTTTTATTTATTATATATGGCCTGATTTATGCAATATCTGGCAAGGAATAAAAGATACTGAATCTGAGATTGGCATCTGACAAAAAGCGAAAAAGGTTCGTACAAAAAAAAAAAAAAAAAAAAAAAAAATGATTTGTAACGATGCTTGCGATATTTTATTTCAAAATGAATATCGGAAATAGCTTTAATGTCATCTTTATTATGGAGATGTCATAAGAATTATTTAACGGATTTTCAACATTACGATCTCTTACAGTCCTAAGTCAATATCGACGTAAAATTGCAATTCGGCGAAATATTTTTGCTTCGAAATTTCAGTTGTTCAGCATAGGGGAGCATTAAAAAATTAAATACATATATAATGATTGAAAAAACGTACTTGTGGTTGTGTGTGTGTTGGGGCAGCATTTAGCAGTAATGTAAATTTCTCAAAAATAAGCTCGTGCCTCATTCAAGTAAACATGTATATTACTTAAGAGAGTGTTATTAAGGAGAGTAACAGACAATTTTAGTTTAAGTTCTAAAACTCTCTCAACTTAAACAAAAAAAGAGTTAACTAGTGTTCGGTTTTATCCGATTTTTCAGTACCCACCGTTTACTACTGTGTATACTATATATATGATGTCGTATACATACATATTTACATATATATATAATTTATCTATATATATATATATATAGATGTATATGTATTTGTGCATATACATGTATGCTTCCTTTTACTATTTTAATGTATTTATGGGCAAACTTTTAGAAGTCGTAGATTTATATCGTCCAGCTGTACGATTTTCATCGGGGAGTTTAAGTAAGGATTTCGAATAACAACCAGATACATATACACCTTTCGGAATTTCAATGTGTGTACAATGCATGCATATGCATTATGCAAAATTATATAATGCTTGAGAAATTATTTATATGATTGTGGTGTAGTTATATTAGTTTGGGGAAAAAGAAATCCATTATTTTTTCGGTAGATGGCTCTTTTCCCCAACCCTAATATAAAGATCAAGTGAGTGAGCGTAATTGTTTCATAACTTGGTTTATTTTGAGCAAAGTTCAATTGTGGTTACATTTCGCAAGTTAACAAATCATTAGAATATTATACGATATTTATAATCAATAATCGCATAACGATGTTTAATAACATACGCATAACCATAGTTATTTTGGTTTGCAGCGCAAACACGAATACAACAAAGATAAAGGTTTATCAACTATACGCATCGTTACAATGTTGCATGCAAGTTATATGTTCTCTTCGGTGTAGACACACAACTGCACAATTCTCTCATATTTTTGGCATTTGAGTGTACAATGCATAAGCATGAATTGTGTTTTACTCTTTACACTACCACGAAAGACTTCCACAGCTGTGCTGTGAAAAAGCACAATGAAAAAGAAAAACTCCGATTGCATTTCTTCTTGTCGCTCCAAAGCCACGAGTGTCCTTTAATTTGTATGAATTAAATGAACAATGAATGTAGAAAATGGGAGAGCAAAAGTGTACGAGTGAAAATTTTTGCTCGAAATCGTTGTTGTTAGAGAGAAAAACAATCAAAACATAATATTCATTTTATATATATGGAAAAGCATTATTATGGCAACGTGTTTGCTTTACATGGCATTTATCAAAACATGACTGTTATTAAAATAAAAACAGTTCAAACAGTTCCAATTCTAAAGTGCAACTGATTGGTTCGATTGGTTGTTGTGTCGGTTAAATTAAGAAAAAAATTAAGAAGAAGTTTATGGCAAACTAAATGTATATATATATATATATATATATATATATAATATAAAGATGATTATGTGAAATTTACAACAAAAAAAAAAAAAAAACAAACGGAAAAATTTTCAAAAATAATAAAAGAAAAATTTTGCTCTGAAATAATTTTTTACTGAATTAAAACAAAAAAAAAAAAAAAAAATTTAATATATACGTAAAAGCGAAAGTTCTACAAATTATACCAAATATTTGTAAATAAAATTTAAGAAATGTCACCCTCAAGTACTACCAAGGATTACCTAGAGCTTACTATACCCACCGTTAATAATACACCGACCGCCACTTTTTTGGATACAGTTACTGTGCTGCCAAATAAGATGGACGTATGGATGAATCAATTGCAAAAAGATCATCCCGAGATCTCTTTCGTGATACCCAATCATCGCGATAACCAACATATCGATAATATGATGAATTTTAAACGTTTACTCGAACAAGTGGGCAATACTGCATATGATAGTATCGGTATGAAACATCATACCCCAGCTTTATTAGATTCGTATGGTCATACAATTACTGGTGAGCAGATATCGAAAACCGCTGTCCTAGATATGGCTGCACTAAAGCAGTCTGCCATGAATGGCTTCGAAAGATTTTTTCTTGGTACGGACATGAATACATTAGTTAATTATTTATGGATCGGTATCGTCACATCATTAGTGATACTATCAGTTGTGTTTATATTATTTAGTTGTTATTTTTATCGGAAATTTCGTGAATGGAAAAAATGCAGTAAGTATGCTTGATGAACGCCTTCTTTTTCTCAATTTATAAAATTTCATACAATAAAGATGTTAAGTTGTTAAGACAAAGTGACAACAAGATTGATTTATGAAAATGTGATAATAAATTTTTTAATCATAAAAATTATTGACGTCTACTAGGCAGAACATTGCGTAAAATAATTCTTCATTTACGAAATGATTTGCTTATTAAAAGTTTATTAAAAATGTTCAAATTTTCAATATCCGTCACTGATTGGTGGTTAAATTGTATTTCGCGACTACGCGCGACTTGTGGCAACAGTATGCTTAGTTTATATGAATATATGCAACACACAGAAGGAAGGATGTGGAGTTGATCCACCTGTTATTATACCAATCGATTTAAGCATGTCTATTTGCTTATTTGTCTGTCTGTCTGTTTTTCTGTCTGTCTGTCTCCCCTATCCTGCCATCTATTAGTGCGTTCACTCTACAGGTCGCAATTTTCAAAATATTGTAAAGAAATTTGATTTGATTAAAAGGCGAAAGCTATCGAATTGAATAAGAAGATATCGAACCATTTTTAGAACTAATCCCCATAGATCTATTTTTAAAAAAGTTACTATTTAAAAAAAAAATTTTATTTTTAGTATTTTTTTACAACAAAAAAACGTAAGAAGTAGTATTCTGGCGTACATACGAAATGAATATGGAATGAATATAGATCGAGTCCAAATCATTTATTAAATCCGCTCCTATACAAGAAGCTAACGCCTTCATATGACCACTCGGGCTAGCTTTTAGTATTCTATAATGAAAATTGCATGATGGCAAGTTCTGCATAAAATGTACCCATTCTTTGGACCTTTGCTTATAGTATGTAAGTACGAAAGTCCTTCACGCTTTATAACAACGAATTGTATTAGGCCCGTATTGCGGGATATTTAATAATTGATTTTGCTCACACATAATATCGTAAGTTATTTCACGTTTTCTTCTTTCATTTTTATTGTCATCTACCAAAAAAAAATATGTAATAGTAATAGTTACGTGACAGCAAGCCAAGTACAAATGTTATGCTTTTGCAAAAAGAAAAAGAAAAAAAAAAGAAGAAAACATCTCAAGATTGCTTTTAGCTAATTGCATTCAAGGCAACTATTGCTTTTGCATTCAAGATTATATATGTTAGATATGTAAGTAAATTCGTTACGGTTTTCCTTTTTTTATTTTTTATGTTTTTTGTTTTTGGGTGAAAGTCAACTTCATCGCATCAGATCCGTTTTATGAAGCAACCAATTTGAACGGAACGATTACACTCCTATTTATTTGTTCATACACAACGTTACCTAACTTCCTCTTATGCGTCTCTTACGTGTTGCGCCTGTTCATTTATTCCGGGTTCCGAAAATATAGAATTCGGCAGG
Organism: Glossina fuscipes; assembly: GCF_014805625.2. Lineage (NCBI taxonomy): Eukaryota > Metazoa > Arthropoda > Insecta > Diptera > Glossinidae > Glossina > Glossina fuscipes. Next base: position 14,470,284 of record NW_023998415.1, on the reverse strand, counting down.
CACGATATAGCAACCATGCGGAATTAGTATTACGAAATTCGCTTCACATGAGATTTCTTGAATTTTAAAGCCACACACGATCAAAGTAATATAAAAAGAATTCAAAGTTTTTAATCAAAAAGGCGTAATTTATTAAATAAGTTATATATACTTATAAACACTTATGGGTTTTTCTTTATACCTAAACGGTGCTATATTGTAGTAAATTTTCCTCTGCCTTGTTCTGGTTTTCCTTCTTTCGTAAATTTCCTTCTTTTTCCGTTCCGCTCTTTCTTTTATAATAACAAATGTTTTTTTTTTCTTTATTTATTATCGTCATGATTGTTTTTATTCGTAAAGAGAAAACGTGAAACGTAAAGAGAAACGTGAAACGAAATAACCGCACAGAGCTGAAGCAATTCTATATCGAATTGATTCTATATAAAATCGATTGAATTCTGTGCAGAATTGCATTTGTACCGCGAATACTGTATAGAGTGTGATAAGAACACTACTTATGCACTACCAGTTCCAGGTTTTCGAATCAACTTCGGAAGAAGATGTAACTGGTTTTTAGATATCTAAGATATCTACAATAGGTAAATATCGAAATTTATTTTTAATAAACCACATGCTAATGAAAATATCATATGGTAAAAATGTGTATAAAAATATGCTTTTCTTACTTGCGTTTACTCTGACTATTAATCTCGTTAGTAAAGGCCTTCAGGACTTTAAATGAATCGATTCTCTTGGTGTTGAAGGGATAAAATTCCACTTGAGTTTGTGTGCATGTATATATGTCAAACTCAAAAGGGTTTAGGAGAGATTCTTAGTAACCACTCCACTAATTGGTTTAATGAAAGGTGAGTTTTTTTTTAACTCTTTCTCGGTGTTGTATACATCCGCACACACTTAACACACCCTATAGTACAAGTAGAGCAGGGTATTTATTGTTGAATGCAACTTGATTTTATTCTCAAATAAATTAACCTATTAACTGCGGAATTTGTTTTCACAATTTCCTCATTGTATCAAAATGATGCGATGACATGGATACAAATCAAACGCAACACCAATCCTAAATACTGCGGAAAACTCAGTAAAGCGAACAAGATTTCATTTTTATTAAAACAAAAAAAAAAAAAGAAGAAGAAGAAATTCATCATTCAAAAACTCCAAGAAAATAATTGCATTCATTAGAAAGAAAAATTGAAACAAAAATTTAAGAAATTAGTTTAAATAGAAATTTAGATATTTTGCCCATTTTTTTTTTTTTTTCTTTAGTCCTTTTTAGAGCTGGAGGTGTTGGGCGTAAACGATTCAGTCGCAGGCGAATACAATTTTCTTACTTGTTTTTTAAGGAAAATATTCTATGTTCGCCGAAAACTAAACACAGCTAAACTAGAAAAAAAAAAAAAATGCATTTTTAATCCAACCTGTGATGTGCTAAGTCCCGTTGAGGATTTATTTGTTCAGAGAAATCCTGCTATAAAACATTATTAGCTTAGTTACATGTAGGTGCATGCATAAAAATGAAAATTGAAAATATAAAATTTATAAAACTAACATAGTTACGCTCTGATATGGATACACATACACACACATATATATACAGCCAACTGAATGTGAAGCTATACGCATACGAATTGAAAGCGAACGTCAGATCCACATAAATCGTTAAGTAAAGATTTGGCAATGGCCTGTTAGGAGATAGTAAAGTTAATTGTAGAGGGCCGTCTTCAAATTTATTGGTCGAGTCAGGTATCGAAATTGTATTATATGGCCTTAATGAAATTATCTCAAAGACCCTAGGCCATCATGAATTTTTGTAATTTTTTTTTGCCATTGGCTGCATGCTCTTTATTGAATATATAAAGAGAGGCGATAAAAAACCTTACACTTAAAAAAATCGGCCAATTAAGGAAAAAAAAAAGAGGAAATTTATCTAGGCCGGATACTGTTTATCCTCTTTCCTACTGATCTCTTTGGAATCATTTTTGAATGTGGAATTTCGTAACTATATATTTTGTTTATGCTGATGAGGTCATCAACATGTATGTGTTGCTTTCGTTGAAAGCATATACTATATATTTTCTCGTGTGTGTAATTTAAATCATAAAATCTGTTTTATTTCAAAAATTTGAATTCGCGTTTTCTAGTGAAGAGTATATGTAATGCAGCCCATGCTCACTTGCCGTCTCATATAAACTGCTGCACCGATGTGCACGATCGCGAATTGCAATTATCCTATAAGTAATCAAAACTTGAAATCCGCTCTCCCTAAAAATTGTCTTCACAACCACGAGAACGCATATTATTCTATGTCTAATGTTTTCTATATTGAAAGCTATGGGTTAAGCTTCTTAACCTTAAGGTATTAATCAAAATTTTTAAATTTCAAATAAATTCACGAATAACATTAGTTTGACAGTTTTTGTGCAATCATTCTGTGGATATTACAAGTTAACTCTAAATGGTTTGTCACGTTACGAATTAATCGTCGATTAAAGAGTCATTTCAATAATTTGTGTTTGGTTTTCAAAAATCTTTGTACAATTCGATAAAAGGTATTCCGAAAATTTTTATGCCAACGTAGAAAATCAAATTTCGTAAACGAGCTGAAAGTAGACAATATTGAGAATATTTTTTGTTTTTAGATAAATTTTCAAAAAAAAAAAAAAATCGTATTTGTTTATTTATTCGTAATTTCCATCTGATCTTACAGATAAAGATATACGTTCCCGTTTGAATCATGGTGTTTACACAACCGGCCATTTGGTACCATGTGACAGTGCAACCGATGTCGAAGCGGCCTTTTATCAAATGGAATCTTCACGATCGTCATTACCACCGCCATGTTACACCATAGCCACAGGTTTGCCTACTTACGATGAGGCAATTCATAATCGTAATCAACAACCTCAGCATAAGCATTTCACTTTTGGTATGAAATTTGTTTATCCTGCTCTCACTGTCGTACATCCTTCAGCGGTCAATTCGATTAGTTCGTGGGAGAAACATGATTTAAAATTATCAGAAAATATTGAAAAATCAAATCATCGAGACAAACAAGTCCTAGTCAATGAAGATCAGCAACAGAAACGTGATGAGTTAACTGCGATTGCGATTGCGTCTCCGCTATACGATGCAACAACAGCGGCCGCGGCTTTACTTACCGACAAAATCATGGATGGTATCACTGATTCTGCAACATTAGATATTACAAAAAATTACACCGACACTGTCGGTTATAGTAATGGTTATGAAATAAATAGTTTGAGAGATTTAACAGATATCGTTACGGTTTGATTATCTGTTGTACAAAGCGAACAAAATATGAGCGAATTCGAGTCATTAAACATATTGTAAATAGTATGTAAATAATAATAATAATATTGTAATAATAATAATAATAATAAACAAGAAGAAAAATGTACAAAAAATTTTTTTTTTTTTTTTTTTTTTTATGTTTAAGCTTCAACACTTTTAACTTCATTATTTCAATTGCAATCAAAACTGACAGGCATTTTAAGAGAAATAATTTTATTTTTAATTTCCATGATAAGGGTTTGTAGCTCTTTTCAAATTTTTGTATGTTATTTAAAATTTAGTAAAACTGATGCTGTCTTCTTAGATAACCGTTTACATAAAACCGTCTTTGCTTAATTTAATTTAACTATCAGAGGCGACACAAATTTTGTCATACATAAAGTAAATAATAACGAATTAAATATGTACATGATTACTATTATTCTATATATTGTTCACAAGCTTTCAAATATCTGAATGTTACTGCAAATTTTCAAGTTCGAGTTTTCGAGTTCACTGTTTTTATATGCATATATGAGAAAAATGAAATTTATGTTTTAAAAAATGAAATTTATGTTTGAAAATTATGTTTATGAAAATGATTACGCTTTGATCATACTTATAAACGCTTATGTTATGTTAAAAATGCGATATGAATCTATATCGCAGTCATAACAAAATATTCATCTTTAAACGAATAAATGGTCTCCTCGTCAGTTCATTTATTACGGGCGAAGCGAATATTTACACTTTCGCAATTCGCAATTCGCAATTAGACCAATGGAGAGCGGGCTTTTTGCCAACTTAATTTTAGAATAAATGCAAATGCAAATATTTGTGACTACTTTTCCGCATAGTTATTGTTTCAAGTCCAAGTCCTTGAGTAGGCGTTTGAGTTTAAAGTTTGAAAAGTTATTGCGTAGACTTCCTCGCATGAAAGAAATATGTCTCATATCATTGCCCGTTTCCCCTCAATACATTATTTTTACTGCGTTACACTTACTTTACCAGAGAGTGAAAAGCAATTAATCATTACTTTTGCAAAAGATTTCATAGAAAAAGATTTTTATTTTGACACGACGGTTACATAGAGCACATTTGAACTATCAAAATCCACCCTCACATAATTATACTCGTCGTTCTTATCACTCGTCGTCAACCACTAACCCACACCCATATGGAGGACATGCCCTCAGTACCAATTGGATATATTTGCTAGGATTGCCAATAAATATTCCGCAATATGCATTATTCATTTCAGGATTCACTCTTTATGCTACAAATAAAAAATAAAAAAAAGAAAAAAAAAAGAAGTAAAAATAATATATAGAATATAAATAAAAAAAAATAAAGAAAAACGTTATATGTAATGTACATACAAGGTTTCACTTTAACTGTATTTACCCACAAAAAAGGTTTCAGTTTTTAACACAACTTTAGCTCACTAAACCTCAGACCATTGTGTATAAGATTATCTCTTCAAATTTACTATATATAAGTTAATTTAAATAAAATTGAATTAAAAAAATATATTTGATTCGAGTACTTGACTACGCGGTTCATTATACCCTACAGCACTTGTGGTACAGAGTGTATTAAGTTTGTACGGACGTATGCAAGACGCAGAAGGGCTTAGGATAGACCTAACTTTTATTATATCGATCGATTCTGAATATGATATAAGCCTGTGTGTCCGTCTGTCGGTCCATGTAAATTTGTATTCAAGCTGCAGATCACAATTTTAGGTATACTGATGTGCTTTGACTCAAGCGCGAGCGCTGCTGACAACAACGATCTTTTTTAAAAAGTTGTTATATGGAAAAAAATTTCCCGATAAAACTCGCTGTGCAATAGTATTTGGAAAAGTTTGATTAGACTTTCACAAATTTTTTGAATCTCCTCATAAAATCGTTCCTACGAAAACTGAATCGTTATATGGTAAATGAATATAATTTTCCATATTCCATGGTGTCTTTTAGTTCATAATCGTAAATTGACATAGAAATCAACTTTGCCGTATTCGGACCAGGTAGATGTACTTTTTGAATATCATCGCGTATACAGATCCTTTCAATGTGTGGAGTTTCATGAACTTTTGTTGTTTTATTAACAAAACGAATAACTAACTGTATTAGTCGAAGTGGTGTAGGGTGCTTAATAGTCGGCCTCGCCCGAATATAAAGTTCTTACTTATTTTTATTTGCAATTATTTCTTAACAGTAAAGTATCTGTAATTACACTTACCGTTGTTATTTATTCTTATTGACTATATCGTATGCGAACATAGTTGATATGTGATGCAGGTAAATTTCTGTTCTTACAATCTGTAATAAATTAAATCAAATTTGCAGCGAGTCTTATTGAAAAGCGGTCAATTTGATCGCCATATGACCGAAAAGGAAATTTAATAGAATTTTCCTTAACTTATATGCTCGTATATGATGTAAAGATAATAATTATTTTGTATAATGTAGTCAGAGATCAGATTCGATGTGAAATCTTTTACTAATTGGCGAAATAATAATGAATTTAAAAATGAAAAAACTCTCTCTCTTTCTGATAAAAATTATCTTCTCTTTTAAAGAATCGATTAATTTGGAAGAACACTTATGTCAGTTGGTGAGCAAAACAAAATTCGCCGAAAAGAAAATAAAACGAAATTTTATTTATTGCTCTATATACTTAAATAAATAATTTTTTAACGTTTTTTTTTTTTTTTTTTTTTTTTTTTTAATTGCAATAAATTTGATCAATGAATGGGTTATTGGTTAATCTAAAATTCATATTCATTCATATAAAATTCATTGTTTCATTAGGTAAGAGTTTTAAATGACATAAGTGACGGAAGAAATACAAATACATCTCACACTTTAATACTTCTCTAATTTTCAATTAATTAATTAATTAATTGTATACATATAATTTTATTTATTTTGTCCTTGCTTAACGATCTTAATAGGGATTCACAAGGTAACGTTTATGTGCTCGTCATTCAAGTCTTAACGCTTTGACTATTTAGTCAAAGGAAATGATATCACATATAAGTATAAGTTAAAAATTCCCTACTAGGAATTCTTGTTGCAATTTAAACGCTTTCGTGCGGACGCATATATAAACAAGCGAAAATACCACAGTAGGCAACGGCCGACTAGTAAATGCCTTAGACCACCCAAGAGTTATGATCGAAAAATTGATTTAATACTAATCACCGCTCATAACGTTTCTCCTTGGGTCAAAGTATGGCGGTGTAGTAAATTTTCAATAAAAAATCTACAAAATTACGACCTATACGCTGAAGACAAGTAAAGAGGCAGATCGACGGACAAACGAGCTTAAATTGATGCAGAAAGTGATTTTGAATAGATCGGTGTAATAAAAGATGGGCCTGCCTCATGTCGTTCTGGGCATTACATACATGCGTAGACTACATTAATACGCCCCTGTTTCATTAATTCTGTTCTTAAAAGCTGAATAAATTTTACGAATATTCAGAGTTAAGAGCAAAATTTCGGAAGGTAAATTAATGAAGGCGAACCTTCATTCGCATCTCAATCATGCTCAAACATCTCACTGATGCTTATTAATCTAATAAAGGATATTCTTATACTTCTCTTGCAACCTATCATTTTATTGAAATATATATTGTTATGAAATTCGCTTTTCACTAGGATACAGTCCGTATCACTGGATCGTGGATATTTTGATCAAGAGAAATACACAATTTATTTTGGCCGTACTCTCAGCTCAAATGCTCTTGCCCGACTAACTCTCCCTTCCACAAATATTCTATTTATGTACATTTTTACAAGTATGTTACTATACCTAAATTTATGGTTTTATTTCTAATCCCAGCCTGCTTTTCCGCTAATCGTTTTCATCGGCCTGCAGCTGCATGAGGCGCCTGCGAATGCTCATTTGGTTTTTCCTTCGTTAGGGAGTTTATTATTACGAAACTTACTTAGCTGACATTAACTGGATTTGGGATTTTCGTAACAATATTTTAAAATTAATTTTTATTGAGATGGGAAAAGGATGAAAGGTATTTCTATTTTAAAATAAAAAGAATTGTGTTTCCTGTGAAAGGAGCGTACAAGTCAACAGTATATCTCTCTATTCAATAATAAGTACGATGTAAAACGTTCTACACGCCTGAAGGTGAATCATTGACATCCACTTGCTGCCATCGATACGTTTACGTTTACAAAATATTTTGTTTCAAGATGAGCGTGACAAAGGAGTATTTGTATCAGATGTTAAATAAATAATTCTTATGGTGGTTGTAATCCTCCATTTTTCCATTCACGATGTTTCGTTCGTTTCTCTGTGAAGCAAGTTTTAGCCGAGTTTGAGATCAATATTTGCTATAAATCGGGATATCATAGGTTCTCTCATTCTGTGAGCATGGTTACAGCCTAATCGGGACCATATTTAAGACTCCACCTATGTCTTCTAATTGGAAATGTATATTGAAAGTGTTATAACTACCTAGTTAAACTATCGGGACACAAGGATGGTCCATTTGTTTGCAGCCACTCTCCGCGAAACAATACCTAACGGTGGTACCACAGAGGGACATGACAAAGGATATGTGCATGCGTAGCCGCCATCGATCTTTGAAAGACTTCTACGTGCCGTTCGCATAGCGAAAAAACAAAGAACGCACTCACACGCCCCGCCCGTCTTTAACAAACAATAACTGACTCTCTCATAGAGTTATTCCATAGGGTTAAGTGTGATAAGGCGACAATTCAATTTCAAATGAATAACTTTTCCAAACTCGAATATCTTGAATATAAATTAACTGAAAAATTTTAAATATTTGCTTGGGCTTGCGTTTATGATGAAATTATATAAAAAGAGATAAGAAAATTATATCCGCCTCGAGGATATAATAGTTAATGGGAGTTAATGAGTCATCTTTTTATCGCTTTGGACGAATATCTCTTATAAGTTGTAAGTTATGACTGTCTATGTATATGTATGGTACGGGCATGTTGACGTCCCTATTTCCGCTAATGTGTCAAATAATCAATGAATATCACATCAATATTTGCTATGAATTCTAATTCTATGCACCGAAGTGATGTAGGGTATTTAATGGTCAGCCATTTCCTATTTATAATGATTTCACTTGTTTAATGTTATTTTTAAGACATGTATGATACGTTTACCGCACGGAGGAAGAGTCATAAGCGTGTCTCCTTCAAAACTCTCAGCAAAATTTTTAAAGCGTCTAACAGTCGTACTCTGAGCAACATAACTAACATTTATTGGCTTGCATTTGTTGCTTTTGACTTAAAAAAATCTTCGAAAGATATCCTGAGACGATAATATAATACTCCAGAGTATGAAATTTGATCGAAAATCGTACACCCTTTGGGTAAAAAGTAAATGAATTACTTTTATATTTGGGGAGCAGTCATAATGCCCGACTATACTATACTGCTATAAAACTGGATGGATAGCTTGCAAAAGGAAGTAGTTCGAGCTTTAAATTTTTAAATTTAATGTTGATTTTTTTATTGCTATAAGTAAACAAAGGAAGCTTCTAAGGATGCTACAATCTAGACCGGGGCCTTTTAAAGAGAAATTATTTTCTGATATAAAGACAACGAATTCATTTATTAAATCCGTTCATTACCAATAGTTACTAAATGAACATTAAAACACACAGAGTGTTTAAAACTTTTAAACTCAAGTTTTATAACATTGATGCTTTCAGTTATGGAAAGAAGATCGTTACCAAAGAAAATCGTTAGTTACGGGACAAGGCCGGCACTTCTAATATTTCTTATAGAGAAGCTTTCACGTCTAGATGACGTGATAACATATAATTGTGGACCTGAATGCATATTCAAACGGAAATATTATGAAACGGAAAATGAGGAGTCCTTTGTTTGCTCATCAAACGATCAGCGGTTGTGGTTCTCTTTTCTCTTTTTTTCTTTCTGATCTATTTATACATGAATTGTGATTATTTTTTTGTTTTTCTTCACTTTTCTTTATATACTTTGTGTTAGTGTTCAATAGTAATTAGTATAAGATTTACTTCTAGCAGTCAATTGAATTCGGGCATTCATTTATTTTATTGGCTGAGCTCATGTGTAAGTAAATAAATAAATGTAAACTAACACGTAAGAACATGCCACAGAAGTATTTTTATGTTTTCAAGTATGTATATATAACACTATATATATATATATATATATATATATATAT
>NW_023998415.1:14447980-14457774 GCF_014805625.2 Glossina fuscipes | reverse complement strand
TTGAAATCATTTTCATGTCAACTAATAATCGCTTATTCTACTGCTTTCTAATCTAATATGCCTTCGTTTGAAAGGGCCATCAAAAGATGAGGTTAATAATAAATGCGCTCGGAACATAAAATCATGAAATATGTTATCGACTTTAGAACAAAATCATATATATATATATATATATATATATATATGAATATATACAAGTACTAATTGCTTTACTAATTATCTAAAAAGTTTTCCTTTTACCTGAAAGATATTATTGACTATCTTCGCTCTTAGACAAATAGCGAAGGAACTCATAAAGTCGAAGATAAAATGGAAAAAAGAGACAAAATGCCTCCCATTAAAAGGCATTAAACACTTAAATCACCAAAGGAAACATTAATAGCCATCACGGACTGCTATCTAAATTATTTATAATTCTGAATCGAAACAAGTGCAACATTTTACGACTTTTTTGGTTATATTGCTTTTGCTTTTCTTTTCTTTTCTCTTTTTTTTTGGTTTTTTTTTTTGTTTGCCTATTATGGAGACAAAGAACTCATTAAATGTGAGTCATTGCCTCACCTTTGTTGCCGGTCTTCTCGAAATTCGTCTACTCACTTTTGACCTAAAGATAATTTTCGCTTTTCCGGTTGAAAAATTTTTAAAATTTTGCTTATGGCGTTGTACACTCTTGCAAACTGCGTTTAGATAAAGTAAAAACGCCGAACACAGCAACTCAAACATGTTGCTTCTGCCATGCTACTTTATTTATATATGTCGTATATATGTATATATATATATATATATTCGAATATATATATTATCGTAATAGTTACTAGAGTAAGTTAGTTATTATTAGCGTAACCAGTTGTAGAAATTTGTACATTAATATGATAAATGATAATTTACGTGTTTAAATCTATGGACGCCATTAGATGGGGTCTCTTATTGATTAACAAATAACATTTTTTTTATATATATGCTTTACCTGAATGAAACTACGGATTCTAAGATCATAGAAAGTATTAAATTTACTATTGTCAGACCGTAATTAAGCTCACGTTGAGAATTTTCTAAGAATTACGCCTTTCTATAGGCATTTTGAAAAATAGATTTAATTTTTTTTTTTTTTGTCAGAATAAATCTAAAATCGTTCAAAAGAGCAAAGCAAAATGCGCAAAATCACGTACGACGCACTGAAGGGAACAATAGAAAATGACAACATGACACATCTGGTGATGATTTGTCGGCTGATCACTTTATTGTGTTCAACGTTTTAACAATTCCCTGAAGTATATTTGAAAAATTTCGTAGGCAAGGAGTCTTTTGATCTGAATTGTTAAACCTTGAAATACAGGAAACCGATGGATATGCAACAATAGGATAAAAGAAACAATTAAGAAAATGAAACGGGGCACACAGAATAAATGGCCATTATAGAGATAGATGTAAGAATTTATCAAGAATTAAAAAGAATATCTGCAAGAATGCACTGAAAACTAATCAAGAGATTTAATGGTAGATTTGTTTGCCAATGAATTTAAATACCATTGAAAGAATACAGAAAAGAACAAGAAAAAAAAATAAAATGAAAAATTATAATTGATTACATGCAATCTCGAATGATATCGTTCGTTCGTTCGTTATCATTGCATCAGCATTAGGACGACTCTGTCAAATTTTTTCGTTAAATTATTACCGCTATTTTCAAGTCTGTCTGTTTTGTAACCTTTTCGTCTAAGATTGTATATGTGAAGCTTCAGTTTTCTAATAATTCTAATTCAGTGACAGTTGTCGTTAGAGTGTTGCGATGAACGATTCGAAAGGTGTCAATTGTTGATTGAATTATTGAATGAATGATTAAAAGTCAACAACGAACTTCTTGGTCTTGACTATGAATTTATATATATATATATATATATATATATACATATTAATAAATTGTCGCTTCATTTTATCTATTATTTCGCAATGTCGTGGCTGCAGGGCATACGATTCTGCCCTTCGACAGTAGGAAAAACAATGAGAAAGAATATTTGAAGATAACATAGCTGTCTTGTTGCCGTCATAGGATTGCAGACTAATTGTACAATTTCATAGAATATTTATTACGCAAGAGAAAAGCAATGCTTATAAAACATGTCAAAATTTTGAAACCCGTTTCTCTTCAAACAGAGAGAAACGATCTTACAAAACGACTCGGTAAACTAACATAAAACAATTTTTGCAATGAATCCGAAATATATAGCGACAACAAGTGCACGTCCAATTTCTGTGCAAATTCTTTCATATTTTCATATACAGTTGAACCTGTTCATGCGGTGCGTTTCTTATGCGATTTTTATAGCCAGGATACCAAAGGATGAGAAATATATTCACTTTGTGAAAACGTTTGCATCATCCAGAAGAAAGCCTCAGCTACTCAACATAAGTACATAAGCTCTTGATCAGCATCAAATTTTAAATCCCTTTAAGCGATTTTTCAGTCTGTTGTACATATTCTGCATAAATTCAGTTTATTCGGCCCTATAGTACCACGTAAACCGATAACACCTTTGTTTTTCAAACGTGATAAAAAAGTGTTTTTTTTGCTCACTACTCTTAAACTATGGCAGATAAATCTACAAATATTTGAACATATATTCCATAAACGATGCTGCTGTTCAAAAATGAGATCGGTTCCCATATGTGTAGTGTCTGTGGTAAACATTCCGTAGTTCGCAAAAATGAGCATATCACCTAAAAATTTGCAAAAACATTTGAAAGGGACCCAAACTGGTCAAAATGCACACCTACAACGTCCAAAGGCTTATGCAATGAAAACTGAGAACATCTTTGCTTCCGTTGTTCGTTGCTTGTTATTCATAAACTGCAACATTTACGCCGTAAAAACTCTCATTTTTATTGTGAAAATGGAGAAAATCAATTGCGCCCACCCGATGTCGTGGGATATAAAAAATTTAGCTTTTCTTCCTTCTTTTGATCTTGTTTAGGATAACGACGACGGATGCACAAGATTCGGTCACCACCGAATATAGCTTTCTTACTTATTTTGTAGGCTTTTGATGCTTCCTCTTACATGTTCTGAAAAATTATTTGTTTGTAGCTGTTTGTAAAGTTTCTGAATAATTTTTATTTTTTCGGTTTTTTTTCTACGGTCCAACCTTTATATTTATGGATTCCAATAAAATTTTTCTTTCGCACCTTTGCTTGGCTAACTAAACGCAGCGAATCTAAGTAGTAAAGAGAAGAAAATTATTATAAATAGAAATAATAGCTAAAAGAAAGGTTAAAGAATATAAAGTGATCTTATATTATAATAATAATAATATGGTATATTAGTTTGGGGAAAAAGAAATCCATTATTTTTATATGAACTTCAAGACTTTATTTAACATGCTTCGGATTGTCCGATTTGGGTCAAATATGCGCCGTTTTGTTGTACGATCTGTTGCCATTTTAAAGGTAACTTCAAAATGCCTCTCTCATAGAAGTCCTGGTCTCTATTTGCAAAAAACTCTAGTAGTCGATTTTCACAATCCTCCCTAGATTCCAATTTTTTATCACTAATTAATCATATATTATATAATAACATAATATAAGAATATTGTGTATATAAAAATAAATTTAAAGAAATTTAATATCAAATGAAATCTTACAAAGTACAAATAAAAATAACCGAGTGATCAAGAAATAATTTAATATATTAAAAATTATTTGTTAGCATATATATTATATTTATTAATTTGGTATGTAAAGGGATAAAAAAGTATTTAATCGACATACCGGCAACAGCCCGCTTTTCTTCCCGCTTTTATCTCACAAAATTTTAAATAACATAATGTATAAAAATAATTAAAATAATGTAACAAAATGAATTTTGGACTTGAATTAATTTACTTAATTTACTTTATATTGTATAGTATAGATTACTCATTGAAGTCTGCGACGATTGATAAAAATATAAAAGTCAAACAATTCTTTTCAAGTCCGAAGCGCTTAAAAAGCGTGCGAGTACTAATTGCTTTCAACGGCGCGAATGACACTCAAATGTTCTTCTCATGGTCTCGAAGACTTTTAGAAGCTTTCACTTAATGCATGATTCAGCACTTGGATCGTATAACCCATTGCCCAAAGCTAAGGTAATTGCTATAGTACGTAGTAAGCATGTGCCTTACTGTCAAACTTTGACGACGACAACAATTATCGATTATCGATGTAGATCACAAATCTCGCTTTGAAAGTTGTTACTACATTAGTCGCAGATGAACATATTAAGTTTATAATATTGCAATGGATGCATGTAATAATATGTTAAAGAAACTTTGTGAACTGGAATCGACTTAAGATTAATTAAATGTCTTGCCATTCCACATACTATGTATAATACCCCTGTGACGTGATAACTCGGATTATGCCTCAAACCGCAATGAAAAAGAAGGTGGCGAGCTTTCTCTATAGCAAACACACACATGAAAGGATATGATTTTTTTTTAAGGCATTGGCTATTATAATTCGGCGACGAGTTTTCTGATAGATGGTTTTAGCGGTTCACCAGGATATAGTTTTGATATATCTTCTCAGAAGCTATTACTATAAAGGAAGGGACTCAATGGTAGCTGGTTTGCATAAGTACTACGATATAGTAATTAGTGAGAGCATGGAAATCTGGCCATGCCGGATGATACGCCCGATAACTATATATGTTGAAGAAAGGTAGTCGGGAATTGGCTAACCGGGACCTTATGGTTGGGTCCAAAGGCAAGAGTGGCGTATTGCATTTGTGATACAAAGCGCAAAGTAAGGCTAAAGGCTTTGTAGACAAATTTTAAGCACCACGGGGGTCAGGAATCCGCCCACGGAGATTGATACGATGTACCAAGAAAGTGCGCTGGAAGGTACATCATTCAATCCTTGTGAGCCCTGACTGCTTGGGTACGATACTCGGGGAGTATCGTGGTGGCTGTGGTTATCACCATTCCATATCCATTGGAATAAATCCGGTCTGATGATAGGCCTCACCACATACCAGAGTGGCGGTTCATATGGTCATACCCAATGAACCATCTGCGCACCTCGGGGTAAGAGAGGCGCCCTTATTAGGGGATTGTCTCTCCCCCTGGGGGGTGATCACTCAACTTAATTGAGTGCCTACGGTTGTAGGCAACGCGTCTGATTAAGGCATCAAGCCAGGTGCAGACGTTAAACCCCTCAGAGCGATCTGTACGATAAACTTTAATTTTGTCAAATCGCAATATACAACGAATCTAATTCTATCTGTGTGAGATAACAAATACAAATACAACAACATCGGCGAAAACATTGTAAATAAACACTGTTTATAAACACTGTAAATATACGCAATTGTCTACTAGTCAATGTTATAGCTACCGTTGAATCCAACAGGTTCGTAAAAAAAACTTAAGACTCTTTCGAATATTTCTTAACTTCACATTGTTTTATATTTGCAAAATTGCACTTAATGCTTTGCTTAAATGACTTCTCAACATATCGTTCTGAATAAGACATTAAGTCTTATTAAATATAATTAAATTTAATTGATTCGCATTGACTAGCATTATAGAACGACAATCTCAACGAACCTAAATCTAAAAATAGTTGATATGATTGGGTTGAAGAAAACATACGTTATCCTTACGACACTTTTGTTAAAAAATTTGGGCGAAAAAACAGTCTCTAAGAACTTACTGGTACCATAAATTGTAGTTATAATGTATAATTATTATCAGTATAGATAGCTTCAGAAACCTCCATAAAGTATATATATATATATATATATATATGTATATATTTTCTTTTTTTATAAAGTAAATTTTTATGCTTGGACAATGGCCTAGGTCGAGCAAGCGTTATCGCGTTTCGTCGAGGGAAAGAATCCAATATTACTGCGGCTTACTGTAATATTGAGTGAATGTAAGTTTACTGGGCTCGGTAGTTATGTGTTGTTACGATATAAATATATTCTAATATTTATTATTATTTAAAACAATAATTACCCACTTAATCTATCGTGCTTCTTCTTCAACGAGTTCATTTGCCTTTAAAATGCAATAAAAAAAAATAAAAAAATTAATAATTATCATAATAATTATTACTATTATTAATAGAAAATCTTTGCATTTATCTTTTCTTCAGTGGGTCGTTTTTTTTTTTTTTCCTTTCTTTGATTTAGATTTTCAAGAAAACCGGTTTTTCTTATATTCATTTATTCATTCATAAACTCATTTACCGCGTGGCGCTGTGTGACTGACTGACTGCCAATTAACTAAACTGACACAGTTTAGCAATCAAACAAGTTTTTGCGCGAGCTGTTAACAGGTTTGATAATTAAGAGGAGACTCTAAAATGAATAAGTTAATGTATGCATGCGTAAGTCTCGATGAGTTCGCTAACTAAACTCATACAACAAGTTGAAACAGCACTCAGGCAATTGGTTTAACGTAATTGTTTGCCGAACATTTCATTTTATTCACTCTATCCGATATTGATGCTATCTTGCTTTAGCTACCTACCAATTCTCGTTTATATGCACAGATGTACCCTTAAAGTTTATAAATTATTTTTAGTACCTTAAAATATAAAGTCATTTTAGTTACATTTATTTATTTTTGTAACAGTTGTTAAAATTCATTTCATGTTCGCAATGTTCGCTCAATTTTGCCGCACTTCACTTATAGAGAATTGAAGCAACAAATCAAAATTATTTCAGACTACTTTTCGCAATGCTCTTCAAAGGCACATAGATAACGATAGGTGTATTTAAAGATGTTACAGTAAACTTTCAATTGTTTTATGCATCTTTTCCCCGTAGCTTTTTATAACTTCAGCTTTCTTTAAAGCATATACAACATGACTGTTACCATATACATACATACATACATACATATACCATATACAGGTTGGTTGGTTCATCGTTAGTTAAATACAATTTCTCTCTTGTTTTTATCTTTGGCATATGCGTGTTTCATGCCAACAATATTTGTCACTACTGACCTACATGGAATGACTGCTACTTAAAGTGATGTGTTTACGTTTTTGAAAGGCAAAAAATTAAAATCAAAAAATAAAAGAAAAAAACACGAAATGGAGAAAAGGAGAAAAGCTATCTTCACCGGTGGATGCTCTTCTTATATATCTTTATATATATAGATGTGTGCTTTTTGTCCGTTTTTTTTTTTATGTATATTTTGTAATTTTCAATGGAGTGTGCGCGCGTGTGTGCGTGTATGTGTATACTAAAAAATTACTTTTTAAATATACTTCGTATGAATTTTTAGTTTAATTTTCTTAACATATGATTGGCAAGCCCCTCACCAAATGTTGGTCAACCAGTTTGTTTGTATTTGTATTCATGGCTGCCATGAGACGAGCATTCAGCCGCTCAAACTGGCTCAATTTCGCAGCAGTTTCAATTGAGGCCGTCGTTGTAGATTGTTGTTGGATAAGTTTTCAGCCGGTATTTTGTCACTGATGTGAGGTGTAATTTCATTAAAATGTTGTTTTACTAGTTAAGCCTTTTCTTTATATATATATATATATATATTTTTTTTTTTTTTTTCAATTTTATTTTATTTTTAATGCTTTGTTCGAGAATGTTTCGCACATTTAATTATTTAAAAGAAATGATTTTTGGTACAGATTGAATTTTCGAAGAGTATAGAACATAAATAAATAGTTGAACTTAACGCCAACTTGTACTATATTAAGTAATCTAAAAATAATTAAGCCTACTTGTAGATAGATATAACGTTACTTATAACAATATATTTATAGAAAAATGTTATTGTAAAATGTTTTCTTAGTTCAAAATTCTCCACATGCATGTGTACATTATTGATTGAAAATGCTCCCATTTCTCGAATACAGGCAAGTAACTAACAGTCATTCAAACGCGTTGAAATGTGATATTACGAGAGAAAAAAAAAAAAAAAAAACAATTAATTATTTTGATTTATCTTTACGAAATATAAAATCATTTAAAGACATAAGTAGCCAGATAGTCATTAAAGTCCTCTACTATCATAACGTCTTACTCTATCCTAATGTGGATAGCGTAATAAGCAATCAACAATTAAAATGTATTCAAGGTTTTATTTATCGTGATTTTGTTGCAGCCAAAATGAAATGTCCATGATGCCGTCATAAAAGTAAGAACAATGGAAAGAATAACAACTTGTTGGCTATTTTTAGTATAAGGCTTTACTTAGGATTAAGTATATAAAGATTAATTTTTTGCATGACGTCGTTACCAATATTTTATATTTAATTTCAAAAGTTCATGACTTCGTTTAAAAGTTACTCAAGTTAGGTAAACAATCGATTTCTTGATATTATTGTTATTAATTTTGTATTCAATTGGTATCGCGATCTAAAAGCGTTATTGCACTCGCTCGTGCTCCTAACCTTCCAGTTTTTGACTCTTATGAATTCCGTCAATTTCTTTGGATCAGAGCACCATACTCCGGTGTTATGACTGATTCTGCAGATACCCTCATATTTGCGTAGGAGATGACGGAACGTCTCACTCCCGTCCCTTGGCAGAATTTGCAGAGTTTCAGTAACTTATGTGTTATGCCAGAAGATTTTAGGAATTTTTTGCCTGCCGTTGTCCTCCAGATTGCTTCCAATGGCAATTCAATTTTCACGATTTTTTGTTTCGAAACAGAAGGGCTCAGGAGAGTCAGACTTTTCGTCGCCTTCAATACCCGAAAGGCAAAATATCCGTATTCGGTGCATGTAATTGCGCTTACCCAGCCCATTCAATGTTCGAAGGCACTTTAAGATTACCTTAAATGTTCTCATTTTCCCTTTTACGTCCTTAATGACGGCTTGACTGTGGAAATAAATGCAGATCAGCTCTCTCCTGCATCGCCTTCTTAAATGTACGGAAGCACGTGCGGAAATTGCATAGAATATGGAGTGATTATATCCTATTGGTATGGCCGTTTAAAAACTCGGGCTACATACGACAGATCCACTATTGCTATTTCCCATTTTTGAACTTGAATTGTTTTAAATTGTTATGTCAAAGCCTATGATTGACTGGGGATTATAAGGTTAAAATGCTTTTAATGCCTAGTCATGTCATGTTTAGTCATGTCATAGTTTATTGAGAAAGCGAAAATTGATTGAGTGAGGAGGTCAGCTGCGTCTGCAACTAAAATTGTGGACATGAAGACAATGCACCTTCAAAGATACACTAGAAAGAAAATTGAAGAGAAAATTGTGGCAGCAAATTTCAATCTACAACATTATCGTTAACACAATTCCTCTGTTAGCCCTCTCCAAAATCCTGCATTATATTCAACAAATATTGAGGAAATCAAAATCAAATCATTTGCGAGAATTCGCTTCAACTATACACTTGCAATTCGCTAATCGATCCTTATGAAATCTCGTTCTCCAATCTACAATCGCCGACAAATTCTTACAACAAAGTACGTTTATCTCGTGGTTGCATAAAATTTTCGATTGTTAGAAGAATCGCATTCGGAGCATCTAACCCTATGGAGACCGTGAAATCAATCACGAAATGTAATAACAATTTTAATAAATTATTCTATTAAAGCTAATAGACGCAATATTTAATTTTCTTCTCGAAAATAGAATCGATAGTTTATGTTGGTAGCGCTTACTTTAGTTTAAGAATCAATTTCATTAGCCTAAAAAGACTGCGATAATAATAGCAATGACGTCTAACTTTATTCATTCAAAACCAATTTCTCTAATAATAGTAATAAGCATATTAACAACACTAGACGCTAAAATGTTTGTAGCGATTGCATAGCAAATAA
>NW_023998415.1:14406227-14444980 GCF_014805625.2 Glossina fuscipes | reverse complement strand
TAATTCTAGCGTTTAAGAGAATTAATGTTTGCGGGGGAACGAAAGCTTATTAACTAAGTCATGGATTATTTCATTTCAAATTTTTTAATTTTTGACAATACCATCGATAGATAAGAAAAGGATGGATGAATATACACGAATATAATTAAATCGGCTCAACATATCACATTATTATTACTGAAAATATCCCGGACTTTCTGGCATTTCTGATGCACATTTATTTCTGTTTTCCAACATTTCTTATTCCACTGTACTCGGGACTTAAAGCCTAACTTTTCTTTGCTGAGATTACGCAAAACAAAATAGAAAATTAAAAGTCCATTAAAGTTTTCGACAAATCTAGTTTCGATATTGTTCTGATTCGCGCACAAAAACTCTCGCATTTGCTTGGAAAAAAAAAGTGACATAAGTAGCTGAGTATGTAAAGGATTGCGACTAACATGGTCACGGGTTCAAATCCGCATACATAGGCGAGCACATGATCTGGTCAGCCTTTAAATTCATGCCTTGTAAATATATTTACACAGTGTACATTATGATATAAATAAAATAAATAAAAAGAGAAAAAAAAAGAAAAAGACACAAAACTATTACAAGAACAATTTATGATATGTGGCAGTGATATACGCAGTCAAAACCTTGCGGTAGTTAAGTGAAAAGTTATCTGTGGACTTTTATTGGGACATAATTAACAAAAAGTTTTATGATTGTATTCAAGCGTGTTTGCTTGCGAATGCTTACATTCTGGGGATGTAATTTATTATTTTGGTCCTTGGTATTTGAGCTCAATAGAATCTTAGAATTTATATATAATAATAATAAACTTGTTGCCACTTGTTCCTATTACAAGCTGAGATTTTAAAAATATTTTTCATTGTTCTAAGCTCAAATCGAAACAACACAAACATCATAAGCATCATAAGATTTATTAAATATTGATAAGAATTTGTATAGAATTTGCGTTGAAAGCAAAATGAAAATTGAAACAAATGCACGTTGGAAACGTATGTAAAAGTAAACAGATACCTAAAATATATGTATATAGGATGACAAAAAGGTGTATTAGAACTTTGAATAAATTCTAAAAATAAATTATTCAACGAATACTCATTCACTGCATAGCAATCGAAATCCAGTGTATGTACAGAATTTATTGTTCATCTGCAGTCTTATAGATTTTGCGTCTAAAGCCACTTTTTGAGCTTAGATACTGTATTATAGGGGAACATTCATTTGGGTTCGAACGCTTTTTCAGTTTTGCCAGCTTTCAGCAAAATGCAATCACAGCTTTTTGCATGACATCTATGATTGAAAATGTCGCTCGCGTTTTTTGTTTTCCTTTTTTTTTTTTCTTTTTTTTTTTTTTTTTCTTTCCAATATTTTTAAAAAGATTAAAGAATAAAGACCAACAACGCATACAGTTGGGAAAACATGTTGAAGATTTTATGTGAACGACAGGACAGTATTTTAAATAAATATGAAAATGTTACAAGTAAATGTGAAAATGTGAAAATTTGAAAAAAAAAGTAAATTTTTTTTTCTTTTTTTCTTTTTGTTTTTTTTAATTCTCCAGATCGCTCCACTGTGACGTTTAGTTCTTCTTCCTTGGATATAGAATCACCTAAAACGAATACCGAATATGATGATCCTGTACCTGAATATACTCTCGTCTCCGGTCTACCTTCGTATGAGGCTGCTTTGAAATTGCTACAAAAATCGCCGAAAAATTCGTGTCTATTAGTACAGCATCCAAGTGTATTTCACATTTTCAATAGACATGAGAAAACTCATAATGAAATCACTGATTCTATGATAACTTCAAACGAGGTTAATATGCCCTTATTAACGGAATCGCAAACAATCGCAACGAACAATCAGGCAACAGATGGAATCGTCCACGTACAGTCCAGCGAAAAATCGCTCCAGTCTCAGCCAGTTGTAATATTGCATACAGTAGCCTCCGATAAAGCTATTTATAAGGATAAATCTAAAAGTGTGCAGAAGTGCGACAAGTCTTAATTCCGCGCATGCGGACGAGCGCATGGGAAGAATAAATACTTTCCGTACAAATATTTGTATGTAAAACTGTGATATTGAAGTAAACTCCTCCTCTCTTCTTTATATTCCTTAAGTAGTATTATTTATAAGTTAAATGCCAAAATTCGGGAATATTTAAGAGTTTGATTTTTATTATTATTTTTCCTTTCGGGCATAATTATTATATTATAATGTGAAAGAACTGCATTTAATAATCTAATAATAATATTAATGATGATATATATATATATATATATCTCCATGTTGATTATCTGCTTAAGAATGGATTTGATAGAGATCATAAAGAAGCAAAAATAAAACCCTAATGTATATGAATATATAATAATAATGTACGTAATGTATAATAATTTTAAAAATAGTACTGTAAATTTTGAAATAAAAAATTCCATTTAATGACAAAAAAAATTGAAAGAAAATTTTACATATTTTTTAAAAAGGAATTTTTTGTAATCAATAAAGATAAGTACCGACAATAATGTGCATCAAAGACTTTAAGCATTTCCCTCTGCATATCCGTCGATCGGTCATGACATGACGGCCATCTACTGTTGGTGCTGATGCTGCCAAATTTAATATTCGATACTCGGTAAAGTAAATGGTTTCAAAAAATAACAAAAAAAGCGACGATTCCATAAAAAGGCTTAATATAAAAAAAAAGAAAAGAAAGCAAAAAAAAGGTTAATGCAGCAACGGCTTAATTTATTTGAAACTAGACTGATTTAAAATTTCAAGCGCAATTTTAATAAGAACCTTCACTAAGCTTATGCAATACAATACGCGATTGTTGACTTGTATCAAAACCGCAATTAACCATAAGAAGAAGAGGCATTTTGGAATTACCGAGACGATGTTCGCTTTGAGGGGAATATCGTTTTTTTTTTCTTTTTCGATACATAAAATGCCGACTAGTTTAACAATTACAAGTTAGAACAATGAGAATAGGATTCCATGTTTTCTGACCACGCTTTTCACGCTACCACCACGAAGAAAATGGAAATTATCCAGCGCTTTCGGATCGGAACTAAAGTCAAAATATATAAAAATAGATTGTAAGTGAATGATGAAGATATTAGTGAGCCTAATGATCAGTGCTTAATCAATGCTAGTTTAACATCATGCGTGTTACCTCAATCTTCAATCTATACATCTCTTATAGCTTCATAAGCATAAAATTACATTACAATCTTAAATTATTCTATTAATTCGAGAGCTATTGACAATCGTCGTGTCTGATAACTGTAACCAAACGTAATTAAGATATTTGCAACTTATTTATATTCTGGATTTTAGCACACGTTCATTTGTGAAAGTCAATATAGAAACGAGTCCGTGCATAACAGTTTGTGGTTTTATTACGTCTTGCAAAATTCTAATTGGAAATTAATGGACATAAAAAAAAATTTGAAAAAAACTCAATATACATGGTTGCATAGTAGTCTAAAGTTAACCATCGTCACTGTAATTATTAATAAGTTTAAAGTGTTTTTGTGCTGCTATTTATTAAATGTAAAATGCATATAGTTATTAAATAATTCATGTGTCGCAGTTGCAATAATTTGATATAAATTGCTAGACAATGACCGTGACAATTAGATAGTCGGCTCTATCGGCTTTATCGAAATCGTAACAATTGAAATCCTATTAGATCAATTGCACATAGCTTTTAACTAATTATGTCTTTCAACCATAAACCGCTAACGTGTATACTTTAACAGGAATAACAATTATGTTTAACCTCTTTTTCATTTCCACATTTTATTTAATTATACGACAATGATAGCATCACATATATTGTTAATTGCATTGCTTTTTAAATTGGATTGGAAGGTATGAAGGTAGAGGATACACTGCTGCCTTAGCCTACGATGCCCGCTTACGCTACGTGTTAATCTAATAAGTGATAACCGGTAGTGATCCAATCATTGAATCATTTCCGGACTTCTTCAGCATTCCGGACTTCGAAACTGCCGTGTGCCAGCCAAGCCACACTGCATCGAGCTGAACAAGTAGTAATCAGAAGATACTATGTCTGCGGAGTACGCTGGGTGCGCTAGCACTTTCCATTTGAGCTGCAACAATGTATCATTGACGTGTGGGCAAGCGTTGCACGACAATTCTGTTATGTAAGAATAGATCGATCGTTCAATTTGTTCAATTGAAGTCGATGGACATCTGTAGTACCAATTTCGTTTGGTTTTAAAGAGCTGATCCCACCGTATGTACAACAAAACTGTATGGCCGTGGATGTGGACCAACTTATGACTTTTTGCGCTTGCAGAGAAATCTTCTTTTTTGCCTGGCAAACAACGCTATCGCAACGTTGCCACAGTTCGGCATATGGCATTTTTGGTGAATTAGTATGGTAGTAATTTTCCCTACTTTTGGATCTTTTTCATTGCATCTGAAATTGTTGCTTCATCAACTAAGCTAAGCTGTTCGAAAGTTTTTTAAGAGTTTGAGCTCGGTTTTCGTCCAATAAGTCTTGCGATTCATTGGCTTCGACCTTTTTTGTTTCTCCCGGTCGTTCGTCATCATTGACGGCAGAATCACCAAGTTTATGCCCGTCGGGATTAAACTCGACAATTGTGATATGATGGAGCAATATCAGCATAAGTTTCTGAAAGTGTTTGATGGACTTTAGCAGCAGATTTCTTGACATAGTTATTCAACAACAAAAATAATGAATGTCGGAAATTGCAATTTTGAACGTACGATGGTTAGCGTCTGCATACGCTGAATAACTCACTAATACAAAAAGGAAAACTGTTATTTTATGTGAAGAAAACTCCAAATCGTTGAATTTAATCGTCGCTAGCATTGGTACTTTGCAATACTTTGTCATTGTTATCAATAGATGCCGCTGATCAAAATATATGCAATCACCTTTTATATTATATCATGGTTAGAAAATATATATCACATACAATTATATATACAATTATATAGACTTTCAAAGTTAAAAAGCGGTTGATAGGATTCTCAAACTCTCTCTCTCTCTCTCTTTCTCTTTTTAAATCATTCAATAGTAGGAAAAAACTGAAAGGATACGTTCTTTTCCCTTCACCCATGTATACAATATAAATAACGATTAGGTGTTGTTTCAGTAACAGGTAAGAATGCAATTATTTAAAACCTTTTCGTATCATCGTTTTTAAAATAATTGTGCGACACATCTGTTTTTTGCAAATTTGCAAGCAATATTCGCAAATGCACATATGTTCTTGGAAAATGTTACGCAAGTATATGGCGTATGAGAGGGCAATTAAAAAAAAAACAAAAAAAAAAAAAGAAAAGTTGGCTACAGAATTCTGTGTGAGTGTGTATAATATTACATATATATATATATATATATATATGTATATATGTGAAGCGTCTGAAAAATTCGCTCTGTTGTAAGTCGCTTTACAAAAAGCCTTATTCAAATAATTTGGAAATAATTTTAAAAACCGTTTCATCGCTTCTTAGTCTATATACTTTTCGAAAAAAAAAAAGAAGAAAAATAAAAGTACCGTTCGTCAGTTTCAAATTCGCTAGCGACTCGCCTACTAACTGTTTAACTATAAACATTATTTAATTGGCAAATATCTACGAAACTT
This sequence comes from Glossina fuscipes, assembly GCF_014805625.2. Taxonomy (NCBI): domain Eukaryota; kingdom Metazoa; phylum Arthropoda; class Insecta; order Diptera; family Glossinidae; genus Glossina; species Glossina fuscipes. The sequence continues at coordinate 14,439,326 of NW_023998415.1, read as the reverse complement.
TTTTTTAAAATTAACATAGCGTCTTACGTGTATAGCGGATGATGTATGTATCGTTAATTTTGGCTATGGTAGACTCTTTGTAGCAATAAATTCTTGTTACGTGTTTTTAATAACTTAAAAAGCTGGATTTAGTTTTTTCTTTAGACTTGTATACTGTATTTTTATTCAGAGTTCTTGTAATCATTTCGTTGATTTTTTAATATCATCCAGTTATCAATTCACTTACAAGTCCAACTGAGAACCACTTCTTACTTAAGACAACAATGTGTGCTACGCATAATGCACCATTTGGTTCGCTCTGAGAGAGTATAACTGAATTGAATTTTTATATGAAATGAAAATAGTATTGCGAACGATGACCCTTTTATGGCTTCTCCCTGTTACCTGTTAATATAATTGCAAACCGTATCATTACATAATATTTATGTCATAATTTATGAAAAATTTTTTAAATATTGTGTACACATTTGACACCTGATGCTGTTGCATTGACTGTTGCAATTGCTTGCTTGCTTGCTTGCTTGCTTTTAAACAACTTACGAGAGATTAATTTATTAAATTTTATCGAAGTTCGAGAAGTTGAAAATATATATGATGTGTTGTAAAGAGGATTTCTGGCAAATGGATTAACTCTTAACTTAATTCAATGGGAATTAGTTTGCTGGACGCAACGTTTTGTGAAGGCATGCATATCACGCCAAAATAGACGGCATTGCTGCCCCACCTATTACTTGCAACTTTCTTTGCTTGATGAACTAATTGATTGACTTACGTTGAATTCATGAACATCTCAGTTGAACTATTACGCAATTGTTCCTCTTGCCAAATGAATTCAGTAAAAGATAGGCATTGACCAGATATCGCTTTTAAAAGAGAAAAGAAGAAATAACAAAATGCAGCAATAGAATTGCAAACAAGCCAACACCAACAACAATAAGTTGTTAAAACTTTTAGAATCCCTTCATTTTTTTTATTAAGACACGGTAGAATTAGAAAAGAAAGTAATAAACTTTGTCTTAAATGAAGACAATATGTAATAGCCGTTAACCGGTTTTTTTGGCGTGGACTGAACAAGAATTTGCAGAAAACGTATTGAACTTAAGCGACATTGCATAACAATATGCGAATAGTTTTCTTCTTCTTCTTCTTTTTTTTTTTTGTTTTTTCTTTTGATTGTAAAATTATTTTATTATTTTCGTCTTGTAAAATATTTGATTTATTTTGGGGAGAAAAAAGCCGCTTTAAGATATGGTAGACGCTAAAGTAAGAATGCCTGCAGACAGCAAATAGAAGAAAGTCTAACAAACGTTGACCATAATTAGGTGCAGTAGATCCTCCTATAACATGTATTCATCTAACTACGCCAAAAAAGACTTGTATGATACGGGGCAGAATGCATGCATTTAGTTGACTTTAATTCCAATAACTAATATAACGGTAAAGTTCATAAAAGACAAATGTAAAATAGATATATTAGTTTGGGGAAAAAGAAATCCATTATTTTTATATGAATTTCAGGACTTTATTTAACAAGCTTCGGATTGTCCGATTTGGGTCAAATATGCACCATTTTGTTGTATGATTTGTTGCCTTTGTAAAGGTAACTTCAAAATGCCTCTCTCATAGAAGTCCTGGTCTCTATTTGCAAAAAACTCTAGTAGTCGATTTTCACAATCCTCCCTAGATTCCAATTTTTTATCATTAAAGAAATTTTGCAATGCAAGAAAAAGATGATAATCGCTTGGTGCCAAGTCCGGACTGCATGGCGGATGCATTAAAACTTCCCAACCAAGCTCCCGAAGTTTCTGGCGAGTCACTGTAGATGTGTGTGGCCTAGCGTTGTCCTGGTGGAACACGACACCTCTCCTGTTGGCCAATTCTGGCCGTTTCAGGTCAATCTTCAAACGGTCCAGTTGTTGGCAGTAGAAATCAGAATTTAGCGTTTGGCCATATGGAAGCAACTCATAATAAATAATCCCCTTCCAGTCCCACCAAATGCATAGCAAAACCTTCCTGGCCGTTTGAGGTGCTTCACCGCTCTTTGACCACGATCGTTTTCGCACAGCGTTATCGTATGTAATCCATTTCTCATCTCCAGTCACCATCCGTTTAAGAAATGGGTCTATCTCATTCCGTTTGGCCAAGGCTTCGCAGATGGAAATTCGATCCATCATGTTTTTTTCTGTTAATTGGTGTGGCACCCAAACATCGAGCTTCTTTTTGAATTCAGCTTTGTGTAAATGGTTTAAAACTGTTTTATGGTCGATTTTTAGCTCCTGGCCGATGTTACGACTGCTAACATGCCGGTCAACTTCGATCATTTCTCCGATTTTATCGACATTTTCGACGACCGGCCTACCTATGCGAGGTGCATCTTTAACATCAAATCTACGAAACCAAAATTGCACATAATTGGCTGTTACAGTATCGGAACCATAAACACCATTCACAATTTTAGCCGCCTGGCTTGCATTTTCGCCTTTGTCAAAGAAAAACTGTAAAATGTATCGAATTTTCTCTTCCATTTTTAACACGCTGTAACTCACAACTGAATGCACCAAACAAAAAACAGCAAAAGAATTTTTTTCACTGCGAAATGTACAGTATGTAAATGTACAGTATCGGAAATTGTTTGATCGATACTTTACGAGAAATCTATCAGTGCAGCCATCTACCGAAAAAATAATGGATTTCTTTTTCCCCAAACTAATATATATGTTGATAAATGTTTAGAAGTTTGTATTTATTATGAAAAAAAAAAAAAAAAATTTCATCAAAGTGACTACTACAACACCAAATTATATAACACGAAACGGGCTTACCGTGTTATAGGCCGATTTATTGTAATTCGGAATATAACAGATAAGGGTAGACTTTCCTTTTCCAGCCTTGCCTAGTCCGGCAGAATTCTTTAAATTGAGTAAATGTGGCTTCAAAAAGTTGTCCGCGTGAAATATTGATTTAGTTTTTCGATCGGAAAAAATCCAGAAAGCCGAGAAACACTGCAATGGTGACACAACGGTTTCATTAAAAGAATGGGGAAAAATCACAACTCAACATATCAAATATTAAGCAAATCAGTTTAAATTATAAGAGAAATGTAATTGAAATTTTTTTGAATTTACGGCACCAAACAACTGGTTGGCGGGAAAATGTTGCCTTAAGTTAGTATCTGCAGGAAATTCGAATTATTAGATCAATGCAAGCAGGTGCAGGTATAAGCATTGGATGGAGTCTTATTATTTAGCATACCTAGCGTGGGATATAAGAGAATTATTTTTAAGGTCAGAGTAAATGAAGTGAAATGAGGATAAGAAGCGTCTTAGCGGGTTGCTCCCCAAAAAATCATGTGACAAATTAGGATGTAAAGTTACAAATTTTCGGATCCGCGGTAATGGGTTTTCAGATTTCAGTCTCAAAGAAGATTATCGATGTGATCAATAGTCCATATTAGAGAGTAGTCTACGTCCCCAGTTCCTTCGACTGCTGCCAAGCATCTTCAAATTCAAACGTTTTCTTTAAAATACATCAGACCGAACTTTCTCGCTAACTAAAACAATATCGAATATAATATTATGGGGAGAGGCTCATTTAGCTCGGACAAAAACCAAAAAGTGTTTAAAAAGAGTAATAAAATTTTTAATGAGAATTTATTTTTTTATATTTATTATACGTACATCATAGGAAAGCAAAATTTTTGCGAAATTTTCGTTATACGTGTCACTATGCAAAAATGTTACTAAGTTTTATGAAAGTTTTATTTAAATATTTGCATGTATGCATGTATGTATATATTTTTAAACTTTGTATTTTATTATTACGATGGTTTATTTTCGCTTTCTTTAGTTATGCATTTTCTGTGTCTGCTTACTGTTTAACTTTGCATCATAAAATTTGCTTAAATAAAGTATTATATACTAAATTATTTCCGTTTAAATTTAAAACATTTCAAACAGTTATTTGTTAATTATGTATTTTAGCATAGGGATTTGCCTTTGATAGCGAAGACTTATTCACAAGATGAAGAAAATTCTCATGGACTGCTTGTATTTTTGTATATTTAATAATAAATTCGAGTTCGAAGAGCACGTTCAATACCAATGCGATTTTTTTTTTTTATCACATTTAATCTCTGAAAGTGATTAAACATAAAAACAAAGAAACTATTACGCATCCAAACAAGCATCCAAACAATTTGAATTTATCTTGTTTTAAATAAAATTATATATAATATCGTTAGAGCGGAAAAATATCATTGAAAATTTTTGTTGAAATTACTTTACTCTGCGTCACTTGATTATTCACTATGAAATATTTGTACCATTAGTATCGCTTAAATCATTTGATAACCTTTCATTATCAATTACAACAGAGCGCAGCAACATTTGTTTCTAAAAAAACACTTTGGGATATTCATAAACACATATATGTCTATAATATCGCGTTGATTCATTCAGTCAAAGCCGCTTATTACATTTTTATCATATTAACGCTGAAACTAACTGTTCATAGATCTCGCTCGTTGGCAAGTAAAAGAAAATCGCCAAATTTTTTTGCTAATTATAGGCACCTCAGTCAAATGATTTAAAGCAAATTACTTACGTTAAGTATACGGGCCAATGAAACATAAGGTAGATGTTTCAGATTTGTCCTTTCATTGGTGACATACATAGAAATTGATCTCGCTATACCCTATAAATGCCTCATTGTTGAGCTACCGAACGAATGTTCGGTCGTTAACATTCCGAAACAAAGCATATATTTAGCCTTAAGGGATGGCTAGAAAATGGTCTTGATCTGATCTTAGAAGGTCACATCTGTATTTGTCAACTTTCAACATGTCGAAATGGTTAGGCCGTACGAAAACAAGCCTGAGAAGGGATTTGCCAATTACAAAATATATAGCGAATCGTAAGATTCGGTCCACAATTTCAAATTGGAGAAATCGATTTCTTCGGGGTTCATTGATATGTTGCGATAGTACGACAAAAGCGAACTCCTGGTATGTGTTCAGATTTAGCTTTTCCTCTTCATTGATTGAGTATCGGAGATGGAACGAGTTTAGAATTAATATCCAAGTAATTTGGATGGTAGTGATCTTGTCGAGCTTTTTCGTCAATTTTCTCTCTTATTCAATCTTTACCCATAGCGTCGTCCGTAGTTAAACAAGCTGAAGCTCCGGAACTAGGTTGCTAGGTCTACTTACTTACTATCTATCTCTTATATTATCTTCTGTGGCCGATATATTATATATTACACATACCGTCTGTGTAAGTGAAGAAAAAGATCACAAGGACATTGGGAAATTGGTTTATGTTTCCATATCAAGTAAAGCATTCGTTCTGTATGCTAGCTAAAGAAATGTTAAGACAGGTGAGGCGAAATTTCATCCCGTAATTTTCTTTTTAATTCTAAACTTTTAAATGTTTTCCTATTTTGTACCGATAAAGGGACAGCTATTTGTCATATTGATTTGAACTTGTGCCATAAAATAATAAATGCGAGTTCTTCGAATTAATATAAAAATACGTAAAAATATTAAATTGGGCTGTACTCGAATCCCTTATACAATCTTGTTTATTTAAATGAAAAAAAAAAAATCGGTAAAACTACATATCGATATTTGGTAAAATTGGGAGAAAGATTTTGAGGTGATTTCTATTCCATTTTTCTCTTCTAAGATCACCCTTAGAAGATTTTACGCAAAAATTTTTATTATTGTGTCTTTTGTAGTTTACAAATAATGAGCAAAGCACTTAAAGTGCAAAGTTTTTTTGCACTGAAGGTGTGTCTTTCGGTCGATTTGCACAACTAGCGTTCACCAAATTCTAATGTTTTTCTTAGGCTTATGATGAACATACATACAAACGGAAGGACACACATGCCTACATCGTGTCTGAATTTGAGCATCTTTCACGATCTTTGCTTGATCGTAGCAGATTTTTCTTTAATAGGTTGAGGGGGATTATTTGATTTAAAACATGAGGGCGAAACGATGATTGTAAAGCCATAATCGCGCATTTATGAAGAAACGTCTCTAATGTCTAAAATAAATTTTCAGAGATCATACATTTGATAAACGTAAGACTAATATATCGAGTCCATTTTACGCAAATCGAAAAAAGATTTTAGAATCAATGCAAGTGAAAAATCTTCTCCCATATGTTTTGATCGCATTACATGCAAACGTCTTTCTTTTCTTTACAGAAATTTCCAAGACGATGGCAAATAGTTCTTGTCTTTCAATTTGTTCTTCTTATTATTTACTCAGTTATAACGTTGGTCTAGGCTGCATCTCATACCAAATGATCAATGCTCTGTCTCATTGAAGTAAAAAAAAAATTACTGGACCTATATAGTACGGTATTTTTGACTGGCTATATACCCTACATGTGGAAACTGGCAGCAGTTGTTCCAATTTCAAAGTCAAAAAATGTGTCTATCGCATCGGACTATTGCTCAATCTCTGCTATATCTGGCCTCTCAAAAGTATTAGAAAAGATTATGGGATCTAGATTATCTTGGTGTCTTGAATCCAAGAATCTGATTACAAAGGAAAAAGTTGGTTTTACAACTAAAGCAATCTCTGAACGGAATCATGTAATGATTCTCTCAATTGTTTTCGAAAAAGCATTTGACAGAGTTGATCTTCATGTTATTTAAAGCCTCATGAAATCGACGAATGTTGGATCCAAAGCCTTTAACTATATCAAATCATTCATTTCGCATCGGCGGTCTTTAGTTAGAGGTAACAATCATCTCTCTGATTCGTTTCCGCTAATGAATGGCATTCCATAAGGATCTCGTCTTTCTGTCAATGAAATTAGCAAAATTCTTTGCGTGTACGGAGACCCGGACACTGTCTCTACACGGACGATCTGCAGATTTGAACAAAAAAAAAAAAAACAAAATAGCACGAAGGCAATCAACATGCTCGAATCTAATGCACGAGAGATCTGCACATGGGCAAACTCGTCTATATAAAAATCAAAAAAATGCACATTTGTCGAAAGCAGACATGTGATGCAGAAAATCGACTGATGTATATTAACGACTTACCCACACAAAATGTGCAAATGTGCTCCATATTCTCGGGCTCACGTTTCCCAACAAATAGATAACACACTGTCTTCGGTTAAAAGATTCCATTTTAACAAAGGTGAATTTCATACAATATGTTGCTTGGAGAAGCCATGCACACAATAACACTATTGCTTATCTTACCAAAATGCTTCTTTTAAGCCAGATTAACTATGCTTTGCTAATTTGTGGCAATAACTGCAAATCTAAGATCAACACCTTCAAACCGGTCTATCACCAATTCCTTAGAGCAAGGTGCTAAGCTTTTTGGACGACGCCCATCAACAATAATATAATTAAAATTGATCTCCCAGCTTTAGAAAGTAGCCTGCATGAGTTAAAAGCTAAGATAGTCCTCAAGCTTCTTAATTCAAACAAATCTATTCTCCGAAAAGACGTGAGGAAGAAAATTCGAAAGTCACCATCCACAACTGACTATTGTTTGTCGTCGCAAAGGAATTGAATATTTCCCAACAATTTTTCCGCTATTTTGGTCTTAAACCCTCATGGGTTTTGAAAGACTATTCGTTTGATATTTCGCTGCCTGTGCACAAGAAAAAAGATACTTCAAGTTACTTCTTCAGCAATCTAATAGCTGAAAAAACCCAAGTGCTGGAGAGTAACGGTTGAAATCTTTTATACATAGATGGCTCAAGATCTTCCGAACCAGCACCTGCTTGTGCCGTGGTAGATGCTTCAGGACAGGTACCTCTCAATCACATATTTCACGAAAGTACTTCAACTTTCCCGACTGAAGCGAGAGCTGTCCTTTACGCTGCGAGCCTTTCCCATTAAGACAAACTCAAAACCGTCATTGTTGCTAACAGTTTGCCTGTATTAAAAGCTATACGGAATCCTTCGACTTCGAGATGGAGGACAATAAACAAATTGAGGAATGATATTACAACACCTGGCGAAAAAATTAGTATACTATGGGTATCAAGTCATTTTGGTTTATTGGGAAATGAGCAAGCTGATCGAGTGGAGAAATATGCTGCTTCTGCAATCTCTAATTATGGTTGATAGTATGGAAAAGTTGGATCTTCAAAGATACATTGGAAGAAAAGTTAAGGAGAATATTATAGAAGTAAATCTACAATGCCATCATCAGCACAATGCTTCTATTAACCCTCAATTAATTCCTCCTTTATATCCAATAAATGTTGAGGAAATCAAGATCCAAATATTTACGAGTATTCGCCTTGGTCATGCAATTGCAACTTACCAATGGACCTTAAAGAAGTCTGCCTCCCCAATCTGCAATTGTGAACAAATTCTCACTATAAAGCACATTCCCTGTGACTGCCTTAACTTTACCTTGGCTAGAAGTATTGGATTTGGAACGATTAATCCTATGGACATTCTAAAATCGGAACAGAATATTAATACAATATATTACTTTATCAAAACTACTAGGCTCAATATCTAATGTAGGTTTATAAATTAGAGCCGATAGCCTGTGTTGCTATAATAATAATAATAATAATAATAATAATACTTTTAATAATAATACTTTACTCAGTTACAACTTTGGCCAGCTTAAGACTTCGTCTTCGTTGATACGTTTAAATGTATGTAAAACGTATAGCCATTGAGGCACACTTTAAAAGTCCTTTCAAACTTTATTTGTTACTAATTAATTAAAAAAGTTTTCTAGCTTTAGTATCAATTTTTACATATATCGTATATATCGTTCATTTAGAAATGCCTAAAAAGATGAAATTTCTATCAAAGACCGGAGAAAAAGGCTTCATATTTTTCAAGAAAAAAAGAAGAACCTTTAGACGGACACATGGAATGTCTTGAAATACGTTTTGACTTCTCCTTCTTCAAATGACTAGAATTGTGTGAGAGTAAATTGAATCGTAACTCGCTAAAGGATAAAACAAAAAGTTTGACAAAAGTCGAGCTTAAAAGAGAATGAAATTAAAAGAAAATTATGGTCATGAAATGGAACGCGAGCAAGGGCAATCAACCACTTGAAGCCATCTAATGAATGTAACAGAATTTACGCAAGCTGCGCGATCAAATTTTGATGTGAGATTTTATTCCATCCATCGTTTTGTAAGGATGGATAATTATCGCCCAAATCCCCGTAGCCGGCTGTTATTAAAACAATGAGAAGGAAATAGCTGATGTAAACTTCAGCACCAGCGCTAGCTAATCAATAAAGTCGGTGTATTGTCTATTTTTATGGACGTGCATGGAGGTGCATGGCCGCGCATGACTCTAGAGAGAAATTGACATTAAAAACAAAAAAGTAGCGATTCACTTAAACGCGTAAGGGCGGCATACACTTACCTATATTTCTTATTTCTATTATTTCTAGCAATTATTTATTTACTTATTTTTTTCTTATAACAGATTTAAATTTGAGTATATACACACAAACACACACACACACACAAACACACACACACACACACATACACCAATTGCATATGCACTGAGAGCATATTAATATTATTCTAGAATTATAGTATGTAAAGAATTATTTAGCGTAACCAATAAAATTGTTTTTTTTTTTTTTTTTTGTTTTTTTTTTTTTTTATAATTTTTCATTTACTTTTTAAACCACAAAAATAAAAAAAAATGAAAAAAACGGTTATGGAGACGGATTGTTTGCATAAATTGAGGCACGAATCAAATATATTGAATATTTAATAGTGTAAGGTGAATATTTTTATATACATTTTGCTTATACTCAGCTTTTAACTGTTGTTAAAAGTGACATCACTATCCCATTAGTTAACATAGACAGGTAACCAAACCCGTAAGTAACAAATAAAACCATTCGTGCATATTAACTAAAGAGATATGCTTGAATGACGGTTTTTCTATTCATCGCCGAAAGTTGGGTTCATATCATATATGTCCCTTCGTTTGTAACATCTATACTTACGCATCGGAGATCCCATCAAGAACATTTGCCTGCTTATCGTTACCGGAAATGAGATCCTGAATCCATTCAATTACGCTCTATCTATCCATCTATCCACCCATCCGTCTATATATCTGATCATCGTCTGTTTCCCGATTACGTTCACATTCGCAAGAATTCGGATAGAAAGCCAAGACTGAGGTTCGGAAGGAACGTCACGGGAATGTGAAAACGTTTCCAATTTCGATCTGACACATTCCCAGTTCAAAGAAACGGTATTTTACAAATTTTTAACTCGCTTCGCAGTATCGGGTATCACAGATGGCAGATATAACCATTCTGCTCGTTCACTATTTTCAATATTATTATTATTATTATTATTATTATTGTTATTATTTTAATTTTATTATTATAATTTTTAAACACATTTAATTTACTGCGTTGATTGTAATTTTTGATTCGACGCCAAGTTTAGAATTCTTTTGTTGATATTTTATATGAACTTTTTATTTTTTATTTAAACGTTTATTTACATAAACACACTTACATAATTAAATTATCGGAAAGATTTAGATAGGCTAGGACAACACCAAGATGTTAAGTCTAATTAACAATGAGGCTTGTTGAATATTTGTATTTTATTTTTATTTCCTGTTAATTTTATAATATATATATATATATATATATATATATATCTAGATATTCGTAATATACATATTACATTGTATTGTAAATCCTAAGTCAATTGAAGGTTTTCTCAATTTATCTAAACAATCGATAATATATAGTATTTTGCACTGTTTACGCGTCGATATTTGGCAAAGCATTGCATAAAATCTCGAATATTTGCTTCACTAATTCACTGATTATTATCGTCTCTTAATAGCTCTTGATAGGAGATAGACAAAATTCTATAAACTAAACACTCAAGTAAAGTGACGATCAACAATACAGTTACCGTCAATGGAGAATGCTAGAGAAACGTGATAACTAAATTTTTTATAGCAAAAATTAGATGACTTCGACTTGGCCAGTATGTTCTTCTTTCATTAGATAGACACATTCGTGTGTTCACTATTAGGTCAGATTTCTAATTTCGGGTCAGATCATTTATTTGCCAGAAAATTTAAAGGGTCTCTGATTGAAAGTGACACTCTGAAAAATTAGAAATAAGAGAAACAATTCGACATATCAAGGTATATGAGCCATTATTTTTCGAATATATTAACGTTCGAATATCCATCACGACTTGTATATGTATCTATGTGCTTCCTGTCTGTCTATAGAAGCGCAAAAGTGTCGCTTTGGGGGAATTAGAGGCGTATGAGACCAATGTATTTGTCTTGTTGAAAGGAATTCTATATTTTTGACTCACTGATACTTCCCCGACTGTTACAACCTGTTAGCCTTTAACGTAGATGGGTATGAACGTGACCTAACCCAACATACCAGACGAACTTCCCTTGCGACCTTGGGTCTTTCTATATCCGGCCTGCCTATTGGTCTTTCTCGGCTCTTGATATCTATAGGAGACTCTGGAGTTGGGCCCGAAGACCCCTTTCACTCGACTTTCCTCTTTTATTATAAAAAATAGTAACAATCTATAATATAAAATACTATAAGTAAAAATATCAAAAATAAATGCAAAGATCCTTCGCGCATGTAGGACACGTCAATACAAATATATACTCCGAAAGCGCTACAAGCACAAAAATAAAGATGAATTAGTATAGGTAATTGGCATATGCGCATCAAGTTCGATAATATATCTCAATAATCTTTGGTAACTTAACAACAAGAAAACAGCGCCCGTTTATTGGCCCATTCTCACCTTGACAGCGCCGGCTGCATCGCAAACCCATTAGTCGGCTCGGTCTATGTTGTCTACTCTCCTTTGCAACCATTTCCCATACTTTGTGTTTCAATCCAGTCCATCATCCAATTGTGACTTCACACATATTTGCTAAGAAAAATTTCTTTTTCCTCCCTTTTATTAAAATATTGCAAGATACAGTCCGTATATCACTGGACCATGGATATTTTGTTCAAGAGAAATACACTTCAAGGTTTTTTTTGTTTACATTTATATTCCTTAACAGTAGGATCATTTATTTACAATTATGTTCCTTAAATATAGGATTATTCAACGTTTATTTTGGCCGTACTCTCAACTTCTATGTTCTTGCCCGACTAACTCTCCCTTCCACAAATATTCTATTTATATACATTTTTACAAGCATTTTACCATATCTAAATTTATAGTTTTATTTCTAATCCCAGCCTGCTTTTCCTTTCATCGGCCTGCAGCTGCATTATGCGCGTGCGAATGCGCATTTGGTTTTTCCTTCGTTAGGGAAAACTAATTGGCTGAAATTAATTGGAAATTGGAATTTTCGTAACAATAATATGTTATTTCTTTTTTTCCCCTATTTTCCCTCCTCTCTATCTTTTGATTCACTCTAAAAGAAATTTCTTTTTCTAATTCCTTTATTTTTCGGTTCCGATAGGTAAATTCACACACCATCTCGTAGAAAATCTTGAACAGAGTCATTTAACTAACATGCAACTGCAAACAATGGCTGAAGCGTAATTAAGAAAAAAAACTCACAACAGGTAGAAGCAGTCTGTACTGTTTTTCTATTAGCAAATGATACTTTTTTATAATGACATTAAGTGCAACTTTCAGATTATATTTACTTTTCAGTGTAGGCCAAATTTCAAGCTTCTTTTTGTCCGAAGATACCGAGCGATACGAATGAAAAACAAAAATAAAAATTTTACATCGAGTTGTCGATGACGAAGCAATAAATGGCGTTTTGTTGTTAATCGATTGCTCATCTTGTTTGTTTATTTATGTCACAAATCGATTGCTACTTGCTCTTCTCGTTCGATAATTATTCTGCATTCTTAATCTTCTTATTATCCACGCAAACACACACACACCATCGTATGCCACTTGCCGCCAATAGCGAATGACTGGCTGCTTCTTCAGACAATACGTTTTTATCGCATTCTCAAAGCCTATAATCAAGACCTTCTATTGACCTTAGACACATTCAGCATTTTTTTTTTTTTTTTTTTTCAAGATTAGTTAGTAGTATTCACTCTAAGTTGTTTTATTTGCATATTGTTTGAATTCTTCAGTTTAGTTATCATTTTTCAAAAATATTTTTATTTTGTTAGATGTCCTTTGCGCTTAACGTAAAGTTCAATTATATAAATGCATATTCATAGACTTTACATCACTAACTTAACAGTCACTGCATTTGCGGCTTTTCTTTGCTTTTATTATTTTTCTTTCCTTTGTATTTTTAAAATTAATTACTTTCTTTTCCTCACAGATATCACAACCAAGAAAACTTTCATTTTTGCTTCCTTTCAGTCCAAGTTTTTTATTTCTTTTCCTTAACGCAAACCTTTTGTTCCTTTATCTATCACAAAGTCCAACAACTTCTTTCAGTTTTAATTGCCGTCTTTGCTCTCTCGTACCGAATCTCTAGGCCAAGCCATAACCGACAAAAATAACGTCAAAATATCTTCCGCTGTTAAACTTTTTCTCTTGCGAGGATTTAACTATCCTGTCAATGCATGGTTGCATTCTTTTTAAATAAAAAAAAAAAAATAAAAAAAAAATGAAACAAAATTGCTAAGCATAACCATCAATAAGTTACAAGCATTAGCTGGGTTATGTACTCGACAGCTTGACGAACATTGTTAGCATATATGCCTAACTTTTGATGCAAGGTCACACAACCGTAGCGGCCTGAATGGAGAGAAAGAGTGATGGCGATCCCCATGCGATATTAAATGATCTCTAAACGTTCAAAATTCATGAATCGCTTTATAAGGTAATTGCCAAGTCTACCATTTATTTTCACATCTGGAGGCACACGAAAAATGTATTTGCAACTGGAAATTACAAGCTGAACAAGAATGGTTTTTAATCAAAGATTATGCATAATTGAGCGAAAAGTTCGGCGTATGTGAGCAAATGTCTTCCAAAGACTTAAAAAAGTACTCAATTAAATTATAATGCCTTTCTAGTACTTTCTAGCCTTTCTATACGTAGTAATCTTATGCCCGCACACATTTTCTTTATTTGAAGTTCGCAATCGAAGCAACTTTCTTTACTATTGCGTATAATTTTAGTACAAGCACATAAGTATAATACAAAGGGAGGAGATACACATGCTCTCATGCTGATAAAATATGATTTTCGTAATAAATTAGCAATAATTGTATTTAGGCCGAAAAATTAAAATTTTGCTTAGTTCAAATTTGCTACGAATGTTGAATTATTATTATAAACTAATTTCCATCACGGGCTACAAAAAAAAATTAGACCACAAGAACAGGATTACATGAAAGAATGTTGAAAAGATTCGCCCATTCGATTCAAATTTTTCACATCATGTCAGTCGGCTCGACTACTAATATTTATAAGCTTTTCACAAGAAATTTGAAAAATTGAAATTTTTTTCACATAATCACTTTTTCAAAAGAAGATGTTATACGAGAGGTATTCCTTAAAGTGTTCCAATCTAATCTATGTTCAATAACGCAAACAGACAAACTTGACTTTATTCAGACAATGATTCTGAATCGAACTGCATAAGAAAATGTAGTTATCTCTCTGAAATTCTTCTAGATATTAAATACACACGCGCTTACACTTAATATATCCTATATCGCAAGTGATGTAAAGTATAAAAATTTATAATAAAATATCATGTCTGGCCTGATAGGAGAATAGCATTGAAAAAGAAAATGAAAGCAATTGATATCCGCTCGCAACGACTGCTTTACTGCCGACTGTTTTCCTATTTTCGTTTAGAAGCTTATTATATATATCCATGCACGCATATATATTAGCTGAACATAGGCTTTATACGCTGACTATTTTCTTATCGTTTGATCACTTGAAATTTGATATACAAAAAATCTTTTGTTTTGCTTTGCATTAATATATTTACATAGAATTATGTAAATTTCTAGTTTTTGTGAAATCTGAGTAGAAAATGAAGTTGGGAAATATTCACTTGGCGAGCATAGCTATCATCTAACCTATGCTTAGGCATATATATATATATATGTATATAAATAGATAAACCTTTGAATTTCTGAAATTTGCCGGACTCTGAACTTGCTTTGAGTGATGTGAGCAGATTTAAAAAAGAAAAAAAAAAAAAAGATTGCAACACAGATACTGGATAAGGGTACATTTACAATTTAAAAGGATAACTGAGTGGATTTCGATTATTTAAAAAACTTCAACTTTTCATATTTTCTATCGTAATTCTTTTATTTGTTAACATTGATAGGCAAGTAACAACCGAAACTTTAGTGTCTAAAAATTGACAGAATAGAAAAACAAAAAGCTTTAGCTGATAAGATTCTCTCGAACGAAAGATTATTCCTTACGCTTGATAGTTGAAGTTAGGCGTTTGATAATTTTAAGTTACAGTTCACCAAATATATCTTTTTCCGTTAGACCATGTTTTGCTAAAACTGAAGCAGTCCATGTATCAATTTTAGCCTGCAGCTCGGGTGTCAACTCGTCTCGATAAGAGCCTACGATGCCGCGGCGCATAAATCTATTTAATAAATTATTGTATGAATATTTTGCATCATGTCTCTTCAAAATAATTGCACCTACTGAAAATTTTCAGGAACATCGGGAAACGTTTCTTTCATCATTTCCGTTAAGTTTGCTTGTCTATTATCTGAAAGTTATATATTAATTGAAAGCATATTTTGTTGCTTCAATATGCAATTAGTCTGAAAAGATACCTTTCATTTTGCCAAATGATAAATGCGCTACTAAACGATTTAGTTCTTCGTCTGTTAGCGTAGGTCTATTCAAGAATTGACACAATCTCCGTATAACGCCAGGCAAATCTTTTATCATTTCCTCATAAGTCACGAAAAATATAAATGATTCGTTACGCATTTTCCAAAAATCGACAATATGAGTCCAAAATGGTGTCCAATGAATCTCGTCATTAATAAAATTATTGACATAATCGGCTATAGAATCACCTTTCCACATGCCGTGTTGCACAAAGTGAAATGACGAAACAATCACATCTTTAATATTGCGAGCTACATAAATAGTCTGTGAAAATTCAATTAATGCTGAAAAGTGTTTAAATAACTGACAGCTTATCATGAAGCTTCTTAAACAAATAATAAGCCATGAAAAAAAACACATTTGACGATCAAAACCATTCTTGCAGCAAAAGCTTAAGTAACTTGATTAAAGATCTGTATCAAATTTTAAATCAAAAAATCAATTAATCACTAAATTATTGAAAATGCGATAATATTTATAAACTTTCATTTCTCTTAATTTGAGAGAATATAAATATCGCATGCGAGAATTGAATGTAGAATCTTACATTCGTGCCGAGAGTAAGTCTTTGATCGTTATTTTTGCATATGATCGTGCATCTGCGATCCCCTCTAATTGCCAGCAATGAAATTGTATTAGCAATTGTTTGCTTTCATCTTGCTATAATAATTCCTCAGCTAAAATTTTAACACTGATTAACGATCAAGTTTTATTGTCGAACTGATTTTACACATGTATCATGCTCTGCGTGAGATTGCTAACGCATTGTACATAAGAAAGCTGGCCATCTTGACAACAGATTAAATTTAGTGAATCGTAAATCACTTTTCCTCCGAGCTTAACATAGACATGTCATTTTTAATGGCTAACTCAGGGGACAGTTCTACATTGCAACACTAATAAATCATTTCGTTTAGTGTATGTATGTAGCGTGTCTGAAATGACAGTATTTGTCCACAAATATGTTTGGGAATATGTTTGTGCTAGCGTTTGTATGACCAACAACAACTTGAAAGATGTCTCCAATAGGTGCGCCACAGTGACGGTCAAGAAGAAGTGGATGGAGACAAATGGAGAGCGATGGTAGTTTCAGAGATATATGTCCGATCGGTAAGTGTTATCGTTTTACCCACCGAGCTCTCACTAATTGCAAATGAAGTATAGCAGTTGAAACTGGCTACGCCAACTTAACAATTACGCTTCTAAGTGAAGTTCACATAATCGACTATTTGGAATAAGGAAAGATTAGTACAAAAACGTATCACGCATTATTACTTAATAAGCTTAAGATTGAAAATGAAATCGTCCGCAGAAAAAAAATTGTATCTCACACGTCAGTTAGAACAACTTGACTATTGTGCTTAGTCATCATATCTTGGCCTACGCGACTTATTTTTGTTTCTTAAGCGAAGCGTTGTGCTCGGGGGGATTGAGTTTTTCTTCAAATCATTAGATCCAGTTTGTACTGTATTTCCAGGTGAATATCCATTTACAATAGCATTCTGCCACGAAGAACTTTTAAAATTTTTTCAAATTTGAAGTCGAAATCTTTATTTTATTGGCCCAAAAAAATGTTCACCATAGATATTACGCAGACGCGCGGACGAACTATCGACTTGCAGAACGCGCTGAGATCGATTTAAAATTCGATACTGATCGAGAATATATGTGTATATGCACTTTGCAGTGTATCTGAGTGCTGTTAAACATTCTGACAAAATGAATATACGTTCTTCGGTCGGCGTTGTTGGCCATAAAATAATATAATATATCATTCGTTCAGTATGACGGTTGACAGTAAAAGTCAGTTTCCAAGAAATCTAGGCATTTGTCTATGTATTTTCAATTATTGTACTAAGAGTCACCTTCTGTTTTTTCTGCCAAATTTGTGAGGGCAACAAATTCGCGGGCATATGGGATTTTATAAGACGAGGATCGGGTAATTGCTCAGTTAATTTCAATGGATCGAGTTCCAATCCTGAGCCCGGCGGTAATAAACCAATAAAACTATAATACAAAAAAAAAAATAAAATAAAAAAAATATTGATAAAAATGAAAAATTAAAATTCTGCAATCTATGTGGAACTCACTCTAAGAATGGACTGCGTTCCAATATTCGTTTCTCTTTCGATTTTTCAAAATTCAAGTCATTCAATAATAACCAAGCAGCTTCTTGCATCCAAGTTGTACCACATTTCATAAATGTTACTACAAATACATCTCGAGGTCTGACCTCAAAATGTAATATTTTATCTAAGCAATGATCAAAAGTTTCCGGCAATGCGCACCAACTGTCGGACCAATTCTTTTTTAAAGGTATATTAATGCAGGCCGCCGAATACTGTTTCATAGGTACATTGTAATGACTATCGAAAGATTCGATATTCATTTTACGTGAATTGAACATATTTTCAAAAATTCGTTATCTTCCTTTTTTCGTGAATTTTGTTGTTCTTCTTTTGTTCTTGCACAAAAAAAGGGTTCTCTCGCGACTAAGACTAAAACTTAACTAAACTGCACTAATGCGGCAGATGTGAATATTATTTGCAATTATATTGATAAGGTATAGTAACGTAATTAATGGTTATTTTTATAAATACACTAAAAGAAAAATCTTTACATCGAACGAATGAAACGAATGAAAAATTGATATTGCGCTTTTAATCAAAATCAGGCGAGAGAATAAAAGCGAAATTCGTATTTCATTTCGAATGTTTATTCGCTATGAGCCAAGCATATCTAATACGAGATTTAAAGGTTTAAAATATATTTCATGTCTTCATTTAATTTATACGTGAAGGACGAAAAAATAGTATAATATGATGATGAACCGATAAATAGGATTTCACCTTATAAATGTAATGGTCTACTTGCGTAGACTTAGCCTGCTATAGGTAACGAATTCAACACTTGACATTATCTAAAGCACTTATTTAATGAGAAAAAGCTATTTTTATTTATAATACTTTTATCTTTATAGTTTTATGAGTATTATTATTATTTCGCGTTTATCTATTTTTAAATTTAGATAAAAATATCATTGGGAAAATTTTGGTTTTATATTTCAATGCTTTAATAAAACGACGTTATCCCATATGGATCATTATAAAGGTCACAGAGAAAGTTGTAAAATTTAAATTTGTTATGTGCGAAGTTTGAATTTTGCGGTACTGCTCAGCATTTTCATAACCATCTCATCAAAGTCATAAAACAACATAAAACACTACTGTTAAAGTTTGCAGAAAGTCATATACAAAAAAATCGAATTCAATTAACCGACATGTTTGAGCATCGTTAACGATCGTTAGTCATAGCAGCATACGACTATGCTTTCTTGTCATGGGATTTATGACTTTATATGGAATTTAATTTTCGGGATCCGGATGTCGGATATTACATCAGTGGACCCCCGGCCGGTTTTTAATAATGATCAAGAGTATATATGGGCGCTTTATACCTAGCACCTCATGTTTTCTCGGGTATGACAAGATTGAATAATGCTTATAACTGCTTTTTGGCTTTTCGCGCCTCTGTGATATTTCTCACAATACACGGCTGTAAATATTTGCTCACATTCGCAAACACATTATGCGGACTGTTAATAAAATCCAGATAGCAACAAAGCGATCTACCAGGTATCAAAACTACACATTTTAAAAACAGAAAATTTTCAGCTTATCTTGGGATGAAAAACATTTTCTTAACACCAGTTCTCACACATTAAAGAAGGAAGTGGGCTTTAGAAATATATGAAAGCGAGATCGGTATTTGATGAATTGTGCTCAAGAATTATTTGGAAATGAAGAAATTATTAGAAATTTGTTAAGCTTTTGAATCAATCATCGATCAATCAACTTGTGAGCCAACCACAGTTCTATTAAAGAAGCCAAGTAAGTAAGTAACTATGTTTGGCTTTGGTTATATATTCGATGTCCATCTTTTTCATAATAAAAAAACTTTAAAAGAAATGAAATTTCGATGCTTCATTATATTGGGTAGTGCGGCCGATTTATTCCATTCTTGTACAGCTACTGTAAAATCATTTATACATGGAAACTTTTATCTTTGTATTTGTAATGAGAAAAAAAAAAGGAAAAAACTCAATCTTTTCGCTTTTGAGAACCAAAGTGTTCTCAATTTGCACTATACTATAGGCGTGTCCGCTATAGTCCGCAGAATCTACATCTCCATCAATGCTGCGCATTTATTGCACATAGAACCTTCTAAACTCATCAATATATATAAGTGAACAAAATTCATTCCAATTCGCGTAAAGTATATTTAATTTATCTATCCCACTCCAATCACCTGCTTACAATTTATTAAAGCGTTCCATTATATTATATTGGATCGCATTAGATTACATATTTTTATGCTATGCTTCCCTTCATTCCCACTTCTTCTTATGTCACGAGAAATAAAATTAATTCCTTACTTTTACAGCGTAGAGAGAATAAAGTGAATTTAGATGTAAAGGTAGAGTTCATCTTAGCCATTAGATATAATCGACTTTGACATTACAATCTGATCCTTTGCATGTTTATGGATTGCCACTGCTATCATATGATAGCAACTTCAACTTCTTATAGTTGCTAGAGAGAATTGATATTGAAATTGCGATACAGAATACCGATGATAATAAATTCTGCCTAGAATGCTATTAAATATCACCATGAATAGAATAAGTCCATCCATTCAATTTTTTTATGAATTTAAACACCATATTTGTCTTTATTAATAGTTACGTATCTGTGGTTTTATAGCATTGTTTATTGAGAGAAACATTGCAACCTATATATATGGATATATCGTTCTTGCTTACTCTCATTTGATTATTTACTCAAGTGCACAGATGGTACGCTCATACCACATATCTTTTTTAAATATTACGCGAATAAAATTTCTTCTGCAAATAAAAATGATTCAACATGATTAAGCGCTTTTTTTATATACTTTATATTTTTTTTTTTTTTTACTTTTTTTTTTGCTTGTTTAGATATGGATTAGGCCCGTATGATTCAGTTTAGACCCATAATCCAGTAATGTAAAAGAGAAACCATTGATGATATTTTTATGGTTTTCCGAAACGTAAAGTAAGCGCTATTTTTTTTTCTTTTTTTTTTTTTTAGGTGATGCTTATGCTTGTTAAACAAGTGATGTTCGGCTCCGCGGTTGTTCCCGTAAGCCTCCGTAAGGTACTGTGCACTCGAAATTCCGGCTAAGAATGCCGGAAAAGAAAAAAATATAGGCGATCTGTGTTTATGAGCAAAACTTATGAGTATAGAAAGTATTAGAAAGAGAAAACAGCTGATTTGATAAAGGCCCTCAGCTGCTTAAGAATAATCGAGAAAGAAATTTTGGAGAAAATAGGCGTCAAATATATAAAATTTTCTGGAATTTTTTCAATTCTTCCGAATTTCGTTTTGGGTTAATTGATTCTTATGAGTTTTTAAATCACAAATCGGAAAAAATGATTTTCTTATGCATGATGTGTCCACAATTAAACAATCAACAAGACGTATCGTCGCGTAACCGATATAATTAAAGTTTTCAACAAGACCGCAGCGCTAAGTCGAATAATGCCTAGTACTAATTTGAATCTTCTCACAGGACGTTCAATTATCTACACATTAGGATAGTAGAGAGAATGTAGAGAGTTGCCATGACCTGATAGAATTCTATACAAAAAATCCGATCAAAGCTGAATGTAATTTTCTTACTTGTTATTTTAAGTTTATTTTCTATTGAAATTTTATGATTACAATGCTTTTCCGGTTGAAAAAGATTTTTCCCTCAAATCAGGAGGAAAAGTACAAGTAAAAGGGCTGTTGAAGGAAATCAAATATCCATAGTACGAAGCCTGTTGGGATTTAGCGTTAATCATACCATATAAAAATTCATCCTCACCTCCGAGATCTGTGAAGGCACCAGATGAGATAATAAACAAGATATCAGGAAACGCGACTGCAGCAATTCTCTAGCTTTTTGTACGGGATTAAACAATACATTTTGATCTATGCATTAAAATCTCGGAAATAAGTGAATGAGTCCCTTATACATACTCTACACAAATTATGTTAATTTATTATGCTTTATGTAACACTCAAATATGAGTTGAAGGGATTTATAAATCCTTGGGTACACATTTAACACATTACTCAATAAATCTCCGGTCTGACACATAAGTGGCAACATTGTTGACACACCCATACGATTTCTAGATAGTAGCCGCCTTCAAATAATACACGTCAAAATTTCATGATATTCTAATATTCATGATAGTTTACAGGTTACAGTGGTTTTAGTGACGTCAGTTTTTGTTGTAGTTTGCAAAACAATGGATAAAAGAGCATTCCGTTGATTGATTAATCATTGTTTTCTAATGGGAAAAATACGGATGAGGTCAAGCAGTGGCTTGATAACCATTACGGCGACTTTGCACCAGAGAAGTCAACTATCATTGCTTGGAATGCTGCATTTAAGTGCGGTCGTACAAATACCAATGATGCTGAACGCTCTTGCCGCACAAAATTGGCAATTGCTTCAAATAATATAAAACAGTTTTGAACGACCAAAAACGGGAGTAGCTGACATCTTAAAGATACGAAGGAAATTCACTAGAATTTACTATTTTGAATGAACAGTTTCCCATGAAAAAGTTTTGTTCGAAGTAAGTGCCGCGTTTGCCGGACCATAAGCTGCAACGCGTCAACGATTCAAAGCATCATGTTTGGAGACCAAGTCCAAGCGAAATAAAAAGAATTTATTATATCGGTATGAGCGAATGGATGAAACATGGATCCATTACTACATACGTAAATCGAAATAATCGTAAGCTGACTGTAGCTAGCAAACTGACAGTATCTGACACGCGTGGTGTGTGGTTCATTGATTAATATTGAAAAACCGCACAGAAACAATAGCGAGTGTAACAAGGCATTATTAGATCGATTGAGTGTGCAAATCAAAAAAAAAAAAAACGGTCTCACATACAAAAGAGAAAGATGCTATGTCTACAAGAGAACGCTCCGTGTCACGGGTCAATGCAGACTATTGGCTTTTGCAACAAATTCTTCTTGAATTCGCTCAAATATCGAAATGATTGCCGAAACTGAGTCCTATCTTGACAACAAAAACAAATCGATTTACAGAAAAGATATCGGGAAGTTAGTGGAGCATTGAAATAAGCGTATCATTCTTGAAGGGGAGAATGTTGATGAATAAAGTCACACGTTGTGTGCTGCCCAAACTAAATCAGTGAAGCAAAGTTTGTTTGCTGAAAATTTTTTTCTGAACAGGTAACATTGCGCAGACGGATAATATAATTATATCCACACATCGGAGTTAAGTTTTTTAAAAATTCTTAAGTAACACTCAAACTTAACGTTTGTTTTTAACAATTGTCGTCCTCTCAGATCTCCTTCACTGCAACTGAAATACGTTTACTTGCAACTGGGTTTTCCGTCAGTTTTTGCATCTTTCAGATTTCCAACAATCAAGTAACGGGGACTGGGCAATTGGAGAGATTTGATTGAAAATTTTACACTGCATGTGGGACCTTTCGGGCGTTTTTCCAAACACCACGAAAGTTGCTGGGCTATACAAAGGTTTGGTTGATTCAAAAAACAAAAAAAAAAAACTTTTACTAAAAGTGCGTGTAATCTTCGAATTAATTAATTGGAGACCGTTTGTCTTTTGTACTAAGCAAAGATCTTAGCATTTCTTTTTAACAACATTGTTTTGTCATTAACATTGAAATATTGACCGCTGGGAATATGAGTCGTTAGAAAATTTTAAATGTCTGCGCCTATCATTTGTAGTGCAGAAGCGCCCCTTGATCTTTAGGAATAGTAATCGCACGTACATCATGTTGTTTTACGAACGATTCTTACACCATACTGTACTCTACATAGATACATTGGAATTTTTGTTAATGGTCACTACATTAAAACGTTTCCCTGACATTTTTTATTATCTCAGCATTATGTCCTCGTACTTCAAACATCATGGAAGTACTGGTTTAATAATATTTCGTTTAATATATCATATGTTGTTGTTCTATTTTGTAATCATATTTTTATGCACATAACATCTGGCGTATTTTATATATTTACTAAGCCGTACAAAACCATTTATTTATCAAATAACTTCTTATCTTCATGATTAAGCTCTCTTATCAAGGATTGTCGGAAAGGTTTTTGAAAATTTTATTTAAACAAACAAAAATATTATAGTCGTCGGACGAGACCGACCACTAAAGCATCGTACAATAACTCACGGAAAAGTTTTCTTCGATAGCAGCTGCAGTGAGTCCTCAAAGGCATAACACTTAATGATTTATTCATACACCCACTAGAGTGCAGTCCTCGCTTCCTTCTGACTGTCACCGTGTTACACCTATAGGGGGCGTTCCTTTGGATGATTAGATTATCTTTACGTGAACACTTATATGATGTGGGGTAAGAAAAATAGACCCACGTAGTCCAAATTTATCACACTTATTTTTACATCAAATTGCTGTTGTGTGTGTGTGTATGTTGTTTTTTTTTTTTTGCCATCTAAAAAGTTTTTTTTTTTTTTTCGTAGAAACGACCGGAAGAAGCGGATCCGAAGAATTTCCCGATTCTAGCAAAATTTTTACGTTAATTTTCCATCGCGAGATATTAAAACTAAAGAATTTTTCTCGAATAATGTTGAAGATAGTTATTTTTATTCATTATAATGACATCGTCAAAATAAGACGTTGTACAGGGAGCGGTCGAAAAATGATTTGATTTAATCCATTTTCAGTAGCGTTCGCCCTTTCGGCGGGCCAAATCGCGGTGTAGCATCTTTCTCGGAATTATCTTAAAAACTGCATGCTGTACGTTGAACATAAATACGCTTGGGCAGATAAACAAGGCGACAAACTTGAAATAATTCAGATAATAATTTTGAACTAATGCACATATTAATGTCGGGTCTATCTTAAGCCCTTTTGGCAAGTGCACAATTCGCCCGCATAAACTTAATATATCCCGTACTTAACTTAGAGATCTGCTTCTTACTGCTGTAGTTAGTGTTTATTTTATTTTTATGTATCCGGTTACGTGCGGCTTTATTGGCTTTAGTTAATATAAATACCATCTCGTCTCTTTGTATTCTTCTTCTGTATGTAGTCTTACGGTGTCTGTGTTTCATCTATCCATATACTATTATATAGCCTATGTACTTTTAAAAGTTGACGAAAAACGAAAAAGTTGACGAGTAACCATATATTTGTCTATCAAAAGTTTTATTTAATCTCTTTCTAGTCGCTTTCGATTTATTTGAATGCTTTGCAAATATTTACCTTTGTTAATATTAAAACTTACGGCTCTATCGGAGCAAATTTCGTTTTTAAAATTGTTAAACATTTCCTGATTCAACTTAAATTGACTTTCTTGACAGTCAATAATAACGTTTTTATACGGGTAGGTATGAAAGAAAGAATTAAAAAAATAACAAATAAGAATACAATTATTTAAGATTTATATACACATACATATTACATATATAGCATTTGTGTGAAAATCAGAGTTTTGTTATTTATACATATATGTAAATGTTGCGCATAACATTCCACTGATACTGCGGATGCTGTATGCAATTTCCTTAATTGATTGATCTTGCTCGACTACTGGTTAGATTTTCGAGAGAAGCTTAGCCCGTGGAGACATTATATGCGATCACTGCTACCGGAGGATTCACAAAGCTTCTCCCCGAACAAGCCTATATATCATTTTAATATCGTAAATGCTTTTTACAACTCAAATGCACTCACTCAACCATTTTGTAATCACTTTCGCATTGATTTATTATTGATAGTGAAATGCGCAAAAACTGTTTTGGTCAGCTTGCACACAATTAGATGTTTGCCATGTTTATACCCCACACCACTTGTATGTGCCGAGTATATTAAGTTTATGCGAATGTATGTAAGGTTCGTAAGGAAATCATTTTTTTTGAATTGATTTAATTTCTGTCCATACAGGCCTGTGTTGCACCTACAAGCCGTAATTTTTGAGACATTTTAGTGAAATTTGCTACGCTGGCGTGCTTTATATGTACAGACAAACCTTATAGTACGTGGCTTGGATCGGACTGCACTTCGCTACTAGTGTTTTATTTTGAAAGACGTTTTCTGAAAAAAAATTGCAATTTTTGAAATTCTTCAACCAAATTCTTTAATAAGGTTTAAATTGTTAAATAATTCCTGATAAATATTAATATCACTTCTATCTTTAATGTACATTTTGCAATGAATTGATTAGAATCATCTTGATATTGCAGGAATTCTTTGTAAACAACATTCTCACTTAATCTACGTAATCTAAGTTTAAACTCGTTTCTATGGATTTTAATATTGATAAATTTTGCAGCGGAAAGTCTTCGACGCTGAAGTCGGAAGTCGTCCGGATGCAGGTTTCTTTAGTAAGCAACCAGGTCCAAGATCGAAGGTTTACCGCAGGTCTGTGATCTATCTAGAGGGATAATAGCGTGACTAGGTACCTGGCATTGATGCCTCGATACTTTTCCTTTGACGTTGAAATTCTACGAAGAAATAATTGGATTGCAATCCAGAATGTGTGGAAGTCATGTAAAGCCGAATACCGAATAGCATGGGCGGTCTCCATAGCTTTACGCCTCGCACATAAGGAAGAAACGTTGACATGGAAGCGCAATAGATCTGAAAGCTGCGTATGGCCTTGTATGGCCGTGTGTCGTGGTGATTGTGGTTACTCAAAAATCTCCACAAGCACTAAAATAAAAAAGGGTGCTAGATAGGCCTCGCCTTACCCACAAGAATAGTTTGGTCTTCAGGCTGGTAATCCGCGTAATGTAGAATTGTCTTATATGCTAGAGAAGAAAAATGATCTCTTGCTTATTACTCGGTTAACCCACATATTTCGTCTAATTAAGATTTAATTACAGATGCAAACGCCCAAGGTTTGCCTCAGTTTATCATATAGCTATCAGTGATTCGCGCATTTAAGCATCTTACACATATTTCGCGTTGCATAACGACAAAAACTGATGTACTGAGTAACACTAAATAAATAATTAGTAAATAATTACTTCGCACAGTCATAGGTGCAGATTAGGAACACATAGTTATCGCTTTTAATATATGCTAACTAATTAGCACAACAAAAAAAGTAAAAAAATGAGATGCGAAAGTTTGTAGGTTTCTCATTCACTTTGCGTATTTTAGTTAAAAAAGTAAAGAGCGGTTTTTCTACTTCGATATAGACGATCATACTGCAGATTTCAGGTTTTTATTGCAGACTTTTAATGCGGCTCCAAGCAAAGACGCTTCAACATCGTGGATTTCAATGATTCAAGTAACATTTGAGACCGTGCTCTATGAATGTCAATGCCTCTCAGTTTCCGGCACCTTTCATAGAAAATTTTTGCCTTTATCTCTATGAGCCGACATTATTCAATTAGAACTTTTTTTCAACGTAGTAATGATTCGTACATTGAACAATTCACTGACTGAGTGGAACAAAAAAGAAGAATAAGAGTTGAAAAAAATAGTTTGAAAAAAGTATGGTTTAGATAGAATATAGATCTACACACCAAATGTCAATCTATGCAACAAGAGAAATTAATCATAGGTTGCTGAAAAGTTGCCGTTTGTCTATAAAAGTTTGGCAACATGTTTAGCCATGCGTCGATTAATGCAATTGTTGTTTAACGCTTATTTGAACAAGTCATTGTAATAGGATTCTTTTGAAAATAGAAAGAATTGAACACCAGGGTATCATTAAGACAATATATCTGCCCAAAATTAAAGACAAGTTAGGCATTATGGACAGGGACTTTGAACCATCATTAATCGCGGTGAAATTTCAGTTAGCTGAATTGAAATTTGCCCGTCTCAGCTTCGCTGACGTTGAGCCTTCGAATGTAAACTGTAGACGCTGGCGTAAACTTCCCTCAAACCCATATTCAATTAAGGTTAGAGCGAAAGTGAGTTCATAGAACGTATTCGTAACATATTGAATCAAAATCTTGGTATGAAAAAGTGATGGCACGTTGGGTGGTGCGGTTAGTTACATTGGACCAAAAACACTTGAGTACAATCAAAATAACTGTCTGGACTAAAGTACAAGTCGTCCTCTAACCATTGATTATTAAATCACAAAAAGATAGTCAAAGAAAAACAGACTTGGATCAAATGATGAGTTCAAGTTGCGGTCTGACAAATTTTTTTTTTAGGAAAGATATGCTAAGAAATTTGCATAATCCTTGAAGGAGACTCCATTAATATGTAAATAAAAATTTTGCAAAAGAAAAATATTTGTTCCTTTGATCGGAAACTTTTCATGCAAATGTGATTCTGTGTGTGTGATGTAAATGCAAACATTTCACCCTTCTTTAATGTGCCTGGGCATGTGCAAATTCTTTACTTTACTTCAAGGCGTGCATTTTCTTTTTGTTTTTCTATTTAGCCGATAGAAAAATTCTCATTGCAACCCATGTACACTAAGTAATGAAAAGATCAGTAACTTTGCATGTTACGCGCGCTTCCACACATCTTGACTAATTATAACATATTGCGTTACGAGTACGAACATGACGCCGCAGTTTTCTAAGAGAAAGTGTAAGTAGTGCAATACGAGGCTGAAAGCTCTGTGTCTTCGTCGCTTGATACTGCAGGTGCAAGTGCAAATACGAAATGCAAATACTTAGCCATGTATAGGTTATCATATTAAAGCCTTCACAACACAGTTTTCTAGGGGCTTCGAGTAGGTATAGTCCTGTGACCTCAAGCATCATTTTACTTTTGTTCACAACACAGTTTTCTAGGGGCTAGGGGCTTCGAGTAGGTATAGTCCTGTGACCCCAAGCACCATTTTACTTTTCTTGCTTAATTCGAGAAATGGTATTACTAAACCCTTAGAATTAATGAATTGTGGATGCATTATGATATCCAAAGCATAGGCGACCGTAATTGCGTAGTGAAAAAAAACGACGAAAACGCTAAATATTCATGACTGTCCCGTTTGGAGAGATTAGGTGTGTGTGAGGTGCATTATTGTCTGCTCCAATGAAATGCAGCCATCACTAAAACAATCCTACCAAATATAATTGACGCAACTGCGACAAAAAGTGGGCGTGATATGTTAAAAATCATAATAACGGGATTTTTCGGTATGAAGAAATCCGTTCCCTTATCTCAAAACTCGCTCCATTTCTAAGTTGGCATGATCCGCCTGAGTAGCCGAAGGGGAGGAATCTCGACTAGCAAGTCAATGGTCGTGGGTTCGAATCTCAAGTGCGGTAGAGTTTTTAATAAAAGCCGATAGCCTTAGATGCTAGTGCTTTTAAGAGTTTAGTCTTAGAATTTATTTCTCTGGCGAAATTAATAATAATAATAATAATAATAAGTTGGCATGTCCTACACTGCCCGCTTTTACCAATACACGTTACTCTTTCCGATTAACGCGAGATAACGTATTGTTTGCACGAGCGAACACACCAACATGGACCTTGTGGATTTTGTGGGTAGCCTTAAAACACCAGTTATTCCTCCTTCACCGAATTCATATTATTTCTAAACATTTAAGAAGAGTAGTGCCTAGTGATGGATAATATTTTTAATAGTGACTGTAAAACCAATGTTTTGCTACAAAATTAAAAAGTGCGGAACTAATTGATTTACACGCGAGCAGAATAAGAAGGAGCAAATTTTCGGCACAACTCAAATGTTTTAATACCCGCTTTATCCGCACCGGATGATTATATTATTAGAGAAATAAATACGATGAAGGTCGCTTTCTTTATAGATTTTACTAAGCACTTTTGTCGAGTCTCATCCACGTAGTCAATGTCTTAGCAAAACAATTTTGAAAAGTATGAACTTTTTTATAATTGTTATCAATGGCACGAACAGTAGTAATTCGATCAGATCCCCTATCTAAAATATGGATATATATTTTTTTAATTTCGATTAGCAGAACTATTATAAAACTCGACGGGTTTACTGTATGTTTTAAATAATTCACAGTGGAGTTGACATCAAGAATGAAATGACGAGATTGCGCTTTTCTTATTTGCTGCTATTGTGCAAATGGCTATTTGCGGATAGCTGAGATATCTCAAAAGTTGCATAAAATGATGGGGATAACAAGGTCGGGATATCAACCTCATCGATGAAAGCGCAAATGACAAAAAATTATAAAAGCTTTCAAGTTATTTTTCTTGGCACAGCCTGAAGGCAATGCGTGAGCGCACATTACAATCCTCTGGATCAACGATTCTCTTAAATGAAAAGTGAAAGCAATTTTTTTCAAATTTTCCAAAATTCATTTAATGATTTTTATAATGCTCAGTGACTAATGTAATACACTGTGCCCTTACTATTTTGCCAAATTATCGAAAAAATCACAGAAAGTGATGAAAAGAAACCTTTTCACAACATTTTTATATTCGAAAATATTTACAATTTAATCAGCGCGGACATTATTCCGCACACATTTGTAATATTTGAATGAATGGGAGAAATGAAAAGAACAAGTAAGGACAGAAATTAGAAGGACATAGCACATAAATAATTTCTTCTTTTCAAATATTTCTAGGCTATCTTGGAACTTTAGAAATTTTGACAATTAACGAAAGATCTGTTCAAGAATATATATGTGCTTAGTATGTTGTATGAAAGTCGACGTGCCATGTATGCCAACTATTAGTCGAGAAACAAAGAATACAGAAACAGAATAAAATGTCCTGCATGTAACGAATCACTGTTGAGTAGTTGCAGCCTAATGTCTTACTTACTTCACTTTTAACTGCTCCAAGACGCTAATAGATATCTTTTGAGAGTATTTGTGTTCCTTTAAAAGCATTTCTCAACAGAAATACGTCAGTGTACAGTGAG
This sequence comes from Glossina fuscipes, assembly GCF_014805625.2. Taxonomy (NCBI): domain Eukaryota; kingdom Metazoa; phylum Arthropoda; class Insecta; order Diptera; family Glossinidae; genus Glossina; species Glossina fuscipes. The sequence goes on along the minus strand of NW_023998415.1, from coordinate 14,408,609 downwards.
CCTGAGATGGTGAGGAAACGTTTCAATGCTTTCGCTAAGAAATCCTAAATCTGAGATAACGGTATTCATGTCGTTTCGATGGTGATTCGACTATTGAATTATACGTTTTCCTGCCGTTTTCCCTTTCATTTCACAGCAGAAAAGTGCTCTTCCTAGCATAAAATCTTCGATTAAATAGAATGAGGGGCAAGTAAGAAAATTGCAGTCAGCTATGACTATGAAGCGTTTTGTACGCATCACTTGTACGCAGCAAAAATTAAAAAAAAAAAAAAGAAAACCCAAACGAAGTCTTTTTCCGAATCGATATAAGCTGATCCGTCCGTCTGTCCGTTTTGTTTTTGTCTCCAGCCTACTGATCGCAATTTCCAAGAAATTTTGATGAAAATTGGTACGATATCCCCTGGTTCGTCATATCCCCTGTAATGCCTTATTAAAAGTCATTATATGAATAATTGTCGGATGATGTATTTAGTATTTAGTAGTGAACCGTATCCGGGCTTTTACCTGTTTAACTAAAATTCCTGCTAAGTTAAAAATATTCCTTTTTTTTTTTAATATTGAAGTATATACTGAATAACCTTATCATTCCACTCCATCCAACAAGAAAAAAACGCTTCATTTGGATTGCCACATTGATTTTCTTCCTTAATTAGGAAGTTTTTAATAAAAATTTGATTGTATTTCAAAATTTTAATTTTATAAATTACCAAAAATATCTGATAATTTTACATTAAATTTTCCTAAATACGCTTCAGTCCATTTATTAAGTTTCTCTTGACTCTCAATCGATAATTCATCTTTATAAGAGCCCACAATACCACGCCTTATAAATCTAAAAGGAGAAACGGAAAATCCATTATTTGACTTCAGTACAGATTTATATATATATATATAAAAAAAAAAAGAAAAAAAAAAAGAAGAGAAATACCTAAACTCCGATTGTATATTGAAACGTGAAGGGTTAGTGCTGCTAGCCAAAGCCTTAGAAAGATTAACCGTCTGGTTATCTATAATAGAGAAAGTATTTTAGTAATTATTTTGGGAATATTGTTAAAGCTTACTTTTCATATTTTGAAAATTTAAATGATTTAACAAATTGTTTAAGTGGATTTCTGCGAGCGGCGGCTTTTCCAGAAACTCATTGAGTTTCACTAAAACCTGTGACAGGTCTCTTTGCATTTCTTCGTATGAGGTAAAGAAAATGTTTGACTCATGACGTAATTGCCAAAAATCGAAAACATGCGACCAAAACGGTGTATATAATATTTCCGAATTGATGAAATCCTCGACAAACTCATCGAGCGAACCCCGATGTGTGCCCAAACCACTTTGAAAATGATACAAGGAAACGATAACATCTTTAGGATTGCGAGCACAATAAACAATCTATAAACAAAGATTTGGTGACAAGTTGCGAATATATTTGAAGTACACAAATAAAATAAAACAACAAATTTATTTAAAATTTTTATATGAAACCTTATTTTTTTTTTCCCATATCCTCCGAGGTAGGAGATGTGCTGGCATATGAGACTTGAGTAGGCGTGGTGAAGTCATTTCTTGGCTTTTTGCAAGAGGATCATTGTTCGTGTCCGGATGCAAGCATTTAAATCTAAAATTTTTTGAAAAATTCACATTATCTCGCCATGGAATTTATATATTATTATTACTCATCTCATCCTACTTACTCCAAAAATAATGAACGCTGCGAATGTAAATCTTCCGCTTTAGCTTTTTCAAAATCTAAACCATTTATTAGCAACCACAGCGCCTCTTGAATCCAAGTTGTGCCGCTTTTAGGAAAAGTTACCACAAAAACATCATCGCCTCTTATCTCAGTTTCATAAAAAGTTTTGTAATGCTGCTTAGAGCCAGCGGGCACAGTACACCAACGATTTGACCAGTCCACCAAATCCAAAGGAATTTGATGATTTTTGTTAGTCATTTGCAAAATTTTCGTTTTCAAATTATCACCAATAACGCCCGACACCGGTTGAATTTCACGCATCTGATACGTTTCTTTGTCATCGGCCGTGATTTCAGTATGCTCAACCATTACGAGTAAGTAAGCAAAAAGAGCAAAAAACAAACAAGTATTGAATTTCTCGAACGGCGAAAATTAAATCGTTAATCGTTTAGTCCAAAGCTTATGTATCGAAATGCACTGTCTTTAACTGCACTGTCGTTCCTTAAATAAAGAAAATATTCATTTAAAAAAGCGGAAGAAATTTCAAAAAAAAAAACGATTGATATATGTAATCATGCTGAACTTTTAGATAAACCCCAAGAAGTCATTAACTGAGCGAAACGATAGTTTCATTTCGACACTGACAAATAAATATAACGTCAATGTACGTACACACATATATATATATATATATA
>NW_023998415.1:14375076-14406217 GCF_014805625.2 Glossina fuscipes | reverse complement strand
AAAAAAAAAAAAACCAAATTTCACCAGATGCGACACCACTTACGATATAAGTGTATATTAAGTTTGTGACGATATATGTAACACTCGGGACGAGTTGAGATAGATCCAGCTTTTCTACCGCGTCTGCCTCTCTGCCCGTCTTGTTTCCTTATCCTTAAGGTACAGGTCGCAATTTTTAAAATATTTTGATGAAATTTGCTACACTCACGTAAGGATGAGCGCTAATGAAATTTTTACGACTACCTTCCTTATAGCGTCTTATTTTGAAAAGTTCACATACGAATAACTGTAGAGTGTGGTAGGATATTTAATGGGTGGGCCGTGGCCGACAGTTCTGTTTTCATTTGTTTTTTTTTTTCAGTTAACTTGGGCTTCCCAAAAAGAAGCTACAAAGGCGTTATAATTTCCCAAAATACTCTTTGGCATGGTGGATGATTTTAAATTGTTAATTTCTATTTCAATGCATTTTTAAGACAATCAAACCTTCATCAAAAGATTAGTGTAAACATTCTGCACTTGTAGAATAATCAACAAAATGCTCCATTAATTATCCTCTCAATCGATGAAATTATAGCACAAGCACAATGAACCACGGAAATCAAGGCTACATAACATCGTTACCGATATCTAACAGATCGTTCAATGAAACATCCGAACTTATACCTTATGTAGAACATGACTTAGAGAGACAAGCATATATAGAACAAGGACAATACTTACCTGTGATGCATTTGTTGTCCAATGAGATAATGCGAACTACAGCTACCGCAGATATATTTCCACGCCATCATTTAGGTCACAATGAGCATTCAATTAGGTAAGAAATGAAAATTTCATGAATTTAGAATGAAATCTAATAAAATTTTTTACATTTCTTTTATTTAGTACAGAACTGTTCTTGCCATCGATTGGCCAACCCTTGCCTCATAAACTAACTTCGAAAGACTTTACAGCGCCTGGAGCACATCATGTTTTTTCGCCACTATAAATTGCCACAAGCCAGGCGTGCAGGACATAAATATTCAGCAATTAATTCATGAGACTTGAAACGAGCTTGAAACGAGCAGAAATATTAAGCTTGTCACGAAAATCTATATATATTGAATAATTAATCATATAATTCGTAAAATTATATGAAATTTTTTTTTTTTTTTGTTTAATATCCAAGCTGTGTTTTCGTGCATGCATTTCTTATGAGTGAAAAGCACACAGATCATCAATAAAAAGGTCATTAGGAAAATTTCAATTAATGGCTAGCTATGGTAAAGAGGGACAGAGAGACAGAAAGAGAGAGAGAGAGAATTTCATGTAAAATAAAAGACTTTATAACAATATGGAGAATCATTAATTTTCGTAAACGCTACAATTTATCCTAGAGAAAATCATTTATGTATTTCTTAATTAGTTTATGATCGTGAAATGAGCAACTATGTAGATCGTCTCCAACAACGACGTGAAAATTATTTCAAATTATTTTTATTCTCAAATCGAAACGACGACGACGTTATAAACAGCGTAAGTTGCGAATTCGAGTTGAATATAATCTTAGCAATGTTTACAAGTTTAGATAATCGTATAAACTAATTGAAGCGCTAATATAAATATATTGTCACCTGCTAAGCTATTGGGTAAAAACTTTTCTTTCCAAAATTTCCTGAATTCTCAATAAATATAGCGACTTAACAGCCTTTGAACTCAGTGAACTAATTAAATTGGAAACCTTTTCAATGCAAATCTGATATTTTGATTAACTAGACTTTACAAAAATAATTCTCACTTTTCGAAAACTATTTATCAAACGGTTATAACTATCTTTCGATATTCTAAGGGAATTTTTTGTTTCTCTTCCAAATTCCAAATCGCATTGCGAGATTATAATGTTATTCAGTTTTTTCTGTCGATTTTATTAAGACAAAAATTCAATAATAACTGAAAATTAATAAAAAAAAAATTAAAAAAAAAAAAATTAAAAAAAAAACAAAAAATACAAAAAAAATGATAACTGGCGAAGATTTGAAAGTGAAAAGAAATGTATACAAATATTCCCGTACCGAAAAACAATCACAAAGCGATTTATCACCAAAATGCAGTGCAGAGAGCATTGATGTCGAGTCAGTTACCTCAAAGATTTTAATAATACCCGGATTAGGTGAAACATCTGAACGAAATGTCCCGTTCGCTTGCATGAATGAAACTATGAACGACAGAGAAAATTGTGATTCAGAGCATATCATAAACTTTGCAGAGATGAAAGCGCCCAGTTGGATAGCTGAGGGTTATGAAACTATAAATTTGAGTGAAGCAGAACGCATAATAAAAGAGTGGGGTAATAGGCCACCCGAGTCATTTACAAAATTTTCAAATATCAATAATAAAAAGCACGAAAACATGGTGAAAATATTAGGGGGTACAGAGAGCGCGAAGCATTGTGCTAAGAGATTTGAATGGAAACGGCAATCACGATATAAAAACATACAACCGAATCAAAATGATATATGTAGGCGTATTAAAATTCCATCGGAAAAGGAAGAAACGAGAGATTTTCCCTGCCATCATGCCTTGAAACCGATCAAGAGAATGCTTTTTGAGGACGAAAGTAGGGAAAGTCTCCGTTCCTGCCTATTATCTAAACAAACGCCATCATGTTGCAGTTATACGAAGAAACCAGTAACTATTTCGCCCATCGGTCAATCTAAATGTAATTGTGATTTAACAAATCGCTTGGCTTGCCCTCAGCCCAACGTCACGACTAGCGTTTGCGAAACGAAACCTGAAGAATCAAGATGCGATACCCAACGTTACAATTGCAGGCCTCTCCGATCAAATTGCTGTCATTGCGAAGTTATATATAAGACTAGCACTCAAACTAATCGCACCGCTCAGTCGAAAATGTGTCATTGCAATTTCGATGACGAGAAACCGACTACCTCGAAAGGTATAAAAAGTGAACGGCCGGATATTTGTTTGCCATCTATTGAATCCAATCCAAGCGAGAAATTGAAGGGATCCAAGCAAGATTTAATAGATAATATTATGCGTAAGCTATTAGGTTGCGATAATTCGGAAATAAATATTGAAATAAAAAAATCGAAAAAAAGAAATTTCGCGCCATCTTTAAATGATCGAGCAGCTATAATTGCCAAAGAATCAATATCTTGTCAAACTGAATTTACGAGTTTAACTCGTGATCCTGATAGTCGGAGAACTCAAAAACAAACTACTTCTGTGAATTCATCGAAAAGTCAGCAAGAACCATATGAATATCATCGAGACGATGGCTTAACACAATGTCGATCGCGATGTCAATACGGCAAAAAAGCCACTAGGAATAAAGATATTTCCACTTATACCCATTTTCATGATGCGCAGATTAATTGTCTTGAAAATTCGAAAGAAATTTCGAAAGTGACGCGAAAGAACTCAGTTGAGTCTTGGTTAAGAAATAATCCTAGCCATTTAGAGTATCCAAGAATTAATGACGAAGCTAGCGGTAGTTCCTTTCACAATTCCACAGAAAGCAACGATTTTTTGCGCAATTCCTTGAGTGATTCGAACTTTTCGGAATATCAAACTAGCGTAGCACCAAGTTGTGGCGCAGCCTTTCCCTTGGCCAATCAAATTCCTAACAAGGAAAGAAACTTAAATTCAAAAGCTTTTCTAAGAAATTCGACTAATGCGTCCAATGAGAGCGGACAATCACTTGTTGAAGATACACTATCTGTAACGGAAGATCCCATTGATTTCTCAGTGGGAGGACAGTAAGCTCTTCTTATTGTTAACGTTAATTATATACAAAAAACCTTTAGCTCTTTCTCATTTATCTCTACCTCATTGACTTTCTCTTCTTTCTTCTTTCATAGAAATGTCAGCTTTTTCAACGATCTACAAAATGGTCCAACGTTAAAAATTCCACGCTTTGCTCTCAACTTACATGAAAAACATCATAACAATCAATTAATTGATGCATCTTTCGATTATATCGGGTCAGAACAATCTGAATATTCGAAAGGAAATCATGCATCTTTTAAGGCATCGCCTGATGCTGATCAAGAACCTAATAGCTTGTATTTTCTACGCACCAATCATTGCTTATTTTCACCGAAAAGCACGTTTGACCAATGTCTACATAGTACTGAACCATATGTGGGTTACTCCCATTCGGATTCTAAGTGTTATGAATAGTTGGTTACAAAATTATGGTTGTCCACATGTACATGCAAGCAAAGAGAAAAAAAGCAGCTACTTTTCCTACATTAAAAACTTTCTCTCATTCTTCTCATTATTTCAACGAAAGTGAAAAAACACTAAGCCCAAGACAAACAAAAAAAAAAAAAAAAAAAAAAGAAAAAGAAAACGATTTTTATTACTAATAGAGAGCTAGCCAGCTACTCGACATCTATAAAGAAAACATTATTTACATTAAATTTTGTTATGCTTTTTTTTTCAACATACCTACTCACCTACCTTCAACATTTAATATGCCAAGATGTCAAGATGTCATATGTGCTAATGACGAAGTGAGATATGAGTTTTAATTAAAATTTTTGTATTTACCAATGGATTTTCAACAGACAGCAGATAAGCATTAATGCAAATGAACTCAATTGATTTTTGTCATTTTCAAAACTGAAAAATTGAAACGCAACTCAACAATGTGGCGCATTTTTAATCGAATATCTCAGCCCGCTACACAAAATTGACAACTGTATCTCGCCTCATTTAACAAGTAAACATTTATACATTTAGATATATATAGATATACAAATTTAGACAGGGATTTCGCAACGAATGCTTACTCACAAACCCGCAAGAGCTGCATCGAATTTCTATTATATTTTCAAAATAAAATCAACCCTGCAATCTTTCTGCACTCTCTCCCGGCAAACACGAGTAATTTAATACAAACACATGATATTTATTATTATTATTATTATTACTTCACTGGATCAGAAGAGAGGGGCACATCTAAAATCACAAGCTAATCGGAAACATGTACAGTGAGTGTCATTAATATTGACTTTTTTTCGCTCGGCAACGCTTGTTAAACTTGGTACATTGTTCAAACATAAAAATTTATTTTATTATTTTGTCCTACTGGGAAATACAGGTAGGCAAGAAGAAGAAGAAGAAGATAGGGAAAACACATTTCAAATACAACGTTATTCCACTACGAATTGAACGTTCTATTCTTACCTTCCTGTTATGTTCTTCTCCCAACAGTTAACGGCGAGCATGGCATGGCTATGATCATGTTACAGTGTGGTACAGTGTGATGGCCAATGGACTCGGAAAATTGTATTGGTATTTATGAATGGCAATATAAACAAGGAGGGGTTTTTTTAAGATATGCAAAGAACATTTGAAAGATTGGGCGGGCAAGCTTCCTATTATTTGGGCGACATACAAATTCTACCAAGATAACAATCTCAAGCGTAAATCCCGCTTAAATCACGAATGGCTGTCCAAAGTGCTTCGCTCTCTTCCGCAAATCACATGAACCCCATCAAAAACATGTGAGATGAATTGGACCGCAATGCACGAGAACACTCAATCCCTTCCGTCAAAAACTTGAAAAGGAATGAAATTAGATCCCTGTTTTCGACAAATATGTCATACGAATTATGCAAAATATGTCAAAACATTTAAATGACGCTCTTAAGCAAAAAGCGTATCCCTCCAAATATTAAATTTTAATAATCTGCCATTTTTTTCTTCGTATCCTTCCTCATATGAAAAAAAAAACCAATGTTAATGACGCTAATGTTATTCAAATTGTTGAAGTTATTTAATTTTCTTGTGCACTGAAATAATGTTTTGTTTGTTTTCTATATACCCATCACTGTACGATGGGGCTATACTCATTTTGTTTTTTTTCCATAACATATGTAATAACCAAAAGAAAACTTCAGAGACCGTATAAAGTATACAGATTCTTGATCAGCGTGAAATTTTCAGTTGATTTGGTCATATCTGTCCGTCTGTCCACGTATGTTTATTGTGTGTTTTTGGCATTCTACAGATTGCAAAAATTGAAAATTTCGACTTCAAATCTCTTAGAAACATTGGAAGTTTCGCAGGTCATGCAGGTTTGTATTGAAAATGGGGCAACATTAGTCTGAACAGAAGCGTACAGTGAAGCGTAAACGGAACACGACAAAACAAAAAAGTTTTTGGATTCTTGAGCGTTGCTCGGAAATTGTAAAAGTTAAAAGGCTAAAATTTTCCACAATTTCTTTGCGAAGCACTCTACTCATTATGTGCGAAAATTGAAAACATTCGCCACAACCCACACAAACTTGCAAATGATTAAATTTTGTTTTTTTTTTTTCACTTGTTCGAGGTTTTATGCTTATTTATCATAAGGCTAGCAAGACCGCCGAATCTATAAAACTGTTTTGTATGAATGAGTTAATAATAATATGAAGGTCACTGCGATTATTTTATTCTTAATAATATCAGCGATATGGGTATCAAATAGAAGGACTTGGATACTATAACTTTCTTACTTGTTTTACATATTTTAATATGTATTCCCTATTAAGACAAAGTAGTAAAATATTTTTTTTGTTTGGATACGCGACTAGGTTTAGCCAGCGTCTACTTTTTATCAAGCGAAAATACCCAATATTTATGAGGCTCATTGTATGCAGCATGTTTGGCATTACATCCTGTATACTGCAATATCATAAAACTGATATACATATGTAAAAAAAAAATATATATATATATATATATATATATATATTTGAAACAAAATAAAATATGAATTATGAAACATGATCACATAAATATATAAGTAAATATAAATAAACAATAATAATTATCCCAAAAGGAAAAATTGAAAAAGTGCATAGAAAAACAATTAAAAATTAATCGTAAAAAAAAAAATATTGTTTACAAGATAAAAAACTATGTAAGAGATAATTGAGAAAATTCGATCAGCCGGCCCGGCCCGGCCCTTCATCGTTTAACGCAGAACATACCAATACTATCGCAATTTCGTATGTTTCATTTACTTAATCATTTAAAAATAAGACGATGGCATAACGTAGCCGCTTCTGCGCTTGCTCGCTCTCGTGCTAGCACAATGATGGTCAGGAAGATTTATAGGTAGCGAGAGATGTAAAAAGGAAGTAGTATCGGTGCAACGTTTAACTTAAAGGTGGCAACATCGGTGACGGCGAGAAAGACCCCTGCAAACAATTCCAGGACGAAGCCTTGTGACGCTGGCGAGGTATTTAATTGGTATACATATAATTTTTTTTTTTGCCTGTAGAACATTTGCCATAGATTTATCTGCACAAACACATCCCAGAGACCACACATTACGCCGATGCTCCAGAGTGTCGGCAGTTTTGGACAGCCTTTCGACACTCATGTTGACAACTGACTCTACGTATTTCAATAATACTGTTGACATTTGTCCATATGTATAGAACCGTCGGCTACAAAGCTAGACCAAAACTATACAAATTTATATATAGATGGCTGCTGGTGTGGTATCGACCATAGATAATATAATACGATTGTAAATACTATCAGTAAAAAATTCCCAGTCCAACCACCACTATCAACGCCCAACTACGGTCTATTCTGGAGCAGTCTACTCATTCATTTTGCAGTAATAAAATACGCGAATCAGACGAATTGCCAAAATAAAAATGAAGAGACTCATTCATTATCGAATTGCTTCGTCATGCAAACTATTCGAAACATTTAAACCTGTCGGCTTATTTTCTCTTACTGAACCTCAAAAAAATAACTCTCCTAAAAGTTCTTTCGCCAATAACATAAAACTGGAATGTGCGATTAATGGCTTTTTATGAGAAAGGGAAGGCTATGTTAAGAAAGAGAAAAATTTTTTCTTACATTTTTTTTTTCCAATTGACGTACTTTTGTTAACTATCTTCGCACTTTTGTCTCCTCCATGCATCTGTATTCATCTAACATACGTAGTACGGCCCCTCAGTATGTATACTTGAAACCATGCATCATTCATCTGCAGCATCAAACATACAGTTGTTATTATTTATCGGATACCGGATATCAAATAATCGGAAACCTTTGCATGATAAACAGTTAAATGGCATAATTCAATAATTTCGCGATCAAATCATATATAAAATTCCTTATAATGATAGAGTCGACACAAATACTTTGAGTAGCCAAGTAGCCATAGGTTTAATAATTATTTCAAGCAGATTTAAATCCGAATTATATATATAAGTATAAGGAACATGGTTAATAATAATGGTTCGCTTGGCTAGGGCACAAAATATGTGACAAAAAGCAAAAATTTCTGTTCCTACGCCTTCCCCTTTTTGTTTTTCTTCTTCTTTTTTTTTTTTTTTAACAAAATCCAGTTTATTTCTTTATATTAATCAATACTTAATTATCTATTCATTTTAGTTATTACTACTCAATCCACAATTATTATTATTATTTATCCCTTTAATTATCAGTAGTACTATTATTTATTATTATCATTAACGTTTTTAGTATCAGCATTTGACAGAACAAAAAAGAAAAGATAAGAAGAGAAAGGTATATATATATATATATATATATCTTGCTGAATATATATTAAGCTGAATAATGATATCACGGATACTAATCCACCATAATATTAAATATAAAAATATAATTGTTTGTGATATTGTAGAGTCATTAAAGAAGAAATAAAAAATAATAAACTGAAAAAATAAAAAAATTCCCTAATTGCTTCTTCTTTTTATAATTTTTTTTGTAAACTTTGTAATTCTGATTTCTACACAGCCGATCAATTAGAAAATCGACCAATGTTGAGCACAATTTTTAATCCAACTGTAACGAATCGTGGAATGAGAACATTCACATTAACAAATAAATTTTCTTTCGATAACGAATGTAAAATCTCATATTTCCCACGTATCCATATATCATATTATTTACTATATAGATAATCCCATAGTCTATTCAGAAGTGCGAGCGTTTGATCGAAAATGTGCTTCGTAATTACATGCGAAGCGAAGAGCTTATTAAGATTCAGTCATAATTGTTTTAAGATTAAGATTTAGTCCACAGCATTATATGCCTTGAGTCCTCGCGCCAAAGATGGCAAACTCTAAAGAGAGGCTAATTAGTATATGTCTATTCTTAATTTCATTTAAGTCATACATATATATATATTTTGTAGATTTTTTTGCTGGACAATATATAAATGAATATAGTGCCAAGAAAAAAAAAAATAAATCAGTTATTACTAAATTAATCATTAAAACTGAAAATGGAAGGCGAAAAAGCCAGAACATGAGAAGAAATCGCTCTCACCTACATCGTAGAAGAGCAGCTGGATTGGATATCTCGCTAATAGGAATTGACGATGGAAAGCAATAGCGTTAAACGAAGATAGCCGGCCGATCATTTCTGCGATAAGTCGAGTGCTTGATACCGGAAGCAACCGTATAAGATCCGGAAAATGTGATCATTATAAAAAAAAAAAATAAAAAAAAAAAACAGTTTAAAAGAAACAGAGAAAAATACTAAAAATCTTTGATGATCAAGAAACGATGTATATAAATGGGAGGAGAAAATTTCGAAATTGATATCGAAATAAAACAAAATACCGAGCCATTAAGAAAAAGGAGCTGCAACTTTCAAATAGACAATCCATATATTTATTTCAATTTATTAAATTTGGTTTGTTTTGTTTGTTTGTTTGTTTTTTTTTTTTTTTTTTTAAGCTGTCATTACAATTTTTTACACAAAGTCGTAAAGAAAACTTGATACAAATGTGCATAAAATAAAGCAATGTAGGAAAGAAAGCCAAAAAAAGTGTTGATTATATCACGAATATAATTCGTCTAAAATACGTTTTTAAAAAAACTATTCACGATTCAGAAGCAATCAAATCCTATCATCGAGGCGTGTTGCTAACAAATTGCAATTGGATTTCGATATAAGCGAGTGGATGGACTCGATATGGGTTTTGGACCGCAAATATATTATTTTGATAATATTAATTTGTAGTTGGATAGCGTTTAACATATCGAACTAATTCAATCTTCAATATTACTTTCTTTTATGATTATTGATTCGTTCGATTGACCACTTAAAAGACGCATAAATTATTAGAAAAAAAAAAAAAAAAAAAATGAAAAAAATACTCCAAAAATTAATCAAATAATCAATCCATCAAGTTGTCAAAAATTAAGAAATTGTCAGAAATCAATCTTCAGTTGGCCAAAGTTAATTAATCATCTTAGAAATGAAACAAATAATGATATAATCAATTATTTCCTATATTCAATAGGGATACGAATACTGAAAATTTATTAAAGAAATTGTGAAAAGAATTATAATCATGACTTAATTGTTCGTCCTCATAAGCGATTCTCACTAGCTCTACCAACACATAAACATAACTGAGAAGGGAAAGAGAATCGAAACTTTGGCATAATAGAAGCAAAACTATATATATATATATATATATATATATGTATATAAATTCATTTAAATTATATTACATTAAATGAATTGAATTTGGGGGAAAGGAATTCGCACCGTATATAAGTAAATATTCCGTTCATACGGGAAGCGATCTCAATCGTATTTTTTTCAGCATTTAATGTTAAGGCTGCTCTTTAAATTTAAAATTTTTTAAAAAATAATTGAAACAATAAAATTACAGTAATGATCATAGAAAATACACGCTAAGATATTTTTTTTTTTTTTTGTTTTTTTTTTTCTTTTTTTTGTAAATTCAAAATCATTTAAATCATTTGTGTTTTACGTGCTCTCTTATTGTTCTGTCCATCTTTTCCATCTGGACACAAACTGAGAAAAATTTACGAATTCTCATCAGTTACATATATGTAGCCTTGTTGTTGTAATATATTTAAACGTTTTTCCACCGCATCTCGATCTGTAATTAGAATTAAAAGGACAACATTTTTCTGCTCAACAAAAGTCGAATAGAAACAAACGATAAACGATAAAAATTCTTATAACTAATGGAGGATATAATTGGGATCGGACTGTATCTATGGATACTGGCATAACACAGCCGTCGTGCATAAATTGTGCAAATTGCGTAAAAATTATTATGATAAACAGAAAAACGAGTGAGCCAAGTATAAACCCATACTATAGCCATGTCAAATATATATATATATATATATATATATATATAAAATATGTAATTTTCATATCGGCTATCGAAATATGGAGTTATTCTAACTATTTTATTTCCCCTTTTTTCTTTTTTTTTTATGAGCCCTTAAGCTATCTATCTACTCGAGATACCTCATGAAATATTTAAAGAACAATTACTGAATAAAATGGGATCAAGCGCAGGGCTTTCAACAAGCTATTGTTAGCAATAACTTATGATTGGTAATGTCCATCCATGCTATACTCATCGATCGTTCAAGTGTCAGATCTATTCCGCTTACAATTACAATTTCGGACGTATTTTAAGGTCAGCCATCTTGAAATTATGTAAGCTTAAGTTAGATTCGATTTTTCAATTAAGTTTTGTGAACCAACCAACCAGTAAGTAGCTCTGTCTCATATTTGTAAATAGCTTTTATTCCACTTACATTTATTTAGTAGCATTTTATCTTGTGGATGATTGCATTTTTGTACCAATGAATGTAATAATATATGAGCGGTATTGTAGCGTTCGAAGCAATTTTTGGTATTACTTAGCAATTCATCTAACGCAGCAGCCTGACACTAAGGGAAAAATAAAATTTTTAATTATTACAAAAAGAAAAGAATTACGCGAATTCTTTTGTTAAAAAGAAGACCTCACCATATCTAAAGCGTAGTCGTAAAGTATTTTATCAGCGGTTATATTGAACGCATTGGCTTTTTGCAGTAAGCCGGTACCATTAAGTTTCTTCGATTCAAACAATATATTGCGATACTTTGAGTTCATGGTAAGCAAAGCTTGCGAAAAACAATGGAAAGTCTTTAGGATACTTGAGAAAATGTTTCAATTATATATAACTTACCGTTCTTAACGTTTGACGAAGGCTTCAAATCACCGTTACGCAATTGCTGCGAGGCCAAATTTAAGCCAGACGATAAAAGTTGCAAAGCCCTTACCAACAATACTAGACGTTCAGCTCGTTTACAATGTTCAGGGGCATGCGGTGGGATTTGTGGTTGATCATTGTTGCTTGCAGCCATTAGAGCTGATAATGGTGCGCAACGTGAATCAGCGACTTCTTGTATGCAATCGGTAAGAGCCAAAACAAAATTTAATTTCGATAAAGTCTCATTGTGTTCCCGGTCCATGAGTGTTTCCTCAGATAATTCGGGGACATGGAATGCATTCAGATTATGAGTCTCGGATCCAACCCCTCCGCCAGTATTACCACTTGTGTCTAAGAGAGTATGCAAGCCACCCGTAGCAGCCATTTCGGGTAATGTGAAAGCTCTTGGACCCAACATGGGATATTGATTGTTATTTTCTGAAATCGAACCGTTGCCCGAACCCAAAGAACCTATCGTTAAAGTTGGGCTACCCAAAGTAGGAAGTTTAGTAAGAGCGGACGGAAGCACAGGAGAACTATGTCCGGAACGGCGCAATGGCGACTGAGTTGGACCACCTGGACTCACTTGCCATGTGCAAGGCGCACTTGGGGGAGGAGTTTCCGATAAGGAACCTCCCGAAGCAGAACGATGACGACCTGTTGGCGGTGTGCCAATGGCAAATTGTAAAGCCGGTGGTGATATGGAATTTATATCATTACTGACGCTATTTTTACGATGTTCTGGTCGCTGTTTAACACTAATCGGTTGCGATCGGGGTATTTGTGGAGCACTTATTGCCTGCCCGGTCGTCGACAATTTTGGTGAGGCAATTTGCTCATTATTTGCCTTATAACGAACAGAAACATTCTTATCTAAAGGTGTGCCACCCGGAGCTGTAGCTGCATTTGTGTTGGTGGAATACTTACGAACCGGGGCTGGAACCGGTTTAGGTTCAGAAATAGGCAAGCTACTAGGTCGGGGAGGACTGGATTGATTTTGATTAATAACTATTGGAGCTTGCGATTGTTGTTGGACTTGTTTAGCGGAATGCCTAATAAAAAAAAATTGAGTCTAAAACATTCACAATTTACGAACAAACTAGATCATGTACTTGTTTTCATAGTCGATAACTTGTTGATCTTCGGGAAGATTTTTGGGTACCAGAACAAAATCATCAGAATCCTCGTGTGACCCCGAAGATACACTGTTGTTTTCACTTTCACACAAAACACCAACATTAGTGATCGTTGCACAAATAGCCGGATTTTCAACCACAGAAACTACAAAAAAAAAAAAAATTAGAAAATTGAAAACAATATTAATTTTACTACGATAAATTTTTAATATAATGAAAGATTTTCGAGCATAAAGAATTTTGTAAAATAATACATTTATTCTATTACAATTGCCATTATACTGTAAAAAAAAAAAAAATGAAAACTACTTACCTGCATTTTCATCTGGTTCGTCGTCTGGATCCATTTTTAGTTGCTGATGTTTCTGTTGTTGCAATTGCTTTTGTAATTGTTGCTGCTGTTGCTGCTGCTGTTGCTCTAATTGTTGTTGCAATGGACTCTTTGACTTAGTAGGTGGTGTTGTACCCATAGACAAAGATGCTGGAATATCTCCTACGAAATTAATATGAAAAAGAAGATGAAAAAATAATATAAATAAAAATAATTTTTAAAGCATTTAATTTCTAACCAGGTGAGGCAACGGCTTTTTTGCCTTGCAAGAAACGATGATTGAAAAAGCTTTCAAATGAAATGCGGTCCTTGGCATTGCGACGCAACATGCCCAACAGCAAATCGCGCAATTCCACCGATACACCACTCGGTATTCTAATTATTGAATGAAAATGACATATAACAACAACGATAACATAATGTATATTTTTAGATGTATTTTATTTGAAAAAAAATAAATAAATAAATAAATAAATTTGTGTACTCACTTGGGCGCCAAATTTTCATTTGTTTCATAATAATGTTTTAATTCATTTGGTGTTTGTGCATAAAATGGTGCTTTACCAGTCAAAGATTGATAAACAATGGTACCTAATGACCATAAATCAGCTTTGGCGTCGTATTGTAAAGACATAATAACCTCAGGAGCCTAAACAAACCAAAAATAAACCAACAAATATATAGACAAATATATAAAACAATAATAATATAATAAAATAAAATAAATAAATAAATAAATAATATTAACAAAATTGGCAGAGTCTCTACGCCCTCTTGCTTAGAAAAGAGAAAAATTTCCCTATAGAAACTTCAACATATTTAACTGCTGACTTAGTTGTTTGTTGTTAATAAATTTTATAAATTCCTTAAGCCGAATCTTAGCAAATAATTATATTCTTTGTTCAACAAAAAATATCTTAACAGCGATTGTCATCTTAATATTTCCTAAAGATTTTAATAATTTCATACCTTATCATGCTGATAATAGCATAAAGTAAAATTTAGAAAGAAAAACAAAAACGGAAATTATAGTCCAACATACCATGTACATGGGAGAACCACACAAAGTGGCAGCCATGACACCCTCGTTGAGAAATCGAGCGAACCCAAAATCAGCTAACATTAAAAAACATTAAAAAGTTTAAATTTAACAACATATACAAATACAATATTACATGGCTGCTTACCTATTTTTAGGGTAATTTTCGATGGTGCTGGCAAAGCTTTCCCATAATTGTGCGACAATAATATATTTTGTGGTTTAAGATCGCGATGCACAATTCCTTTAGTGTAGAGAGCCTTCATGGCTCCAGCTATAATACGAGAAATTACAAATTTAATTTAATTTAATTTCTTTTCTAAACAAAATTCAATAATCAATTCACACGCACTAACCGAGCTGTATAAGAAATAATCTAACTGTGTCCTCACTCAAGGTACCTTTAACATTGAGATAATCAGCTAAATCGCCGCCATTGCAATACTGAAAAAAAGAATGAAAATAAAAAGCGAATAATAATAGTAGTCTCACACAATTTCCAACAAATTATTCAAAAATGTATTTCTGATATTTCTGATTGATATTCAGAGATTATTGTTCGTAATAAACAAACAATGCATTTTAAAAGACTAAAAGGTAAACATTTTCTTTTATTCGACAAAAGTAGAAGCAAAAATAATTGCCAACTTTTCGTAAATATCTCTCTCTATATATTTGTTATATTTATCCAAATCAACAACACCTGTTCACATTGGTATTATTACAATTTTTTTTTTTTTTTTTAATTGAAAATCAATGATATCGTTATTAGAGCAAAACACATGAAAACTTATTTTGATGAGCAAAAGAATGTTAAATAAATTAAACCTTCAATCAATCAAGCAATCGCTATCTGAATCAGATTCTGAATCGATACAATCTGTCCCGTCTGTCCATTTCGCTTTTTTGTTTCTTGGCCATATTTTGGGCCAAATGGCTCGAATCGGAGCCATGGTCCACTGTAGTACTTTACTTTTATTTATTCTTCCTTAGTTTATGCCACAACTTTGTTAACAATATTAAATAAATCAAAGATATTTAGGTGGTTAAAACAACCGGTTACAAAGTTAGCTTCTTAAAGCGCCAAAAATTTATAAAACAAACCGTCGTGTAAATGAATAACAAAACGAAAGCATAAAAATAAAACTTTAAATGTTTACATCTAGACGTCGTCGTATATCGATAGTAAATTTAGTTCCAACATTTATTATACCTAACCGAAAAATTGAAAAGTACTTGACCTATAATTAAATGAAAAACTACTTTAGGTGATGAGCATCGCAAAGATTTATATAGCTAATATATATATGTATATAGCTTTTTTATTTATTCTCATTATTTACCCAATGTAGAGAAAACATTTTATATAAACAATTTCTAGAGTAGCAAAAATTCTCTACAAGACCCAAAGAGCCAAAACAAAAACATTTTATTATTTAAAAAGAGAAGGGATATCATGTGTGCATGTGTGCGCGAATCAATGAATAAAAATCTATATTGCTTATGCACTCTCGCAAAATTCATGCAATAAATGAAACCCAAAAGTAAAAGAGAGTATTGTTTCTCTTTGCACTCATCACTCAAAAGCTTAAAAAGCATTAATTATTTAATACTAGCCATATCTCCTCACAATACAACAGTTTATACTAAAACGGTAGCGAAGCAAGTAGTAGAATAAAGAATTTGAAGTAAAATAGTAGTAGAAAAAAAAAAAAAAAAACAAAAAGAGATAAAACAAAAAATCGAAAAATGGAAAGTTAAAACAAAAAAAGCTATTGATGAATGCGGAACAAACAAAATATAAAAAAAAAAAATGTACTTACGAGCATGAAATATGAATTTCTTTCATTTTTGTCAAAGTTAATAATGTGATATATGCGTATATGTACTTATAGCTTTATATACCAAGTTTATACATTTTTTTATTTTTTTTTTTTTTATTTCTTGTTAAATAATGTAATAAATGGTACTACATATACCGTGAGCACAACGAGGAGCGATAAAATTTACAAAAATACAATGACTTCACTATAATAATAATAATAATAATAATAATGCTATAATATTAATAATGAAAAGAGAAACAAAATCTACGTACTACTAATACGAAATATGTAAATTGTAGTAATATAAATATAAAAATAAATAATTGATTATTTTTGAAAGTTTGGTTATATGATTTAATATAGCACTATTGATAATTGTTTTAGATATGTTATTGAATAACATTATCCAATAAATACAAGAAATGAAAAAGAAAGAAAAAAAAAAAGAAAGAAAGAAATTATCTTCGGCTTTTGTCAAATTTTTTAATACGCTTTCATTGACAATAATTTGTTTACTAAATAGAGTGAAAATGCATTCATTCGCTCATTATGCATCGCATCGTATATATTCCAAATTATATTTTGATATAATTGACAGGAACTTTTATAGGTAATTGCATAGATTTTTTTATATACTCCGCGCCTCATTCATTCAAATAAGGATTTTATGATCAATTTTGAGCGAGTTCTCGCTTCGATTTACTTGATTTTTCCATTCAATAGCGATATTTTTTATTAAGCGCTCTTAAATCTATTTAAATGAAATGTAAATTTCTTTCTAATTAACTATGCACGAAGAACTCACGAGAGTGATAAGAAAGGTCATTAGCAATATTATAAACATGTATGAACTTTTCGAATAATCTAAATGTTATTAATTCGGAAAACTGTCTGGCCTAGCGAAGCGTAGATATATAAGAAAATCTCAGTAATCTTTTTCAAATATAAAGATAGAAAATAACAAAAAAATAAATGGAAAAACTACATTCTTCTTAGGATTAAGTTCTTAATAAATGTGTTATAAACAAAAACAAGTATAAAAATTTCAAATGACATTTCAAATGCATACAAGAAAGGCAAACGAATGAAGGAAATTGTACAAGTGTAGTTAAAGCTGCACCGATTGGACGAATTCATGGTCGGACGAGCTCGTATTACGTATCTTAAACTGAATAAGAATATAAACATTACAGAATCTCGTTGAGTATTTCTGCGTGTGTTACAAACGAAATAATAGATCAGTTATGACGAATCGACGATAGAAAATTTGATTAGGAATTGCTTCAATTTTTCATTTACTTTTCATATCATTACTACAATAAAAAAAAATACCAAGATTAGGATATAAGTTTCAGTGGCGATTAGGAAATGTAAAACAACAATCGAACGAAATTTTCAATATAAATTAAGTAAGGAAATGTTATATGTATTGTGATGTAAAAATGTAATGAAAAAAAAAAAAAAAAAAAACTACATATACACAACTGTCTGGATTCTCTACTTTTGCTAATATATTAAAATATATTAAAATAAATTGAAGGAGACGACAATCCACAATAGTTTAGTACCTAGTTTTTGTTGACTTTTATTTTATAAGATCGCAAATTAGTGTAACAACAGTGCAGCGCATCATTTGTCGCATAGTCTTCACTTATGCTTGTATGATAACATTATCGATATATTTGATAACAACTTTGATTTACATGCGGAAATTGTGTATCGTGTATAGTAACATAAATTCCTGGTTTAGCTCTCCCATTCTCGTTCTTTCTCTTTCTCTATATTATAAATATAGAATAAAGTCCTTTATGAAGTTCTTTCTTGTTTTCGTACTTTGTTTTTATGTGAAAAATAATTAGGAAATGAATGTATTTCAGATTTAAAAGGAATCTCGATGATCGCATAACTTACGAAAACTCTTCAATTGTTAATAGAGATTCTGAACTCTTCAGTCTTCGAAACTTCAAAGTTTCAAAAAAAATCTATTCTCGATCTAATCGATATTTATACTTATTTCAGTTGTCCTTTTTTTTTCTCCTAATTTAAATATTAATGTCATTGATAGATGATAAAACACATACATGAGATTTCAAATGAATGCACGCTACGAGTATAAACAAAAATATGCATTAGTAAAAACTCCAAAAAATGACGCGTAAAAAGTAAAAAATTCACTTGAAGTGTTTTGCGTTAAACAATTTTACATAGAATTGATTTATATATATATATATATATATATATAAACAATACATATATATATATATATACATATATATACATATTGGGGGATATACATATATATCCACCGATTTTGAGATAATTAGGTTCATCAATAAGACCAATAAGACTTTTTTACCCGAATTTCTTGCTTTAGCACGAATCGCAAAAAAAATTCTTATTTAAATTCTGATGTTGACAATGTTTTACAGAAGTTTATGTATACAGCAATAAAATACAGCTGGGGGAATCACCAGGATGAGAAGTCGATCAGTTTATCCCCAGTTGCTAATAATAGATTTTATAACGGTTTAATAATGAAAGAAATATGTCATTTGAATCAGCCTCGACAGTTGTACTGAACATATATATTTCTGATAGCATTTTTGATCCAGTCCGTAGTAAATGTAGACGCTTTTCATCCAGTAGCGATGAATAGTTGATGAAATTAATTATTTTTTATTTCCTAAATATATATGTAAATGGATGACATCATCACTTTTCTTGCATGGCTTTTTGGGAAAATGTTTGGTTTTTTTTTTTATTCATCTTAAACGATTTTTTATGCTATGGAATATATCCCCAATTTACCATATGTTGCATGTACATATTTTTTTACACGATTGTCTTTTTCCGGGGTGGTTTTCTATGAAACATATCGACGACTGTGTGTGAAAAAGGAGATGGGTTTATATATGTTTGTTCGAAATTCAGCTAAGTTAGTGTATAAACCTCAATCATCATGCGTGAGAGGTTGACTAAAACAAAGAAATCTCCTTTTCCGTAACACTTTTCTTTAAAAAGAAAAATAATTAATTTATGTGTCTCGCAAATCTTCAATTCTTTCAAAGAAATTGTTAGAATTGTAGATTGTAAATATTTCCTAAAGATCAACCAGAAATGTTTGACATTGTTTTTCTACTTATTCTCTATATAGATTGATACTATGTATGTATTAAATTCCTTCTTAGACGTACAAGAAAATCGCATTGAACGGGTACTTGAGAAAAGAATTTTTGCTGATGATTCATTCCGAATTTTATTTACACACACACACACACACACACACACATTGACGAACTTCTAATTCTACATTTTACACCAAGCCTTAGATAATCGTAATCATAGACCAGATTTCAACAGAATGTTCCTATTCATCAAAACAATGTATGGCTTATGGGTTTCTTTATTTTGACAATACCAATACGAATATTGAGAAGAAGAAGCGAAAGATATCTTGTCACATATGCGTACACACGTACACGTACGAGCACAAGAGCCGGAGAGAGTGGTTCGAGATGAAGAGTGATAAAGGGATAGAGAGAATGAGAGGGAGAGAGTTTGATAATAATAATAATAATATTTGTAATTAGCACAAACATCTGATTGAATTATTATTTTTCTTATGGTTTCTTGTGCGGTTTGTATAAAATTCATACACAACTATGAAAATTTTAAGCGACAATATTTATTTATGTTTATTTAAAACAATATTTTAAAAAATGGGTTTCGTCATTTATTTTCACCTTTAAACAAATTTTCAACCCTATGTACAAAAAAAAAATTAAATAAATAAATAAATAAATAAATAAATGAAAAAGACATACAAGTTAATTAATGGTGTAATGGTTATTGTAAGTGTTCAATCAAAGCGATGAATTTCCTTAATAAAGCGAATTTTCAAAAAAGTGGAATTATTGAAAAATAATACTAAAGGATTATACATATTATTGGAACAGTTTGAAAAAAATGTAAACGAATAATAATAAAAAAAAAAAAAGAAGAAACAAACCAAACAAAATAAAGTTTAATTTATTAAAATAAACAAAAAAAATATTAACAAAATTAAAACAAAAAAAATATATATATATATATATATTAAACAAAATCAAAAAAATTAATAGCAACAACAATGCATGTCTCTTATAAGTTTGGATTATTTTTAATATTTATATTAAGCGTAAGGTTTGTATAATTATTAATTTCTTTAATGAATTTTAATAACTTGACAAATCATAAGTCTTAACGTGACACAGCCTACAAAAATTTTCGTAACAGAAACCCTCCTTGAATTGAGTTTACCAAAGTTCAAAGATAATGAAATTTATTGAATATATATATATATATATATATATATCTACATTCAAACAGATTTACGTTTTTTTTTTACACATTCATTTTTATTAGAAGAGGGACCTTTGAACCGACCCTCTTAATTGTATTTGGTCTATACCTGCTTTAGTTGCTTTATATATGCTGTATGCGTTATACGCTCTATATTTATTTAGTATAAACTTCTAATATTGAGATAGTCTACGGAAGCGAACGAAATATAAAAGGAAAGAGAAATTGGGAGCAAGATTGGGTAAAAACAAAAAAAAGCGTCTTTTCTAAACAATGTAATCAAAATTTGATCAAATTTTCTCTATCTTTCTCTCTCTCTCTCTGTTTTTTTTAAGTACAAAGTTTAAATTTATTGAATTTTTTTTTTTTTTTTTTCTTTTTTTTAAACAAAGCACACAATATTTAACTATTCACATATGTATTCCGCATATACATAAATAAATAAATATATTAAATCATGTTTTTTTAATCATTAAATAAAATTTATACGATTATCGCGAAATTTATCGCAAAAATATATATGAAAATTCTATTTTATATTATTCTATACGCGTTTAAAAAAAAAAAAAACAAATAAATAAAAAATTCCCGTAAATCAATTAGTGCATAATTTGTTTTATACGAGGAAGAAAGATATATTAATTTTTTCAATCCATTTGGTATTTCCTTTGAAAATTGCATGACCATCTTAACATATATATTTTTGAATAGAATGCAACACCATGAGATGTGAAAACACTAAATAAAATCAAGACAAATAATAAGCACACGCTACCAAATAGCCTCTTTTCTCTCTCTCTCTCTCTCTCTCTCTCTCTCTCTCTCTCTCTTTCTCTTTTTCTTGATTATTTGAGCTTTTCCTCCCTTACATTACACTACCGGTGTGACTTCTTTCCTTCTTCTCTCTCGGCTTACAAATTTATTTACTTTCACTCGTTCATTCGGTCCGATTTCAACGCACTATCATCAAACAGTGCGCAGTTCGTATGCTTGTGATTCCTCTTTTTCATTATTTAGTCATTCGTTAATTCATTTTTATTCTTTTTTTTTTTTTTTCTTTTTTTGTAATGCATTGTCCTTACGCTACACGTGCGGATAAAATTGATTCATTCGAATCGCCTGCGTTGCACCTTGTTTAGGTTGTGCAATTCCCTGGCATAGACTTTGCAATTAAATTAATCAAATTCAAAAATAGAACGGATTTATGTATATATATGCAAATGTTAAATATTGTAGAAAGAAAAAATATTGAATACTGCGCTTTATCTCCATTGCATGCAAAATCAAATAAAAGTATGGATTGTGGGATCTCTACATCCGTACAATTTCCAATCATCCTTTTGCCCCGCCTCCCCTAATCACCCTATTTGTTCGCTTTCTGACTCTATAGATTTAGTGGAGGAGCTTTTCTCCCACTACCCACTAAAGAGACCTAATGGTTCCATGTCTTTTTCCATTATAAAATGTATTACGTTCACCTGTTTTTAAAAATATTATCCCTAACAATAGTTCTCTTCTCCTATTCCTATCTTTAAAAGACATTATATTTCTTTACTTGTCTATCGAAACTACTCGTGTCGAAAACAACGAATACGAATAAACAATTCCGGCCCAATCAGCAATATGAATGAACATTAAGGCATAAATCCTTACTAAATTCCTAATCCATATATCATTTATTAACTTTTATATCTGCATTTTCACACCAATTCGCATACATTACAAAGTTAAATACACACTGGCTTGGTTGAATTTGAAATTGGGTTAATACCGGCAGAAAAGAGTTTTGAAATTTTATTTTGCTTTACTTTACGATAATCAAGTCTACAGACAACTAAGACTATTAACTCACTGATCTCGCTGTTAGTTAGGTGGTGGCTTTCGATATAGAAATATTGCTTTCCTAAAGAGTTTTATCACAAAAAAAATTTATAAATTCCTGTCTCCTTTTCATCTTTTTTTTATTATAATTTCGTGATAATGTCGTGACTGTATATATCTATAACGAAGAACTCACTTAATTTCATGATTCTTGGGGAACTATAAAGGTGAAAAATAAGAGTAAGTCACTTTTAAAACAATATAACAATAAATGTGTCCCCTCGATCGACGGCGTCGAGTATTGTTGTCAGCGCAACATACAGATGCTATCATTCCAATATGCTGTCGTCACCACAACTTGACAAAAATAACGCCAAATAGATTAGGACTCGTAGCATTTCTCTACCATTGTCAAGAAAAAATTGGCCTCTCAACAATCTAGGATTTTGAGAGCGTTAAATCAGAGACAACTAAATGACAACAACAAGATCGTCCAATATTTTGTTCAAAATTCAAATTAAAAGATGATTGTTACGGACTTTTTGCACTTCCATTAAAAATAACAACGGTAAAGCTATTAATTAGCAGCAGCGATTTGACAGATTGCTCTTTCATTCTCATCATTTGTATTTCACAAAGATTCTCTTAATAGTTTCTTGATATGACGTCGCAGCATTCTCTCAAATGTTTGCAAAGCAGCGTATAATTCTGCGTGTTTTCAAGTGTTTTATAAATTGAAAATGAATTTGGTGCGCATGGGGTAGCTAAAAAAAACAAACAAAAAAACCTACGTGCATCCTAAAGCGAACCTTCGTTACCCTCAATAGCATACATTTAGTACAATTTAACCATTTTTTAGGCAAATAGAAGATAGATTTACAGAGTTTTGAAAGAGCTTTGTGATTTTTTTTTTCTTTTTTTTTTCCGGTAAAAGATATGAATTAAGTTATTTGATATACGAATGAAAGATAGGGTTACGAACAGAATAAATCTTTCGAAATGAATGCTTGAAATAAATAAAGTTTTCATAAGGCAATTTTCATAAATCTTTTACAGCGTTTATTATGGACGAGGAACTCCTCTAAAAGGTGAACCTTCATTCTATGGTGAGGAATATCGCGATGATGACTATGGGTATTATGATTCCGATGAAAGTGAAGATGATAGTAGTCAAGATCAACAAAAAACGATAGCACAAGAAGCAAAAAAAAAATTAACAACAACAACTACAACTACTGTGAAAACCTTGCTTAGTTTATTTAGTAAGTAAATTATAATTGCAATTATATGGGAAAATAAATTTACGTTAATACATCTTTATACAAATTTTAGATTTACCGAAGCGTAATGATCATGTTTTAGATCCAACATGTCCGAAAGAATGTTTATGTTTAGAGGATTTTAAATTTGTTAATTGCGCTCATGCACATCTGAAACATGTGCCGCCCGATTTACCTAGGACTGCTTATAAAGTAGATTTAAGTAACAATCAAATCGAATTAATACGGGGAACAGACTTTGCTAATCGTAGTAAATTGATGGAAATTAATTTAAATAATAATCATTTAACAGAATTAAATAAGGAGGTAAGTTTGAGAGGGCAGATGATTTCATAATTTTAAAATAAATATAATTTTATACTAAGCAAGTTATCATTTCTTGAATTTTTAAAGATATTTAATGGCTTAACTAGACTGCAAAGGTTACATTTGGCTTCAAATCTTTTAACTACAATAGAACCGGACACTTTTCACGGAGCTACTGATTTAAGTTTGTTGGATCTAAGTAATAATTCTATCGTCTTGCCGCAACAAGGTTCTCTACTCAACCAAACCTCATTATTAGAATTTCACTGCCGTAATTGTTCTTGGTCTTACATTTCTAAAGACACATTCAAAAATACACCTTCTTTAACCGTACTGAGGATTGATCAAAATGACTTTGGTATGGTAAGTACAATGCCTATGATTTGAAATATAAAATATCATAAGCTAGTTATGTAACACAGCATAGAAATTCCTAACATTATTTCTTAATTAAATTGCTTAAATTACAAAAAAATAATAATAATAATTTTTTCAAGATCAAATCTTAAATACATGACATTAAGTCATTGTTGTATTACTAAAAGTTTCCTTTTTTATTTATATTAAACATAAACATAAAAAACTCTAACGTCTGGCAACACTTCTGCCCGTATTAAAAACAACAAAAAAAACACACATTTAAATTCTGCGAGATAAATTTTACCACTTAATTTGTCATGATAAAGAGAAAAAGAATAAAAGCTTTTCAGTTCATTACGAACACAAAGTTACAAACCTTCTTTCAAGTTTCTCTCTTTCACGTTTTTGTCTGTACGTCAAAAGGGAGACTTATAAATACTAGTTTTGCGTTTTTTTTTTATTTGAATTTTTTTTTTTTTTTTTTGTATATATATATATTTTTTTCTGTTATCACTTTTTGCTTCTCTTCTTACCGAAATTTGACAGAAAATCAATACGCTCGCGTTTACGCCTTTAAAGAATTTAATAAAGCTGAGTTTGCCGGATTTGGATCAAAATAATACCGAGAAACTATGCGAATTATTGGAAACTATTGATAATATTAGCTTTAAACGTTTCGATGTGAGTTGCTTCGAATTGGTTTTAGGAACTAATTATAATGACAGCATAATTTTAACAACTGACCGCTCATTCCCAAATCCACGCTGGCCAAAGGAGGAGATTGGGACACATTTAACTGCAATTAAGCCTAACAACAATACAGTAATAAAAGGTAAGATTTATAATATGAAATACACGAACTTTGTCTTACATTGCATTTAATGACAAAAGAATCATTTTTTTTTTTTTTTTTGGTTTGTTTGAATACTTCATGTAGGCATAACCAAAATGAACACAAATGTTAATATGACTTACATGACAAACAACAGTAACAGCAGCAGCAGCAACAACGACAACAACAACAACACTAGTAGCAGTGTAGAAGGTGTTCTACTTATAAATACCAGTACGGTATCCTCAGTAGTAAATAGTAGTTCAAGCAAAGGAAGCGAAGAAGCGTACCAAGTTCCTGTATCTCCGGAAACTATTGACCGGATGCTAATAGGTTTTCGAAACATATAATTTTCTTTTTACAAAGAATGAAATTAATTTGTTTTTTTCCCCATTTTCAATGCACACAGGTCTTATGGTCGTATCTATTATTGGCTTAATTGTTGGGCTTATATGCCGCAATGATGTTGGTGGTATAAAAACTAAGTGCTGTCGAACACGTAAAGTTCCAACTGAAAATGAAGAAGATCCCGACGCTACCCCAGAAGAAATACCATTAAATAAAATCTCTTAATTGAAAGTGTAGCGCAACTTGCTTTGAATACGTTACTATAATGAATAATTTTTGAATTTGAATTTTTTGTCTTATCATTCCATATATTCATAAAGAACTATGTATTTCACTGTTTGCGACGCTAAGGTTTAGAAGGGTTTATTTAGCATTTTGCAGGCTATTGTTTGCTTTTTTAAATATGTATTTTTTTAAATTTTTTTTTTTTTATCAATCAAATGTTTTACATAAGCTCTTTTGTATAAAAAATTACGCACACAACTAATTTGCCATTGAGTTGAAATTATTGTAATTATTTAATTTACATAAAGTACAAAACCAAACAAAAATCATAAATCATTTTACTTTCAAATCGGCTGAGATTGATATATGAATCAATTTTTAAATATGGTTTAATATATTAAAAAGCAATAAAAATAAAAAACAATTCATTCTATTTATCGTCGCTCATTTAATGCTTTACTCATCATTTTGTTGAAGTAGGATAATCCAAACAATAATAAATGTCAGATTGAAGAAGCAATAGGCATTTGCGTGTCGAAAGAAATGTATTTAAGAAATCTTGGATTATCAATACGAAATCGTGACAAAATGTCCCCTTTCTTAATACTAGATTTACGGCACTTGTCAATTTGATTTGGTTTTTATATTAAAACTTCAGCATAAGAAATTCGATACCTTTAGATATCATATATGGGTTTTGAATAATATAATGCGTCAATTATATATGTCAACCCTTTTTTCTGGGACACACCTACTTATGCTAATTTAATGCAAATATCATTTGGTACACATATGCCAATATCTACGAAAACTCGGCTAATTGATGGGTAATTATTGTGAGTTGTTTTAGTCGCTGAAGCTTAACACGAATACTTCTTAATCGATTAAGAACGTGAAACTGAAAAACGTCCACGTGCAGAAGCAACTAAGCCAACGTTCGAAAAAATCGCGATTTTTTTTTCCATTTTCATGTATAACTTTAGATCCCGCTAATATATTTTCGAAAAACTATTAACCGAATGTTCACGAGAACCAACTTTGCATGTTCGATGCAAACGTGATTCCAATCGGTCACAACAACATCTTATTTTTCGTTTATTCCAAGGACACATTGAATTGGATTTCTTCGCTAATTGTGGACAAGTTAATAATATATAAACTTGTGAGCCTAATTTACTTTTTGACTTCCTTCTTCTTAAGTCAATTTAAAATTTACCACTAAGTCCAATTATTAGTAGGGCGGACAACAAAAAACTTTTAGCACGGAATCTGAACGAACATGTTTGTGTGTCATTTACATCAATTTGGAATTGAATTGATTCCAATTCTTAGGAATATTGGTCTATAGTTTTTACCTTTCCGAATCTTATTAGCTTTACTTGAAGGATTATTTGCAGCCATTTGATGATGTTAAACATCGGAATAGATGGAAAAAATTGCATGGAAGGAAGAAGTTTGGCAAAGGTAAATAAATAGTACCTTGTGTTTTGCATTTTGTACTTTTATTTTAATATTACTGACACTTGTCTTTTCTCATTTTTTGTACATAATTTTCTTCTTATCTAAAGGTGTGCGTCCCTCCTTAGCACTTATTTGAATAAATTTTATCCTCACGACTCGGATACTTGAAAAATCTTTCTAAACACACTATATACACAAACATATACACATTGGACACATGGACACATTGGAGGATTCACTACAAATTACTGCTTTATGGATGAGCACGCAGCAGTACATCTTTAGGTTTTAAACATGGGATGGCAATTAACATTTTATACAGATATGTAATGCATGCGAAGAGAAACTATATTTAAATAAATGCATTTACAATAAATCATAAAATTGCTATTCTGACTTGTTTAATGTGTTCGATCAGTTTTTTAACCGTCATTATAAAAGATTATATTTACACTCACCTCCATAACTAAATTGACGCAATCTTGTGATTCTTTGCAATCTAATAAAGCCACAACATTCTCGTGATGCAGTTCAGTCAGTTCTTTAAGGATTTTAATTTCTTTACCCAAAAGATTTTGAGTTTTAACTAAACCTTTTTTGGTAATACATTTTATAGCCACGGGAAAATGTTTCTGTAAAATGAGAAAAATTTATTAAATATCAATTATGCTATAATCTCTCATACAACTGATGTAATCGAAATCAAAAAATGGTTTAAATGTAATTTTTGTACTAGGAAGTTTCATCCGAAAAACGGTCTTTTCATATGACTTGAGAGGACGTCGAAAAAAAAAGTGGAAAGATAAAAAAGGCTAGGGATATGGTGGTCAGGGCCCAATCGATGAATCTTATGCCTTGCCTTTACAAATAAAGCATTCAGTGGAGCTACTAAAGCGGCCAAAGTACAAAGCGTATTAAAAAAAAAAAGGTTGATTTTTGGTTTTTCTCGAAAAATATTGATTTACTAATATCTATAAAAAATTGTCGAAAAACTCCTC
This sequence comes from Glossina fuscipes, assembly GCF_014805625.2. Taxonomy (NCBI): domain Eukaryota; kingdom Metazoa; phylum Arthropoda; class Insecta; order Diptera; family Glossinidae; genus Glossina; species Glossina fuscipes. The sequence continues at coordinate 14,377,893 of NW_023998415.1, read as the reverse complement.
TTTTTAGGCTGCGATAATGATGTCAACCCTGTTAACCCTTAAGCAATAGACAGCTGAATGCTTTTATCAAATTAATTTAATACTTTATCATTTAATATCGAGACATATTTGATAAGTTGTTTAAGATGGAAGCTGCAAGTAAATTCGGGTTTGTAATACAAAGTAACTCCTGACCGCAACAAAAAAAGAAAGAAGAGCTACCCAGAGATGACGTAAGTGGATCAAGCTAATATCATGCTGCCGATTATCTAGGCAAAATTCAGATTGATCACATTTAGAAAAACATAGGAATCAGTCCGAGATTTTAGTGCACGAAAAAGCCAACGTTTCCTTCAGTGGACAGCTTATGTTATGTTATGCTATTATATCCATAATTTCAAACATTCAGAAGAGGTGTCAAAACCTCATTTCTTTTACTGATTGAAAAAGTGTACAGAAAAGCCATTATTGTCTAGCAAAAGCAGCGAGGAAATTATAACAAAGCAGCGTACATCAAATTTAGTGGGAATGAAATCCCCACCGATTAAAATCGATCAGTTTAGATTATTGTTTAATATTATTTATTATATACGATTTATTAACAAATAATTGATATATAAATAATTTTTGCAACGATTAACGAATAGTTGTCTCTTTCGCTTGAAAATTAACCTAAATTCAGTGTTTTCATCCAAATTCTCGTCAAATCACACAAAGAGTTAATATTTTTAAAATGCACTACGTACGAATAGATTTAGTAAGTTTTTTAAGAGTCAAATTTACGCTGACTACACTGCTTGCCGCATATTTCATTAGCAACGCGAAAGTGACTCCGTTGCGTCATTTTTCTAGTATTTTTGAAAAATTAATCTTAAAAAATAACAATTTACTTAAATATATATTCAATATAGCTTCCCGGAATGCTATTATTCCATGGCTTTTTCTTCTTCTTCTTCTCCTATCCTCTTCTTCTAACCTAAAAAAAAAAAATTGTCGAAGAAACGGTTTTTTTTTATAAATTGTGGCCATTTTTCCATCATAGGTTCCCGGTAAGGTTCGTAATCTCTCGAAGGAAGATCACAAACGTACGCGTTTTATAAAAGCCAACAATGGAAGAGTTTTAACTTTTCATGGGAGATACACACGCGGACAATGAGATTTGGAATGAAGATACTGAAAAAGAAGACGAAAGGGAAGATATTCAGCAACCAACATAACATAATTCTATTATATCGTAACACTGTTAAACATCTCACGCTTGCTTACTTAATACTTGGAATCATACTATTTGAAAACTTAAGAAACGTTCCATAAGCAGATAAATATCACGGAAATCGAAACGACATAAACAAATTGAAATCGCACTTTTAAAAAATATTTCAAATTTAGTATCTTAGCAGAAAATCAAGAAACGTCACAGTCAAGAGCAACGAAACTAGAAAATGATCAAATAATCAATGATCGTTTAAACGATGTAAAAACGATGTAGATTTAAACTTTGAGAGTTCAGCGCGCCAAATAAAACAAAAAAAAAACAATTAAATGCGTCGTATGTTGAAATGTTAAAACTACTAGGGAACTAAATATTCGCCCACAAATTTCCCGCAATTTTAATCCTAAATATCCGTGGATTTTGAGAGGCTACTCTTGCTGCGACATTTTGCTCTCTACCTACATTGGTATGTCCTATAAACAAACGAATCTAAATTTGATGATAGGTGATCCAGTACAAAGTCCTGCTTAATCGATTACTTCACGAAAGTTCTTCAACTTTTACATCTGGAGCCAGAGTCTGAATCTTACTTGTAAGAAGAAACTAAAAACTATTATTGACTCTGGTTGTGTTAGAAACAATCACTTTCAACATGCCCGCCGTTAATAAGTTAAGAAACACCATTCCGACATGCGCAGATCAAATACTTAGTTGTATCAATTTGTTAAGAAATGAGCAAGCTAAGCGAGCGACAAAGTCTTTTGCTTCTGCATCTCTAACTGTTCACGACAACATGAAAATATTAGACCTTTAAATAAAACAAACATGGGAAAACTATCATCAGCACTACTCCTCGGTTAAACCTGTCCTAGTTCCTCTATTATATCCATATAATTGCAACACACCAATGGGTTCTGAAGAACTCTGCGTCTCCAATCTGAAATTGTGGGCACTTTCTTTATGACGTTCGGATCAAATAAACCTATGCACATCATGTAAGCGTATGCATCGTGTGCAGAACATGATATAACAATTTAATAAATTAACTTTAATGAGACTAATAGACTTTATATCCGATTTCTATTTCTAAAATAGAACCGATTGTCTACTTCGTTACTGCTTTTTTTCTTTCTTATTTTAGTTGAATAATTTATATCATTCAAAAATAATAATAATAATAATAATAATAATAATATAACAATATTGAAATGTGTTGTCGGTGAGCTTAAAAAATTAAAATCTATGCGAAGTTATTTTCCAAAAGATGTAGAAAACTCGAAGGTTCACTTACTTACTTGCTTATACTTCATAATCGCTCTGTGGCTTATAACTTTTTATTGATGTTTTTTTGTATTACTGCTAGCTACAGTTAACGCCTAGGTATGTACGTGTATGCACTACGAAAATTTCGCATTCTAATCTTCTATTGTAACATGGATTTTCGTCTTCTTTTTTTTAATACTTTTGTTAGTTGGTTATGTGGATGCTTTAACCCTATTTGCGTAGGGTGGACAAAAATCATATTGTAAAGGGAAAACTTCAAATAAATTGAACTTATTTTGCGCGACTTGCACAAAGGAATATGTATATATATATATATATATATATATATATATATATATATA
>NW_023998415.1:14318785-14374676 GCF_014805625.2 Glossina fuscipes | reverse complement strand
TATATATATATATATATATATATATATATATATATATATATGTAGTACTGTATTCATGCGTTTATTTATTTCCATACTACATATTTATTTAATACGTTTTTCTTTTACTCGTTTCGTTTTCTCAATTGTCTGTCTGATAGCACTTGTTTTTATTTTATTTTTTATTTATTTTTTTTGCAGTTTACCAAAATTCTCGTTCTCTTATTCACTATTTGCTTATTTAGAAACTCTATAATAATAACAGAAACCAATTAAGAAGAAAATAATAAAACGCAAAATGGTAATGAATAATATGCATGTGTATCTACCAATGACGTTCTGCAATTTAAATTCCGAATATGCCGACTTCTAAATCAATGACAATTTGAGGAATCGTGACAAGCGCTTAGCTAAAAACAATACAATTACATCTTGCATAAATAATTTTGAATAAAAAAACAACTATAGAAACGGCCGGCTCTTATGTAAAATAAAAAAAAAGAAATAAATTATAATAGATCTTTTTTCTGAAAGCTATCACATTCAACAATATAGTGACTCCTCTACCCTAATATTATCATTAATGAACTATTTCTTCGTTGTACTACATCTCTCGCATTTTCTCTTCGGCCTATGGCGAAACACTTCCTATGTATATATATTTATTTCTCTTATACAAAAGATTTAAACACATGTTGTGGGAAAATATTTTGCTCCGAGTTTCCTGTCTCTGGAATTATAACAAAAATTTACCTTACGATGACGTCCTCTGTAGACGACAGCAAATGCACCATGGCCAAGCATATCTTTGGAGCTGTATTCATAATCTCCTACGATATTCATTTCATATGACGAATGACAAAAATTATTTAACTCAACCGATAATTGCAATGATTAGACAATAGGTGAATAATGGACTTGCCGTTAGTTATATACAACACAACTCTTATTCTTTTTTTATTGAAACACTTGATTTTTTTCAGATTTAATTTTTCATTTGTTTTTCATTCGGATTTAATTAATATTCGCAAACTCGTACATAATATATCAGTCATTCGTTATTTTTGCATTTAATTAAAAGAACATTCTTATCATTTATTTGCACAACAATAAAAAACTATAAATATATACAGATTTATGCTCTTCGTTTATTACAATATTGTGTTGCAGCACGGTTCTCTTTCCTTTCAGCTAGTTTCCTCTAGGAAAATCAATTTCTACTTAAGGTTGCAACTTATCTCACTATTTTGCTAATAAAAAAAAATATAAAAAAAAATATGGTGTAATAACTCATCTCTTTTCGTCCAATCTTAGGTAATTTCCAACTTGCTTATTACAAAGGGTAAAATGTTATTTATTCTGCTATTTTCTTTTTATTTGTTTACTTTTTAATTTTCTCTATAATAGTTCATAAAATTCTCTCCTCTAAAAGAAAATTCTTTGTTCAGTTAAACAACAATTGTTCTATATCGAAGGCAAAACGACATTAAATATTTGTTTAAGATTTCACTTCCGACGAAAGCACATAGAAACGATCGATGTAGCCATCACTTATTACTATGCTTATTTATAGGGCAAACAATTACCTTAAGTAGGAATTAAATATATAGGAATTTATCGCAATTTAAAAAACACTAAAAAACACAAGACACTAAAACAAAAAATTGTCGTCAATTTTTGAACAGCAACAGAAAATGACCAAATTTTGGTAGAAATTTCTGGCTTTATTAATGTTTATGCAAAGGAAATCTACTCATATGTTCAGTTTTTAAAACGATATGTTTTTGTTACAATTAAGCAAAACTATAAGCTATATATCTACTTTTTTAATGTATTGCCAAATTGAAGTAATGCACGATGTGTGCAAGCGCCTCTAATGTGTTTTATCCGTAATTGTATGCAATACAGTTGGCGTATACTTTTCAAAAGAAAAAAAAGAAAAGCAATAGATCTCTTACTTCATATCAGATTCTACCAAAAAGAAAACATAGAAAATAATAGATTCTTAAGGAAAAACAATTTAATTGATGAGATGGAAAGTATTTTGTAACATTGTAAAGAGTGCTTAACAGCTTTTATGTCTTTTGTACATTTATTATTGCCAAATCCATATTTTCGCAAAAATGTTGTAGATTGTTTCGGCTAACTTTCTCTGACCTGTGTATATACTATAAGCATCATTTATAAGAGTTATTGCGGATGCTATTATCATTACAAAACAGTCAAATGTGATTGCATACAAAGGCGAAATATTTGTTCTGACAGCATGCCTCTGTACATATATATATTTGTATATACTAAAAGAGAAAATAAAAAACAATCTAATGTGGGTAAGTTAGAAGCGATTAAAGATTGTTCTGCATTTTAAACTGGATTTATATTATGACTTTATTATGAAAGAAGAAAATTAGAATGCATAAGCTTGGAAAATATCAAGGAGAAGCACCCAAGCAAAACAACGAAATAAAATTTAAAAATCTTTAATTTGGGCTGATATAAACGATAAAGCAAAGAATAATTTCATTTCGTTACATTTAGTTTTTATTGTACGCACCTTACCGTATATATATACCTGCCCTTAAAAACAAAGAAGTGCCCTTGTTTTATAAACGTGGAATACTATATGATGTCTTATTAAAAGACCTTTAACATAATTATTGCATATATAAATAATGAAAACGAAACAGTTAACAATCAAATGTAATTCAAAAGACGGCTAACGAATGTAACAGCACTACTAAGTGTCTAAGATGCACAATCTCTTACATTTTAAAAATGAAATGAATTTCACTTATTATAGGTTCTCTTCGATTATGTGTAAAGTTCGCTCTCTCTCTCCTCAAACTTAATCGGACGTACATCCATAATTGATCATTCCAAGCATTTTCTAAATTATATATATGTATGTCTACATATACACATTGTTTAAACTTAAACAACTGTGCAATCTTTAAAATTAAATAACATATAAAAGAATCAAATCCTTCTTTCCAAGTTTGATATATTCGCTGTCAAATGTTTCAACCCTTTGAGCTTTCAAAAGTGGCTAAGTTTCATTGAAATTGGCGAGTTAACTTTTTGTTATTTTTACCAGCTAGCAATTCATCGCAATTTGGGCCGATTTTTTTTTTAGTGATCTTGGGTTTTTTCTACATTTTTGCAACTTTTCGTGATAGATAAATTCAGCATTTAGAAAAGTGTCCATTGAACTGCATTTAAAGTACGTCTAACGCCTTGCTATGTTTATTACACACGTTTATTGAAATTGTAAATCAATTTTAGCTATACTTTAGCGTGACAATAAAGCGGCAAAACAAACTTTATTAAATAATTTACCATTAAAATACATCCCTGTGTCCAAAAACAAAAACAATCGCTTCTACCCCATACATTAATTGATTGAACAAAGAAAGATTGACTCATTTTTGCAAATTTATAAGGAAAGTTCTGATAAACTAATTAAAATTAAAAAGTCTTACTAAAATATACTTTAAATTAATATAAATAAATCAAAATTTGTTCAATTAAAAATGAAAACGATTTGCTCTTATAGTGGAGGAGAGCATTGATTTTTTCTCTTTTCCGAAGTAAAAATGTAAAACTTTTTTTAAAGAATCGATGTGAAAAATGTCAAAATTTCTGGAAATTATCAACTGGCTAACAAGCTTATTGCTAACAGTCTGGTTAAATTGCAGCGTAGCTAATGATGTCACGCCCCAGGTTTTTGGTGAAGTGCGTGAAGGCATTGTAGCTGCCTTTGGCGATTTCAATTCCGATGAATTAACTGATGTGTTTCTAATACGCAATAATATGCAAGTGTTAGAGATTTTATATGGTAAAGAAAGACATATAATTGAAGCCATATTTTATTTGAAAATATTTTTTTTTTCTAGGAGCGGACACTGAACCGTTTCTTCGGCCTTCAAATTTTTATTGTAGTTATAAAAAATATATAATCACTAGTGTCGTACCTGGCGACTATGACGGCGACGCCTTAATGGATGTTTTGGTTACTGTAAAAGAAAAAGGCTCAAAGAATGATGTGCATAATGTATACATACATTGGGGTGATTCGGACGGACTTAATTGTACTGACGAACGACATGAACCTCTTTTAAAAACTAAAGGCGAACCTTTGGCCATAGATTATAATCGTGACATGATTATTGATTTGTATGGTGTTAGAGAAAATAACGCCCGAACCTTTTGGATTTTTAATAAAACACGTGAACCTCCCCTTCAGATTAGTCAAGCCGAACCAATATATGAAACGTCTACAACAAGTGAAATGCGTATACCTAACGCAAACGCTTATCTAGATATAAATGGGGATTTTATAGCCGATTTGTTGGTGCAAACAGACAAGCACTATGAAGTATGGCATGGTCGCAATGGCGCCGATCCAGAGGAAAAGCAAGGCTTTACTTTCAACCGTACTATAGATCTGCCAATAGTTGGGTCCAAACCCATTTGGGGTCAGGCTGTATTTTCCGATTTTGAATTGGAGGGCGTGGAAAATGTCATATTGCCTATATGTTTTCAAGATTGTGCTAACTCTACAATATTAGTGCATGATGGCAAAAGTTTTCGTGATATACATGTGAATTTCAAGGATCCCCAAGCTGTATCATGGGGATTTGTCCCACCGCAGGAAAATGACGTTTATTTAAAAACTATAACCGCAAGAAGTGGTGATTTTAATATGGATGGTTATCCAGATTTAATAATGACCTTGCAAACATTTGGAGCTACACATAAAAGACAAACTTTTCTTTTGGAGAATGTACCCTGTAAGATGTGTAATTCCCCGTTGAAACGTACTTACGAGGTGAAATGGAATGCTCTAAGTCCTCTAGGAGAGAACACAGTAGCGGGAGCTTTTTACGACTTTTATCAAGACGGTAAGAATTTAAGAAAGAATTATGTAAAAAAAATCTATATTTAAATTTTTGAATATGATACAATCAAAAGCATCTTCGCATCTTGAAATTTAATACATATTCAGACATTCGTTCGTTACAGCTCGTAATTGTTGATGAAAACATATTTTCTTTTCAATTTTTGTGGCTTCTTAGCCTTTCTAAGTGCGCTTTTGCGCAGAAAGAACATGAATTTTGAAAATCTTTCTTTGGAATTCTCTCAAAAATATATGTGCTATTTTTCGATTCGTCAAATTTCGCTGGTAGGAACAGGCGGGAAAATAAATATATAATACTATGTAATATATGTAATATATGTTTTGTCGGATTTTATTTATGAACAATTTTGAATTTATATCAAAAAAAAAAAATAAAAAAAATTTATAGATGGGACTTTTTAAAATAGCAGCATATTTAAAGAGAAGCTGCCTTTGTAGAATATAGGAATACTGACGAATAAAAAAATTTAAGTCAAGTCCTTGCCATAAAACAAGAAACCAGTAGCTAACTGTTTAAGTAGTAATTGTCAGTGATCTACATTACTTGTCTTCTGGTGACACATTTTTATATACTTATATAGATAGTTTTCCTTCAATATAATTTCAAAGTTTTTTTACGGTGATTTCAATTCTTTCGCTTTTATCAACTAGTAGGAATATGATTGAATACTTGACGAACTTGAATTTACAAATATCTATATAAATTTTCAAGTTATATAATTAATTTGCTTTTATCCTTGAATATTTTTTTAACTTTCTTTCTGTAGGAGTCTTGGATGTCATACTAATAGAAAAATCCAATACTGGTAATTATCGACCTTTAGCATTCCGCAACACTTTGGATTATGATGCCAATTTTGTAAAAGTTATTGTACTTACCAGTCTAACTAATAAAAAAAATCCCACTATGCGGACAGCATTAGGCCGAAAGAAACGTACATACGGAACTAATTTACCAGGACCACGTATAACGTATTTCACTACTACACAGGAAGGCGATTTTCAACGTGGTTCTTCTGTTCAACTACCGCAATCCTCTTATTTTGCTTTACAATTGCCATATACCATATTCGGTTTGGGTCGTACACCGAATTTTGTTGATTCGCTAACTGTGGGATTAGGTTCAAAATCACGTACTTGGACTCAATTGATACCTAATTCACAAATTATTGTAGTACCGAAACCTTTAGAAGATCCACAACGCTGGAAAGCTCAATTGTTTGTAACACCCAGTAAACTGATATTGATGAGCGTCGTGGCCTTGGGTGGTACTTGCCTGGTTATCATTTTGATTATACTAGTGTTATATATTAAAGAGAAACGTGAAGATAAACAAGAGAAATTACAAGAAGCACATCGTTTTCACTTCGATGCCATGTAAGACTTGAAATTCGACGGCAAGTATTAAAAAAGCTTTCGTTAGTAATTAAGAAAAAATTTTGTTTAAAGAAGGGCTCTTGTGTTTTATGCATGAAATAAATATAATATAAATAATATTGAAGAGCTTTCTTTCTTCCAATGGCTTTTTTCAAATGGTAAGCATATGGCAATTATTCAAAACCACGTCGCTTCAAACCGGGGCCCGTTGTTTCATGGCGCTACATTCAAAAATCAAAGTTTTCGTTGACTTTTTCGATGAAAATTCAATTGCATGCTTGAGCGTTTTAAGTTTTAGTCAAGGTCAGGTCGGATATTAAATGAAAATCTCATTTTCAAATAATTGAGAAGACGAATGGGGGAAACATTTACATTTCATTCATGTAGATGAAAGGCAACGTGTATGACAGGACGCAAACACAAAAGTGATTGCACGAAATAATTATTTTTTTGAACGTTATGTAACGCGTAAGTTTTGACTCTTCGCAGTTATATTCCAATTCCATAGAAACAAGTAAAGTCGCTAAACTGAAAAATAAGTAGCAAAATACCATTTAGTCTATCATATTCGCCCCAAGGACAAAAAGACGTTTTTTTTTTTGGCGCTGTTTTCAATGAAACACTTTCAATGTCTAATAAAAAAAGATTTGTTTTATAAAGTGATTTGCTGTACAAATTTAAAATATGTTTTATGGAAAATCGGATTTTCTATCATCTATTTTATTGGCTTTTTAATAGGTGCCTTGCCTTATTTTTTATTATTATTGTTATATTAATTATGAAAAAATGTATTATAATATTTGGATTAATTGGCTTCAGTCAAAGTAAATAGTTCTTGTTAAGAGCATTTAAACATTATTTATTAGATTGTTGTTCCTGTTGATGTTTGTAATAATGTAAGGACATCACTAATTTAAATAAATATTTCATTAGATACAAAATAAAATAAAAAAATTATTAAAATAAAAAATAAAATTATTACACAGATTTATATATGCAGATTTTTCATATGTTTGTTATTGTAAACTTATAGCAGAGCCTGAAAAACATTTTTACATTATTTTTAGCTAATAAGTGTATATAGAAATATGTTCGATTTAACAGCAAAATAGAAAAAAAGAATGGAAAAACTTCTTTATAAAGAAGATAAAAAAAATATATAAATCCAAATTTTTTTTTCAACATTCTATGTTCGATAAATTTGTTTACTTTCTATACTAAAATGAATTTCAAAACGAATGAAAACGAAGTATAAAATAATGAAAATAATTTGCTTATGATTTCGCTTCGGTTCGGTTTGTTTGGGTTTTTTTTTTTTTTTTTCTTTCTTCTGAATTTTGTTAACTGTGTATAAGGTGCTCTTATTGGCGATTTGGCTTAATATTTCCTCTTCGTCTTAGTACACACACACACACACACACACATGTAAGTGGATTACTTAATACTACATATACACAAATATATATATATATAATAAAATAAACTAAGTAATTTCACTTTGTATTGAGGGCTTCTTAATTTCATTTTCTTTTCAAATTTTTTTCAAAAATCATCCATAATCTTTTTTCTTTTTATATATATTTTTGTTTAGAGAAATTACGAAAGAACATGCTATATTTTTAAATTTAAACAAGAAAAATTTTTTTAAAAAAAGAAAAAAGGCGTGGAAAGAAACTGATTTTTTTTTCAAATTGTCGCGCTGCTATATGTTTAAAATTTTTCCTCATTCTTTCTTGACTATGTATGCTTTATATATTATTACTCACAATCTTTTGCTATTACTGCTTCTTTTCTTCTCATAAACACTATTGAAAGCATTTTCTTTGCACGTTAAACTTTTTCTTGGATTTCTTATGTAGTTTCACCTTTGCCACTATCATCGGCATTATCGACATCATCGTCATCCTCGCCGTCGTCGTCATCATCGTCTGTAGGTAAATCATCTTCGGTCTCAAGATCGAAATCATCATCGTAGAAGTTGGTATCAAGTGTTGGTTCTGCGGGTTCTTTTCGCGTTGGTTTAATGCAATAGTCTTCCAAAGTCATCGGCACTATTATGCCCTCCTTTTTGGCTTCGGCATTGGCAGCCAAAGCCTGCTTCCTAATAATATTGGGGTATTCGTTATCCTTGCCCTGCAAATATATCAGAAAATCAAGATGAAAACCTTGCAAAACATGTTCTTAAAACCATTTTTCATCCAGAGCATTTCGGAATTCACGGATTATTTTAGTTCACACGATTCCATTAAAATAATTTCATTTGCATAACCTTGAAAGTGATCATAATTGTGTTTTACATTAAAGGACTTTATTTAACAGTCCTTATATGCAAAAGTATTGAAAATGGCGAATAGATAATATATCATTTAAAATGTTTGCAACGTTGTGCCGAAATACATAAATCTAGTTCATATTAATTCATTTAATAAATAGTCAACTAAATTGATCTATCCAATGTGAATTTTATAAAAAGTATGGTAGAAATGTCGGTAACTTACCTGAGAATCTCTCCATCTTCTATACATAACCGAAGCATCAACATTTGCCGGGGAATAGGTATTCGGTTCATTGAGCAACGATATTACTGACAACAAAATCGTACGTACATTTTGTGTAGGATTCCAACGTTCACAAGGCAATTCACCACTTTGGGGATCGTCGACAGGTGGATGCAGTATCGAAATGCAGAGATCACCGTTTTCGTATACATTCGGATGCCAAACTTTTGTTAAGAAACGTATAGACGGTGGTGAATAAGGATAGTCAGGCGGAAATTTCATATGAGCCTTAAAATATCCGCCTTGATACAAAGTATCGGGTGGCCCAAATATAGCTACCTCCCACTCAAATAGGTTATCTTCATTCAATAATTTGACACGAAAGCCTTCGACAGGCTCTTCCTGCAGAGATTTGTATTCTAGAGCCAAAGCTCGCACCGCAGAACTGCTGGGTGTGGCCGTTGAGGGTGGTGTAGCTGTTGTATGTGACATTTATGAGATAGGGTAAACGTTCGTACACAGAGCTCTTAAGCCTAGCAAAAAAAAATGCCTCGACTAAATCCTGGGTTAATAGTTTTTATCGTTTTCTTATTAAAACACGAAGAAAACCTGAAATCGAAAATTTATACATCAGTTTTCAAAAACTAAAAAAAATTATTTGAAAATTTTGCAAAAATAACATTAAATTATTGATATTATAAATACAGTGTCATTATTGTCAATGCAGGCCTTCAAGAAAAAGCATAAAAATCATATTGATAATCATATAGATATTTTGTTTTTTAGAGACCCACTACTTCGCAACTGCCGTGAAATATTTAAACATCTATTTCTTATTTCAACATTAAAATATCCTTTTCGCTTAATTAAATAATCTTCCAGACTGTCATTCATTTACAATTTAAAAATTTAATTTTATTGCTGCGTCACTCTCACTAATTATTCTGTTCTTTTTTCTCCTTAAACAAGAAACTTTTTTCTGTTTTAGTCGCTCACCTTATTTTTTATACAAGTCTACAAAAATTCGCTTAAAATTTGCTTAACGCACAAATTTTTTTAAACACAAAATTTGTTCAATGTTTCTACTGTTTTATTTTTGTGATAACTTTTCCTTTCCTTTTTTTGTTACACAAATAATTTTTGTAAAATGTTTTTGTATTTGCCGATGAATTTTTTTCTTTTCTGTGTTCAGTGTGGCCAGAAATTCACATTTTTTATTACTCTATGATTAGGGTTACCATTAACATGGCGCAACTCTTTAATCTCATTACCATAAAATATAATGCTATCATATATTATGGGCGAGCTTTGCCTATAAAATTCGTGATTTAAAACATATGGGATGATGTTAAGGTAAGGAAAAGGTGGAATTGTCTTTTTGTATATTCAATTTAAAATGTGTCAAAAACAACAGCAATTACAACGCTCCAAAAAGGCTGGGCGGCTAAAGTACAACCACCCCTGAATATTGAAGTCTTTCACTGCCCATAGTTGAAAGTCTCCAAACAGCCTCTCAAAGCTCTTCCACTCAAGCGCACTGGGCTCTAGTCTTGGCTTGATGTACTAGTTGTAACTGCCCATTACCAGATTGCCCTTAACATTGTATTACATGATTTTTGCAGCGTGTGTTTCAAATCAAACTTGTCATCATTCATTTTCAAACATTTTATTAGCGCAGTCTGAATCATTAAAATTTAATAAGGAATCGGAAATGAAAATATATAAATTTTTTTTTCCTTTTTTTGAATCAGTGGCTTCACATTTACCTACTATTTTTTTTACTTATAATTAGAGGGCGTAATTATTCAAAATATATAACTAAACTACAATTCAAACGTCTCTTGAATTAGCGCTAGTCAAGTTTGTCGTTCTCTTGTAAATATGCATTAGATTGATATTGTTTGCTACTTATATCTAAAAAGAATGAAGTTTGATGAGTTAACTCATTGCGTCGAATAATTGAATTTACAGAAAAAAATAAACTTAACTTCTTCGTTAACAGTACCTAAGAAAACGTAGAAATTTTATGATGTTCAAATTATTTTCTTCTTATATCGTTTCGCATTATCAGGTGAAATAGTGGCTATTCCTCACGTTCACTTCGCCAAAATATAATTATCGTTTTTATTAACCTGCGCAATATCAGATGTACTTGAACGTTGAATTAAAGAGGATTAATTGCTCTCGGTCGAGTGGGAATTTAATTTTTCACCTTTTTACAAGATTTTATGGGAATTGGCATATCACATGATTTTATATGTATACAAATAAATAAAACGAAAAAAAAAATGCAAAACAAGAAATAAAGAGAATTTATTTTGAATTTAGAAGCTACTTATCTAATTTATGATTATTTTGCATTAATTTAAATCTTTTCATATTATACGATTGGAAATTTTATTTTATACTATGCGTTATTTTATAAAAAGTGGAAAACATGCTATAAAGGCAATTTGTTTTCCAATTTAAAATATATGTTTCAAATCAAAACTTTTCAGCTTTTCTCCTTTTGATTTATTTAATTACGTCAAGCTGCTTCTTTTAAACTCATTTTGCTTAATCCTTCATTTCATTAACTAATTAAAAATCTTATTCGCTTTTACAACAAATTTTTCATCGTTTGTTTTCCATATATTTGTTGTTTACATTTATTTTGTTTTCTCTAATTTTATTTCCTTAACCATATGTTGTGTCAATTTCTATCCATTTCTTTATTTTTTTCTTACCAAATAATATGGTAACGCAGTTCACACTGTGCTTATTAATTTGGAAGTCGTTAAGTAGAAAAACGCACCAATGCATCATTGTGTCTTCCCTTAATTAGCTGGAAAAAGCAGTCACGTCTTATTATATCGTGCCTTAAGCTATATAAATCGTCTAAAATGGGTTTCAATTTCGTTATTTTTTTTTTCCTTTGATTTGTTTCTCTTGGACTAACTTTAACGTCGTACTAATAAAGAGGAATTTCCGCTAATAAAATAAGTTATTCGTGAACGTATTAAATTTATTAGAATGACTTCTACTTTTAGCAGCTATTAAGAATTGTTTAGACTAAAAAAATTAAACCATTTCTGTGTATGATATTATAGTGTGGCCTGCACTTTTTTATTTGTAATAAATGAGTGGTAGCGCTGCTATATTGCTATTAGTTGTTATGGCAACTCTGTAGGAAAGTTGTTGGTGCAGCCGTAATTGTGTGCCAACGTATCAATTTGCTTGTTTCTGGAATCATCAGAACATGTTGCCTAAATTAAAGATTTCCGATTATTTATTGAAGGTGAAACTTGACTTAAAAAACTTTTTCTTGAATAATGTTTGGTTTTTTTAATAGCGTTTAGAACAAGTTAAGCAACAATGCAGCGGTTGTTTGTTTGGTGTATTTTATGGTGAAGGGACCCTTTTGTTAATGGGTTTTAACGTTGAATCCACTATCGGTCATTTAAATTATGAACAAATTCAATACAAATTCCCAGCTGAATTAGATTTATGTGGCTTGGTTAAATTCGGGGATTGCAGTGATGTTGAAGCTCATCTGAGTGAGGTGTTTAAAGATGTTGACATCACTGACAACCCCATATTGTTGCATTGTGAGTTGGGGACTTTAGTCGGCTTAAAAGCATATTTTCTCATGCATGGCAAATTGGAACAAGTGCCCTACGAGGTTATGATGCCTGCCCAATTATATCGAGACTTTTGCTTCACTCGTCTTAAATGCAATTGGACAATATACTGTGAAGCTACCAATCAATCAGTACAGCATGAAATGCACGCTTTAAGAAAAATGTTGTCGGGTGGTAGCTTGGCTTTTAATATTCAACCCACTAAAGTATTTTTAACAAATACCAGCATTCATGGAAAAAGTTATGCGGACGGTAAGCAAAATGTTACTAATGAAAGTTTCATAATGGATATTTTAAATGCGGTACGCGAAGTTCTATTGACAAATCAAGAAGATAAGGAAAATGTAAAGACTAAAAAGTCTTGTATCCAGGACATCAAATTGAGTACAATTTATGGTGCGTTGGGTAGTGATTATGACATAATCGATATTGCAGTATTACGCTGTAAGACACGTGATGTCACTGAAGCTGAAAGCTCATCTCGAATTTTACCATCTATGAGTATGTGCCTAAGGCCTAATGAACATAAATTCAGTATTCCTATTGAAGTCGAATCAATGGCCATACTTAACAAATCCACCAAAGTATCAAGACTCTATGACATACTAATAGAGAGCATATGCCGTGCCTTGCGTTTAAGTGAACAAAGCATTAGTGAACGTTTGGAAAATACAGAATTTCAGAAGCTTAAGGCCCCAAAAATGTACAATTTCTTTCCGCAGGTGGGTTAAGAATTTTTTATGCAGATAGTTTTTTTTGCTTATATTTATTAAATATTTTTAGAAATGAGTTAGGTTACACTGGAAATCCTTTCTTCTAATTAAATTTAATTTATTTTTAAAAAACAGTAAAACGTTTTCCAGATGCAAGCTGATTTTTTAGTACACATGTTTATAATTATAGGAATTTGGACATTTTATATCCTGCTCCTATTTGGAAGGATTAGATGATTGTAGCCCCAGCATGCAAGATAAGCGTAAACGACTACATCGTCACTTTGGTTTGCCGATAACACGACCCTATTTTAGACGTTCAAACGCTTGTATATTTCGAAATGAATTACCGCCTCAAAGCCCTCTTATTAATACTCATGTGAATGTCAAATCAAGCGGTGTCACCGAAGGTAAACAGTACCTGGTGAAAGGAAACTATTACTATTATCATTATCTACAACAACAAATACAAGATAAAGGGTGGGGCTGTGCGTACAGATCATTGCAAACTATATGCTCGTGGTTTTTGCTACAGGGGTATACGGATCGGAAAGTGCCCACACATATAGAAATACAAGAATATTTGGTCAAAATCGGTGATAAGCCTCCATCTTTTAAAGGATCATCTCAGTGGATTGGTAAAACTAATTTTCTTATTTTTAATAATAGTAAAATAATCAAATTCTTTTTAGGTTCAACCGAAGTTAGCATGTGTTTGCAGGGCTTTCTGGGCGTTGATTCGAAGATACTGCATGTTAGTTCAGGGGCAGAACTTTCTACTTTAGGTTCCGAGTTGGTTATGCATTTTCAGACACAAGGCACACCTATAATGACCGGCGGCGGAGTTTTGGCTCATACGATAATTGGGGTTGATTATTGTCTACAAAGTGGTGAAATGAAATACCTTATTTTAGATCCTCATTATACCGGCGAAGACGATTTACATACCATACAATCGAAGGGCTGGTGTGGTTGGAAGGGGCCCGATTTTTGGGATAAAAGAAGCTATTATAATTTGTGTTTGCCTCAAAGGCCTGTAATATTCTAAATGCCGTTGGTCGCCTCATTCTAAGCTCATTATTGCAATTGATATTATTGTTGTTATGATTTGATATTGTTTTTTAAAAATTTTTAAAAATGTTTTCGATAAGTTAGTTCTTTTTTTTTTCTTTGTTGGTATTTAGGATTCAAACTTTTATACTTTTAATAACGCAAATTCTAAAGGTAATTTGGAATCAATAAAATGCTTAGTGGAGTAATAATTTAGATTACTTTTTTTTAAATCGTTTTCATTTTGTTTCCCTCAAGATAGGGTAGAAAGCGTATTTTATGAGCGTTCGCGCTAAAACAAAAATTAAAAACAATGTACAGTAGTTTTTCTTTAATAAAAGTGACTGTGAACCAACATAGACGAACTATACTGTTTTTAAGTCCATATTGTACTTCAGACTCAAAGTAGGTATATAAAAATTATTTTTAGATATAGAATTTCTTATGCTGCGAGACCCTAGTCAATTAGAAAACAAGCTAAAATGGTGTCTTATTTTAATTTTTTTTTTTTTTTGTATTCGACCTTCGGAATACGCTTGGGCTAAGCTAATGATATATCTGGCCTATATATGTTCATTTTGACGATATTTTATAAAACTTTAATAGTTATAAGTGATAAGATATAAGAATTGGATATTCTCCCAATTTTTTTTATGTTGCGCACATCACATGAGTCATTCAGGGAGGATCCAAACATTTTCATGTCGATTTTGTCCTAACAGAGTCCACTCATGAGTCCGTAGAGCATTCTAAACTTCGAAGAAGGTTTATTCAAAAACGAGCGGTAGCTTTTCCGTTACTATACTTTCACGGTGGTAAAAATCTCTGATGAGACTTGGACATATATATAAAAATCAAAAAAGATAAAACAACTATTAAAATTTCATAAATTGCAACCTGGCAGCTCTAGTTTGAATTTCGCATATGGCGCCGTTTTGTTTAGTTTTATTTTGGTTTGCGTTAAAGTGTACATCTAACTTAAAAGTGCTTTGTTTTTTTTAAAATAATTTGCAATTTTGCAAAACAGTTTCAATTATATCAAATTAAGCAAATATGTCCGATCCGAAATCATCTCGACATGGCTCCAGCTCACAAGCATTCGCATTGATACCTAAGCCGTGCAATTTACAGTGTAAAGATTTTCAGGAGTATTTGCGTACGAGGAACGCTGATACACTGGAAAAGCTTTATAATTATCCTACCATTTGCTTGGCAGTGTATCGTGAGCTACCGGAGATTGCTAGACAATTTGTTATACGAATTTTGTTTGTGGAACAACCAGTGCCACAGGCAGTGGTTACCTCCTGGGGATCTCAGCATTATGCCAAGTAAGAAAATGTGATGGCGTGGTGATTCCTTTAATTTTTAAATTATTCCCGCAGGGAGCAAGCCGGCGCCACTAGTTGCTTATCAGAATTAAATGTTTGGCGTGTTACAGCTATACCAGGTGGTTTGTCAGCATGGGAATTATGTCCTACATTCAAAAAAAATCTCAAGATAGCTTTGTTGGGTGGCGGCCGTCCTTGGTCTATGTCTCACACAATGGAAAAAGATTCTAAACCTCGTGATATAGCATTTCTGGACCAATACGCCATGTCCCGCTGGCGTTGTGTATTGTATTATATGGTGGGCACCGGTGGAACAAATAAAGGCCAAGATAATGAGGTTATTAGTCCCGATGCGGTTATAATTTTATTGCATGCCAATCTAATGAAGCGAGATGAAGCAGGCATTACCATAACACGTCAAGGTTTCCAGTTTTTATTACTCGACACGCAATCCCAAGTATGGCATTTTATGTTGCAATATTTGGATACCTGTGAGGAAAGAGGATTATCATTGCCCGAATGTCTAAGCATGTTGTTTCAACTTAGTTTCTCCACATTGGGGCGTGACTACAGTTCCGAAGGAATGAGTCCAAAAATGCTCACTTTTCTACAGCATTTACGTGAATTTGGATTAGTTTTCCAACGTAAACGTAAAGAAGGGCGTTTTTATCCAACCCGCTTAGCTTTAAATATAACTAATAAAGTGGCAATTGCGCCAACAATAGTTGCTGATGAAGAAAAAGTTCAAGAAGGCGGATATATAATAGTGGAAACTAATTATCGCGTTTACGCTTATACGGACTCCCCGTTGCAAGTAGCTGTTTTGGGTTTATTCACTGAGCTACTTTATCGGTTTCCCAATCTTGTAGTGGGCGTATTAACACGTGATTCTGTACGGCAAGCGTTAAGAGGTGGTATCACCGCTGACCAAATTATCAGCTATTTAGAGCAATATGCTCATCCGAGTATGAAGTTCACGGAATCGGCTATCAAATCCAAATCGCCTTTACCACCGACTGTAGTCGATCAAATAAAGTTATGGGAATTGGAACGTAATCGTTTCACTTATACCGAGGGTGTAGTATACAATCAGTTTTTATCACAGGCCGATTTTGTAACATTGCGGGATTACGCTCAGTCGATAGGTGTGCTCGTTTGGCAAAATGAACGAACCCGCACTATGGTAGTCACTAAAAATGGTCATGATGATGTTAAAAAATATTGGAAGAGATATTCGAAAAGTGGCGGTCAATAGATTTTGCATCTATATATATATCTTTGTAGTCGTCTCCAAATGTTGAGACTATAATTATTTATTATTACATTTGTAAAATGGCGAAATATGTATCAGACAGCTGCTGAAGTGTATATACAATTGTTGATCAGCGTATACCCCAAATTGGCCACGCGCATCCGCATACTTGTTGTTACCACTTCCAAAGTTGCGAAAATTGAAATAAAGGCCATATATCGATAGTCTCGTCTTGTTTGTAGAACAATCAGTAAATAAACGGAAATGATTTGTCCAAAATCGTGTTTGCAATAATTTAAAAAACGAAAAAACCAAAAATTCACCGTCAGGGCCCATTCAGTGTGAAAAGGATCTAAACGATCTAGATTTTATGTATAATTTTCTTCTGCATAATAGTCACTCTTAAATCAATTACAAACTAAATTATTAAAAAAAAAAAAAAAGAAAAAAAGTATAAGATTGAAGTTTGCGATCGGAAAGTTAAAAATTTGTATTAATAAGCGATAACTTTGAATGAAATACTAGGAACTTTGTATAGAAACAAAGGAAACATTTTGTTTTAAAGCAAGAAATTTTGTTGTTTATTTTATCGGAGTTATCAGAGAGAGAAAAAGTGTACAAAATCCGAATAATGCAGCGAATTAAACACGTGTCCGGTGTGATTAAAAAACGAGATGCTTGATTTGCATTGCGGATGGAATCTAATCTTTAAAAAAAGAAAAGATTGTTGATACTCATCGCTGAAGAAGGTCATTGAAAAGAATATCATCAAATAGTTATTTTACATACATGCTACTGGTAGTTATTCTATTTGCAACTGCAGTTTAATAAATTGTCAATTAATATATATTCGTTTTTTACTTTATTCTTTTTTCATGTAATTAACATAATTCGTCATCGGCTATAATAAAGAAATTTAAAAAATTTTCACAAATCTTACATATAAAATTAATAGTTAAAAAGTGTATTTTTCGCAATATGTTTGCGAAATATGTAAAATATTTTTAAATAAGTTATGCTTTTTAAAATATCTTATTGGAAAATTCTTTGAATATTAACTAATTACAAAATGTAAATATATTTAGCTAACATATTTGTGTTATCAGTATAAAAATTTTTGATTTCTACAAGAAATATGATCGGTAGAAATAAAAAGTTCATAGTTTGCTTAAAAAATCATTTATTTATTTATTTACTTAATACTGAATTAACACTAATATAATTTTAAAATTAAATTGAGAATTAATAACAGCAAGTCACCAGTAAACTTTGTACTGTACCAATAACAATCAAATATCTCTTGCAGTACACAGCATCAGGCAAGTACGAGCTGCTGCACAATAACTAAATACCTATTAAATCATTAGAAATCAATTATATGGATGTTCAAGATAGACAACAATCGGTTATTCCAGCGGAAACTCTTCAAATGCATGTGTCATTGCAAACTAATAACGCAATAAAAAAAGTACTCTAAGCAATCTAAAAAATACCTGTATATTGTATTGTAAAAAAAGAGATAATATTTTAAATAAAAAAGCATCCCAGGGAATTTACTCGAAGTACTAGGCCTTTGATCGAATCGAGGATTAGCACAATAAGAAATTTTTTCTTCAAATTTATTGATACGATCCTGAGAGTTCATCGAGCGGATAAATTGTTTAATCTCAGAGATTGATCCTTCCAATTCAGAAGAACGCATATCATTGGTATGAATCACTTGCCATTGAGATCTTACATGTTACAAACGGCTTTCAAGCTAGACTGGGAGAAGGATTTGAAATAATACATTCCCTTTTAACGACAGTATTATACCATTTTTTCATTTTGATCGTACGAGTTATCGTACTGAGAAGTAATTTGGCCCTACTCTTGCTAACCGTTTTGAGTTTTTTTAAGCCATGAAATTTAAAACTTTTAAAGTATTCATATAAATAAAGATGAGAAGAGATATTCATACGTTTGTCCTCACAATTTTCATAGGTTTTAGCAAATACACGAAAATCACGCTGCGTAGCATACTCAAATAAGTTGATTTCAGGATTTGAAATGCCTTTGGCACCCTAATCAGCAGCCTTATCAACAATCTGATTATTAAGTACTGTTTGGCCAGCAGGTTAACGAGTTAATTCAATACCACTCTCCAACCATCCTCAATCTGATATTTTTGTCAATATTATTCAAATAATAATCCTCAAGGGAGCCAAGCTGACGTTATATTAGATTTAATGGATGCTATCCTATAGGGAACACTTACCAAAAATGCAGAAGTAAAGAAGAAAAACAAAAGCTCTTGAGATTATTTTTTAATGTAAACAATAGCACGTGCATGGATATTGTAAACAAAAATTAGAATTTGCAACAACAACCACACACGGTACTAGCTTTGTAAAATTTATAGTTTTAACAGGGTTGCTTTCTACCGTACTATTTACGAGTGAAACATTCTACATTTTTACAGCGTTAATAGAAAACAGTCTTGAAGACGCAAAATCCAATATCTTTTTTTTTTTCAAAGTTTTCCTTTATTTTGAAGGCAGATTTTTCTTTTACTGGGCTAACCTGTATATCATATCCTGCTTTTACTACTTAACCAAAATTATAAACAAGTGCAATATTTTTAGTGCGTGAAGTCAAGCGTTGAGTGACATGTAACTTTTTAAAAAGCCTACAGAAAGTAAACAGTCTTTATTCGAATGTTAATGATGCGCTTATTAGCACGTTTGTTGTCAGTAAATAATCATTTATTTATTAAAGATTTTCGAAATTTTTATTCGTTCATTTAATTTATTAATTAATTTAATATAAAAAAATGAATTTATCAGAAAAACTTAAACTACTATTCGATTATATGATTAAAAATGCCACATTTCAGTTTTATATTCCGTTCCGTTTCTCGTTCCGTTCCGTTCTTGTTTGGTATTTTCACAGTTATTCATTTTTCATTTTTTAACAATTCGCAGCGGTCTATAAATTACCATAAAGACAATAAACCGCGCGCTGTAATTTGTCTGTTTTTTTTTTTGTAATTTGTTAGAAATATTGTATAGCAATTTATAAATTTTAATATTTGCAAATATGTGTACTAGTGACAGCATTTTTAAAAATCTGCGACAAAAGCTAGATGTAATGGGCTATAATCAAACGTTGCCTTTGGCGGCTGTACCAATTGTTGGTGCTGTGTTTGAAGATTTAGTAAAAACGACGGAGAGTTTAAGGGATTCTAAAAAGCAATTAATCGAATTATTGGAGGTAGTTGAGTGAAGACATTCAGTTTAACTAATCATATGGTCATTCTGGTGTCCTATTTAAATACATACATATAAAAATACACACATAAGCACACACAACTCTTTTGTTAGTTATTTATCATTTACTTTAGTGCATACGTTATTTATAAAGCATTTAAAGTTCGTTTGCGTGAAGGCATTTATAAATATTATTGTTTTGAAGGAAAAATCATCTTGGGAACTAGGTGTTGAGCCGTATAAGTGTGATAATTCACGTTTGTTGACAGAATGCAATCAATTACATTTACAGTTAATTCGACAAAAGGAAGGTTACGAGGAACAAATAAATGGTAAATATAAATGTAATAAGAAAATATATATTTATATAATTTATTTTATATTTTTATTTCGCTTAGAACTTCATAAAAAAAATCGAGAATTAGAAACCGATAAATCGCATTTGCATAAGCAGTGTCAACAATTGCAAAATCAACTCGGTTCAATACAATCCAAAACAAATATTGGGGTTGTGAAGAGTGGCGCGAGAGTAGATAAAGGTAAATTAAAAATGAATAAAAGAAGAGAAAGAATAATAATTATGAGAATTCAATTTTTTATAGGTAAAAAACCTTTTATTACTGCTGTACGAAGTGGTGATATGTTTTCGTCTGCAGTAAATCTCTTACAAGATCACAATATCGATTTGCGGTGTACTAAATGTAATGCTGGTTTTTATCACAGACATGACGGTGCTACGCAAACAAAATCATTAGAGAAGGATGCAGATAAATGGGAAAACGCGAAACTAGAATTAATGGAGAATATCAAATTTTATAGAAACAAAGTAATTAAAGAAATTGCATCTTTTTTTTTTTTTTTTAAATTTTTGTTTTAATTAGGTTTTCTTTTTAGATTGAAGCTCGCGAACGTGAGATTTTACGGTTAAATGAACTGCTTTCTGGAGGGCGTGCGCCTAACATTTTGGCCCGCGAGTGTTGTTATAAAAATGTTGGTAGCCTTAATGAAGACATAGATTTATTGCAACGTGAAAAATTGGAGAGTTTAGCGCGTATCCGTGAATATCAGCATCAAATGCATGAAGCTATGCGAAGAGCTTTAAATTTGGAAAAATTCAATAGAGAATTGCAAAAACGATTAGACGAATTAAAGGATGCCGCTTTGTCTGTGGAAACGCAAGCGAATAATGAGATAACTCAAAAGGAAATGGAAATTGAGCAATTAAAGCAACAACTACAACGCTTACTTAATAAAATCAAAGTGCAGAATGAAAAGTGTAAAGAAAATCAAAAAGATGAAAAATTGCAAAGAAGTAATCAGAGCAAAGAGGTGCAAGTGTCCGTACAAATGGAGAAACATCGTTTCAATGAGAAATTAAACGAATTGACGCAAAAAGGTAGGTATAACATTGTTCCCTAAAATTTCTCGCGTTTTGAATTTTAATCTTTTTATGAACAGTTTGCAGTTATTTTGCACAAATTATCCTCAAAGCTTTCATTAATTTAAATTCGAATTATTGAAATTTATTTTGCATGAATTCTTTAATAAGAATGATGTGTGTTCTTAAACAGTTTAGAAATTTACGTTTTTTGTTATAGAGTCCGAGCTAAGAACTGAGAATGATCGTTTAGTTAAGAAACTGACTAAATTAAAAAACAAATTGCAAGCCTCACATAAGGGTAAATTTAATGGAATTTTATGATTAAATGGAAGCATTGATAAATTTTATTCTTTCATTTCAAGAAATTGAAGATTTGCAGTTACGGCACTCTCAACATTTAGATGAAGATAAGATACGTTTAAAGTCCGAAAGGGATTTTTTTCAAAAAGAGTATTTACGTGTTCTTAATAAGGTAGGATCAGAGAAAGAAATCGATTTTCTGCAATCGCAAATCAAATCAAAAGATGAAGAACTACGCGTACTAAGATCTGAAATGTCTTTAAAAGAAAGTCAAGCGTTGGTTCCGTGTGTGAAAGGTAATATTGATTTTGACAACTTACCCACCTCGCTGCCATCTTCAGCTAGGTCAGGCGCCTCTACAGGCAGTAGTGATTGTGTACAGGCGGTAATTTTAAGAGCTGAACGTGAGCGTGATTGCGCTCGTAACGATTTAGAAAGAGTGCGTTGTGAACGCGATACTTTAAAAGAAAAAATTCTTAGTATGACAAAAATGCACGATGAGCAAATACAAAAAGTTCAATGTCGAAATGAGGAACTAAATCGTAAGCTTCACCAAGCGGAAAGAGAAAATCGTGACTTAATTTCAGCGCATAAACCCAGTGAAATTCAGATTATTCTATTAAAAGAAGAGATGGATACTTATAAACAACAGAACAATAAATTAAGAGAGGAAAACAGTAAATTACAAAGCACATACAATAGCTTAAAGTATGTCGCTACATATGCAATGTGTATAAATTTAATTCTTTTTTTTTTTTCGTTTTGTTGTTTCGCACGAAGGCTTCTACACGAGCAAACCGAACGTTCATTAAGCGATAGTCAAAATAAATTAACATTAAGCGAAAGCCAATTAGAATCGGCCCAAGCCCGTTTAAATGCCGTAGACTCGAACCGTGAATCTTCGCAGCAAGAGGCCATACAATTACGTACAGAGGTAGCGGCCTTAAAACAAACTTATGTTGCTTTGGAACGAGAGAAGGATAAAATTTTAGTAAGTTTAACGTAACTAAAACGAGTATCTCGCTTTATCTTTGATTAAAAAAAATTTTTTAGACTCAACTCGATCTTAAGACTGAAAAAGCTTATCAATTAGAATATGAATTGAAAGCCAGCAAAGAAAAACGTAATCACTTGGAAAAACAAGTACATGACTTTGAGCAACAGCTAAGGTAATTTTCAAAGAAAGAAAGTCAAGTTAATTATATTCGCAATAATTCTCTATCTTATATCGCTTATTGCATATCGGCTTGAGATTTTATTTTCAAATATATAATCATGTGTTATTTTGCAAGTTTTCATTATGGAATATCTAAAAAAGGATTTAATATAATTTAAGTGGAGATAGAACGTTACGTATTATCGTAACATCTAAATGTATCTCTTGTCAAGTTTCCTAAAATCGTAATTATTTAGGATAGTTCTAGCAGAAGAAAGCAAATTGTTATCTAAAATATGGAAAGGATGACAGAAAAGTCTTTTTAAGGACATCAAGAAAAACGTAGAAAGCATTTAAAGAAATTCACTATAATTGCGGGTATTGCTTAAAAAGAAAGTTACCTCTTAAATAAAAGATTTCGTAAAGTTTTTTTTTTTTTTCATTAACCGGCCAAATCGATTAGTGATGCATTCTCCCGCTAATACATTGTTGTTCAGACTACATCGATGATTGGATGAATTACATGAAATTTTGTACAATTTGTAACAATTGTCTTTAATATATCGGATACCCGGTTATGTAATAGTTTCAGTTTTTTTTTTTTTTTGCTTCTTTTAAGACGAGAATATGTATGTGGTCATAAGCCTAAAATTTAAAAATCTCAAAATTTTAAGTACGTTATTTGTGTTTAAAAAAACAAAAATTATAATTTTTCTTACGAAAAGGCTTCAGCGAAATTTACCGTGGCTTTAGCCTTAAACATGCCATTTTGCTTTAGTTATTATGATAATATATTAACAAAATCAATAATTTTTAATTATTACTTATATTAGCAAACTTACTACTCAGACACATGAACGTGATTCAGAATTAAACGAGAATTCAACTGAAAGTAAGAGTTTACGTGAACAGATTGCTGCCTTGAAAATCAGCCGAGAACAAGCCATAATGGAAAATGCGTAAGTCGAATTTAGTTAAATTCATTTTACTCTCTTATAATAGTACCTTGTTTTACATGCACTTGCTTTAACTGCATATTGTGTAAATAGGTTCACTATGTAATTTTCATATGCATCGCAATAATGTGCTCAAAACGAGAACATTGCAATGAGTTTGTGCCAATTTATAATTTCAGATACATTCAAGCAAAAAAACACTATTTTATTATACAAATAATTACATTACAACAAATAATTTAGTGAAATTTGTTTAAAGTGTGTGAGTTTATCTTTCTGTTTTTGTGTCAAATTAATGACTTATAACGCAACATTGCTGTATGCTTTACTTTCATCATTAAATTACCCTACACCAGCCTACATTTATTCATACGACGAGTCTTCGAAATAAGCGATTGAAAAAGTGGTCCAATTCGAACCATTTTTAGTAGCGTTCATGCTTCAGTCAAACTATGGTCTACGCCGTAAAAGTTGAACTTAGTGAAAGGGAAGGACTATTTTTCATCCATAACACACAGTTTGAGGATCTACATTACGGTTTTTAAAAGTATCCACTCTTTTTCTAAAATCTCTTGTTCCTGCTTTCATGTTCAAACATCAAGAAATTCCATTATTATATAATTTGTAACGATTAAGTCAAACGTAACTTTCTCGCTTATTTTTCCACATATACATATATGCATATATACATACATGCATACGTATTTACATACATACATGTATACACATATACATACGTACATACATACATACATACATATAGAAATCGGTGCTAACCTAATGCTTTAAAATTTGTTATTCATATGTTAGACACCTAATGAATAATTTAGCGGAGAGCCAAGCCGAAATAACAACCTTGAAAAAGCTATTAAAAGATTCTGAAGGGGAAATAATGCGTTTAAAGCAACAATTACGTCAATATGTGCAAGAAATTAAAAAGGCCGAAGATCTTTTGATGCATAAGGTAAATAAATCTATTATTATTATTATTATTATTGTTGTTATCATTATTATTATTCATTTAGCCAGAGAAATAAATTCCAAGATTAAAGTCTTAAAGCACTAGCATCTAAGCTAAGCTAAGTTTTATTGAAAACTCTACCAATATATAAATCTCAACTATGCCGTGTTACAACACCTTTAACACTTGAAAAAATAAATTTTTTTTTTAATTGGCTCAAATGAATTTTTAAAGATAGGCAGAATAAAGGGGTTTTTATTTTTTAAGTTAAACTTGTTTTACACCAGTTATATTTTATATTACTGAGCTCATAAGTTATAGAAGCCTCGTGAGAATGGCTCCGGTAATGGATGATTTTTCCAAATCTCTCAAAAATAGTACGCAAATATATTTCTGATAATCGAATATTATAATTTGATATTAGTTTGGCTAAATAAAATCGGAATAAAGGAAAAAATAAACGCGTTTCTTAAACCGTTACAGTGATTCCCTCGTTTACATTGATTTCTTATGCCAAATTATCATTTACATGTGCGAAAAATCGGCACTTATTGGTTATTGTGATAGCTATGCCGTTTGCGATTTTTAATAACAAATACCTTACTGATTATCATAAGCAGAACATTTTTGTGTTGGTTTAAAAAAGAATTAAGAAAGAATTAGATAACGTGTAACAATACCCTAGTGGGCATTCGCCCACCCTTAAATGCCCTATATCGTTTTACAGTTATTTACCGTTATGTACCGACTTTTCCAAATAAACTTTCATGCGGTAAATGATCCGCGATCTGAACCTTTTTCAATTCGACTCGCCGTGGGACCAAAGTAAATCAATGTACCGAATGGTATAAAAAATATCTCAAAAATTGCGGTCTGTAGGTTGAACGCCCTCAAAAACCAGACGGACAAGCGAATTTATATCGATTTGGAAAGTGAGTGATTTCGAATCGATCGGTATAATAAAAGGTGAGTTTATCTCCATTTCTTCTGGGCGTTGCATATATGCGTCCAAATTTAAAATGCTCCCCCAACCACAAGTAGACTAGGGTATAATAATAATAATGATAATTATAATAATAATAATAATGATATTAATTTACTAAACGTACTACAAGCCTTTTATTTTAAATCTACATAAGTGTACATATTTATATAAATTTTTTAAGGAAAAAGAACGCGAAGAAATGTTGGAACACTATCGGAGTCTGTCACATGATGCAGTTATGCTGGAAGGCAGCAATCAGAGTCTTGAAAATGAAGCAGCGGAATGCAGGTAATGTATGATAATTAAATTGGAAATTACTTAAATGATTATTTGATTTATTTTCATTCTTCATTATATTTTTATTTTCATTAATATTACTTACCTCTATTCGTCGTATTTTGTGTTATGAATGGTGGCATTCTTATAAAATAAATGGAGAAACTAATCGTCATAATCGCTGCTCTAAGGGTCTAAATAGTGTGATTTTATCTACAAAGTTGAGAGTAAGCTGAGAAATTCGGATTTTTTATCTTATTCGCGCTTAAACAAGGCATTCTTACTAAAAATGAAGTGAAGGATAGACTTAGTGTTAAATTAAAAAAAAAAAAAAAAAAAGACATACATACGATAAAATAACAGGCAATGTACTGTTTCCTACTAAGTGCTGGGATTCAGATTCTTTACGCAAATGTTTAACTAACTTGTTGTGTCTAGTTTGTTTATTTTCGAAAGATAGTTTTCTTCAGTTTGCAAAATGTTTTCTTACCTGTTTCCTATGTACCTATCAAATAATGAACGGTAAGATAAATCTATCAGACGACATGTACTTCTTCATATGAGAAGTGATTGCGGCAATTGAAGCCATGCCAACGCAAAAATATTCGTCAATTGATAAATGAATTGCCATTCGATTTATTCGATCAATCATTTCAAGATTTAAAAATATATTTTTGACTAATGATTTGTTCAGTGTTCTTATCAATGATTTGACAACCTCCAGTCACAATACAAAAAAGCATCTATATGCTGATGATGCGCGAATATATATTTTTCACGGCCGCTGTGTCTTATTGAGGACTTTGTCGACCGGGTAAACAATAATCTCTGCAATATTGTCCATTTAGTCTGAGGAAAACCATTTACGACTTAATTCAACTAATACCAAAGCCATTGCTATATCGCTCGGTGGTTTGGATGTTACTTTCCTACCTATGTTGCATTTGTCAGCGTTGTTTACAATCTGAATTCTAGATTAAATACATACTGTAAGGATTTGCAACATTTTAAGAAAGCTATGTTTGTCGTCTCACTATTACACCCAGTGAAACTAACTTGAAACTATTATAAATAAATGCGTTTTAATCCGAGTCATAACTGGCAGTGCTAAGCCACACGGCAATCCTGATTATGCCCAAAACAACCAATTATGCGTTTGTCATAAACAATTGCGCTAGATATCTGTATAACAACAGCAAATATGATCGCATATCTGATCTTTAATTGTGAAAATTGGAATTAGATTTGGTTTCGTACTTAAATGTTTATAGTCTTATCATTATTCATAAGATTATTTTAACGCAAGAGCCCAAGTATCTATGACAACTTGACGTTTGTTAGATTTGATAGACTTACGAATGTGATTTTGCACAGAACACAGATACTCTGCATCATCCAGACAACTTTTTTTTTTAATGCTACATAGTCATGGAGCAGCTTATCTCGTAATGCCAAATCGATTGTAAATGTTTCTTGTTCCAAGAGGACGATTAACTGTCCTTTTCGCGGATATAAGGGTGATTGAGTTTTTCATTTCTCTCGTTTTCTCTTATTACTTGTAGTTGCTATCGTATGTATATTCATATTTTAAGTTTCAAGTTATACGAGAATTTCGGATCAGTGACCATTGTTAAAATGCCTTTGTAGTGTATTATGTAACTGAATTGCAATAGACTAATAGTTTTATTGAATTAGTCGTTTATCACAGTTTATTAGCTATTAAACCGCCTGTAGTGGTTACCAATTCTCCGAATCTATTCTCAAATGAAGAGAACGCTGACAAATTATTACTCAAACAGGGCGAGGACTATTCAGAGCGAATAAAATCAAAAGGACATTAGCTCTAAGCACAAGGGAGAGTACGCGAAAGAATCAAGCGATAAGAAGGAGGAGAAAAAACGTATTAAGGAGGGAATTGAAAATATCTTCGCTTTTGAATTATTTCATGTGCTATCAATATTTAAAATTTATTTCAAAAAGCGCGAAAGCAAAAAATTGTGCCTACCTATAAATAGTGTTACAAGCAGCAGCAGCAGGCGCTGACACAACTCGAAAACTGTTTTACATTAAATGTGTGTTAAATAATAATTTCTTTCCTTGGATACTTACTTGGCAGCTAGCAGAGCACGATGTCACCTTGAACCTTAGAACTTAGAACTTTTTTTCTCCCATTTTCCATAGGGTAGTCATTTCGGACCTTTGTCAGTATAAATAAATTACAATTCAATTTAATTGGAGACACAAACGAAACAATTCAGAATGCGTTTGTTTGATTTATAATTAACGATATGTCAATCAGAAATTCTATAAGGCATATACACATATATAAATTATCGCAGTCCTATAAGCTATTTCCTGTTGCAATTTTTAACATCGTAAAAATGAATTAAAACACCAATCAAAATTTGAATAATTGGATTATGAAAAAGAGGTGTTTCACCGCCCTATGCAAGGCAAGCAGTCTGCTATGTCTGCTGAGCACGTTGATTGTGGCAGAGCTTTCCATTCGAGCTGTTACCTTGAGCGTTGGCATGCAAAACTTTGCGTCTATTAGCCACTATAGTGGGCAGATATCTGCAGCAACAGTTTCATTCGGTTTTAGCAGCTCGTCGTAATGCATTACAGCATGCTGATCCCCTCATACGTGCAGTAAAATTTTATGATCGCAAATATTACGTTTCGGTGTCGATGGCTCTCCTGGACTAACCCATGAATTTTTGCGCTTTGGATTGTCGTACCTTTCATCGCCATCGCCAATCAAAATGCGTTACAGGAAATTATTCTTCTTTTTGCCTGACAACCAACGAAAGCAAATGAAAGTAACGAATATCGAGTGTCTGTGTACACTGAATAATTAAAATTATACGAAATGGAAAATTATCAATTTATATAGAGAATGTTCGACATCGTCGAATTTAACCGTTATGGATATTAATATTTCGCATTGCTTTAGCACTTTCATCAATATGTGTCGATGATCAAAACTCATGCAAGCACCTATTACATTCCAAATAATAAGAAATGATTAATTTTTATACCATAGAACACCACTTGTGGCACAAAGGTGTATTAAATCTATTTAGAAGAGATATGCCGATCCATTCGAAATCATTTTTCGTATCGATATAAGCTTGTCCGTCTTGCTTATTATATTCACCTTACACTCTCGTCTCAATTTTTGATTTATTTAAATAACATTTGGTTAGCTAGCGTCTTTTGGTTCAAGGACGAAGACTATTGAAAGTGGTTCAGATCAAATCACTTTTTCGAACACTTTCTATATTTTGAAAAGGCGACAAATGGATAACTCTAGGATGATGTGTAGGGCATTTAATAATGGGTCGCGCCATATTGCACTGTTCTTATATTTTATATTCTTTCATAACAGAATATATGAAGTATGCCTACGTTTAGCATTAATTTTATTTTGTTTCTCGTTCTTTTGTAAATCTATATAAACTATAGTATTATTACATTTAACTGCATTTTTCTCATCTTTTCTCCTTATAGTAGCGGCATACGGTGTCGTTGTTGTTGCTGTTGTTTTAAGAATAAAGCTTTAAATGTTCAATAAACAAAAAAAAAAAAAAAAAAAAAAAAAAAAAAGAAAAGACTGGCAATTGTGCCATATTTATATTGACAATTTGAGCCATAGAGACAAGCTATAAATTTTTAGGCAAAATATTTACAAATGAAAAATGTATTTTTTTGTTTTTGTTTGTTTTTTTAAATTAAAACCTATAGACGCCAGTTAAATGAATTGGAAAGTGAAATTCATATTCTAAAGAAAGAATTGTGCTCTCGCAATAGTTTAATAACTGAATTAGAGGATAAGCTGACCTCACAGCAAGTGCATAATACATGCTTGAAACAAAAATTGGAAGAATCGTTGGATGAGCAACGTCTATTGGAAACCGATTTAACCGCACGCAAAGAGTTGTGTAAAAAATTGGATATAGAGAAAGATAAGCTAAATGCTGAGCTAAACGAATTAAACGATGTACGGAAAAATGTAAGTTTTTAAGATCAAACATTATTTGCAATTTTGCATAGAGAGGCAGGCGCCAATGTGTAGGAGTAATCTAATTATAATTTTCATATTTAGTTGGAAGCAGAAAATGAGAAGTTAAGACTAGAGATCGAAAGGACTGAGAAAAATAAAAGAATATCATCCGAGACGTTGGAGGAACTATTGAGTAAAACCCGTCATGACTTGGAGGAACAAATCAAAATGGATAGTAAATTAAGTCAGGAATTATTGCGTTTGAAAGAAAGAAATGAAGAATTATTGGTAATTTTTAATTACTGTAAATATATATATATATATAGCATTTGTTTTGCGTAATATTTTTCTTCTCTAGATGGAACTTGATGTCGAACGACAGAAACGGCAACAGCATGAGACTTTAATGCGCGAATATCGAATACAAAATCAGGAGTTACGTCATACCCTTACCGATGATCGTTTTCATCAGGCCCGTTCTCGCGAGCAAAGTCCACGCTTTCATACGAAAACCTTGTGACATGGAAAAATAATAATTTTCTGTTTAACTATAGTTGCTTTTATTTCGTTAAAATTTCACAAAAAAGTTAAAATTGAAAATACAAAAATATAATTCTCAATTCTAAATTCATTTACAAAATATGTGAAAGTTAGTTTAATTTCTCGACTGCGACTACTACATTCATGCAATCGACAATACTTTTTATTCAAAGCAAAAAAAAAAAAAAAAAAAAAAAAAAAAAAACAAAAATCTTTGCCTTTTGTCTTTGCAAATTGACAGGCTTGACCTTTGCCCTTGTAACAATTGCCCTCCAGGGTACGTATATAGGCATCATACATGCAAGGGCAATGTGTAAAAAGAGGGCACTTGATCATCTAAACCGGTATGGTTATGGGGCCAAAAAATCGTAGCGACAGACACGGATCGCCAAGTTGGATTTAATGCACCCTAAGAAGTAAAAGAAAAAATTTTTACATTTTATCGATCGCTGTAGATTTGGTTAGATATATTAACCCTTTGCACTCGAGGGCTCCGCAATGGAACCATTTAAAATTGATCTTCAAACTCGAGGGCTCCGCTACGGCGACATTGTAAATAATTTGCAGTTCTTAATATAAAAACAAAATCAAATCGTAAAAACTAGTATTCGGGTGTTTTGTTGATGGTGACAAATGACGGTCGCGGTTCGCGGATTGTAATACGAATGAAAAACAACTTCGAATGCAAAGGGTTAAAGCAGCGCTAGTTTCTTTGAATATAATTCAACTGTTGTACTAACATTGAAAAGCTATATTGATTTACGAGACCCTCATACTTTAACTTCAGCTACAACTCATACTAACTACTAATTTACTCACAAAACTCAGCATCTTCGCAAAAGTTGAAAAGTTTTCGCACCGCTCATTTAGACAGATACCGCGTTCCGATCAGCTTGTTCAACTAAAAATGACACTTTATTTTAATGAACATATAAAAAGAAAATACGTTTTTTTCTTACCTATCTTTTGTCGATCTTTTACTTAGGTCTCTTTGTAGGATATCTCTATTTGTAGTTTTCTGTAGTTCTGCGGGCTCTCCTCGATTACAGTAGCGTATTGCTCACTTTGAAATTAACTTGGATTACGTGAAGAACAATCTTCGTAACTTATGGGAATGGGATAAATGTTGTTTTACGCTGGTCAACACTCCTCCAATTGTCATATGTTTTGTCCTCACGACATTGTTGTTCGTTAATAAAGTTATTTTGATCATTAGCTGATAGTGTTCTCATATTATTCTCTGTTTTCTATATTATCTTTTGGGTATTGCGGGAAATCTTCAATATTTTGACGACTCTGCATCGCAATCTTCATTGGGATAGCAGGCAGGGTTGTAGTCGTTGAATTGCGTTTACTTATTCCGTACATCTGGCTTTCCATGTTGTAATCTTTACATTGTCTTCACGCTTTGGAGTTCCATTGCCGTTACTGCTTTCCAAGTTATTCTGAACAATATTAGAAATGAAGATTCCCTCGACTGACCGATGTCGCTGGATTTGATGCAAATGAATTCCGTCGATTTAATTTTAGTGGTACTCAAATCGTTAGTTCGGTAAATTGATACACTTCAAGTCTTCTCGGCTAGCTCATGTGAATGCTTAAAGTCTTTACAGCCTTTTTCAGTCAATTTATTTGAAGATTTTTGATGGCCTAGTGTACCACGATCTGTTTCAATTGACGTGATGGAGGAGTTAATCTGCGAATCTGCAGTGCGAACGGGTGGTCGAAAAAGTGGAGCGATCTGAACCATTTTCAAACGCATTTGTCCTTGGGCCAGAGCACGCCGGTGCACTAAATTTCATCAAAATAGCTCAAAAATTGCGACCTGTAGGTTGTACACAAAAATACATGGACGGACAACAGACGAACAGACAAGCTTAGATCCATTCAGAAGTTGATTTTGAAGCGATTGGTGTAATAAAAGATGAGCATATCGCATAGATGATGACGTATATCCGCACAAACTTAATGTACCCTGTAATACAAGTAACGTACGATATAATGAATAAGTAAATGAATAAATTATGCGTACCAAGAGCTTCGTTTAACGTGATTATTAATATATTTTCACCAAACGTCAAAGTTCGTGCAATGGAAAGTCTGAGAATTTTTTATGCTAGATTTTCTTCACATAATATAACCAATTTCGGTGGCTAACGACATTATTTCCTGAGCAGACGAAGGAAGAAATTAAAAGCATCGAAATCAGAAAAATGGAGGCGATTACAAGTGGCAACCAATGTTTCGTCATTTGATCCTGCCACTAACCGCATACCTTCACGAATCACGGTTTCAAAAAGTGAGTTTCTTCCACGGCTTCTTCTCCGGTATCTTCTTAAAAGCAGTTCTCTAAGAGAACGGCCCAAACTCAATGCAAAGATAATCATATACCGAAGTTAAGTTTGGGGCAATCACGCAGTCGCACTCGTTCATTCAACGCTTCAATACTTAGTTGTACGGTTAAGGTGATGAGTTAAACGAGTGCACATAAAATTACCATAACCGAATATGAGTTCCACTAAATCCTTTGGATAACTTGCAAATAATTTTGTATGAAAAGTCCAGTAACTAAATAAGACACTTTCATAAATGAGAAGTCAGGCATGAATTAAAATTAAATTAGTTTGAATATCGAGAGCCGGGATCGCATAGGGTTTTCCTTGCTTTTTTAAACATTACATAAGAAAATTAACTTGAACGAACTTGCTTCGTACGAAGTTTAAAACATCTTTTTACAGAATTGTTTCCAGTTGGTCGTTCGTTATGCTCCATTTGAAAAGTTACAGCCAAAGATGAAATTTCATGTAATCTGAACGCGAAGGAGTAACCCTGACTATCCTTCCTAATCGTATGTATATATGAAAATTATTTCATCAATAATAAATTGAAATAAAACAAATAAGAAAATTATATTCGGCCGAGACCGAGACCGAGTCCGAGTCCGAGTCTTTTAAACCTATCGTCATGTAATACTGATCAATATCTAGTAACCTGAAGATTTTGTATGGTCTCTGAAGTTTCTCTCTGTCTTGGTGCTGCAAACGTTTTGATAAATGCATGGAGTTTTAATATTATATATAATATTGAATAGGCGTGGCCGGTTTGTACAGGCACTGCAGGACCACCCGTAGAATCTAAATACAAATTTATATCTGTTGCCGTTGATAAGTAACGAGCACATTATCAAATTTGTCTTGTTTTTGAAAATAGATGTGATATCAGATTACGTTGCACTGTGAATATGTCCTTTGATCGATTTGCCTCAATTTCGGTACCACTGCGCATACAAAAACTTGCAATCTTTGTGCCAAAATTGATGCTGTTCCGTGCATTTTTGCGGCATTACACGGACAGATACTCAAACAGGCGGATAGGCGGACAGACGGACATGCTTAAATCGATTTATTATTCATATACTTTATTTATGGGGCTGCCTTCTAGGTGTTGCAAACGTTTTGACAAACTAGTGATGATGGATGCAATAATAAAAGTGCACTTTTAGTCTTTAGTTAAAAAATAAACCTTTAATAAACAATATATTTTCTTTCATTTTATAATTTATAAAAATTAACAAAAAAAGAAAAATCAACAACAACAAGAAAAAATAATTCTATATAACGAAATAAATATCACAATTAAATTTCTGTAGGAAAAAAATTTCAAAATATACACAAAATATTTTACAAATATTATAATTAATTAAAATATAATAATTAATTTGAACAAGAATCCGGTTTATTCATTCAATAGCATTGGGTTTAGATTATAATTATTTTATGTCAACGAGAATTATTATT
Source organism: Glossina fuscipes (assembly GCF_014805625.2). NCBI lineage: Eukaryota > Metazoa > Arthropoda > Insecta > Diptera > Glossinidae > Glossina > Glossina fuscipes. The sequence goes on along the minus strand of NW_023998415.1, from coordinate 14,340,338 downwards.
TATTTACCTAAACCAATAGGTAGACGCAAGGATAAGTACATAGCGGTATCAAAGACATATTCCAAAGAGCGCAAATTACATTTTTTTTTAATTTTTATTATGATTTTTTTTTTTTTTTTTTATCAATTTTATTAATTTTATTATGAAACACAACAGGTGACGATTGCCTGTCTGTCTGGCATATTATTTAGCATTTAAAGGTAAAAATAATATCAGTTTTATTATTATTAGCTTTTATAAAACAAATTTAAAAAATGTCTATTAAGCTTTTTGTACATTGAGGTAACTATGTGTATGTGTATAAATTTAGCTACATTTATGTTATTTGAATTAAAATAATTACAATTTTTTCTATGCCCACCACTGAGAAGCATTTTTATTTTTTGTTTTTGTTTTAATTGGTTTTTTTATTTTTATTTTTTTTTTTGTTTTCTTTTTATGCTATTACACAGAAACATCACGTTAGGCTAACATCCAGAAATGCAAAGGAAAGACATATCTCAGATCCAATATAAAAATTATTATCAATATATGATTCGGAATTGATGTAATCTTTTTTTCCTTCTCTTGTTGGCACGCTATTAAGAAAGAGAATTGACGCTTGCACTCCGTACATTCAAAAATTAAAATTCACTTATATTAAAATATTGTAAAATAATCTTTCAGAAAAAAGATTCTTTCAAACATTTCAATAAATCATCATCGACCTCGAATCGAAGATCCTTATGAAATTTGCACCGGACATTTCTAAATGCTAAACAAAGTGGTGGGTATACAAGATTCACGTGCACGCGAACATAAATATTCTATTTTTACTACAATCAAATTATTGTATAACAATATATTATATATTTTCTCTTTAATATTGTGTCTAAAGTGATTAGCTTCTACCTAAAAATGTCTTTCAATTTGTTTGATTTCTATACCCAACACCACTTGTACAGTACAGTAGTAGTAGTAGTATATTAAGTTTTTATGAACGTATGTAACACTTAGAAAGACTTGAGGGCGACTCCATCTTTTAGTATACCAATCTAGATCTAGAATCGCTTGTAAGCTTGTTTGTTCGTTTGATGTCTGTCCATGTAATTTTGTGTTCAAAACACAGGACGCAATTTTTCACATATTTCGATGGGATTTGGCATACAAATGGGCTTTGACGCAAGATTGAATGCTATTGAAAATGGTTCAAATCGGTCCGCTTTTTCGAACCCTCACCATATACCCACTTTTCGTTGTTTTCGTCAGAAAAAATTACAATTTTTAGAATTTTGATAGTAAAATTGCTTAGTAAGGGCATATCGGCATTTTAAATTGCTGGGAAAACTTAGGATCGGATGAGATAATTTTTTGAACTTCCTATCATATAAACGTAAAAAGAGCTAATTTTCAATATTTCGTTAGGAAAATTTGTGCACAATCATAATTTGACATAGTAATCGACCTTACTGAATTTGGACCACATAGGCCTAGTTTTTGCATCTCGATCCATATAAGGCTTTTAATGAAAAATAAGGCTTTATATGCCAGAAAAGGTCTAATTTTTAATATTTTATGATAAAAATTTGTCCTTAGTAAATCAATCATAGGGAATTTGAATCGTATAAATTTATTTTTTAGATCGCAACAGATATAGGGGCTCTGATGAAAAGCAAACACTTCCATGGCGACGAAATTTAATTTGTAGTTTTTTTATGATCAACGCAAGTCGAAAAGTACTAAAATCTTTGATAGGCAAACTGAATTTACTGGATTTGAACAACGTTAGTTAAAGTTTTTTGCTTTCTGCAATTTGTGGGCTGTCTCCTATGAAAATCATGGCTTTACATAAAAATAATATATAATTTATGGTGTATTGTCATGATGAATGAATGAATGTCTGGATTAAGCGAAGTGGTGTAGGGTGTCTAAAAGTCGGCTTTGCCTAACCATAGTGTTTTTACTTCATTTTTCAATGAATGAATATTCTTCCGTTGTCTTAATAAGGGAATATATAATGAATATTTGAAATTGATTTGATAAAGGCAAGGAGGGCTTATTTTAAACGCTATTTACTTTAAAAAAAAAATTTTATAGTATATTAACGAATTGCATCGAAAAATTTATTAATTGTGCGATATTTGTTAAATCTAGGGAGGCACACAGAAACAGAAAGAAAGAAAGAAAGAAAGAAAGAAAGAGAGAAAGAGAGAGAGAGAGAGAGAGGAGAGGAGAGAGAGAGAGAGAGAGGAGAGGAGAGAGGGAGAGAGAGAGAGAGAGATTTTTTATGCTGCCTTAGCTTAAGTAAAGTTGAAAAATTCTAGTAAGAAAACATTTGCTCGAGATTGTTTGGATATTTTTCTTAATTTCTACATAAACAGTGCTTTTCACTTAAATTACCAGATTATACCCAACAGCGATAACCAAATAAATTATAGAAATTGTTAATAATTTAAAACAATGTTTATACTGTTCTTTTCCTTTTTTTTTTTTTTTTTTTTTTTGATTTTGAGAAGGATTTCTCAAAAAACTAAATTATAATATATATAATACTTTACACGGAAACAGGTGCGAATTCCACAGTCATTTCCTCTTGTCACGCATTTATGTACAAAAACAAATTGTCGAGAGAGCGAATAGTATTTTAAAAATTCTTATACTCGAACTCATCATTACGTCATTGGTGATAGTTTTAAAACTTAAAAGATTTTCCTTCATCAGTTCATTAATTTATCAAAACTGTAATCGATTATAATCATAGGGAAGAGATAAAATTTAAACTACATATCTTCTACTATTGCATGAGATGATACACATATATATAAAAAGAGGAAAGAAAGAAAGGAATTAGTCCTCGCAGACATATTTACATAAACATAATACTTTTGCTTATAAATATAATTGAAACGCATTGTCGCCACGTCATTATGTATGTATGACGCTGCATAAATTTATATTAGATATTTTATCTAATATAAGTGACTTTATAGCTTCTTTCGTAAATTCAACGGATTCGAATGAAAACATGAACATCCGTCAATCTGCCTTACGATCTTGTAGCGATAAAACAGCATTTCCGATAAATTGTTACTTCAATATTTCAAACTGCAATTGAAACTCATCGAGTGCTTACAGAATCTAATGAGAAATAGACAAAAGGACGAAAGAAGAACGAGATCCGTGTAGGTAGACGTTAACGTTACCGGCCAGTTATAACGTAGTATCAACTTGTGAAACCTATTCTGACAGGCAATAACAATTCATATTTGACAAGCCAATCTCGTGATGTCTCCTGTGCATGTCGGAGTTAGAGAGGAATGGGAGCGTATAGTTACAAGCAGAAGAGTAAATGATATTTGTGTACGTTCGACTTGGGAGTGAGAACATCTAGTGCGGCGGTAGAGACCAATTCAACTAAGTTGTTGTAATAACGCGGTTAGGTACGATTCAACGATGAATTGCGTTAATGTTTATCGTGGAGTGTATAAGCTATGCCAGAGCAAGCGAGAAAGTCGATTAGGGTAGTATTAGAGGATCAAATCTTTATCATATTTATAGAGTGCTTGCCACAGAGCTTTAAGCACAGGACAGTTTACGCGATCACTCAAACAGGTCGCAGGGTTATTTTCTTATGCATAACTCTGAACTGTTTCGTTCTCTAACCTTGGTGGGATATGAACGATGTAAACCGTGCGGATACCATGTTGTTTGTTGCCGCCTCCGTAAAAAACCCAAGCCTTTGATTGCTTCTTTTGATAGTTCGAATGCATGTTACAATTGAATGAAAAAAAGCCAATGTTCGTGAAACCAAAATACACGATTATAAGATGCGCAAGGAAACGCTTTAATCACTTAAATCGGGTAAGAGATCCTATTACATCCAATAAAAATAAATGAAAATATTGCACTTTTTAATTATCATTCGTCCTAATCAAGTGAACACAATATAGCCAATCAAGGTCCAGTGATTTGATAAATATCATGACAACACAATATTCCACAATTGTTGCCCCGAAAAATGAAAGCAAATATGTGATCATGTTTTGAATAACAGATGTTTCCAAATTTTTACGTACGTGAATATGAATTACTCTTCGTTTAATAAAAACCGAATACCGATAGAAATTAATTCAAGTAGTTGGTTGAAAAGTGTACAAAAATTAAAAAATTTTACTTTTGTATTTATACATATTTGCATAGATTTAAGTAGGGTTTTTGATATCGTAAGGTAAAAAGATCTCTCATATAACGAATTAATATCGCCTTCTAGCTACGTTTACGAAAACTTACTAATAATCCAATTCATAAGTAGTAAGCATTAAGAAATTCGACTCAAGCCGAATAAATTTCACGCTATTTCACGCTTTTTGTTTCAGTTCTTACTTAACTTAATTTATAATTTTAAGTAAAATAGTTTTAGTTATTAGGAAGTAAGATGTCAGTATCGCGTTTTTAAGGGTTCTGAAATTACATTACTTGCTCTCTAAATCTTATTTACTGAATAATAATAAGTCTTACTTACTGCAATTGCAGACAATAGTCTACAAGAACATGAAATTTCCGTTCATTGATATAAAAATGAAAACTAACATCTTACAGATGATGTATAGAAACTTTTCGATTTTTGATTGTAGACGCAATAGCATTTTATTCTATTCGCTCTCCAGTAGTGATTTTATTTGTGCTTATTTCCCCAGTTAAGTCTCTACTGTATTGAACATACCGCCGATGAATCGCTATACTGATTATTTAATCTTCTTTTCATACCTTCCAAGTATATATCACGGCAGAATAAACCAGCAGCCAATGGAATGCTATAATATATAAAGCATAGTAGAGTATAGAAATCGTTTACATTTGGTGATCCATTGGATTACTTACGAATCGGTGCCTGCCCTAACGCGAGTTTTGAATAAAGCCCAAACAGGTTTATGATCCGAGGTGATTATGGACGGCACTGAATCGTAAAGTAAACACTGAACATGTGGTTGTGACGGTGAAGTCATACCAGGCAAAATACTTTGACGGCGTAAGGTTAGACCTTGAGTTTGACGATATTTATATAGAATACGATCTGTATATGCTGGTGCACGTTGCTTCGATGAGGTATCAAAGTGCTGAGTACCAGGATCATACTAAAATTATAAAACGATTTGTAAACCTAAGTAGTAATTGAATTGAATAAAGAAACGAATCACCTTATAAGTAGGTGGAAATGTTATGTTCGCCTCCATGAAACCACGAAATGCGGCACCATCAGCCAAAACCGATGATAGCTGGTCCGTGTGCATATAACCATGAGGTAGATGCGAGGGTAAAGGAAATTTTGTATTTTCTATCCATTCTAGCAATTTTTCTCTCGGTTCTCCTAAACGAAAATTTAAATCTCCGCACCAGAAAACATTATCAAAATTTTGAGTAACATCCTTGTTCTTATGCCTCAAGTTAAGATTTCTAGGCAAGTCAAGAGCGTGTATGATGCGTTTAACGTCGGATACACGCTCTTTGACCTTTTGCTGATGAGCGGTTAAGTGCGAGGTTACAAATAGCATGGAAGTACCGAAAAGGCAAAATGATATAGCTACAGCCCCTTTGGTGCGAAATGCTGAACCGGTACGCACCGACATGCTGGCATCTTCGGGAGCCGAGCAATACCATATTAAATCGCGGCGCATATAAATCGCTAAATGCAATGTACCTAAAGTGGTAGAGTGGAAAAGCACATGAGAAGGCCCAAGAGTCTCCTGTATAGTAACTTCCCATTCAAAACGATCAGGACTAGATTCTTGAGTGCCAATAGCTGCAATATCGGGTACATGTTCGACCGAGGCTGGTAACACGAAATCGTTCATTTGCCTGAAATGTAGCGCAAAAGTAAAAACATGTTATTACCAAAATTCTCTAAGGCTCTCTTTTTTAAAAATCACTTAGGTGGACTTTGACCGTTCATATTCCACGTGCCCACAAATATGGTTACATCTTTATTAGGCAATACTTTGCACAATTCACTGGGACCTAATAATGATGACGAGCCCAGACGACCGTCAAGAAGACTTCTGTGTAAATATTAGAGAATTTCGTTAAACTTATGAAATTGCCAGAGAAATTTACTTACCTTTCTCGTGCTTTTTCTGTCGGTATTAAACTTAGGACTTGTGCAGCCATTAAGGCCTGCCGCGCCAAACCCGAACTGGAACCCTGTCTTTGCACTTGGATATTCTCATGTGAAAAGAAGCGAAATGGTTGATGATCTTCTTCTTGACTTAGCTGTAACACCTCGATAGGATGAGCAGCTATATTCGGTGAGGACATGTGCTGCGGAGTGGTGGCTCGTTTAACATGCGATTCTGTTTCCAATGGAAATTCTTTGCCCGGTGGATATAATTTTAACCGTAATCTTGATCGACAATCCGAGACATCCATAGGACGTATAGGGCTACTAATACCCATAATGATTTTATTAACATTCGGCGAGGTACTGCACCCGCTAGCGCCACCAGTGTTCGATATTAATAAATCATTGGGTATACTTTTTACCGAATTACATGACGGCGAAATACGATTGTGTTCATCATCGGCAAATAGTGAAGGTTTCGCCGTGACCGGACTTTGCGGTGCGCTGGCGCATTCGGATAGTTGGTTACCAATTGCTTGCAAGCAAGCGTAATTTGGATTCATTATTGAAGAGTTCATAGACAAAGAAGTACTCTCTATAGTGTTCCAATTTAACGACAGATTCTCTTTTCTATTTGCTTGACCAGCAATTTGATTGGCATTATAACGTACTGTCACCGGTGGTGCAATCGGCTTTTTTTCCGCTTTACAACACAAACTAAATTGATGGCTAAAGCGATTATGATTCGGAGATTTGTGTTTTGAAGTTTTTCGCAAAACCACACTATCACCCATACTTCCGCCGCTACCGCCACCATCACTTTGTGAGCCATCACCATTATAACGCGTTACATGATCCCTACTTTTACTCGTTCTAATTTTACGATGAAAATTTATCAAACCGCTGCTATGAGACTTCTCAACGCATACTATCTCACTATGCATATTAATGGATTTAACATTTGCCGGCAAAGTTTGACTTTTTGGCTTTGGGATACCGTTTTCAGATACTGGCTGGTTATGCTCCATATTATTGAGATGACATTTAGCAAATCGTGTATCATTTATTTGCTCTTTTTGCATAAGATCATTTTGCAATTGTGGCTCAACTTTGGTGGAACGCTTAGATAAAAGGCCCAATATCCCGCTACCCGGCTTTTGACTATGCTTTGGACTAGAATTAGCACTAAATAAGCGCTCTTCACTGTTATCGCCTTGCATGATGCAAGATAATTTTTAATATTGTTTCCCCTCTTTTACTTCCACTTTCTGCTTTTAATACCTTCAGCCGCGATTGAAAGAATACAGCATACTTTTTGGAAACGTTAATATGGAAACACTGTTGCATATATCCAAGAGAATGTAAGCAATATGTAATAAAACCGTTTTACGAGATAGAATTTGACTCTTGCTCTGTGAAATAATTTTCAAATAAAAAAATATATACAAATAAAAAATCCATCTAAAATTTTGCGCTTGATTTTTTGCAAATATTCGCGACAAGTGATCATAAGAAAATCGAATCGACCTATTAGCGATTTTTTGCTGTTACAAAAATAAGAAAAAGAAAAATTTTTTTGAAAAATTTTTTGCGCTAAGATAAACTAAACGAGATAGATAATTTACTGAATTTATTGTGAAAAAAAAAAGAAAAAAAAATGGATAATTTTCTAGTGTAGATAAAGTTACGATCGATATAAGGCGCCGTGATTAAGACGCTCTATTGTGCTGATGTATGCGTTTGCATGTTGACAAAAAAATTGGAGGAAGCTAAGGAAAGAAGCAGCGGCAGCGGCATCGGCAGCATTCGTCCAGCGTACGATTCATTTCACTCAATCTACAACATCACTTATTCACACACAATCTGAGAATTATGGTTTAGGCACAAGGCCGCCTCATCTCGTACGGGAGCGGTTATCTAAAATTCCCCTACACAGGCGAAGCTTACGCCCGCAATAGAAGTGCGTACACTTCGTTTCAAATTAAACTAAAAATAACTCTTTGCCTAGAAGAATAGAAGTTAGCGATAATTTATACCAAGAGTTATCTAACATAGAAATTACATAATCGAAAACAATTGTCTCGAATGCATCTATGGCAAATTTAATTGCCGCTAATTCTTCGCTTAACAAAATCTACATTGTCTACATTCCGTCGTCGAATTTCGTGAAATTCGCGACCTTTTAATCACAAGTTGTTCCATTCCACGTAATTGTAATATTTCAGACTCTGTCATTAACAATTTATTCATGTTTCATATAATATTGTTAATTTATAGTCTGCAATCAGTTCAGCCTTTGCTGAAGGCTCATATTGTCATTGCTTGTATTCTGGATATAATAATATCAACTTTTGATTATATTAACATGAAAATCTATTCGAAAAAAGTCTAATCTACTCTTTTTGATCCTTTCTATCTGATTCCGTAATTATATGACCTTTATCTTTATAAGAATATGTTCATTAGCCACGATGAAGATGTCGTCCATAGGAGATCTTCCAAAGGTGCTTCTCAGAGCTCTCTCTTTATTTTTTGATTTTTAAATTGCTTCCTAACAATATCTCTCGCTTTTGGGCTATGCTGGTGATATTATCATTTTCAATTCTCATTTTCATCCGCCATTGATATTGTCTCTCTCGACGTGAGTCGCCTCTGCTCACACTTTCAATTAATAAGACTAACTGCGTGGAAAAACTAGAGAGACTCTATCACTCCACTTCTCATGTATATGGTTCGACTATATCCTTTGTCATGCACCCCGTAATCCTGACACAACCTTCTATCGAGCTTTACAGTTGTGTAATAAATTTTGTACTGCTGTCGTTGGATTAGATTTCCTTGGTTTTTTTTCGGGACGAATATTAATTTGATTATATTTTTCCAAAACTTATGCGTTATCAATAGCACTAGCTTTGAGCTCATGTGCATGTGTATGCATGTAGCATTTCGATTTTCACGGCTCGGTAAAAATGTTTGCTTGGCCTGATCGGTGTGTATTTTCTATGGTATTTGTGTTATTGTAATTTTTTTCTGGTACTTTAGACAGTAGGACGACTAATTCCAATTAGTTTTGCTATTTCTTCGTACGATTTCTCCTCACTTCTATCTAACTCATATAATCATATTTCACTAACCCCTTGAGAAATTGCTTTGCCTTTTTGTACATTTTGTAATATTTTAAGGGAACTAAAAAAAAAACAAATTCATTTTTTTTGATAAATTGTTATATTATTTAAATGTACGACAAGAAAACAAGTATAAGAACTAAGTACGATTAAGTAAAGGTGTTTCTTTCCGAAGCTTCTTGTGATACGTTTTTGCTGTGTGTACACTTGTGTTTCTATGGAACAAAACTTTATCTTAAGTTAAAAAGAAAAATCTTAAAATGAAATAAATTTTTTGCCGCCGAACCCATTTTCTAAAGTTTGAATAAAAATTTTACACTACTTTGTTTGTGTGTTCTTTATACCCTACACTTCTTGCGGTATAAGAGCATATTACATATGTGCAGATGAAATTGAGATGCACACCCAACCTTTATTAGGCCGATCGATTTAGAATCAGTTTTTGTATCGATTTAATTTCCCGTCCGTCTATCTGTCCGTCTTGATTATTGTTATTCCTTCTGCAGGCCGGATACGTTTAATGTATCTTGATGAAATTTGGTACGCAACACCGTACCAACACCGTTGATGGTTCGGATGTGACGCCTTATTTCAAAAAGTAACTGTTTTAACCGAAGTGAGGTAGGGTATATAATGGTGGAGCGTGGATAATGTAATGGTTTTACTTGTTTTATTTAAATTATAACACATTATTATTATTACTCGCATATAAAATTTTGTTCAATTACATGACGTAAACGTTATCTAACTACCTATTAAATGCGCATATTAGATTTAGTTACAAGTTCATCATGTTGCAAGCTTCTAACTGCTTGTTTTCTGCTTTTTATACCCAGAAGTATATTCATTTTGGTGAAACGTCTTCAACGCGCAGGAGGAAGCTTCAGAGATCCCACAAACCGTTTGTCTGTCTGCCTATCGATGTAATCTCTATGGTAAACGATTTACTTAAAATTTGCAAGAAACATTGGAAGCTCTTGCGCGCAGGTTGATATTGAAGTGGAGTGAGCCAAATCGGTCGAAGGACGTCTCTACACTGTACGACAAAAACTGAGAACATCTCTTTGTTTCAAAAGAAATAAAAAATTGAGTTTTTGCCCATTACTCCTGAACTATAGCAGATAAATGTCCGAAAATAGGAACACGCATTTTATGGGCGATGCTGTAGGTTCCTGCAGAAGAGTGGACAAAACGGTCACGGCTACCCTATATTATAGTGTATGAAAATTTAATTTTTCCGATCTTTCCATTAGTCTGTCTATCTGTCTGTCTGTGGTAAACATTCTCACGATAGTGAAAATAGAAAATATCGCCCGCAAATTGACAAAAGCATTTTGAAGTGACTTAAGCTCTTCACACAACATGCCTACAACTTTTATATTCAAAATAGGGAAAAACAGCCGCGCCCACTCATTATTATAGAGCATGAAAATGTATTTCTTTCGCGTTTTTTTTGATTTTTTTAGGATAACGATCATGGGTATAAAGGATTCGGTCACGACTGAATATAATTTTCTTATTTGTTTTTTTTTTTTTTTTCTTTTCAATTTCTTTTAACATTCATTTCATTCATAATGAAATTGCTCTGATTTTTGTGAAATCCCGAGCGACAGACAATCAAAAATCGCATTAGATATATAAGACATATTTTCAGTGATCGTAAAACTCTTATCCAATTTAAGTCTGACCTGTTCATTCATCTGACTCTCTCTTACTCCATATAGAAGAAATTGAACTGGACATATATCTGGAATATCTATTTGACTTATGACCTATGGGAAAGTATTAAATTATGATTTGACTACTAAAAGGCGAATGCAAAAAAATGATTGCGATTATCGAACTGGCGTATCCCCCACCTAAAAAATGCATTACCCCTTACCCTGCGTTGAGCGTCAATTTGTTGGCATAAAACGGAACAAAATTTTCTCACATGTTTTTTGTTTTTTTATTTTTTTTAGTATTCATAAAACATGTGAGCATGAGTTTTCATATAATATTAAAATCAAAAGCAAAGTCACGCGTAACTAGTTTAAGAACTCATGTGAATTTCTCTCTTTCTGTTTACTTACTTATACTGTTTTTTTCTTTTCGGTTGCTTTTAAATTTCATATAAACACAAATAAATTGACATTTGTGGTGCAGTGGCGTAACAGGTGCTGTCAACCTAACCATAACTGTATTCTGGGCATTTTCATACACACATCTGGTGATAGCATTGTTTATGCAATTCGCCAGACATGATGCTTAAATATTGATGACGTTTTACTATAATTATTTCTTGGCTTGAGTTCATATATTCGCAATGTCTATAATTCTTTCTTTTTTTTTTTTTTTTTTTTTTTTTGTTAATTATTTCGGGTTTAGCTTGCTTTAGCTGTGTGGGGCTATATATTACAAAAGTATTCGTAATAGCTAAAAAATAATGCTGATATTGAATCATTGCAAGTAAAATATTTTCTAGATATTTATCTAGTTAATCGATTAAACTCGCTTATAATGTTGGTACAAATATTTTCCACCTTCTACACAAAAACATATATTCAACTTTTATACTTAACTCTCAACTTTTATCAAATCAATATAAAGAAAAAAAGAAAAAGTAGCAGAAGGTGAGCATCGATTCGCAATTTCCTGAAACACTTTATTCACACTATATTCACACTTTTGCAGCTTGTATTTCGAAGAAGTGTAGAATATGACACGAAATTCTGGGAAAAATGGTCTAAACAAATACAACATAAATGGACTTAAAACGTTTATATACATATATACTGTATAACATATGACATATGACATATGACATATCATAATAATATATAACATAAGACGAGGACGGAGTATGTTGTGAATAAAAAATTGATCTTTCTTGATTAGACCGCAAACTTATTGATTTATGTGATACATATATGCAGACAGTAATGTAATAACATAGTCATATTAAATATCCTGCACCAAATTGCCTAATATTTTATATAGTTATATGCGTTTTACGAAGAATACTCGGATATCAAACCATTTTCAATACTCTTCCTCGCTGGGTCAAAGCGAGCCACTGTACGAAATTTCAATAAAAATATTTAGAAAATTAAGACATATAGGTCAATCATAAAACAGTCATCACGCAGTCAGACGGAGAGACGGACTTAAACCGATTAAAGATGATGAAAACCTGACATGCATTTATAACAAACGATGGCAGATATAAAAATCTTCTAAAAACAAAGTTGTCCAACATCTTAATTTTTAAACGATCCGTTTGTCAATTTTCGCAAGAAACGTATTTATAATAAACTGATAGTTTGTATACAAAAGCAAAGCGAAATGAAAGCAAAGTCGTGTAAATGTAGTAGCACGTAAATCGAGAGATACATGCGTACGTATGTACTAAATTCAATACGAAACAGATTTTGAAAATAAAACCGATTTGATAATGGCCTCAATGAACGTTTTCGAAAAAGTTTTTAAAGTTTAATAGCAAACCCATAAAGCATTTGCTGAAGTCAAATAAAGCAACCACCATGCAAACTGAAGCCCTGGTTATAATTACTTACTTTAACATGCAGACCAGCTTTAGAGAATAACGTCCTCCAAGCCAGGATTTAAAAAAAAAAAAAAGAATTTTATTACTATCTTTATTATACCTATGGCGTAAGGACGAGGGGTATATTGACTTTATCAAAACGTTTGCAAGCTTCAGTGCCCCCACAAGGTACATATATCCTTGATTAGCAACAAATTCTAAAACGATATAACCATGTCCGTCTATCTGTCTGTCTATCTCGCTCTCCGCCCGCCTGTATAATGTTGTAAACATTTTCCTGGACGCAAAAATGAAGCTTCCGACTTCAACTTTGGCAGAAACATTAGAAGTTCTTGCACGCAGGATGATATTGAAATGGTAAAATACGATCGAAGAGCACGGCTACAGCACTGTATGATGCGAGGACACTTCTGTTTTTCCCCAAGCAATAAAAAGTTGATTCTTTGCTCATAAACTATTCCAGGCAAAAATTTGACCATGTATCCTATAAGCAACGCTGTACAAAAATTGAGAAAAACGGGGCACGCCTACTTAATTTTATAGTGTGTCATATTTAACGCACAGAAGAAACGTTCTGAAACTCTAGAAAGTTGTTAAATTCTTAGTCAGTTTGAAATTTAGCATGCACCTAAGCATGTCCGTCCATTCATTTGTCCACCTGTCCGTCTGACGAACTGTGTTAAGCATTCTCCCGTTCGCAGCAATGAAAATATCGCTTACAAATTTGGAAAGGAAATTAAAAATAAACCACCACGCCCATACGTCTATATAACAGAGAGCGTCAGCATCTGGGTTTTCTGTATTCTTTGCTTGTTACTCTTAAAGTACAATACATGCACCATGCAAATTTCTACTTACATTTTACAAATAAGGTAAATCAGCCGCGCCCACTCAATATTATAGGGTGTGAAAATCTAGTTTTTTTTCCCCTTATTTTTAGGATATAAAAGATTCGGTCACGACCGAATATAATTTTCTTACTTGTTAGCTTATATGTATGTTACTATAGTGGCCACCACGGCGTATGAAAACTTTATCACATTCTATATAAGCAACTGTTCGAAATTCTTTCTATTCGTACGAGTTATTAATCGAAACAAATCCCAAATTACGCTCAAACAATAAGAAAATTATTCTTATCAAGTTTTTATTTCGTGCCCTTCTTTTACTAAGTATCTACTGCATGTATCGTGAACATATAATATTATATATATATTTATATATATGTATAAATAAAATGAATACATTATTTTCATAAAAATAAATTGTCTTGGGTTGTTATTATACAATGCAATTTTCATATAAGTACCCAGATGTTGTATTTATACAAAATGTTCATTTAATCTATACACAATAAAATGAAAAAAATCGATAATATTTTTGTAAATTAGTATCTAGGAATAATAAATAAAATGAAGAAAAAAAAAATGTCAATAAAATGCAACAAATTGCAATGACACCACACTCCTATTCTTAACTGAAAACAAGCAACAAAAGTATTCACCTTAGGGTGAATCTTCGATATAGAGCAACTTGTTGTATGACTTTGTATGATTGCGGATGTACATAAAAACTTCAAATGTACGCTATGAACTTTATTAAAGCAACCTACAATTCGATCTTTTTCTTTTTTAAATCTATTCCGTTCTGTTTTCGCGAATAGCTTTCCGTATACGATGCATAACACTGAGGTAATGTTTCTTGCTAAGTGTAAGAGATACGGCGGAAGGAATTCATAATGCAGAACACCACGATAATCCGGGAAAACCGTTAATATAATTCTGATTTTTGAGCGATTTGACGCAGACGTGAAGTATCTCTTATGCTCGATATGATCGCGCAATTTTGACGCGAATAGTTGTCTTACTTTTTGGGTACAGTATTATATGCCAAAGGGCATCTTCATTGCGGTGGGAGACCTGCGGTAAAGTTAAATCGATTCAAGCTCCTAACTTGATCAAGCGAATACACAACTACGCAACAATATATTATAGGAATGATATATGATCTGAGAAGAGAGAAAATACTACCTACACTGTGACGATCAATGATGGGGCAATGCTAGCTAGCCCGTCACTATACTTGCGTGTTATCATTCGAATTTATTGCAATTATGACTTTGCTGCTCTCTAACCGAAAACCGGAGTTAGTTAACTACTTTCTAATAATATATATATATATATATATATATATATATATGCGTAAATATAACATATATAGAAAAACTTTTTATACCCTAAGGGTTAAATAAGAAAACATTAAATGGTTGCTAGGTGGTGATAATCATGATAAAGAAAGGGCACAAGTTTACAAAGAGTAGAATAATAAAACAGTGACTCACTCAAATCTATGGCAGGTGAGGTACGTTAACAATAAAAGAAATTAATTGTTTGAATGATAATTGCTCGCATATTTGGCGCCAATAGGACGCAATGTTATTTCCGTTATTTCTATCACATATTTCTTCATTCACAATTTATCTCTCAATTATCGGCACACATTCGCACACATTCCGCAAACTTGAAATAGTGAAACTGCAAAATAAGTATAAATTTTTATCAGTTCTCAGATGTCACAAAGCACACATATATATAATTAAGAGATTCATGTCCTAACTCTCGTTTACATATGTCTGTGCCATCATAACGCATGGATGCAAAATAGTTAAGCCTTCATTTCACTTCTAAATATATTCAAAATTTAGAAGCTTATTGTTGAAATGCCATATGGTCGCGTAATCTTTCGCTCAGCTACTCAGAGGTAGAAGAGGTATGTGATCATTGTTTTGGAACCTAATTGGTGCGTATACTCAAGATTCGCCCTAAGGCATATGAAAATTTTTCCCAGTTGTGTTCATTTATGGCATTTTCGTTGGACATTGCATTTAATTTTTAATAACTTTTTTGTAGACCTGCAAAAGCACGCACATACACACAGAACTTTTAAATTTATCGTTTATATGGAAACGAGTTTTCCTTTTTGATATTAAAAAATTTCTTCTTACTTAAATTCAAACTTCGATAAACTTTTTAACTTTTTTTTTTGATGTTGACACTTCTTTTGCTATATTGATTTTTTTTTTGTTTTTTTTTTGTTTTTCTATAAAATTAATATAATTTTATTTTTTCATAAAATAGTTTTTATTCACTTATATAATTTATTTTTATTATAATTATTATTTCACACACACAAAATTGTTATTGTCTAATTGAGTTGTTCTTGCGAAGATTTATTTGCGATTTTTTTGGCCTTTCTTTTATAAAATTTGTGCTTTACGTTTTATTATACAATTTTTGTTTTTTGTTTTTTTTTTTAAATTTTTTTTATTTTTATTATTATTATGTGTGCTCACCGAAAAGTATTTACCGTAACTGCCATCCCATGAAAAAGCAAACAACAGATTTTCTTGACAAATTTTACAACGACAACAAAATAATCGACATGAATTTCCTTTTTGCCGTGGTCAAAAAATACACGAGACTCTTGAGACAATACAAATATTAAAAAAAATAAAATAAAATAAGGGGAAACGAACGATTTTCTCATTTTGAGAGAGAGACAGAGAGTATACGAGCGAGAGAGAGAGAGAGAAAGACAGAAAGAAAGAAAGAAAGAAAGAGAGAGAGAGAGAGAGAGAGGACACTTTTATTCTAAATAGAAAATATGACATTTTAGCGCATATATCGTAGAAAAGAAAATATTATGAATTGTGTTTCATTGTCTATCCATACCAAGAGATAGACTAAATGAAATTTAATTGCACTTGAGCTTTTATACCCTACGTCACCTGTAGTACAACATATATTAAGTTAATGCGGACATATTTAACATGAAGAAGGGCTTCAGATAGACCCATCGATCGACTTAGATAGATAGTTCTTTTGATGTCTGTCCATGTACTTTTGTATTCAACTCAAAGCACGCAAATTTTTGAGATATTTTCATGCAATTGGCAAACTGATGCGTTTTGACCCATGGACGAACGCAATTAAAAATGGGTTAAATTCGACCAGTTCCCCTATATCATTAGCTTATTTTCAGAAATATTATCATATGAATAACAGTAGGATGCTGTAGGGTACTTTAGGATATTTAATGGTCACACGTCCCTCACTATGTTTTTACTTGGTCTGAGTGTCGAATGAAAAGTTGTCCGATTATAGGAATGCTATGCAGTAACATATTCAAAAGTTACGAAATGCACTCAGTTGATAGAATTAATGAATAATTATTCATTTACATATGAAAATCTACTAAATCTGCTAAAAATTAACCGTTAAACTTAATTGATTCGTAGAAGTAAATCTTATGCAAATTATTATTAATGCCTATTACAAAGTATATAAAGGAAAATGAAAAGTATAAGAATAAAATTCATGTATAAGTAAACAAGAGAGAAAAAAAAAAGTATGTACATATCTAGCACAGAAATACAGATGCGAGTTGAGAGTGAACTCTGAAATCGTTGCAAACATGCGAAAGCTTGGCAAGCGATAAGGGTGAACAAAGTTACTGAAATTTTCGACTAAGGTGTCAAAATTCGATGTTAATTCAAATAGGGCAAAGATAAATCGCGTATATTAAAGTGAGTTGATTTGTCCAAACTTCAAGAATATGATATGATGAGATTAAGTAATGGGTATCATTTCGATTTTTGCGAACGAATCTAAACGGATTGAAAAGCTCAGCGCAGTTATATCTACATTGTCTAAGCTTTATAAAGAAAAGGTTCCTAGAAAAACGGTTCGGGACACTAAATGTCACATTTAATATGAATCGTCAGTGTAATTTATTAACTTAATTAATAAGGAAACAATGAGGATAAATTTACATTTCTCATGTGACGGTAAGGCAAACAAACGCAATCTATTTTCATAAGAAAGCAAAGAGACAAGCAGATCCCAGTCCAAATTCTTAAGGGCAAAGAGTAGCAATTACATTTGAACGGATTGTAGTGAATCTACATTGCACGGAGAGGAAGAAGACCATAAAACTGAGGCATACTCAAGTAATGGTCAGATATAGTTTCTTTTTTTAATGTAGTAACCATCGTCTAACGAAACCTAACGACGATCTAGCTTTATTTGTTATTATAGAGGCCAAAGTATGGATTAAAACGCACTCTTTGGTCGGCCAGAACTTCCAAATCCATGAACGTATCTACATTTTCCGATTTTTGTAAATCGATTAAATACTCAAATGAATTTCTTCTTGCGAAAGCAAACTTTTTGTATTTTTTTCAAGATTTAATTTTATAAAATCTAATGAGCACCATTTAACCAAACTACTAAAGTCACACTGCAAGTGATGCAAGTGCAATTTCAAGGAAAAGGAAGAAGACAGTTTAACATCGTCAATGTACATTAAGATACAGTTTGCTATAATCACCGAAGGGAGATCGTTGATGTATAGAATGAATAAAAAGGTCCCTAAGTGGCTGCCTCGAAGGCCACTTGACCTCACGGTGAATTCAACAATGGTGACGTGGAATTAAACTGAACCATGCATGCATGATTTGATATGAAGATAACAACTTAGCAATTTAAGTATAGTATAAAAGGAAGCCAGAGGTCTGCAGTTTGAAGTGCAATAATTTATGGCTAACTAAAAAAAAAAGTTTTGGTCTTTCTAAAGCCATACCGGAATAGAATGCGAACATAAAATTTGTTACCGAAAGTTATTTGTTAAGTAACAATTCGTTCAAACAATTTAGATAAGATATTGAACTTGGCAAGGTCACAATATTGCCCGACGAGATGTCTGCTCTCACCTTTGCTGCTGGTCCAACACGCAAAGCATGCGTAAACGTTTTTGAGATAAGACCACATATATGTAGCCCGGCAGAGAATAAATTGATATTTTAGTGACCTCAAACCTTATAATATATCATTTTTCGGAACGGTCAAATTCGAAATCGAAATCGAGTTTATGGTTTGGTACGATTAGTCGAAGTCAACGATTCGAGGTTTCAATATCATCACAGGAGTTAAAGCAAATAAAAGAGACCTAAGAGAGATATATGGAGACTATAAATAAACGTAAATGCTAACCTTATTATTGGCGAAAATTATAAGATATTATATTATAAGATATTAAAAGAAGATTTAAAATTTATTAAAATTTACCCATCAAGAGTGTGAACACTTGTTCAGTCGTGGCAGCCTAATTCGAAAAAACCGTCCATCAATTCCATTCCAAGTATGTAAGTAATGATATGAAAAAAGCGAAATTCGAGATACCTACGCATACAAAACAAATTGATTTATCCATCTTGACCTATTAAGCTAAATTTAATTTGGTTTGCAATTTTTTCTGCAATCGTTTTTGAATCGTTATTATTATTCCAAGTCATCACTGTTGAATTCTCTTCAGTTTTAGTATATCCGCTCTTCGATGCTTCGATGGGCCATTCTTTCTGAAATCTTGCATACTGAACTCTTGAACACTTTAATCTAAAAATCTCTACGTGATATAAAGGGGAGGTATGGTATACGGAACACAGCAACATCAAGACGAATGGACACATTAAAAACAATTGAAATACGTCAAAAACATTATAAATTGGTGGTGTTGCTGTCAACATCTGTATAAAATCCGAATAATGAATTCCATAAAATCGATATAAATTTCATAAAGAATTGACGCTTTTAGCTCTTCTTTCTATTTTCTTAGACTCTTTCTGCTGCGCAACGCATTAACGATTTGTGCAAGTTGCTGTAAAGATTTTTGCTACCAACGTTTTGCATTCTCTTCCTTCTTAGGAATCGAAACTAACTTTTTGGCAATAAACAAACTCCACTGAGATTTATCCTCCACCGTTTAGTTGACTAAAAGGTACTGTTAAAAAAAATTAACTCATTTGTAAAAAAAAAAAGGACGCCGTTGTGTCCAACATATTTATTTTAGAATTAACGCATTTTTAGGGAGATAATATATCTTCGTTTGGTGAATATATAAAATAATTTTAAACATCTTGTCTAAGCGTCCGCTTCGATATTGTAAATTTTTTAAAATTATTATTATTACTATTAATTCGGCCAGAGAATAAATTCTAAGACTCAAATCTTAAAGCACTAGCATCCAAGGCTATCGGCTTTATTGTTGATGAATATAAAAAATACTTTTTCTAAAGCAAATTCTCTGTTTTGAAAAATACTACTTAGTACCTTTTCAACTTGTTGGTGTTCTATACGAAGAATTGTTGTTTTTAGTTTTAAAACGTCTAGTTTTAGTTGAGCTAATTATGGGAGAAATAATACACAGAACATACAAAATAAATTTATATTGAAAAATCACAGATTTATTGATATTACTCTCAGTATTTGTAATTTTAAGTAATAGGAAATTTTAATAATAATAATAATAAGCAGTCTGATGAAAAGGGGCAGTCTGAGAGAGGAGTGAACTTAATGGAAATTTTCGAATAGTGAACAAAAATGTAAACACTTCATATGAAAATTTTATGAAAATATCAGGCCAAATATCGTACGTCTTAAAGACTTCTTTTATAAATTTTTTATTTTTATAGTGTTTATTGTATAAATTTATCCAACGGTCTATACAAAAATTCAAATTGCATATTGCGACTAAGCAAACTTGCGATCTTGAAAATGTGATGTATTTTTACGGCAAATTTACCCAACAGATTGGACTTTCTTTTAATTTGAAATCTATGAGAGAACGTAATTAACAGCTGTTGTGTATACGTGATGCAAAAAAAATAAAGTGAATTCATTCAATAACACGGAATGCTGTCTCATATGTAAAACAAAAGCAGTTGAAAAACGAAATCGAAAGCCAACTTTCAGAGAAGCGACTACCGCTCAATTGAAGAAAAAGGACGAAAGCGAAAAGTAAATTTTTGATAAGTAATTACCCCTCTGACCACAACGATTTTTATGTTAATAGTAATAATTATTTGAATTATTTAAAATTTCTTCACATTCCCAGAAAAAGTCTTCATTAAAATTTCTTGAAGTATTTGCGGAACATCAAATTGAGAATTCGTCGATATGAAAGAAACTAATAAACGAAAACTAATTATATTTGCTACCTACTCTTTGGTTTTTTTTTCATTATATCTATAATGAGAAGGAAAGAGCAAGGAATTAAGCCCCTGCTAATTTATAGCGCTGCTATTAAAAACTGTCTACTTTCACGTATACGTATGCCATATAAAAAACGGGAAGCGGTTATTTGAGGATAGTAATTACGTATGCAAAATTTTATATAATTTTGCGCTTATTAATTGCTTTATGATATTGCCAATGTTTACAAAATATTGATTGTTTGTAGAAAAACGAATTCAAAACCATCTTTTCGAAAAATTAGATGAAAAAATCGAAAATAGAATTTTACAAAGTTGTATATTAAGTTATGAATTATATGTTTGTAACATCTTACGGCATTTTGCAGCGCTTCATAATCAAATTTCGGACCCTGAAGTAGCGAGAATGACAACTGTTTATATTTTATTATTATATTTTACTTTTCTTCATTGAGTAAATTCACTTTTAATTTTCAAATAAAAAAAAAAAAAATGGAAATAAAGAGCTTTCAAACTTTTGTTTTATTTAAAATTTCCCTTTTTTTTTTATAAAATTATTATTGTATTAGTTGATATATATAAAAAAATAAATATATTGAAAAAAAAGTTAAAGCATTTTTACTTACAATTTCAATGAAATTATTTATAATTTGAAGCCGATAGGCTTAGATGCTAGTGCTTTTAAGAGTTTAGTCTTAGAATTTATTTCTCTGGCGAAATTAATAATAATAATAATAATAATA
>NW_023998415.1:14303268-14318685 GCF_014805625.2 Glossina fuscipes | reverse complement strand
AATGAAATGTAAATAAAATACGTCTACCTGAAATTGAAAATGTAAATTCAAGAGGTTTTTTTTATTTAATATTTTAAATAAATAAAAAAATAATATTATAAAAAATGTCCTTCTTTCTATGAAATTTGAACGCCTATATCTGTGAACGAATCGACCAAGTTGTGCGAATCAATGAAATACTGAATAATGAATGACTTCCTTCTTGAGAAAGAAAGCTTCTTACATTTATTTAGATTTAGTTTCAGAAGATTCATAGACCACCATGCAACTAAATTATTCAAGTCACTTTGAAGCTGATGTGATTGCGATCCTACGGAAAAGGAAAAGAACAGTTCTAAGTAGCTGCCTTGAGGTACGCCAGACGTTACGGGGAATTCATTCGCGGTGATGAGATTAAACAAGACCCCGAACCATCTATAGTGCAGATAAGAGCTTATCCATTTCACTAAATAGAAATGGACGCTAGAGGCTTGGAATTTAAAGATAAGTAAGTTATGGTTAACCAAATCAAACGCCTTGCTTAAATTAGTATAAATGACATTAGTGCGAGAACCACTAGAAAAGACCTTGAAAACGTGAGAACTAAACACTAACAGATTGGTGATAGTAGGTCTTCCTTTTCGAAAGCCATGTTGAAATAGAGAAATATACGATTTGATGGCAAAGGCCAAATGCTGAGTAACAATTCGCTCGGACAATTTAGGTAAGACACTCAACTTGGCGATGCCTCTGTAGCTCTCTACAAGTTGTCTACGTCCACTTTCGTAAATAGGAAAAACGTAACAAGTCTTCCAGCACAAAAGGAAAGCACCTAAATTCAAGGACTTGTTAAAAATCTTTGAGATAACAGCGCGTTGTTCACCAGCACAAGATATAAGTACACATGGCGGAGGTCCAGGCAAACAACTATATTTTAGAGAGCTCAACCCTTCAAAAACGTCATTTTTAGAAGTAACCACATTAGGAATTGAAACCGAATTAGTAATGGGATATGGGTAGTTTACAGATAAATTGGAGTTAGCCGTCGAAAACTTTCGTCGGAAGTATTCAGCAAACAGGTTTGAGGTTTCAAAATCATCCGAGGACTCAGCGTCATAGAAAGAGACATGCGAGGGATTTATGGAGGTTTTTCTTTTGGAATTAACAGACTTAAAAAAGTATTTAGGATTAGCGAAAAAGGAGGATTTTGTAAACTGAAGGTATCTGCAATAATACTGGTTGAGAAAATTAAATCTATACTTTGCAGCTGAATAAGCGAAATAGTCGCAAGCAGAGCCACTTTTCGAAAATTTTTTGAACAACTTGTTTCTCCTATTCTTGTAATATTTATTGTCTTATTAAGCCACGAGGGACACTTGCTTCAAGGTTGGAGCTGCTTGATGTTGATTTTATGGAAATCATAATATTTATTTGAAAAAGTTTGATTTGGAACGTTAGAACAATTCAACGAGCCATCATGCTTGTGATGAAAGGAAATACGCATTGCTGGATGATAAGGATCCTCAGGTAAATTAATAGGCAAATCAATTCACACTAAGTAGGGGAAATTGGCAAAGCAAAGATCAAGTAGTATACTATTACAATTAGAAGTACGGCTGTATTGATCTATATTATGATCAAGTAATTCGTTAAAGAACACAACAGTAACACTAAGTGTCTTGAGGCAAATTGAAGTCATCCAACGCTATGACTATGTCGGCAAGTTTAGACACCTTGGTCACTTCACAAATGAGGGCGGCCTGTTTCTTATTAATGGAGATATCCGAATTTGGGGGAACATAGGAGCAGGTTACATACAGCGTTTCAGTAGAAATTTTCGCTCGAATGGCAATAAATTCAACGTTGGGAGTAGAAGGAAATTCAATTGAATAGAACGGAACTGCCGAAGTGGCAACTACAACACCACCACCAATGCAATTCAATCGGTCCTTTCTGAAAACGTGGAACGAATTATGGAAAAGTTCCGACGAATGTAGATCAGGCTTTAATGAAGTTTCAGTGAAGGCGAAAGAGGAAAATTCCGTGTTCACTGAATTTAGGAAAGTAGAACGAATTTGTGAATTTAGGCCCCGAACATTTTGATAAATGAGAGTTAGTGAGCCTGAAGGAATATTTAGTTTTCTGAGGGAGTAACTGCTACTGCAATAGTATTAAGGGCTCGACCGCGAGGGATAGATTCGTCAACTAAAGATCTAACTGGCCACAATAGTTTATTTAATAACATTTCCATGTTTTCATTCGGAACTAGCACTTTAAAAGACGACATTGCTCTAGACAGGGATGGTGCCAATTTAAAAATGCTAACGCGCTTTAAATTGACGGATGGGACATTCGTCAGCAGATAACTTTTTATGTTATCCACAGATTTGTCAAGTGCCAGTCTTGACACAAATATTGCCTTTCTAGGAGAAATTGTAGTCGAGCAAATGTCATCTCTACTACCTCTACCTCTTTTTTAAAATTATTTAAATTCTCGTACATTATTTTTTCCTTCTATTCTTCTTTGTTTTTCCACTAACAGTAGTAAAACATAAAAATTATCAGCTGCCGTTTGCCGAGACGACGTGTTGTATCAAGTGTGAATGAAATGTGAATGAATTAAATAATAAAAATTAAAAATTATTTTTTACTTTGAAATGGTTTAATCGCGCTTACTGACGAATAATAAACGAAATTTGCTTTACCATATGTTTTAGTATCAGGTGTTTCAGCTCAATAAATACAGATGTGTTTTATGTCTACTCAACAAATAAACAACCGAAAATTTTATTGCCATCTCTGCGTTTTATGTGTATTATATATGTAATGTATTATATATATTTTAAATGGATTAGGTTTTATTACTACTTTCTTATACGCGTTTGTACGCCTAGTTTGATAGACGGGAGTGTGTTTAAATATATTTGCGTGGAGAACTAAAACAAAAAAAGGAATTACAGAAAATCTATAAAATAGCGGAAGAAATAAAAGCATTGTAAACATGGCTGCACAAACAATTTTGTTCGATTTTACGGTAGACAAAGAACGTACAACGGATGCTAAAGAACGCCAAGAAATTGCTAAATTGTTACGCCAAGAATTAGAGCACATTTTTCCACAGTTGAATTTAATGTATCAAATGCCCATGGAGCATGGTTATTATTGTGTTTTATCTGAAAATCAAGACACCATTATAACAATGCGTATCTTTCAACAAGGTTTGGTTACAATTAATGTGGAATACTATTTGGAGAATGGCAAAGAGCCATTAATGTCATTTGATGTAAGTATAATTACTGAAACATTAAAGTAATAATTAGTTGGTTTTATTATTTTTTATAATTATTTTATATTATCAATTAAATGATTTTCTTTTTAATTTTTTACACTTTTATTATTTTATAATTTAAATGATTTTCTTTTTTTAGTATACATACGTATGCACATATATATATTTATTTTAATTATATATTTATTTGTGCTTTCTTTTGTTTCAACCTTGCCAAGCTTCCTGTTTTTTGCTAAGAAGAAGGAGGAGGTTTTTGGTGAAGGTTATATCTTGCTTTTTTAGTCTTTCGTTGTTGTTGTATTGTATATCTTTGGTTAGTGCTTATATTATATCCATTAAGCCACATTATTCAGATATACATTTCAAAGCACTCTAGCTACTGCATACAGGCGCTTACGCCTATTGAAAGGGTGTCAAGTTCACACTGTAAAACCGCTCCTCCCCTTGACAACACTTTTATTCAAATGCTTGCTTTCCTTTTCCTTTAATTCTGCTGTGATTTGTCTTTAATTTGAACATGTGTGTAGTCTTCGTGTTTGCGTTATTTTTTGTACCGGTAGACATTTGTTTGTGCTTTTTCCAGTATACGGCTTACTAAGCAACAATTAAATACCCTACAGCGCTACACTTAATATGACGTTTTCTATTTTTTTCGTGATGAAATACCAAAAATTACTGAAGCGAAGCTAGCCCACTGTAGCTAGCCCTCATTTTAGCAAAGACAAAAATGTGGGCTATCTTCACTCCTGAGTAACCACATTTTTATGGTTCGGGTCCTCGCTAAAATGTCTCTACTGACTTACAATTTATTGCGAAATGAATAACAATAAGGTAAAATAAGTATTAAAATTAAATAATCTTAGCGAACGTGCACATATAAAATATACTGAGTCGCTAGTTACGAACGCAAAACCAAAACTGCTTAGTTATTGCTAGTAAATCTCATGCAAAAGTACGTTACAAACACTGAAAGAATGCAATGTTAAAATCGTGTTATAACCATTCTTAGACTACAGATTCTTGATATGTCGTGAAAAATGCTAGAATCTATCAGAAAAACCTAACTTCATTGCCCTGTATAGGGTCCGCTCCATGTTCACAAGACTAAACTAAATTGTGGAGAAGATTTATAAGCTGAATCCGTCTTTTTTAAGCCTTCTCTAGGCCCGTATAATGCATACATATTTGTTCACGTAATGAAATATACAAGGGTGTATACGCGTGCTTATAACCATAAAGTGAATTTATTTAAAATATCTTGAATTTGACAGAGCCGCAACATCAATCTATGACAATCATATTATTGTTTTTATGAGAACGGATAGGTCAAAAAAAAAAAAAAATATTTCAATTGGTGCGAGATTTCATCAAATAAGTTAAGCAGCGTCACAAAGATAAGCAAGATGTCCATAGAATAGCATTGTTATATAATATCCTATATGGAATTTGTTAAATAGTATTTCAGATAATAAAACTAAAAAAAAATAAAAAAAACAAATCGCTAGACTGTCACTGATCATTATGATGAAGTAAAAACTTCTTTCCTAAAAATCCTTCCCGATTATCAGCGTCCCCGCACGTATAAGTAACATCCCACGTGTATCTGGTCGTAAAAAAAAGCCAAAAACGAAACTAACTAACTAAAGTATTTTTGAATGAATGTGTTAAAGAAGTAATTCAAAAATAGTCTCACAATACATATTGGATTTACGCAAATGAAAAGTGATTAATTCTTTTTCACTGTAATATAACTATTTTTTCTTCCTTTTGTTTATGCAGAAGAAAACACATTTTTAAACACAAAACTTAATTGCTGATAATAAAATGCTCATTATACTGCTTATGGGTATATAGGATTGCTTGGAAATAAAAAAAATTCCTTTTTAATCTCATTAATCGTGTAATGGTTGAAAGGTACGCTTCATAGGAAAGTTCAAGCGTACTTTCGAATTGTACGATGGGTACATCTTACTTACGCCCCGAGCAAGCTAAACAATTCCGCATTTTATGGTTTTTATGACGTTTTAAAAAATTTGGCATATTCATAAGCTAAATGGACTGATGACTCGGCTTTTTATACCCTATACCATTTGTCGTATGCGGAATATTAGATTTGTGCGGACGTAAGTTGCACCCAGAAAGGGTTAGGGTAGATCCACTTCTTATTATACCGATCCTTTTCGGAATCGATACATACTGGTTTGTCATGCTTCGACCCAAGGAAGAACACTATTAAAAATGGCTCGGATGAGTCAGTTTTTTCGACCATTCCCCATATAACGGTATATTTTAATAAGCAAGGAAAAAAGCTGCAATTTTTAAAATATTTCGACAAAACTCGCTATGCAATAGTATTTTGGCATTCTAAATTGGTACGAACATTTTGGTTGGACTGGGGCAATTTCTTGAAACCTCTCTTATATAACGGTTCCAACGAAAATTGCATTTTTAATATGGTAAATTGGTTCATAATACGAAATTAACAAAGAAGTTAACCCTGCCGAATTTAGACCGCGTAAGCCAACTTTTTGGATAACACTGCCTCTAAAATTTCTCAAGAAGTGTAAACCGTTATATGAAAATTAGTCACATTGATTATAATTTAGCACATAACTTAACGGTATGTCTATTTTTTCGACTTTAACATATAAAGCGATTATCACGAAAGGCAAGCCCTTACATATACCTAGAGAGAAAATCTATTTTCTAGTTTTATATGACATGATGTTTTTGAATTCCTCCAATATCCGAGCTTTCATGAAAATTCTGACTTTGCACGAACCCAATGTGCAATTTTTGATTTATTGTCCGTACTAAGCGAAATGGTGTAAAGTATCTAATGGTTGGCTTTACCCGAATACTACTTCCGACTTGTTTTTACTAATTTCGCGAAAGCAAACCATTGTCAAATTTCGTAATATATTTATACAAGATTCGTGCAAGAAGGCACCTTCGTCTAATAAATTTCACCATCACCTTAACATCAGTGTGTCTGAAACTCCGCGCCTGTTGATATTTAATTTGTGATAACATTTTTACGATATTGGAACGAAGTTCAGAGTTCAAGTGGTTAACACCGAAAATCGATTGTTTTTGCTTTGATATGACTGCCTCCTCATGATTTGAGTTTGATGACAACATTCAGTGTGCTGGTACTACCATCCCTGTGTGCCACAAAAGGTGGCCCTGCTAACCTCTTTCCGTCTATTATAAGTCACATCACTTTCACCTTTTTGGTAAATAATAAATATCTCATTCTTTCTAGAATAGCCACAATAAAAATGGAGCAATAAATATGAGTAGTATGAGATAGCGTGTTTGTTTTATTTATTTCCTAATACATACGTCAACATTTTATTTTTTATGTATGTTTGTTTCTTTATATTTTTATACTTTTTTACGCAAAAAATTCACCTAAAATAAACTACTAGCTCAATTAGATCGACTTTTCGAAAAAAATATTACAGAAAATATTATGACTAAAGTATTGCACTATATATCCAGCCTCGTCCGTACGGCTAACAAGTGTTAATTTGTTTTTTATATCCATTTATTCTATATCTCTCTCTAAGGAGACAGTGACACAAGCGGGTCCCACCCCTAATTTCTAAGAGCAAAAAGCAGGAATTGTTTTTGAATGGATTCTGTCGAATCCACTTCATATGTGTAGGAAGGTCACGAAACAGAGACATATTCAAGCCGGCAAAGGCATAGTACTTATCGATTCCATGCATATCCACTAGGCTGCGGCCACCTCTCTCCCTATCTTGTTCTCCTCTCCTCCTGCATTTTTTCTCCTCCGTCATCCTGTTGCATGAATAGATGACGTCCACCGGATGATAGGTTATATAAAAAAAAAATTATAATATCCGTTTAACCAAGCTCAAGTGTAGCCTTTTCAAGAATGGGTTTGCCAAGCTTTCGATGCATTAAGATATGGTAGTATAAATAGTGAAGGTTCTAAGCGGATGTCTCGAGGAGAGAGATGATGGAATTAAAAAGTAGTTTGCTTGACGTATTATGAAGTAGTATCTGTGTATCATATGAAAAACCTGGAAAATATCGCAGGAAAACATTAAAAGGTTCGTAATGGTCGATGTCACTTTTATTTTCCTTGCATGCTAAAATGGAGAAAAAACCAAATTTTATAGCGAAAGGTAATTGTGCAAACAAATTTATTGGTGAAATAGAATAAAGGACTCTGCTCTCCCAGCGCAAAATGAAAATACCTGGTTCCAGAGAAAGATTCTGATATAACATCATTAGTTCATTAAAACATGATTTGCGTATACGTGATGAAATGCCATCTGGCCCTGAATCACAACTCTATTGTAATGACTTTAAACTAGCTTTTAATCGTAAAGCTCTCAGTCGGTCGTATCTAGATTTTCTTTTTTTTTTTTTGGAATTGTTCAATTGTTGAGATTTATTCTTTTTCTTAAAATATTTTTAATTTTTAATTTTGTTTACATGATTTTGCAATTTTTATTTTGCCTTAGCTTATTCAAAGTGTCTTTCACCCTTTCTTTCTACTCGATTGCATAATTTTCCAACCAATTCAAGTTCAGTGCACATTTTTTTATTTCATTATGCATAACTTTTGTCGTTATGGCTTTCAGTTTGTTTACGTTTCTTATCAATTCGCTTGATAAGTAAATCATGCCGACCAAACCGTAAACTTTATATGCATAATTTAGTTTGCTGTGGCATTATTTATTTATTTTTTTTTTTATTTCGTGCATCACATCTATTTTATATATGTACTTGCGATCGCGGTATGACTTTCCGTGTCGATTTCTATGGATTCGTTTACGGTAATCACATTTTATGTACAGTAAGAAATATGTGAATGAAAAAATTTGTTAATCCTAGTCGGACCCTGTTGAGCCTCCAAAAGCTCATTTGAACTTTCCACGTCATATTCTTAATTATTTGACATTGCATTTCCAAGAAGTTCGATTCACTTAAAATTAACAATTAAGATTAAAAGCATAATCTCCGTAATTTTATAGTTAGTATGATATCTAAACTAATTCTTTTGTTTTTTCTAACGAATGTTACTACAATCAGTTTTGCAGTTAGAAAAGACTTCCCTATTTCGGACAGGAAGGACTTAATCGGTCTAAAATATGAGAAAGAGACGCGCTGGGGAGCTATGAATATCATTGCAGAACTATGATCGCAATAGCATCCCTTTAATACTTTCTTTAAGAACTCTGAACTAAACCAAAGTTTATGCGGAGTTGTAATGTCTGTTGTAAACATTCTGCTAGACGTAAAGATAAAGTAATCGCTTTTAAGTTTGGCAGAAGTATTCGAGGCTCTTGCACCAGAAGCTGGTGTTAAGAACGGGTTAAATCGGTCAAAGGATACGCCTTCAGTGCGCTATAAAGTGAGAACACCTCTGATTTCTGGGCTTTTTTGGTCGTTACTTATAAACTACAATGGACGTGTGATAAAAATGTCCACGTCTATGTCACAATAATGAAAACAATCACCCACGTCCGTTCCAGCTTAGAGACTATGAAAATTTAACTTTTTCGTTGTTTTTTTTTTAGGTTAAACGTTGTAGATATAAAAGATTCGGTCGCAGCCAAGTATAATTTTCTTACTTGTTTTATTTTTAAAGATTTTTTTTATTTTTACATATAATTCGAAACCAAGCAAATAAAAACACTATGATGGGCCACGGCCCACCATTAAATGCCCTGCCTCGCCCTACAGTTATTCAATAAACGACATTTCAAAATAAGTTTTTATTTGGGAAGTGTACGCAGAAATGATTCAATTCGAACCATTGTTAATAGCGTCCGTCTTTGAGCGAAAATACATCAACGTATTACATTTTCTCAAAGTATTTGAAAAAGTGCAGCCTACGGATTGAACACAACAAAATAAGACGGACAGACGGACAGGCAAGCTCATATCGGTATAAAAATATGTGGGTCTATCTCGAGCTTTATTGGATGTTGCGTACATCCGCAATAAACTTAATATACCTTTGTACCACCAATGCCATTCCAATTTTTTCCATGAATTTTCAATTCCCAAGAAGAAGTATCTATCCAGCGATGCTAATCACATAACCATATGACTACTTTTTTGATTCCCTCAATACAACACAGAGCTATTACACATGTTGGGCCTGCATAATAGCTGACGGCTTGCGATAAATTCGATGCCAGAAAATGGAAAATATCAGCTGAATTCTGGGTGAAACCTTGACGAGAGTGGGATTTATTATTAATTAAAATTAAAAATCAGAGCTTATTAGATAACACTTTCTGTCAAAAATATATTTCCCTACACTTTTCGTCTCATCACCAAGTGAGTGCTGTTGCCAAATACCAAAGTCAATAATGAACCAAGAGTGCTTTTATATATATATATATATATATATATATGCTTTTCGTTTTTGATTCAACCATCATCTATCAGCGTAATTAATCACATTGGGTAGTATGTTAAAATAAAAAAGGAAATTTCAAAATAATCTGTGGGTATCTATAACATTAGAAATGTTGAGATTAAAAAAAAACAAAAAAAAAAAATCATTAAATCTTTTTAAAATTTTTCTATAAAAGCATAGAAATCATTGTTAATTCTTGGCATACACATATAAGCAAGCATATACATACATATCTCATCATATAATCAGAGTAATATGTAAATGTTCGTTCGTTCGTTCGTTCACACGTGTATTCATTTATAGAAACAAAAATCTTATTCAACTTTTTTTTTTTTTCCTTAAATTCAACTATCGTTTTGTGATTTTTTTCTTTATTCTTGGACTTCTAATATTTTATGATGACATATGTAAACATATATGTGTGTTGTTGTATGTGTGTATTACAGACCATGCGAGCAATGGAACTGATATTACGACAAAAATTAAATTCAGATCGTTCCAAGTATTTGCCGCCCATCAAACGTGGTGGCTACATTGATATCTACATGACTAGCTCAGGTTAGATAATAAATTACTCATGTTTTTATTCAAATATTTTCAAATACACCAGCATCACAACAAACAAATTTAATTAATTAGTTGAAGACCCTATATATATATTTTTTTTTTCTTACAAAAATTATTCATCCAAAAGCATTTAAAAAAACAAAAAATGTATGAATTCTTGTTTGGTTTTTTCTTTTTCTCAAACTCGTATCAAACTCGTTCAGCTAGCAAAACGCTTTTTAAATAAATTTGCCAGTAAATCCCTTTAAATTCAACTAAATCTGAACCTGATTTCTCTTACTCAATATTATGATTGTAAATAATTTTAAATTAAGGGAAAATTAAATTAAATATATTTTTATTTATTTAGACTAAATAACAATGTGTTGTTGTTAAGCATGTTTCTTATGTTGTGCTTGTGTAACGATTTTCAAGTTAAATCATCCCAGCAATTGTTCTTCATAAAAGCATATTTGATCATCACATTAAAAATTTTTGCATATTCATCACTGTGTGATCGCATATTAAGTTAATCCTTGGGAAAATGGTATATACCACCGAAGGTCCCAGTTTCGTGTAATTTATGATTCATTTATTGCAGCGATAACGTGTTTTTTTGTAGTAACCTTTGGCAAAATGAAAAAAGAAAAAAAACATCAAAAGTCATTTCAGATACCCGACAAGTTACTCGAGGAAACTAGAAGAGTTGTCCTAAAAAAAATGCATCTTTCTGAACGGGAAAGGCCTTTTTCGAATAAATTCATTTGAAAACTCTGTGCTATGAGTAATAATAATGAGAGAGTTCAGAATGGTGAGGCTCCGCATCTCTCAATTTTTTTCGTGGCAAACTTTTGTATCCGATCTAGTGATGCGGCAATGAATTTATAAGTTGGTTCATGATTTCGAAGATAATGCCTCGAATTAGTCGTCATCTTCTTCTTCGCTGCACTCTTTGATATGTTCTTTTACAGCAAAACAAACGCCTCGCTTTTCATTATTTTTAAGAGGACACACCTACATATTTCACTGTTCATATGAAAAATCTACTAAAGTGAAATAAAACTCTTCATATTTTTACTGCAAGTACTATATCACCTTGGGATTTTCAGAGATGATTTTGAACGGTGCTGCCATATGTAAGAACGTTGTGTGGGCTTTATGGAAGTTAGATTTTTACAATTTTTTTTTCTGGCATAGAACCGAAACGTACACTTTGCACTTATTTTTCTATCCACATTTGTTAAACTGTTCTGAAAAGATTAGTAATGATGGGAGTTAATGAAGACTTGGAGGTAATAAAACATTATGCCTTTTTAAAAGAAAAGACGATAACAAGACAAGTAAAAAAATGTTGAAGAAGCCTTGGATAAGCCAGTTAGTTACTATAATGTCATAAAAATGGTAGCTTCCGCGTTGTCATTAAAATACAAAATTCTTCTTAGCATTTTTATTAGTTACTACGCTATAATAAGCAACAACAACAAATGCGATTAAGAGAACACATACCGCAAAACCTTTGACAAACATTTTCGCAAACCCTATGATTTTCTAAATTTGAAATCAAAAATTAATTTTATAAAAAAGTCTTTCTGAAATGAACTTTTATTTAAATGAATTAAAATGTGGAAAATAAATAATAAGTGACCACAACTTTTATGTATAGTGACTGGGACACAATATTCATTTTAACTTTTCAGTTCACTTAAAGGGTAACAGCCACTGTAAACTTTTTAGAAAAGCATTTGCTTTTTCTTTGACTTAGCGATTGCGCTGAACCAATGTAAAAAAAAATTAAAAATATGCAGCATTCCCCTCAAATAAATTTTTTTCTCTGAAATGTCGACCTCTATCTTTAAAAATAATATTCTCTAACTTTTTAACTTTTGCTCACAAAATATATAGTAATTCTAAAAAATGTCTACATGTTTTAATGGCTGTAGATTAAATTCTTTTTTTTTTGGGGGGAATTCAAATTTGCCGAAGTTATACGATGTACCGCGTTTCAATGAAACGTGCCTTGCAGCACCGGCTGTGGTATTGCCATTTTTTAAATATATTTTTTCTTCGATAATACTACTCAGTCAGCTTTCTTGTCATCCAAAAAGAGTTTGTTTTTTCTGGTTGTTGCAGTGGCATTAATTAAAAAAAAATTGTCAAGTTTTAAGATAAACAAAAATAAATATTATTAATTAAAAAAAAAAAAAAAAATTGTTTTTTCTATATAATTTCCTCTTTCTATCTATTGCAATTGAAAGTATTATTTTCGTTTTGATATTTGTGAATGCTCCATTGTTACAAGACTTCTTCTCAATTTTCACAATGTCTTTTACTAGATAGTGTACTACTGCTTCATTTTCATACGATTGAATGTCTACATTTGAATTCCCCAATTTGAATGGATTTGTCTCTGTTTTGGCACTTCAGCCAGCATATTCTTCCTTCACTCTGAATGATTTCTTCAAGTAAATATATAATAATTTGATCCTTTGGATGTGGATAGGTGTCCATGGAGTTGATTCGTATTAACATATCCTGGAATTCGTCGATGGCATTTCACATTCGCGCACACAATCGGAATTCGTTCATCGGTATCAAATTGTGGAGGATTTTTAAACTTACACAATCACGTAAAAGCGTGATCTTCCCCTATTCTGAAGTTCAATTGATGACCAGCGATCTTTCAAACATCCATCGAAAACTATAATGTTATTATTTGGAAATGTAATGTGAGGCTTGGCACGAGGCGAGAAATTTCAACTAACAATCCGTGGACCTTGTTCGACTAATTGCTGAACTAAACATTTGTCTAAATTACAATAGGTTTTCGTCAGGTCCTTTATCAGCTGCTAACAATTCTGTCCGTATGTATCTGGGTTCTTTTATTGCTGTGCGACGTGGAGATAGAAATCTTCAAAAGATACTACTCTCCTGCACGATTCGCCTTTCACGGCGATTGAAACTACCCTCCACATACACATTTCTTCTACCTCTATTCGCCGCGAAACCACTGTTAGATATTTCTGCGCGGAGACTGGTCGCATTTACTTCTCTTCGTTTGATGAGCCCTAGTGGACTATCCTACTGGCTTCTATTTCCTTTTCTCTCCATCCGCTGCCTTGTACCTCGAATTTTGAACAGCTAAAGATTACACGCTCGGCGTCCTCTACCATTCCCCCGCAATTCAGCTATATTGGTGAGTGATCGTGACCGAATCTTAACAGATAGCTTCGCAACTGGGCACGATCGGTCGAAAATTCCGCGATGTAGTAATTTATCTTCACCTATCGTCTTTTGCAGTTATCTTGTCGCATTCTACTCACAAATTCCAGTTATTTAATACTCATATATTAAAGGGATTGTTCAGAAAAACGTAAGCCATCACTGTGTAGTGGCTGCTATTTTGAACATGCAGAAAATTTGAATGTGCAAAGCTCCATTGTCATCGAGAAATATACGATAAGAGTAATTAAAGTTGTGCAGAAAATTTCAAAATGGAAGTATGTATGTAGAATTGTTTGGTATATCGAGTGGAGGATTCCGTGCTGACAAAAGAGCAAGTTAAGTAAAAGTAATTTTTTATCAAAAGTAAATATTCATAGCATTTTTTCATCTAAGCACTTCTTTGGTTTGGCAAGTTTTTCTTTATGTGTTCCTAGTTTTCTTTCCACAATTTTTTTTTTTTTTTTCTTATCTTTCATAATCTTCCTTCTAATAATAGCTATTTTTCTATTCACTATTGGCATGACTGTTTTAATCCGCAAAGCAAAAGCTTTGCATCATTTATGCAGCTGTACAGAGCTGAAACAATTCAGTGGAGAATTGCGTTTTTACTGCGATTTGTATATAGAATGCGACAAAAACACCACTCTCCGTATTGTTTATATTGCATTATTGACATTCGGCTAAGGAACTAAGCTCAAGTGTAAACTGTATTTATTTATTCGAACTGTACGTTAAGAGTCTACAAAAAATTTACTTTTTCTAATTAGATGATAAAAATAAAAATTGCTGTATGTGATATACCCGTTAACTGTCCGGCATTCTTTATAAAAAAAAATATATATATATATATATCGAAAATATCCAAATATTGCCAAATATGTGACCAAAGTAGCGGTTCGTATGGAGACTGTTTTAGATTTTTATTCACTTTCACACGATCTGACCTCATTCATTGGGAACGTTGACAAGGAAAAATTCCGTAAAATCAATAGCATATAGAATATAACTAGATTTTCTATACTATTACAAAAGTTTTACCTCGAAGAACGCATAAAGTATATCTATTCTTTATTAGTGTTAACGACTGAATCGTCTCTGTCACTTTGTCTCAAGAAGTAGTTTGGTCTACAATTTTTTTTTTTTTCGTCACTGGCCATAATTACTAAAAATTGCACATGTCCCTCTTGTTTCGAAATTGTGAGCTTTAAACGGTAAAACTTTTATTAAGACAGCTCTTACGGTTGCAGCATAAACGTTTCCCAGCGAAAATCGTCAAACCAATCTCATAACTGTTAAATAATAAAATAATTAATGCTGAATAAGTAAATATGATTTTTAGAAGGGTATGAAGATGAATTCGAATTTAATTAGCAGAGACGCCTACCATTTCTGTTAACAAAACTCTGCTAAATAATTACAATTGAGATATAGTTGGATTTGAAAGCCTACTCCGTCCATATTAAAAAAAGGAAAATATTTTTGTGGATATCTCATGAATCTATATTAAAATACCTTTCAAACAAAGTAAACAAATTCAAATTCCGCCTATAGGAGCTATTTTTAACGCAACTGAAATTTGGTTTGAAATTTGGTATGTTAGCGGAAAATGGATATGGGATAACAGGCAAATTTGAGACTCTTGTATGACCAAACTAGAAAATGTCTCTCATATTCACCTATATCACGTAAATCTATATAAAAGTACCTGTCGAATGGGCAAAAAAATTCAGTCCTCTCTTTCGGGAGTTATTTTTAACAATTTTTTGATATTTGGTATGTTAGCGAAAAATGGGTGTAAGTATAGTATAGTACTAGTATAGTACAGTAGAGTATAGTAAGTTATATCACATTATGCAGTATATACACTAAACTCTAGCACAGTACAACATATACTAGTACTAGAAATTATTGTACTACAGTATAGTGTATTTTGTACTGAAAATTATTGTACTACAGTACAGTACTGGAATAT
>NW_023998415.1:14303027-14303258 GCF_014805625.2 Glossina fuscipes | reverse complement strand
ATATTGTAATACAGTATAGTGTATTTTGTACTGAAAATTATTGTACTACAATATAGTACCGGAATATAATGTAATACAGTATTGTGTATTTTGTACTGAAAACTACTTCACTACAGTATAGTGTATTTTGTACTGAAAATTATTGTACTACAGTACAGTGTATTTTGTACTGAAAATTACTTCGCTACAGTATAGTGTATTTTGTACTGAAAATTATTGTACTACAGTACA
>NW_023998415.1:14296046-14303017 GCF_014805625.2 Glossina fuscipes | reverse complement strand
ACAGTATAGTGTATTTTGTACTGAAAATTATTGTACTACAGTACAGTACTGGAATATATTGTACTACAGTATAGTGTATTTTGTACTGAACATCATTCATGAAATGTCCACATAAATATTTTGCCTTTTTTTAATACGGACGGGGTAGGCTTCTCTGTTAAGTCTCTTAACGGAGTTTTCTTAACAGAAATGATAGGTGTCTTTGCTAGTTAAATTCGAGGTTATCTTCACCCGCTTGATTTCTAGTTTAGACAGTTACCTAGAACGTGTTTCAAATGTCTACAACATGTATGATCCCCTATAGAAGTTTAGTAGATTTCCATTTTGTTGTGCAATGAAATATCCGACATTCTAGTAAGCATTAAAAAATGCAGTTCAAACAGAGTATGATTTCTTGCTAATTTTTCTTTATTTTATTTTTTGCTACGCGAAAGTATGTGCATATATCCTATATAAATATATTATAGATTTATATATATAATTTGTAATCCAAATTTACATTTATTTAAAATTTTTATATTATTTTTTATATTTTTTTCATATCGACCAAAACAATATCAAAAAAATGTACTTCTACTATCGTTCCTGTTCATCAAAAAATATCACATCTTAAATATTTACCATCTACTACACCAAAATCACCATTGCCACCAACTTTCTCAACCAATCTCTTGTTTATATAAAAAATTTGAAAAAAAAAAAAAATCAAATCGTTAACACCTCAAATCAACCACCAACCACAACCACCACCACCACCAGTCATCTAAACGTCTCGAAAATACCATTGCCAAGAAATTGAAAGTCACTTCTGGACAAGTATTGCCCACTTTGAAACGTGGCGCTGTCGCTAGATATTTTCCATCATCAGGTAATCAATGCATATTTTATTTTATTTTTCTATACACTTTTTATATATTTCTTTAATATTCACAAATATTAAGTAATCATAACTAACATAATTATGAAATAAGTTTCTTTATGTCTACCATCGTTGTAAAACACATAAGAACATGCCTTAAAGAAGATTCATCATCTTACGATTGTTAGGCATCTTAGTCTTAACAACCACCAGTGTTTTTCATCATCCATGTCATGCATAAGTCTCGTAAAAGTTAACGTAGAAAGCAACAACTGGGGATTCATTTCTCATTTTCAACATCAATTTTTTAAATGCTTTGCCCTGATACTGATTATAAGAGACAGTGAAGGATAATTATGGTAATTAACCACAAAAAATCAGTTAAAAAATTTTCGTCAAGTTCCCTTTATCCAAATATATATATATATATATATATATATATTACATTTTATTATATTCTATTTATTTTATTATATATAATGTCATATTATATATATATATATAATATATTATATATACATAGCATTAGGAGCACTAAGAACGCAGCCCAAAATAACATTTATGTGTTTTATATATGTTAACACATTAAGGAGCGTAAGGAGTCACCAAGAAAGGTTGCCATTAGCATTGCCATTCTAATAAGAACCAGAAGAAGAAAACAGTAGTGGGTGGCGTTAGCATCTCTATCAGCTGATTCGTTTAGGTAAATAATACCAAAAACTAGCTCTAAAGTGGACAGAGTTAAGATTTACTTACAAGGGAGAAACATGTTTCGGATTACTAAACAATGACCTTTAAATAACATCTTTTTTGTAAATAAACTGAAAATTATTACTACGGCCATCAAGATTTTACAATTTATACGTATATATTAAAAATGTAAATATATTTTATTTATTTATTTATTTTATTTATTTATTTTAATTCTACTTATACATGAAACTCAACTAAACAAATAACAGTCGAGTTCAATTGGCACTTAAAGCAAAACTTATATTAAGTTAATAATAAAACTTAGAATAAGTACAATAAAACAAATAAGAAGGAAAAAAAAAAGCATGTACACAACCAGCATAGAGCCACGCTTACAACCGGTACAGGACCAAATTGCAAATGAACTCCTAAGCCATCGCAAACATGCACAAGTCTGGCAACCGATAATAATTAACAATAATTCATTTTCGAATCGTAACGAATTTTTGAGAATAAAAGCTAGTTTAACTACGACATAGGTAAATCACGCGTACTAACTAATGTTGCTTTAATGGACTTTAAAGAGACCGATAACGAGAATAAGTGACAGACGTCATTTAGGTTCTTGCAAACTACTCTGAGCGGATTAAACAGCTCATAATTATATTTACACTGACTAAGCTTAACCAAGATAAAGTGCCTAGAGAAGCGGTTAGGGCCATTAAAGCTTATTTCACCAAGTAATGAAAGCGAGTCTACCAATAGCACCATTTATTACTGTGATTACAAAGGAAACGCCAAGAACAAACCTACGTTTCTCAAGAGGCGGTAAGGACAGCAGAAGCAACCTATTGTCATAGGGAGGAAGAGAGGCAATCGGATCCCAACCCAAATTTCCAAGGGCAAACAGCAAGAATTGCTCTTGAACATAGCACCTATATGAAGGAGACCACACAACAGAGGCATACTCGAGTATGGGTCTAACCAAACACATGAACAGCCTTTTCGTAATGTAGGGATCATCAAGCTCTTTGGACCACCTTTTTATAAAACCAAGCGCGGACCCAGCGCATGTACTTTATATGCAATAATGTCTATATGGGACCATGTAGGTGCTAGGGTTATATTAAGTTTAGAATATTGCACTAATAGAAAAAATTATATAATTTAAGTAGGTTATTCTTGCGTGACGATTTAAGAAGACGCGTAATGATACACCAGTACGAGGCATACAGAGGAAGTTAAATTGCCGCAAAG
This sequence comes from Glossina fuscipes, assembly GCF_014805625.2. Lineage (NCBI taxonomy): Eukaryota > Metazoa > Arthropoda > Insecta > Diptera > Glossinidae > Glossina > Glossina fuscipes. The sequence continues at coordinate 14,300,208 of NW_023998415.1, read as the reverse complement.
GTGACATTTTACCATTCGCCATTCTGACCAAATAGGTGGTTGTGGGTAACGTTAGTGTGTGGCAGTCGGAAGCTTCAAATTTTAATGTTTATGTGTTTTCGATAAGTCGCATTACTCTCCAAAGGATTAATTACTTAGTAGTTTTGTGTATATGAATAAGTATCTGGCATCGCCACAATTGGACAATGCTTCCAGGGTTTTCTTATTGTATTATAAAGAGGAAAAATCAATAATAGGAAACTGCAGGCTTCTTTAGTAGTGAGGTGCGCTAGCTCGATACCCGCAATACCAAGATCGAAAGGCATCTCAATTTATTATGTTTAATATTATATTATAACATATATCACCCAATAAGGCTCCTCTTCGACACGCGTATGGCATTGCTCTTAACAGACCTATGTGATTTCTGGACCGTACCGACTTTTCTGACAATTAGTTTACAAGTCCAAGCCAAGTTCAAGTAGTAGAAGGGGCAATCACAAAAAGTTCAAAGATGGATTTAAATATATCAATTTTTCGTTGAATTTCGTTGATTTCTTGCCAATCACTCGCAAATTACTGCGTGTTCAGATAGTTTCAGTTAGTGTTGTCCAATGGCGTGGTTATATGCTCGAAATTTTGTTCAATATTTGGCACAAGATGAAGGAGTGTGAAGGAGTTAAGATCAATATAAATGATAAATCTGCGACTTACTATGAAGCATTGCAAAGGACGTTAAGGGCGGAATAAATTGCTAGTAATTCACGCTTGAAAAGAACCCAATCGTTAATTGAAAATCATTAGTATAGTGTGGTGACACAGTTCGTGTATCAAAATCTGAAGCATCAACCTAAAACGGTAGAGGTTATTCCTCAATTGGATAGACTTGGAACGAAACGTGGTTTTTTGCAACAATCAGCTGCGTTGTTAAGTTCATTTGCCCAAACGATTTTTTATTTACTGTTGTTATCATTATGCTTTTATCATTTCATTCATTAAATCATGGCAAAGAGCTTGCGTCGCGGCTGCTTTCGCATTTGAGAATTTGCGAAAAAAAATTGATAAGACCAAGAAATTGATCATTGAAGATCATTTAAATTTTTTATTAGCTCATATTTTTCTATTGCTTTCACATTTTCTGAAGTAGTTAATAATTCTTCTTCTTATTATTGAAGATTCTATATATCATGTAATGTGTTCGTTCCGAATTTACATCTTACAATATTTATGATCAATGATTTTAAAGTGTTTCTTATGCACCCTCAAAATCTGCAAAAGCAGATAAGAATATCGCCAATAATAAAATTCGTTTTCATAAAATTTAAGAATCTTATGCATGCACCGATGAAATACCTACGCAGCATTATAGAAACTAAACGTCAATCGTCTGAACTCGAAAAAAAAATCTATTGGTCTTATAACGGCTATATCAGTTTTCAATTGTTTCCTTCAACAGGGATTTCGAAATGATTTTTTATTCAATCTATTTAAGAAAAAAACCTTCTTGCCATTTAGACTGCCAAAGAAATCGTGCAAATGTGCAAATATGTCTATACCGAGTTGTAATCTTGTTGAGAGATCTCTGCAGTCATCGCATAGTAGCCGTTTGCTATTAGATTTTAGAAAGCGTAAGGTCGTATAAGTTTATACAATTTTAAGTTTCTTAAGAGGGAATACGCTTAGCTTATAATGAACGAAAGGCCCTTGCGTTTTGATGTGGTGGATCACCGAATATTTGAACTGGGGCGGAATGCATGATGGTTGTGCAATATCTCAAAGTGCATTTGCTTTTGTTATCCTATCGCACTGAACATATCTGCAGTTATAGATCTGAAAATAAATTCTCGTTGTTTAAGTGAAATATATTTTCTTCGAAAGTGTTGATAAATCAATTATTCGCGGCCTGAAGCTCACGTTTATTTGGTTTGGAATGTTTTACTTATGTAGATAGAGCAATTGCTATAACATGCCTATGCCTATATGGATCTTATCTTGCAAAAAAGAAAAAGATTTTCTTCGTCTGCCGCCTTAAACAACAAACGAACTACTTGTTTATCATTCGATATTTGCCTTGTGCTCCTAACTTATTGACTTTAGTATCAAAAGTTTGTTGTCAGTTATTTATTTATATATTTATTCAGTTATACCTCAAAGTCAACTAAAATAAATTAACAGCCAAATCCAGTTGACTCTTAGAAGTAAATCTTATACTAATTATTATTAAAAACTAATATAAAGTAAACAAGGAGAAGTAAAGAAAAAAAAAGGAATAACTAAATAATTTATGTATAAATAAATAAGAAAGAAAAAAAGTTTGGTAATCAACTAGCCCAGAGGCACACCGAAAGCCAGTACAGATCCAAGGTACAAGTGAAACCGCAAAGCATTGCAAACATGCAAAAGCTTGGCAGCCGATAACACTAAACAACACCAGTTAATTTTTGAATCATAGCGAGATGTTTTAATAGACGTTAAATGGTCCGATTTTGAGATTAAGTGATAGACATCGTTTCGGTTTCTGCAAACAATTCTGAACGGATTAAACAGCTCATAATTATATTTACATTGACTAAGCTTAACCAAAATAAAGTGCCTAGAGAAGCGATTAGGAACATTGAAGTTTATCTCACCATGTGATGTGGGAAAGTCGATAATACCATTAACTAACTTAATTAAGAAGGAAACACGTAGAATAAATCTACGTTTCGCAAGTGATGGTAAAGATAACGGAAGCAACCTATTTTCATAAGGAGGCACAAAGACAAGAGGGTCCCAACCCAAATTCCTATAGGGAAACAGCAAGAATTGCTCTTGAACGGATTCAACTGAATCTACGCAACACCTTTAGGAAGGAGTCCATAGAACAGAAGCATATCCAAATATTGGTCTAGCTAAGCACATGTATAGCCCTCTCGTATTGTAAGGATCGTTAAGCTCTTTGGAACATTGAAAGTGATACTTTCATTATCTTATGAAGACAATCTTTTATTTCGATTGCGGCTCTGTTTCGATTTCATTCTCGATCTTAGAAACTAATTTCATCAATGCCTTTAGGCAGCTCGGTGCTTTGGGTATGTCATTTGGATTTGTTGAGACCGTTATGCTTACTTAAGAACAATCTAGCTGATCGGTAAAATTAACGCAGTAACCGCGAACTGCAAGCCGTCTGAGTTGATTGACAAAATGGCTTTGCTGACGGTGGATGGGTTAAGCATTGGAACCATAAAGATTGCCATAAATCATCTGATACTTTTCAGGCAGATAGTTGGCGCATTCCACGTAAAAATGCTAAAGCTTTCTTGTCACCTAAAGGAACGCTTTCTAACAGAATCTTGAAATTCGGTTGAAAATGAAATTTTTTGAAGATTCGTGGGGAATTTGGTGGCATGAAGGTTTGTGGTATCTTGGATAATAAAAAAAGTCAGTCTCCCAAAAATTTATAGCAACGGCGGGAATCGCTCATTTCTTCAGTCGCTGGCATCAAAAATTGTTTACAAACTCGTAAAAGCACATAAACTCGGAGTCATCAACGTGGGGAACCAATTTTTCCTTTAAATTTAAAGTATGACTTTTCTTAGTTAGAACAAACACATCAATGAAGAAAGTACCGTTTTATTTACGTATTTTTGCAATATTAGTGTTAATATCGATTTTTTGTTGTTTACCTATAACACTAGTACCAATAACCGACCATTTCTCATTTTCTCAACTATTAATCCCCACATATTCTCCTTCAAGAGTAATGCAGTCAGTCCAACGATTAACCAATGTTTCGACGCGCTTCTTATAGAACGATATTTCGTACGTACGTTAAAATACACCTAAATTTCCTCAATTAACTCATCGTCTGATCCAAAAATGTTTCCTTGAGTTTGCTTTTGAAATTTGCAAAAAAGAAAACAGTCCTCGTAATTAGTCCTGGAGAATAGATTGAGTGGGACCGTAATTCAAGCTTCAGTACAATTTTGTCATTTAAGCCATCAACTCGTGACATGCTCCACCCTGAGTAAATGCGAATACTGTGCTTTACATATTCAACTTAAGGAATTTTTTCATATTTATAATATTAGTTTGGGGAAAAAGATATCCATTATTTTTATATGAACTTCATGACTTTATTTAACATGCTTCGGATCGTCCGATTTGGGTCAAATATGCACCGTTTTGTTGTATGATTTGTTGC
>NW_023998415.1:14253730-14291046 GCF_014805625.2 Glossina fuscipes | reverse complement strand
TTTTTTTTTTTTTTTTTTTTTTTTTTTTTTTTTTTTTTTTGTATATAAAGGGAGGGGTATGTATAGGTGGATAGATGTAATTAAAATGAAAAATAAACTTTTATAATAAATATAGCGGAAAGAAATGAAAAGAAAGGAACAAAATTGTGGTTATATTTATAGATGAGCGCATTATTGAATATGATATTGATTCGTTGCTGTATGAGGCGCGTTCACCATTCCAAAAAATTCAGATTATGCACTCCAAGACATTGGGCAACATGTTAATATTGGACGAATTGCAAAGTAAGTGAATTGAGTGCATAAGTGTTATGCAATGAGTGAATGAATAGATTAATTAATTACAAATAAATGTTTGTTTCATACATTTTTGTAGATATTGCTGAATCAGATTTAATTTACACTGAAACATTGATGGGACGTGGCAATGAGAATTATGAAGGTAAGGAGATCTGCATTCTGGGAGGTGGAGACGGTGCTTTGCTTTATGAATTACTGAAAGAGAATCCTAAGCATGTGGTCATGTTGGAAATTGATGAATTAGTTATGCAAGCGTGCAACAAATACTTGAACAGTATCTGCGGTGATGTCCTAGAGAAACGTAAGGGCGACAATTATGAAATTATTGTGGGCGATTGCGTCGAATATATGAAAAAATTCATATCAGAGGGACGAAAATTTGATTACGTATTTGGTGATTTAACGGATATACCCATATCGGGCGCACCAATCGGTGAATGCTGGGATTTTATACGTACCATACTTGAACATTCGTTCCATATTTTAAAATCGGATGGTAAATATTTAACACACGGTAATGGCACTAGTTGCGTTGAATCACTAGAACTATTTGAAGAGCAGCTACGTTTACTAAAACCAAAGGTGAAATTTACAACTTCAAAAGCATTTGTACCATCGTTTATGGAAGAATGGCTCTTCTATCAGGTCTCTTTAGCTTGACGAGCTCAATCTATTTCTAAGGAATTTAATTGCCAGCGACGACTACATTTAATTAATACACAAAGTAAATCTATGGAGAAAACATTAACTAATATTGAAGCGGCTTTCCCTCTAGCAGCGAAACTTGTTTGCGACATTGAACATAGACGCTTCCTTTATCATAGCTCAATATCCTAGTCTGGTTTACTAATATGCCTAACATCTGCTCATCAATATCATTTAACCGTTGATTTTATAGTATATAAAACCTCATTCAGGTGATAAAAATTCATACCAAATATTTAACGAGTTCATCACCCAAAATACAAGACGAGTAATATGTTTAGTTTAAGATTTTGTTTTTTGATTATGTATCAATTTTAGTATGCTTATAACTATCATCTAAGAATAAAAGTATACTAAGTTCGTCCTTCTGTGTGTAACAACTACAAGAATATGCATCAGATGCCCAACAAAGTATGTACATATCTACCTAATTAGCGTATGATTTTGATTCCCTTTCGTCTGCCAATGATAAGTCAATATGCACTCCATGTGCATATGGCGGCCACATATAAAGTTTATATATAGGCGCTATTCGCTCCCAGCCATTTTCATAAAGAATAGAGAAAAACTAGAACGTATGATTCATAGGTGAAATTAATCTAAAACTTGAAGCAATGGCCTTAATCCGCTTACAAGACCCCCCCCCCCCCCTCCCCCCCACGGCTCCCTCACCCCTCAGGAACCAAAAATAGGCAAAACACTGTAATTTAAAGCAGTATTTGACCGTAACACGTGATATTAATCCAAAATCTGATACAAATATTCCCTAGCATAAGTTCGTCCCGATCGATCAGTTAAACGTCCCCGTTTTTAATAAATCCAGCTCAGTTATAATGCATAAGTTTAAAGATGTGAAATCAAAGATTCGCTCTAAGACTATTATAAATTTTTAATTTCCTTTAAATTTAAAAAATTTGAATTTGTTTCGTTTACAATTAAGAAATGACTTATTTTAACTATAAATCAGACAAAACTAAGATTGCATCTAGTACGGAATATGCCAGAACCGTCTTAATAAATAGGTTATGTTTTCGAAAATTGTAGTTACTATTAATCTTAAGGATGAGAAAAATTCTACAACATAATATATTTACAATAGAAAATGAATTAAACGAGGACATGCGATGCAATATAATCTGAAGAATAATGTACTTAGGAAATAAGCAAAAGAATAATACATTGCGAACAAGTATAAGGAAAAAAAAAAAAAAGAAAAAATAGCTAAATTTAATGCTATCACGCCATCTCCAGCAGTTGCTTGTTTTTTTTTTCTTTTCATCTTCTCCTGCTTTCCTTTGTAACATTAGGAACGGATTTACCGACGCTGCCTAAAAAATAATTTTGAAATCATTCATTATACGCAATATATCGATCATGATATTATTATTAGTAATTAATTATTATCATTAATTATTATAATATATTTAGACCAAAAGAATAAATTCTAGGACTAAGAGTAGCAATGGGCACTAGCAAGTAAATCCTTTATCGTGAGATATTTTCCACAGTTGCATATCTGAGGAGTAGATTTCTTAAGAATTCGTTGATATGTTGCAATAGTATGTCCAAGCCGGATTCTTGCAAATGCTACCAATCTTGATTTTCCCTATGTTGATTGAATGTAGAGTTGGAACGAGGCTAGAATTAACCAGCAAGTAGTGTGGATGATGATGACTGTCGATTTTTTTCATCAGTTTTCTCTTCAATTTTTTGCCCAACATACTTTTGAAGATCAAACTTTTTTATTATGTCGCCCATAATAAATAAAGGTGCGGAAAATGTACCGAAAACCTTGGAACCAAAAAAATTTGCATTTTTTCTTCATCCGCGGCATTGATGCTTCTTATATTGTTAGTAGTATTCCATTTGAAGTTTGGGAGAAAATGTAAGACCCAAAACCCCGCGTGTTTACGCATTTTGAACTGATAAATTATTTATGTACATGTTCCGACTTGCCGCATCACATACGCGTTTTCTACAAATGTGGAATTTTTTTAATTCCTGTATCGATATTTTTTGGAATCTGGCAGAGCGTCTTACTTATTATTTCATTGAATGCAATTTGAGGGAAGTGTAATAGATAGAAGCATTTCATTGAGCATAGGAAAAGACTTTGAAAAGTGACTATTGACTGTAATTTTGAACCGCTTCTGCGACATGAAAGATTTGATTTCCATGATTTCGAATTGTTTAAGATAACATGTAGGCAAATTCTGGCAAAAGTCTTTCCAAAGTCGATTGAAAGAATTTATTTATTTTATTTATTTATTTATTTTAATTCTACTTATACATGAAACTCAACTAAACAAATAACAGTCGAGTTCAATTGGCTCTTAACGCAAAACTTATATTAAGTTAATAATAAAACTTAGTATAAGTACAATAAAACAAATAAGAAGGAAAAAAAAAAGCATGTACACAACCAGCATAGAGCCACGCTTACAACCGGTACAGGACCAAATTGCAAATGAGCCCCTAAGCTATCGGAAACATGCATAAGCCTGGCAACCGATAACAGTTAACAACAATTCATTTTCGAATCGTAACGACTGTTTAAGGATAAAAGCTAGTTTAAGCACGACATAGGTAAATCACGCGTACTAAGTAATGTTGCTTTAATGGACTTTAAAGAGTCCGATAACGAGAATAAGTGACAGACGTCATTTAGGTTCTTGCAAACGACACGGAGCGGATTAAACAACTCATAATTATAAGCTTAACCAAGATAAAGTGCCTAGAGAAGCGGTTAGGGACATTAAAGCTTATTTCACCAAGTAATGAAAGCGAGTCTACCAATAGCACCATTTATTACTTTGATTACAAAGGAAACGCCAAGAACAAACCTACGTTTCGCAAGAGACGTTAAGGACAGCAGAAGCAACCTATTGTCATAGGGAGGAAGAGAGGCAATCGGATCCCGACCCAAATTTCCAAGGGAAAACAGCAAGAATTGCTTTTGAACATAGCACCTATATGAAGGAGACCACACAACAGAGGCATACTCGAGTCTAACTCGGGTCTAACCAAACACATGAACAGCCTTTTCGTAATGTAGGGATCATCAAGCTCTTTGGAACACCTTTTTATAAAACCAATTGTAAAATGATTTCCTTCAGGTATTGCTGCTTCCGTTGTAAAATAGTCAGTGTGTGGTTGAGCATCAACACAACTTCTGTCTGATTTAACTGACTCAACAAACCAAGATACTCTTGAAGTCATAATTTTCTTCAATAGTTCAGAGAGGCAGGATAGCAAAAAGATTCAATGGTAGTCTGATGCCACAGAAATTTTCTTATTTTTTGGAATGGCAACGATTACCGCAAGTTTCCATGGATTGGAATTATTACCGGTAGAAAAGATTGAGTTATATAGATCAACTAATTTACGCTTACTTGAAATAGACAGTGCTTTGACCGTATGGTATGAAATACGATCCAAGGCTGGTGTTTTCCCTTTTACGTTGGTAAGACAGCTCTTAGGTCCTGATGCGGATGTAGGTTTTTCTAGAAAAGTATTGCATCCGTTAATAGGATGGATATTGGATAAAGTAACTGGAGTTCCCTTATTTGCAATGAGTCATCAAGAGAAATTGCAGTCAGACGAGTATTCAGACCATACTTCTTGGAAGTGGTTAAGAATCTCCTGTCACATTTGGAATGTAGACGGCAACAATATGATTGAAGTATGGAGTGCTGGTTATTTTATTGACTCTGTTCCATACCACACTCACTGAAGTATTCCTTAGAATTGTTTTAGAATATTGTTCAAAGCTGATAGCTTCAGATTTCCTTAATAGTCTCCAAAACTGAACGTCACCTTTTTGGAATAATAAGAAATTTCTATGACCACGATTTCCTTCGAAAAGATGCCATAAGTCCGTTTTGGTTTTCTTTAACAAGGTTACCTTGTGACTCCACAAGATTGGAGTATGGGGAGATGTGCAGCAGTGCGATCAAGATGTTGCGATAGTCGTTACTCAATTAGTGAACAACACCAGTGAACTGATTGGTTATAGCAACAAACACACCAACCGCAAAAATTCCTCAAAAGGTCGTATTGCCTACTCTTTGCAATAGAGGCGTGGCAAGCATCGATTATAATATACATCTTCAATAATATTGCTTTGTCAAGGTTATTCTCTATTAAACTGCATAAATGATTCAAGTAAATTATCTTCCATCATATTGCCTTCAGATCATGATCTTTTAAGATGGGTGTCCTGTGACTCATCTAATTGTTGTTATTAGATCTTCCCATCCTTTTCAAAGAGAAACAGTTTTACTCTCGAGGACCCAGGTTAATTTTCTCAGTAATAATATTTGCCTACCTTAAATGTTCTGTACATAGTTTTTTTATCAAATATTGGTGAACTATTTTTATTTTAGATAGTTTTTTAGTGAATTTGCTCTTTTGTTAAATTTTCATTCCGATAAATAAAGAATATATACACCTTTCACGTTAGCGCTTACAAAAAGATTATTGAGTACAATTTAGTTTTCATAAGTCCACCTAAGGACGCATTACAGAGACTACATTATTAGCACATACGTACACTCTTGATTAACGAAAAAGTGTAACTCGATTTAAGCGCTGCACGTTTCCCGGCCTTAGTTATTTTAGATCCATTGTAGAAGTAAATGAAACTAGTAGACCTAAATCATTACAAGCACTTGAGCTTTAGTTGTCTATTGTGTTGCGTCGGCGACCGAACATTGTACCTCGCGAACAAGGTTGAACGCATATTATTGGCTGGATGCAAGAATCGTGAAGGGAAGTTACTTTGTTACTTGAATGGTGAAAGCGAATAAATTATTTTATATAAATAAAACCATCATTATCGTAATCGTTATAATTATATTGCGCTGCTGACTACGACGTGGACGTTTGACATAAATCAAATAGTGGATCATTGGCACTTTAATGAGCGGACCTTAAATTACATGGTAGTGTTTGTGATAAAGCCATAGTTTATATAATATAATGAAAATGGCTAGCAGTCCCCCTTGTCCACTCAGTTGTAGAGCGTAAAGTTTCTTTCGTTTCTATTTGCGACAATTCTATAGTTGAGACATCCTCGCTTATGGAATTGGTAAGGATGTTCCATAGGTTATTCTTTCTTATACTTATTTGTCTTTAAAAGCAGAAAAAAAAAATGCATTTTAGATATTATGAAGTCCTTGAATATGCAAACCTGCCAATGCGATTGTTACCATCTGTGGTATGCCCGACGTCTTGATATCCAATCACTTCTACCAGAGCTCCGATCAAAATTTATGCATTGGACGTTCATTGCGACGATTCGAGATTTAATATCTTGAACTTATGTTGAACTTTGAAAGTTGTCTTTGTTAATACAATGAATACAATTGAATGAATGAGAAAATGAGATGGAGTGAAAGCAGCAAGTCTTTGTCTGGGTAGCAGAGAAGACAATCGTCGAAAACGCTACGGCTACGGCTATATCGTAAACGAATATATCTGAACTATTGATTTCTCTCTCTCTCGGAAACGGTTACTTAAACAGGTTATCGGTTATCGCTTGGTTGTTGTAATATCGCTTTCTTTGTCGTGTTCACTTATGAACGAGCCTTACTTGAATCTAGAGTAGTTGCCGTTTACTTATCGAATGGGTCGAAAATCTTATATTCAAGACAAAATTAGTTTGAAAATTTGTTAACAGGCAAACGGGGTTTCCTCTTACTCTTCGTTTTCAGTAAGGTTCGACGCATGATCGATCGCCTTGCATAAAGTGGGAAAAAGGATGAAAGTAACTTATCTATCTATTGTGTCATAATAAATTTCTGGCCATTGTGATCATATGAAGGATTTATATTCTGCACTTAAGATGTAATCTTAGCTAATTAAATGTAATTTTTTTTAATGTTTTTTTCTCGTTAACGTTATTCATACAATAGCAAGTCTTTTTCTTCTTTCTATCTTACTTCAAATGAGACAAATGAGATCAATAGTCTTTAGTTACTTTAGTATATAAAATATGTAGAGAGGGGTATGACAAGAGAACTTTATAAGGGTTCTCTTCGGTTTGCGTTCTTAAAATCAATTGATATCTCTACGTCTATCAATGCAAATTTTTTTTGATAACTTTGATGTGCTTTTTCAATCATAAATTCATCATAAATTTACAATTTGTCTACATACATATGCGCAATACGTACATCATATAAATACAGTTTTTGTTGTACTTCTCCAAATAATTTTTCTTGCTTCAAGCAATTCTATATAAAACTTGTTTGTAATAGATAAGTAATTTATTTGATGTTCATAAAAGAAATACATAAAAAAGTTAATGATTACCCAGGAAGTATAATTATTTATATATATAGTACTAAACATAAAAAACAGAATATTACAAAAAATAATTAAATAAATAATTCATATATATACAAATCGTATATATATATATAAATATTTATATATATATATATATATATATATACGATATACACATATATAGTCGTACGCAAACTACAAAGAGCAACAGGAATGATGTTTAATTTCTTTAAGAAGATTCACTTATATGCAAGTCTGCTCGGGCATCGCGAAAAGCCACAAATTCATGTGTACATGCACAGAAAGGGACAGGCGTCCAGAAAAATCATCGCTTCGCTTTTCCTAACAATGTCTATTGCTGTTACGTAAGGGTTTGAAATAAACTGTGTTATCTTAACTATAGTCGAATCACCCCGACCGATTACCGAACCCATGTTCGACACAATCTTTGTATGACTGTTCTAAAAATTGTTGCAAGACTCTTTACTGGATTGATACTTTTCGACTATCAAGAAAAAAAGATGCTATTAAAATTGACATTTAGTTGCGAACTGCAATTGCAAGCGAAAATACAGGAGTCTGTTTTTAGCTGTCGTTTTCGAATAAAATCGTGCGTGATTTGTATGTGCGGATTTAAAGCTATCGACTCACGCGCATTCTGATCGAAGAAATGGATCAACAAATTGAAAAATGGATACAATCCACTCATCGAAATCATGACAACTGACAAACTGAAATCGTTCGAAAACTCGATACATTTTTATCTATAATTAACGATCGTGGGCATATCTTTATAAAAACAAACAAGTAAGAGCATTATAGTCGGGCAAGGTCGATTATTAGATTGCCCACATGACTTTGCTTAGTGCTGTTTTCTTGTTAATTTCAAAGGCATCCTTTTAATGAAACCACAAATATTAGAGGATGTCTAAAACATCACTTGGCATAGGCCAAATTTAGTAAATTTAATTCACTTCACACAAATTTTATTATTTTTCAGTTATCGTTATTTTAAGTAAAAAATTAGACTTTCTCTCCGTATAAGGATTTGCTTTTCATGATAAGCGCTATGGGATCTTAAAAATAGACGTATCTGGTCCAAATTCCGTATCGTTAACTTTCGTGGGGGAATTGAACTAACTATGAACTAATTTTCATCAGAAAATATTAAAAATTAAACCTTCCTCTGAAGGGCTTACTATTCATGAGAAATCTTATTCATGGGGCCCAAGAAAAAGATCCATATGGTTCAAACTTGGTTTACTTAACTTTTATGCCAAATTACTATTATAAAAAAAATTTTCATCACAAAACCTTAACAATTAGACTTTTTCGGCCTATAAGAATGAACGTTTCTTGAGAATTCTTATATGAGGTGGTTTCCAAAAAATAGACATATGTGGCCCAAATTCGGTAAGGTTGATTTCTATGCCAATTTACTACTATGAACTAACTTTCACAATGTTATATTAAAAATTATATCTTTTTATCATGTAAAGATTCAGTTTTCGTAGAAGGAGTTATATGAGAAGGTATTCAAAAAATTACCGCAGCTGAACCAAATTTTTCATGCTAATTTAGAATGTCGAATCACTATTACTCACTTAGAGAGGTTTGTCGAAATGTTTTAACAAAAGCAATTCTGTTCCATATAATGGCTTTTGAAAATAAGACGTTATTTGGCGAGTTGTCAAAAAAGTGAACCGATTCAAACCATTTTCAGTAGTGTGCGTCCTTGGGTTAAAAAACACGTCAGTTTACCAAAATTTCATCACAACATCTTGAAAATTGCGACCCGTAGATTGAACGCAAAAATGCTTGGACAGAAATCGGATGTACGTACAAGCTTACATCGATTCAGAAAATGATTCTGAATTTGATAGAATAAATGGTGGTTTGGATGTTAGGTAAGTCTGGACGAACTTAATATACTCTGTGCTACAAGTGTATAGTAAGCGAAAATATTTACTAGGCCCATCGAAACAAATTTTCCGATGTAATTCGAAGACTTTTAGTAAAAGCAGGTATATACAGAACTCTGGTTGTTCTATTCTTAAGCAATTTTTACAAAATCTTTAATAAAAATCTTTGCTGAAAAGTTTGATATTCTATACGCATATAAGATATTCTCTAATTAAGCCCGAAGATCTTATGTAGTCTTAAAACCATGTGAGAAGAGTTGTTTTTGAAAGTAAACGAGAAACTTTATAAAATATATTTGTCTGCTCCGAACAAAAAAAAAATGTGTGCTTCAGAAGGGAAACGATTCATGGTAATAATCTTATTGAAAGACTGGGCCGAAATTACAGGTCAATATTCGGGTAAATTCGTTAATCTTTTAACGCCCCTAGGTACACATGTTTTTTTTCATATATCACAATTTAAATTTGATAATAAACTAAATCATCATTATAAAGTCTCGCAATAAGAAAAACACAAATATTTTGGTCTGACTGCTATGCTATCGATACTCAGGGTGTACGGTTAGGAAAATGAAAGTAGAGCAAAAAGAAATCACTCCTGAAGCGGTTAAATTTGTTTCCCCCATGGCATTTGCCTTTTCCGCGCATGCAGTATGCCTATGTTTTCGTTGCGAAAACTTATTCCATATCAACTACGACCGATAACCCTAATGAACTGTGAACGTACTCTGTATGCGCAAATAGAAACGTAATTCAAAATTCAGCTTTCAGCTATCGCCATTCCTGCAACAACAACAGAGAAATTAATGGACAGATAGATAACACTGTTCTAAAATTTATAGAAGACTATGATGCAATTTTATAAGTGGCATATATTGATGGATCCAACATTGAAGCTTGCTTGCTTGCTTGCTTTCTTGATTTCTTCTTTTATTAGATGTTTAAAGATTTCTTAAAAATTATGGAATTATGACACAATACTTTATTAAAGACATTTTTACGTAAAAACATAAATGTACGTTTATATCGGCAATTAGTTTGTGATTAGTTATCATGAACGTCATTGCTTCCGACATTAAAAAATATTTTGCGTTTTTTTTAAATATCGTAGTGTTTTGTTGTTTTAAGTGTATAAAAATTAAATATTAGAAGACTCATGCAAATAATTCATTAATTATTAAAATTTGGAGAAAATTATTATGCTACGAGTACGAAAAAGCATATGTGAGGTGTGCAGTCTTCAGTCGCAATTAAGTACAACTTAAGTACAAAACTAAATCAAATTAAATTGATTTTGAAGCAGTAAAAATCTATTATATAAATGTTTAATTTTCTTGGTCGTTTGTGTAAATTTTAGAATGTTCCAGTATATCGGCATTTCGTATCGGCTCCAAGTCAGTATCGGCTATAATTTCAGCCAACCATTGTTCAATTTGTACAGGATGAAAAACATCCTCATCGCCACCGTTCTGCGCTTCTAAAATGATTCGCAAGTTTTCGAAATTTTTCAAAATAAAGCGTTTACGTTGAGGCTTTTGAGGGTTTAGGTAGTCCTCCAAAGGCACGTGTAAATGTACATTATCAGTTGTTACGCCATCAGGTGGTTGTTCCTTTTCGGTCTTTGCTATAGTTGCCGCAGTAGCATTTAAACATTTAGTGCGCACCTTTGGGTTTTGTTGCATAGTCTTTTTAATTTCATTCAGCAAGCGATTGTAAAATTCACAGTTGACTTCAGCTGACGAAGAGTCCTGAAAATCACCGTCGTGCTCATCGATATGTGTTGTTTTTTCATTTTTATATGTCTTTTTGGATTTTTGCTTCTTCGACTGCAATCTAGGACTATTTAAGTAATTTGACATACTCGCCGGTGTGGTATTATCACTGGTGCTTGTGGTAACGGTGGTTTGCATACTGCTGTTACACTCCGTAGATCCGCTAGTTGTAACCATTATGGATTCTAACAAGGATTTTGGTTTAGATCCAGTTTTAGTTTGCATTATATTAGAGCTCGAAGACCCTATTGAGAAGTTTTTTTCATTTGCTTTACTTAAGTCTGGGTTTAAGTGCAAATCATGCACATGATGTCTTAGCGGTATTTGTGCTTTTATGTTATCCTCGGTGGTGCAATTGATTGTTAGCGAAGCAATGTTTCGCAAATTAATAATTCCATTACAGTTATTTATGGTTATCTCTGGCTTCATGTGCCTATTTTTTGCCATTTGCTGTGTCTGTGAGTACTTGTGATTGACATCTGGTATACTGTCAACGCAGCTCTCATTGCTTCTTGAAAGGCTCGATACTGCTTCGGCTATAGAAGATTCTACCTCATCGTCTAATTCCTCCAAATTCAGAGGTGGCACCACCGTCTCTCGTCTCGTTTTAGCCTTTCTAATTAATTCTTTGGCTTCGTTTAATGTTATATTAACTATTGAATTATTCATCCTTTTCGCATTGTGCGCCATTATAGATTTATGACTTGAAAAGTCTATCAATACTGACTCATCATCATTATATTCTTTCGCTTTTCCATCGATTTCTTCCGAATTCAAATCTTTGAACATAGTTTCATGGTCATCTATAGGCTCTATGTAGTCTTCATTTTTTAAATATAGATCTTGTAATGCCAGATTAATATTGGTTAAATGATAACGCCCAAAATTACGAATGGTTGTCAACAGCTCCTTTTCATTATCACATACAAACTGTATATCGGTTACATTTGATGTTGTTGTAACAGCCATTCCTAGTTGCTGTTGTTTATAGGTATTGTTTATAACATCCAATTGTCTTAGCAACAGCTTTTCACGCATCATCAATGCAGATTTTAATTCAGCAAATTTATCTTCAACACTTTGTTTAATCTATTTGAGAATGACTTCAGAACTGAAAATTCCAAAATTCAATGAGGTAACTTACCCGATTTATCTCAGAAGGCGCCATACTCTTTTCTTTCATGAAGTCTTCTACTATATGAATTTCTACAGCTAGAATATTTTCCAATTACTTATCAGAAGTAATAAAAATTTCTACATTTCCTGGTTGTCTTCGGGTAAAATCTCCTTCTCGTGATGAAATGTATATTCCACGAACAACAATTCCCGATTCTGATTCAGTCGACAGCTGAAATTCAAAATATTTCACTTGATTAAGTCAATACAAATATTAGAGTGCGATAATATACCTCCAATGTCAGGCTGCGTTCTACTTTTCGTTTGAATTTAATCAGCTGATTACCTAAGTTGTTGCCATTTATATTCGTTTTCAATAAGAAGTCGAAAATACAAAACCAAAGAATCGAAACACAATGATATTTCGCCTATATTAACACAACTGTAGTGATTACGATGTTAACATTCGAAGTATTTTCTTATTTTCGGGTTGGGATTTAAATTTTGCCGACTTTTTGACAATTTTTATGGGAATAGACAAATCATGTGATGTTGCATGTATACATACACAAGTAATCGCAAAAAGAAGTAAAAGCAGTTTCTTTTAAATTTTGTAATCATTTATCTAATTTATGTTTTTTCTTACATTAAAATACATTTTTTTATATTATGTGATTTGCAATTTTCGTTTATACCATACATTAATTCGTAAGAAATAAATAACAAGCTTAATACACAACAATTTTTTATCTAATTAGTCTTCTTTATCACTAATTAATAAACGAGCTTGTTTACTTTAATATTAACGTTCATTATGTATACGTAAAGAATTAACATAAAGTTTGGGTAGCAAAAATAATAAATTAACACAAAGATTATGATAGCAAGATTAGTGCAAAAAAATATAATCATTTTGAAATTGATTGATGAAAAAACGAATAAAAAAAATTTCCATGACGGCATCGAGAATCCTTTACTTTTTATTATTTATTATTAATTGTTTCATTATTTGGAAGTCGCTCTTTAACATAGTACACTTTAATAAAACAATTCTAGATATTTTAAAATAAAAATCAAACGCGTTTGTTGCTTTTTTCACTTCCTGGAAAATAATGTATTATAAATTGAAATTCCATACAATGCAATGTAAAAAAAGGTTAAAATAGTGGGATATGATATATGAAATTAGATTTTGTTTTTTACCAAAACCATTTGATTTGCCAATTCCTAATATATAAATAGGCTTATAAAATGTTGAATAATTTTTCGGTACGCATAGCCTTAGCGCTTCACACAATGGTGCGTTATACTTTGCCGACTTTCTACGAGGCGTTGTCGGAATTAGTCAATCACATGTACTTACATGTATACACACAAATAGGACAAAAATGAGAAAACCCATAAGAAATTTCGAAATCATTTATCTAATGTATGTTTAGTTTGTAGTAATTTAAATCTTCTTTGTCGTACATCTTTTAAAATTTTATTTTTTTGTAAGAAATGAAAAACAAGCAATAAAGGCGATTGTCAAATCAAAAAATTTTATCAATTCTTTTGCTTTGTTTTACCCTGTCAGTGAAGTCCGCCTCCATTCTTCTTCTTCTTCTAATGTTATTTTTCTTCATTCTTCATTTCATTAATTAATCACAAATCTAATCCGCATTTATATTAATATTGTCATTGTTGTTTTTTACATATTTTTTTTTCAAACATATATTTTTGCTTAAAATTAATGTAAATATAATGTAAATATCTTACATGTAATAATCTTACATCGATTTCCCTATTTTTTGTTGTCAAGTAATATGGTAACGCGATTTCTCATTGTTTTTACTATTTGAGATTTGTTACTAAAGACGCATCATGTTGTTCTTACATTATTTTGCATACGTTCAATTTTTATTCTCAGATTAAAGGATGAAACGATATTTTATTATGTAAGCCTACAAAGCTGTAAATTATTGTTAGTTGAATAGTTTGAAAAGTAATAGAAAATATTTTCGACTTCAAATCACACAAAAACGACTTTTGCAGTTCTCTTTTAAGTATGTAGAGTACGACTGAAGAAAGTTCCTTTTTCTAGAAGTGTACTTTAAAAGAACTGTTTTCTTGTTCACGTACCTAAATTTTTGTACTTTCTTTTGAATAAATCCAGCAATCTTAACCTCAATATTGCGGTTTTCTGTCAATACGTTCAATTGACATGATTGATCGCTATTTTGTAATTGGGTTATGATATCAATGTCCAGCTATAATTTACATAACTTAATGCAGCCGAAAAGATTTTTATGTTATATATCCGCAGAAAAATATTTTACGGTAAAGTAACAATTATCAGTGAAAACTCCATATTTGAAACTGTTTTAAATGTAGGTCCGACCATCTATGAATGCGGTTAATTCATTGCGAATTCTCCTTCCTTTGGGGTAAGTTTCCGCTTTCCTAATTAGGAACAAACGTGACAGTTCTCATGAAACGAGACTCTTATTCATATGAATATTATTAAGACTTTTCTTGTTTCGATTCTATTCAAGTTAAATTCAAGGCATGATTGAACTATAGGCGAGTTTCCTTAAATTTTATTTCCTGTTGCCGTTCCACATGTATTAGCTTTCGTTTTTTAATATGAATACAATGAAATAGTGGTAAACAAAAAATATCGACGTTTGAACTGGGTGCAATTGGTTGCATGCTTGCTTTTTATCAAAAATAGAACAGAATAGAATACAAATTGACTTACCTAATGTTGCAAATAAGAAAGGTGGATTCAAATCACTTTCAGAATCACTTTCTGAATCGAAGTATGTGTGTATCTGTCCATCTTGTTTTATTGAGTTCAACCTGCGAGCCGCAGTTTTTGAGATACTTTGAAGAAGTTTGGTTTCCCATGAAGTTCCTTTTTTGAAAAGTCATGAAATGAATATTTTTGTGGTTAATAGGGTATTTACCGACGGGTTACAGTCCACTACAGTATTTTGACTTGTTATATCTTATACGATTTATAGTGCAAGGGTATATCTAGTTTGGAAGAACATACCTAACGTAACATACGTTAAAATTATACTGTAGCTTGTCTGTCTGTGTATCCATTTTGTTTTCCTGTATTCAATCTATAGGTCTGCAGATTTTGAGATATTTTGGTGAAATTTGGTACCGTGACGGGTTTGGACCTAAGGACGGACACTATTCAAAACAGTTTGGATCGTTACACTTTTCCGACCACTCCCCATATAAGACCTTTTGAAAAGTCTTTACATGAATAAGTATACGGTGGCACAGGGGTCACGAAACACCAGACCGCATTTACATAGTTTTAAATAAAAATGACATGAACCCATATCTGCAATGAAAGAAAATTCATTTTAATATCTTTTAATGTTTAGTTTTCATTATAAATTAAGAATAAAAAAAAAGCAATTAAAAAAATTGCAAATTTGTAGGCGGACATACGGCCTATAGTATACATAATATACACTTTATAGGATATCTGAAACTTCCTTCTGGATGTTGCAAACGTTTTGTTATATATTCTTACTTCTCGTCCTTCGAGGTGATGGGTATAAAAAAGCACTTTTTTGATAACGGTATATAAGTTAATTCCTTGAAACGTTATTTAAAATATCTTATAAATCAATAAGATATTATAAAATTAATATTTTTTGCATTTAAATTGCTAAGAAATATCGAAAATAAGGAATTACTGTAAAAATATTTAATTAAAACAAAAATAAGTTGAAGTAATTAATTTACTATAATTAATTCAATTGTTAATAATTGATATTTAAAATTTACCTTACTTTATAATTTAAAGATTTTATTTTTAATTAATATATAATAAGGAGGTATTCAATTAAAAAATAGAGAATTTTGAGGGACAAATTTTTTCACATGAGATTGAATAATAAAATTTAAAAAAGGTTCTAAATTATTAAAATAAAAATAAATTTAAAAGCCCAATTTTACCATATAATAAATATTTTTTAATATCATTCGCTATAAATTAATAAAATAATATTTTCATTTTTGTTAAATTTTGTAATTTATATTGGTAACATTATTTCAATTCAATGAATTTAATAAAAGTATGTCATAAAAAATTTCGTTTACATAGAGTTATAAAATTAAATATTATTATTATATGCAATTGAAGCGAATTTAATTAAATGAGACAGCGAACAAGAGAAAGATTGCTAGCAAAAGCTGACGGAATACTGCTGAACATATTTCTTATATTTACTAGTATGGTCGTCCTCAGTAGTAATTCGCATTGTTTTTGTGAAATAGTGTTTGTTTTAAGAGATTACTTTGATTACTTGCCACTTTGCTATTGTAAAATTTTGCTTCACACATTTTACTCTGAAAAAAGTGAGAAGGAGATAGATGGATAGAAAGATAGAAATAGAAAGAGAGAGAATCATTTTTTAGCAATTGTTTACATGAATAAAAACCTAAACTATCTTTTAGAATTTAGATCGAAAAAAAGAGAAAAAGGTATAGAGCGAGGAAAAAGACTATTCAACAATTGCTTAAACATATCTAGATTCTTTTGTCTCCGTGTCAAAGATATCTTCGCAAAGAGAAAACAACATTTTACAATGAGAATGCTAGAAGGGATTCAATACTCCCAAGTAATGAAAAACATCTCCTCTCTCTGCAAACATCTGATGAACCAGCGGCGGTAATATAGCGTTATTGGTTATTTATTTGTCATTAATTTCTTATTAACTTTACTATCAAAAGTAAGTCAAAAACAGGCCTCATAACAGCACTCAGCAAAGTCAACTTTACTCTCAGTAATAGAATTTCACTCTCATCAGAGTTTATTTATGCATCCATAAGAAATGCACAGAAAAGTAAATTTTACTCTCAGAAATAGAATTTTATATTCTTAGCAAAATCAAAAGAAAAAATAAGATAAACAAAAAAGTTTCAAACATTTTTTTAACATAAAGAACATATTTTTTAAATATTTTTATACACGCATTTTACGATATTTTCAATAAAAAAAATACATAGTTAATAATTTCTAGTTTTATATTCACTAATCACTATTCAATTATACATGCGGCTTACAGCGAAATGATTTATAATTTGTATTATTTGCATTTAATGTAATTTATACTTACATTCTGCTTACAATCAAATGAATTAAAATTTCAATTATTTACATTTAATGCAATTGTTATTGTTATACTTATATTCTACTATCCTTATGTACCCATAAACCTGAAGTTAAAAATGTGAATTCAAGTCTTTTTTTTCATTTTGTATTTTAAATAAATAAATAAATAATATTATAAAAAATGCTCTTATTTCTATGAAAGGCGACATATATGTTTGTTACATCATGGTGCACCACAATTGAATTTTCAGGTATAACGCAATGTACAACAAGTAAGAAAATTAAATTCGGTCGAAACCGAACCTTTTATACCCATCGCTCATCACATCTAACACACAAATAAGACACAAGAGAGGTAAAAAAGCAAAATTCTCATGCTCGATAATATGGATGGAAATGCTAAAAGTGATAGAATTTGATACTGACCAAGAATATGTATACTTTGTGGGGTCTCTGATGCTTCTTCCTGGTCATTGCAAATGTTTTGACAAAATTAATATACCCCATATCTTTTGATGATGGGTACAAATACACACTATACAGTAATTTTCTTATATACTTTTTATTGAGATGGGTGGTGTTAGGATCAGCAAACTAATTCTAACACAAATTTTGCAGCTTATAGAGCCTTCTAAAGATCCATAACACACAAACATCTGCCAGTAAGCTTTATAATATGATCGCCATTCCTTTAAGGCTATCATCTAAATAAATTGAGGTAAACTGTATCAAATTTTACTTTCTCTTGCTTCTTGTGCCAAAAAGAGGAAATTCGTTTATTATCGTCACCATTATCGATTCATTAATCTGCAGTTATTTTACTAAAATACATTTGCCCGAAATTGGCTGGTAAATGCGGTATAATCATTGACCATATTTTAAGCCCTTAGGGTGTATATAGTAATTACTACATATCACTAAATAAATCTATCAATAAACTTAGATGCTCAATTGTAAATGTTCGGCCGAAATCGTTAAAGACTTTTTCCATTGTCATATGAACAACACCAATGGTTTGTATCGGCGACAAAGAATACATGTGGAATAAATTCAGAGAAATTTTCTATTTCGTACGTATATAAGGCCAAATTTTTCGGATATGAAAAGTTTAATTCTGGTTATAAAACCACAAAACATAAGTTCATAGAAAACCTGTTGTCGTTTGATAATGTCGATAGTAGTATCAAATAAAATAAAATAATGCTATGTAAAATTCCTTTACTTTTGGTTTTACTATATGTATGATTTCAAATCTGCGGTGAGAGCGAAGGTAACAAATAATACAGAGTTCAGGGTTGTATTTTAGAACAATTCTTTATATATAATTTATATATATTTTATTTATTATTTATTTTCACAAATGTTTTATATATTTTATGTATATTTTATAGAAAATTACATATAAAACTATTTGTCACTGATTTTCGTTTTTAAAATTAGATTCCACCCTCTGTTTCGGACATTTTTAAGTTATTTATGACATTTTTAATTTTGATTTTTGGTATGTTTTGTCGGCTTAATAGCAGATATATAAAGAAGTCTGATGATTTCTTATGTACTGTATAAATATATGAATACTAAAAGTCTGAGAATAATAAATATATTAATAATGATTTAATACAAAAAAATTGTAAAAATTTAAAAACCGAAAAGAACAAAAGTTTTTAATTTTCACTCTTCTGCGAATTAAATAATATAAATTAATCCTCACTTTGAAATGCTTTAAATCGCGTTCCTTCAAAAATAATAAACGAAATTTTTTTAAACATATGCTTAGAGTCAGGTGTTTCAGTTGTGTAAGTACAGATGTGTTTGACGTCTTGTTCTTCTTCCGGTATTCAACAAATCAACAATCTAAGAATTTATTGCCATCTCCGTGAAAGAAAAAAATAATTGTGAACAACAGATGGCGTTAAGGTTATTGTATAAGCACGTATTTTATAAAAACAGTTTGTTTCTTGTTGTTGGCTTGGTCACATTTAAAATCGGAAAAGCGGTTCTTAAAATATTCTTGTCTTTTTGAACGATAAGGATGTGTAAAATTCTTGTAAATAATATACGTAAATAAGAGGAAAAGAGATAAGCAAAAATGAAAGAAGAAGAGTTAGTTGTGTGCAAAGTTCTGAATTAAAAAGTGAGCGGAAAAAAGGGGTGAAAAATACAAAAAAAATAATTCTGAAAGTATTTTAAAATTATTTTCTATAACTAATGCAAACTCGTTTTCAATATCTAAATAGAAAAGCGTTACGACACTAAGCAAACTAAGAGAGAATGTTAAAAAGAAAAAAATGTAATGAAATCATTTCTAAAACGGGCCAAGAATTCCAAAGTAAAACTTTAATAAACGCGTGAGTGTGTGCTTATGATGCTGCTGCTGCTGCTGCTGCTGCTTCTGTTGCTGCAGCTGGCTGATTGGCAGTAAAACTAAACGTTTACTTTTTCAGTCTACTTTGCGTTAGTGGATTAGTTGAGAACTATAGTTAGTTGTGGCGTCGTTCGTTTATACCAAAAGAGCCGTAAAAACGAGTCATCAGTTTTTCTTTTATAATTTGTTTTTTGTTTTTGCGTTACCAACAGATAGTAACGGAACGAAAAAAGGTAAAGGTAAAAAAGTAAAATGATTTGCTGTTAAAGCCTTAAAAATGAAACAGGCGAGATAAAATCGAAAGAAAAGAATGAAATTTAATATTTTGTCCATTACATGATTTATTTGCATTTTTTTTTGTGTTTTTTTTTTTGCTCGGATTCTTAACACGTCTCGCTCTCTTTACTCATTTGTATTTATTTATTTTTGTGACACGGTGTATTTTGTGTTTTGTCTGCCCACTGACTAACCATTGAATGTTTGTTCGGTGTTACTAATAAAGGGCGCTATGTTATGCTGCCCATCATACTTTTACTTGTTCTATAGCAAAGTTACTGTTTTTGATGTTATTGCTTCTTGTTTTTTTTTTTTTTATTGTGAATTTATATGTGTTAAACAAAAACAAAATTAAAAGAAGAAATAATATAACAATCAAGCAAAGTGCAAAGTGTCACTCACGCGAGACAAATCTGCATTACAATAATATAGCAATGAAAACAATAATAATAGTAAGAATAATAACGACAACAGGAATATCGGACGGTCGCCAATGAATCCATAGTTAATGAATAATAATAATGAGAGAAAATTAAGACAAAGAAGAAGAACGACAACAATAAAAAACTAATAATGATTAGGTATTGTCGAATTCAAAGCATTAGCAAAAAAAAGAAAGAAGTAATAATAATAATAATGGGCGAAAAGTGCAGTGATACTCAATTATTTGTGGATATGTATTGACTCAAGCTAATAATAATAATATTATAATAATAAGAATTGTAATAATAATAATAATAATAATAATATTGATAATATTGATAATATTAATAAGTATTATAATCATAATAAAGCAACAATTATGATGAACATATAAAGAAATATTTCAAAAATGTCAAAAATATTTGCATATAATTTGCCGAAGTATGAGAAATAAGAACAATTTTTAGTTTTGTGGAGGTAAGTAATTAATTTGTTTTTCTTTATATTTATACAGATATAAGTTTCTAGACAACAAAATTAACCATAATTTGAAATTCAATCAAATCTTAGCATATTCATAAAAATTTTATTATATAAGAAAAATGAAATGACCTATCTATGACTTTATGCTAATTGAGAGTCTCTGCTCTCTCAGGTTCGAGAAGAGAAACGGATATGTATTGAATCATTTTTTTAAGCTTCAGATATCGTTTAATTAAGATTAACTATATCATAATAATTTTGAAACAATTAAAAAAATTATAGCATTTCAATTAGATAAGTATATCGCTCTTTATATATCATAAAGTTAACGAGGCGAGAGAGGGAATGAGAAAACAAATTAAATAATTCATCAAATGATTTTATTCTAAACCGAACACCAATTGTTTTCTAATTCCGATTCGAATTTCTTGAGATTTTTTAAAAATCTTCCATCTACATCTTTTACATTTTCTATAAGAAGAATATTTTTTGAAATACTAACGCAAGTAAAAATTGAACGGCCCTAAAGACTTTGTAAATAGAATTAAATTTTCATAGTTGAATGTTATTCGTTTTCGTCGCTGCAATAGCAACATTTCTCGAAATAAATGTTTTGCGTTAGCAAATTGAAACATTTTCTTGCAAATTTTTTCCTTTCAGTATTAAAAGTTCCAAGGGCATATATCCGTAATTTTATTTTGCCGGCGTCAAGATAATTTATTTACAATAAAATGTTTATTTACACTAAAGCATTTACCTTTAAACCTTTGTTGTTTTAAGCAAATGTAAAAAGTTGTATTTTGTCTTGAGTTATTATCATCGTTACAATAAGACTCAAGCCTTATATAAATTAAATTATAGATGTGTTATAGGTGAACATTGGTGAAATAAAAATTCTCGATAATCTTCATCATCATATAGCATATATGAAAAAATTGTTGAACATTTTGTCGCTTATAAGCGTACTATTTAGCCGATCTTGACTATTTCCTTGACTTTCATAACATTTCTATCATGTTATGGGCGCATGGCTTGCTTTTGATCTACGACCTGTTGATATCAATTCGAACCAAATATCTCTTGATAGCGGAACAATGGATTGATTAACATTGTTACATCTGTTGTATCAGAATCTTACGCTGTTTAGAAATATTTATACCAATCTAGTGTTTCATTAGTACATCCCGATGTTATGGACGTAACAAACCCTATCCCCCTTTATATAAATATGAAATTTGCAAGCAAATATGAAATGCGCCGAAATATATATATAAATGACTATTAAAAAAGTCATAAGTATTCATCACATAACGTATCTTGGCTACTGTTATTTGCTCAAGTAAAGACAAAAAAAAAAATCGTAATGTTTTTTATTACGTGTGAGCGCGTCTGCAAATAGCAAGCAGTATACGGCGTTAGTGCACGCACACTATTTATGGATGTACCGGTTTTTGTTCTATCTCAGCTTTTGCAAAAATCATAAAAAGGCGGATACGATGAGATTGCGCTTGATTGTAAAGTGCTGAGCTAGTGCTAGAATGTTCTCGGTAATATTTATGAAAGGTAAGCTGGCCCGCATAAACTGCGCCAAAATGCTGATTTATTTAAGCCGCTAAATCATTAAGTCACTTGGCCAGCATATAATGTTAATATTAATTAAAACTTGCTTTCATTCCGTGACATTTAATTCTATAGTGGTTTCATTAAATAATTTCAAAATTTGCATAATTTCATATAAAATTATTCACTTAATTAAAATAGTTCTTAGCATTTTCACACAGTAAAAAAAAAAAAACAAGAAGAGGACGAAGAAGAAGAAGAGAAATGAAGAAAAAAGACAGGTTTCATACGCTAACTCGTTTCTATCTATATTCAACAACGAAAGTCTCGACAAGTCGATTATATTTTTTATATATTTGTCCTTCGATTTGTAAATATGTAGAAATGAGTCAAAGTGACTCCTTAAAAACATTATATATAGGATAGAACTCTGGTAAATTTCTCTGATTCTCGTATTTCTTATGTGTATATATGCGCTAATAATGATCAAAAAACGCAGTACGCTTACACGATTCGTCCGCGAAATATCCTATGCTAAAAAATTTTAACTTATGATTGTCAAGATCTATTAAAATTTGACTTAACAAGTCAATGCAAAAAAAAAAAACATGATATTTTGGAACTTTTAAGTATTAGTTTAAGGTGAGAAAAACTTCCTATCAATGTGTTTTTTTATTACCTTTTTCTACCAGAGCAGGTCTTTTTCCAATTTTTTTTTTTGGTCTGGATTAAATTTTGAAAGTTTGGTCGGCTAGAATTGCTCTAGTATATGTGTATATATGACAAAATTTTGAATGCATATACAAAAATAAAGAGGGAAAAAGCTGACTTTCAAATACTTTGCTACCACGAAAATAAAATTTGATATTATTTTCAAAAGATATTTTTTTTTCGATGCGAGAGACTATTTAATTCTATTATTTGTAATTGGAAGAATTTCTTGCATATATATTGACTTACGTAATGTGCCTGCCAAACAAATATAATTCGATAGATTAAACTTTGAAATTTCTCCCCATTGAGTTCGCTCGGCAAAACATGAATTAATTAGTCACTCGTTGTGAAAAGCGAAGCTTTTCGACACTTTTAAAATAGTGATAGTTAGATGTAGTAAGTTTTTGGGTAGAAGGTACAAGGTTGTTTCAGCAAACAACAAATTATGCATAGGTATTATGTGCACGTTCACTAATATCGGAAGAGTAATTCATTTTTGCAATGTCACCTCTGAGTTAATTTTTACTTTTGTGCCCAGACTATCTCACGCATAACAAGAGCTCTCACACACGCGTTTTTTTTTTTTCTTTTTTAAGGTAGGCAAAGGTAGATAGGCTAAGTATTACATATATCGTATGAAATTCTATACTCCTTATGGCGCATATTATTTTATATGATCTTTTAATCTGTTCGTATGTCTACTAATCCGTTTGTTTTATCCATTACTACGGTCACTTCTTTACTGTAAGAATAAAAACAAAAAACAAAATGTTTTGAAAACGACAGAGTCTCTTAGGCCGAATCGGTGTTAGGGAATTTTTCTGCTAATAAATGATTTGTAGATCAGTAGCTTGAAGAAAAACAAAAACAAAAAAAAAAAAAAAATAGATTTAATTTTTCCACTTGACTGCCTATCTTTTTTTTCCAAAGTGAGCCAACCTGAAATTAGGCATTCTCCTAATCGATTACAGTGAAACATTAAAAAATTGAGTATGATTTGTCCGTAGACATACCCGCAATGGAATAAAAAATTGAAACAATCACAAAAAATCGATAAGTTTTTTTATACTTGGCTAGAACTTTTTTAAATTTATTTATTTATTTTTTTTTTCAAATAATCAATCAATCAGGAGATGTGTCCCATTCGTGTAACACGATGACGGCCAGAATGAATAAGAAGTGTAGAAATGGGCGATGATCGAAGTCTAGTGGGTCTAGTGTATGCCCAGTTAGTAAGTGCTATGCCTGCATCGAATGTACACTCATTATAACTACGGCCAGATGAAAATTTACCGAATTGAGTGTTCAACACGCGAACGTTGACTGGTTGGTTAGTCGCGATTTTCACAGCGATGCGGCTAAAACTTGCAATCATTTCGGGAATATTTTTCAAAAAATTGTTACGTAAATGTTTAAGAAAATCGTCTGTATGTCTCAGTCCGCTTGCTTGCTAATGCATCCACATTTAACGGTGAAGCTTGTTAATTTTGCATATACAAACCTGATTTTTGATTTTAACTTCGTAATGAAGTGTACAACAACACACTGTTAACTTGATTGCTAGGGAAAAATTGTACATTTTATACAAGAAGTTCATAGCATATTCAGGTAAAAATGCTATAATGAATCAAATCATTCTTCAACTTATATAATTTATTACACATACGTTACATACGTTATAAGTGAAACTAAAAAAGTCAATAATTATTTGACTTGCTGCCTTTACACTCGGAACAATGTTAGTCCGCCTAAATCAATTTAAAAGCAATTGTTTAGCAATATTTTTTATATTATTAGTACGCTTCTGTATTCAAGAATATTTCATTCAGTTTTCTCTCTTTTCAGAGTCGAACAATACTTATGCTTATAATGGTCTTATACATAATAATTAAATAGTAATTAAACGAGAGAATGAATGCAAATATTAACCGATGAAACAATTAAGCCGAACGAAAAGCAAGCATGCACTTGATGACTAAACTTTAATGATAATTTTATATTCTTTTTCCCAATACACTTCGGTTTGAATGGGGAAATTTTTCAAACAACTTTTTGAAAAGAAAAAAAACAAAAAAAAAAAAAAAACTTTCGATTATACGCTCGTCGGTTACACTATGGCCGGTGGTGTTACGTTTGAGGCTTGCCTTTAAGTGCACGGCTAGTATTATTTAAGTGTTGAATGAGTTGAACTTTACACACACACAAACACACACAAACACACACAAACACACACACACCCACACACTTTTATATAAATTTTGTTCCGATAAACGCACTCTTTTTTAGGTGGCCGTTGTACAAGAATCTATTGTATATAGAAATTTTAAACGAAACTATTTTAGTTTTTATTTTTTGTGCCTAATATACGTGCTGTTAATCTTTAATTGGATTCTTTCCTCCTGCCTTTCGCTCTTCCTTTGTCTCCTTTCGTCTGACATGTGTGTAAGCACATGTAATCGCAACTTAATAAAATGTTACTGTAATACTTAATTTTGTTGTTATTATTATACCACAAAGACCATCATCATCATCATCATCATCATCATCATCATCGTCCATTCAATCACCGAAAAAGAGCGAGAGCATGGCTGCCGTTGATTTAATTTCTTCCAAAGCAATTTTTTTTTTTTTTTTTTTAACATTTCATATTTGTATAACTCTTGTTACATTTAAAGCATAACAGTCGATTATACTAATTGACGATCGATATGCGTTTTTGTCACCTTCAAAATGTGTACTTTATTTTAGCATTCCTTTCAAAGTGTAGCAGTCAAAAAAAAAAAAAAAAAAAAAGTTTCACGTTAAAGAAAAGAAATCGAACTCTTAGAGGGATTGCCTCATAAGCATAATGGGTCGAAGGATAGGTCAAAGATCGCGAATAACACAAATTCAAGTCATGTTAAATTTGTTTTTTCGATCTGCGGAATATCGTTTTTGATGCGAATACTTTTTAAATCGCATCAGAAAAGTTGATGGGCGTAAGCTGAAAAACCTTTCCATCACTATTCACTTCCATAGCAAAATTGAAGATTTTATAATTTCAAAGTTATGCGATGGATTGATGCTTTATGTTTGCCGGAAACGATATATTCCGAGTTCTTGGATTTACCGCGACGAAGCCGGACGTTAATAACAAAACGTCCACGATACATTAAAAGCATATGAAAGTGATTTTTCAGTCAACTAATGCTCTATGACTGACTATACGGTGCACGGTCGGATCGGTCGAAGAAACACTTCAAGCACTTAGCTAGATCGGATTGTGTAAATCTTACAAGTTCCGATCAAAATCTAAATTGACTGCTTAGCGTTAGGTCTTTTTTAAAACGCCAAGGACGATAAATAACGCGTACAGTCGCAGGAGAAAGGAAAACGGAGTAAAGTTGAAAAATTAATTCAACAGCAAACAAAAAAAAATAAAAAAATAAACCCTCAACTGCTCGCCATGTTAACTAATCACAAAACATGAAGAAAAGAAGGAAAAATTTTTTGAAATCACTTACATTAATTTATGCATATGCTATGAATTATTCACATGCCTACAAATATACCCCTTTATACTTATGTGATTTAAGCAGTGGCGAGGTACAGTGTACATGAAAAAAACTGAACAAATGAAATAAGGAGGAAATATGCTTCAAAGCTTGGTTTTTTTTTTTTTTTTTTTGCTAAAGCCTGTGAAGTTACCCAAAAAAACACTTGTCTCACCAAGAGCTAAGCGGAACCAAGAGTTCTATTAAAGAGTGTGGAAATAAATTCGAATTTGTATAGCAAAGATAGTTGTCGACTCCCTGAACAAAGCTGTGTCGCGTGATTACGATCAAAGTTTGGCCGGTGAACTTTTTGCTTTAGTTTTTCCCCTTTACGCGCATTGGTCTCCTATTTTTTCCTATTTCCACAATCAAGTGAAGCTCAAGTTGAAGCTCCTGAAAGTTAAAATACTGCTTTGGCTTCGAAAATATCCTGGGGGGAAAGTATTCCTCAGAGGTCCTCAAGCGGATTGAGATTGAAACTCATGGCTCCATCGTCACTTCAGTAACGATATACTTTGTGATTAATATAAAATACTTTGCAAACTGTGCGACACGGAGGGGAGCTCTTTTTTTATTGAAACGCCTCCTTATCACCATGCATGGTAAACTATTCTCCAATAAGTCATCATATGCCTCGGCGTTCGTCTCCCTTAGCTGCATAGTATATTTTTGACTTTGCTCGTGCTTGAAACGCAGGCCACCGTCATGGTTGCGCTTGTAAGACGTTACTCGAGGATATCGTACATCCATCCAAACACTTGTGGCGACAGGCAGATCCGTCCAAATTAAACTTTTTGCCATTGTTAAATATGATATTTTCAAGCCCTTCCTCCCAAAATTTGTATTTGTCGGCAAAGGCAATTCGGCTATTTTTATGGCGTTGAGCGTTAAGCGTGACCTGGCAATATTGTGTAAGACCGATATCGTTTTCAAGAAATTGTTCGATATGGTTTCTCGTTATATTTAGGCCGAATTCTAAATTTTTGTTCCTCTGCAACTCACACTTTCATTAGTTTGCTATATATCGCCGAATATGGCCCGTGTGGCCCGCTGATCAAATGGTTGAAATGCGTCCATTAGGTCAGGGTCCCTCAGATAATTTACGACTGTATTGCGGTGCTGACTTATTGCAACTGCTATCTCGTCAATTTTCTTACTAGCAAATCTCTCCCGAACACAACGATGAACACAACTATCCTTGCATCCAAGTATATTGAAAACTTGAGAGGAGATATTTTTTTATAAAATATAAAGTAAAAATTAAAATGTTCACTATTCAGCGGTAGAAAATCGAACGATGATAATTGCACAAATAATTAATTAATTAATTAATTATTTTCTCTTGAATTACAAATTTACTCTGATAATCGCAGATAACAGGGTTACAAGGAAGTGCTTGATAAAGAGAGAGAGAGAGAGAGAGAGAGAGAGAGAGAGTGAGTGTGAATACTCAAAAATATACAATTTACCATTAATTTTTAGACGGAATAAATAAAACTATGCTTGCACAAATAATTGTTTGCGAGAAATACGCTTTGTATTGGACGCGCATTAAAATATGCTATACAAATGCTATAAATGAAATGAGAGAAAATTTGCATCGTCTTAATCTATGGCAAGTGCGTAAATGTCTTAATATCATATATCACATATCACATATCACATATCATATATTCTATATTACATATATATTTCATATATCATTTTATTTCCGTACAAATCAACTTATGTGTACATAAGACATATGCATATAATTTGTGAATTTGTTTTTTGAAATTTTGGTAGATGCTACAACTAAGGTCGAATTCGATTCGGGTAATAATCATTTACCTCTGTCCTTTTCTTATTGCTCAATAGTGAGTGTATCGATCGATCACTTCTTACGCTTATGCAATTTATTTGTATGTATTATTGTTACCCTAAAATATGTTATAGTTTATAGTTTGGCACTTAATTCAACCTAATGCAGGTCAAAATGTACTTAAATTCATATAACGCATATATGTATGCTATAAAGATAAAAATGCATAACTATAACTACACAACTATAATCATATAAACTCTTAACACCTTTCTCCACAATGCAGCTAGTCACTCTACTTAAGTTTGCAAAAGTGAACGATTCAGTGTATGTACAATAGCAATACATATACACGTTATTGTTTGAGTTAAATGAAAAAATTAATTGAAAAAAATAATTGCTTCGTAATTTAGGTAAATTTGTTTATTTAGTGTAAAACTTGATATTCATTCAATTCAAACGTTTACATACTTCCCGCATAACTTGATTACATTTAATTTTTATTCATACATTGCTTTCGGTAATTTGCCCCTGGATACAAATATAAATTGAGAAAAAGTCAATATCAATAATTATCAACATTCCCGCGTCCACAGGTACTCTTTGGTATTTTATTGGCTCAGAGATACGGTTCGTGTTCTTCGTCTTAAAAGATTTTTCATTTTTCCCCTTTTCTCAGAGAACAAGCTTTCTATCACCGTAAGATTCAGATTTAATTTGACTATACCTGTGTGTCTTTTCGTCCACTATTGAAAATTTGCATGTGAAACTTATTGGAATTTTTTTACTTATAATAAGCGCATTGCATATGTCGATTTGCCTTATGGCCCCGGCCTTGTCGTAGTATCAGACATCATCAGAGTGTTACTACTTTTCGAAAAACAGTACATTTGTCTCCAAAATGTTGACGAAAGACACTTTGCAAGCATCTTATTCTTCTTAATTCATTATAAATTGTATTAAATTACACTGGGAGAGTAATAGCGAAGATGCTTCAGTGTTTTTTTTGACAGAATTTAATACACATTTTTTTTTGCTTTTCTTCTGATTTTTCCTTCCCACTAATCTTAACTATTTTCTTGGTTGTTTTTTACATTTCCTTTATATAAGCGCCACTAAATTATAATGTTATACTCATTTTGCCAACATGTTCGCTGCATTCGAAAGGAAATTTCAGAGAATCTATCAAATGTCATCGTGATCGTGATAAACGTGAAATTCTGAATTTATATTTGTCCGTCGGTGAGTTGTGCGCCCTTAATGTGCTTTTCTAATCGCAAAAATTAAGATATCGACTTGTTCTTGCATCCAAGTCGGTATTGAGAATGAGCCAAATTGGTTAGAGGACGCGTAGCGCGGTAAATAAATGGTATCGGGTGTACACGATTCGGTCCCAATCGATATGATTTTCTTTCTCGTTTATTTTTGTATGCTGACAAACTCCTACTATCATTGACGTACATCCATGACTTTTACATTAGCACACAGTTACATGCGTTTTTTGAACTGTTTTAATTTGCGTTTTTCATTTAACCGTTGAACACATTTTTTCTTGCATTGCTTCATTTCTTTTTTTTTTTTTTTCGGTAGCTATCGCATCTATGGCTTTTATTTTGATTGGTTTTTAAGATTGATTCGTTTTTTTTTTTTTTTTTTTTTTTTGTCTCTCTTTTTTCGACTTTTTATTTTGCCAGGATTTCGCTTGAATAATATGAATGAATAATTTACGATTATTTTTGTTTCCTTTGTTGCATTGTTTCTCCATTACGTCAATTTTCTATAGATATAATCTTCATATATTTCGTCTTTATTCTTTCGAAACGTTTAGAAACGTTCTTCTAGAAATTTTTGATTTTTTGCAAAATAATTTCCGTTACCATTACGTTGGCTGTAAAGATAATAAAGTAATCAATCCCCCTTCATTATAATTAGTGCAGAAAGTAAAAACGACTTGAAATATACTGAGAGCATTTCGTGAGGAAAGGGATTAGGGCTTGCAAGTACATATAATTCTTTTAGATAATTATCAGCCAAAGAAGTCTTATTCGAAAGAATACACTTGGTACGAAAATCTAATTAAATTATTTTTTATAGTGAACACGTTCGCCAAGTTGCGTACTTGACTTTTCTTTCAGCTTTAGTGAAAACATAAAATGCATTCTTGTCCAAAAACCAAAATATGGAATTCAAAATCTATTCAAAATCTTTTATAGGTATTCATAAGCGCTTCCCAGGCGTCAGTGATCTACAGATCACTTATTAACATAAGTATTAATCCGCAAAGACTGCACGCATGATGATGTTTTTCGCCAACGAGTCGTCTCTTCGGCAATCAACTTTCACCGGGAGCGTAGAGTGATCCTTAATATTTGCCTCGCTTCCCTCACTTCGAAAACTAAGTAATCTACATATTTGCATTTGTATCTTATCTGTTTTAGCTATAATGCGTATTATCTTGCGGTACGAATGAGTAGAAAAGATTTTTTTCACTTTCAAAAAAAAACAAAAACAAACCTAGTCGGCGTTGAACTTTTCTGTCAATCGAAGACAGAGAATGTGTAGTTTTTTTTTTGACTTCAGATATATGCATATAATTTTAAATATGTCGAACTCTAACACGCGCGCTTCGCAATTATCGAATAAATTAAAAACGCTACATATCGCAGCGGGATATATTGCAAAGAGAAAGCCAAAAATGAAAATATGCACAGAAGCAAAATATATTGAGCAAATTGTCAAAATTATTAAGAGAGATTTTGCTGCTGACATGGAACTGGTAAAGGGCCATGATAAAAATTGCAACGCTTTTCGTTGCAAACGGTCGGCAATTGAAGCTGGGCAAGTTAGATCCGCATTATTTGAAGCCACTAATATTGTATCGATATGGTCGGCCGAAGATGATTTTGTTTACGGCTCTTCCGAACCTAATTGGTTTCTTAAGAAATCAAATGCAGTCAATAACGAGATGATATCGGCATCTAACGAGCAGTCAATAAATCCTTTCGTTCAGTTCTACATCAGTAAGGATACTAACGATATTTATACGTTTGCGGAAATGATGCAAGTTGCCACCCAAGAGCTGAAGCAAAAGTATGCCGTTGTATGCAATGAAAAAATGATATCAATTGAAAGGTTCGAAAAACTTTTAATTTCTACGTTATGGTCGCCGCTTGCTACGTTCACTGGGAAGGAAATCCGTACCGAAAAATCAATAACTGACGGTTTACTACAAATACCGAAACGTACATTCAATTTAACCGATGGATTACTGCAAATACCAACAATAATAAAAAGGAAAAATTCCCTCCTAACTGACGGTTTATTGCAAATACCGATAAAAGAAAATTTTGAAATGCGCAGCGTAACTGATGATTTCTCGAAAATATCAACAAATGCAAATTCCGAAGGATCAATGTTAACCGACGATCTACTGGAAATACCCATAAAACGGATGCAATCATCCGATTTTTTCTAATTCCATCTACTGTGTTATCATTGTTTTCATATTCAATTATGTAGATTTTTATAAAAATGTACCCTAATAAATATGTAGGTGTCATGTAAACAGTGTCGGTAGTTGGGAGAACAAAAATTCAGTTTCTTTAAATATGTAATTTTTCGCATAGACAATTGCAAAAAAAAAAATTGTATTGACACAAAATGCATATTCAAATCGGATCGGTAAGAGAAGTGCGAATCAAAGGAAAGTCAATATAAATGTTAATATTGATTCAGTTACGTTCCAAGTTTTTTTTTTTTTTGATAACTGCTGGTTGCACATTTGACGTCAGCACTTGTCGCTTATACAAAAATTGAAATATATTTTTTTTTTTTTTGCATAAGACATAAGACCAACATGTATATAGCGAATAGGAAATTTTTGCTTGAATCCCTTTAGGAACGAGGAAAAAAAAAACACAATTACGAATTTCAGAAAGTCTCTCTGTAGTCAAGTCTTCCCTATTTTCCTGGGAGCTGGCATTATTTTCGAAGAGAAACAGACGCCGGAAAGTTGGTTCACAATTTCTTTTTGTTACCAACTTCTACATATATTAAAAGTATGAAGGCTTCTTTTCAAAATTGTCAAAATAGCAGAAATAAAATTTTCATTTCAAAATTTTACTCCTCGTCAGATATTAGTTTTCGCATTTTGATAGCAGCAGCATATGAGATTTGCATGAAAAAAAGACCAATCGTTGTTTTTTAGGCTTTCCAAGGTCGATGACTTGTTTTTTGCGCCCTTCAAACTGGCGATGAATTGAACCAAGTGATAATCTTACAAAGGCTAACGTTTGCCTATTAAATGCTTCTATGATTTCTTTAATGAGAATTCGCAATGTGGACCATAGTAGTCAAACCATGACGCTGCGATGTCGGCATGAATAGTTAGTGATTTTATTGTTGTTATTGATACCATCACCATTGTAATCATTGTCAACCAGAGGCACTGACCCTGACGACATCATTGCCGAAACGATTGCTGACACGATATTTGTGTGTCTTAAAAATAGCTAAAAATTGTTGCGTCATTGTGTCCAATGCGTTATATTAGTTTGGGGAAAAAGAAATCCATTATTTTTTCGGTAGATGGTTGCACTGATTCAGATTTATGCTCGTTGGAAAGGTGACATTTCGCAATAAAAAAAATTCTTTTGCTCTTTTTTGTTTGGTGCATTCAGTTGTGAGTTACAGCGTGTTAAAAATGGAAGTGAACAAAGAGAAAATTCGGTACATTTTACAGTTTTTCTTTGACAAAGGCGAAAATGCAAGCCAGGCGGCTAATATTGTGAATGGTGTTTATGGTTCCGATACTGTAACAGCCAATTATGTGCAATTTTGGTTTCGTAGATTTGATGTTAAAGATGCACCTCGCACAGGTAGGCCGGTCGTCGAAAATGTCGATAAAATCGAAGAAATGATCGAAGTTGACCAGCATGTTAGCAGTCGTAACATCGCCCAGGAGCTAAAAATCGACCATAAAACAGTTTTAAACCATTTGTACAAAGCTGGATTCAAAAAGAAGCTTGATGTTTGGATGCCACACCAATTAACAGAAAAAAACATGATGGATCGAATTTCCATCTGCGAAGCCTTGGCCAAACGGAATGAGATAGACCCATTTCTTAAACGGATGGTGACTGGAGATGAGAAATGGACCACATACGATAACCCTGTGCGAAAACGATCGTGGTCAAAGAGCGGTGAAGCACCTCAAACGGCCAGGAAAGTTTTGCTATGCATTTGGTGGGACTGGAAGGGGATTATTTATTATGAGTTGCTTCCATATGGCCAAACGCTAAATTCTGATCTCTACTGTGAACAACTGGACCGTTTGAAGATAGCGATTGACCAGAGACGGCCAGAATTGGCCAACAGAAGAGGTGTCGTGTTCCACCAGGACAACGCTAGCCCATACATATCTACAGTGACTCGCCAGAAACTTCGGGAGCTTGATTGGGAAGTTTTAATGCATCCGCCATACAGTCCGGACTTGGCACCAAGCGATTATCATCTTTTTCTTGCATTGCAAAATTTCTTTAATGATAAAAAATTGGAATCTAGGGAGGATTGTGAAAATCGAATACTAGAGTTTTTTGCAAATAGAGACCAGGACTTCTATGAGAGAGGCATTTTGCAGTTACCTTTACAAAGGCAACAAATCGTACAACAAAACGGTGCATATTTGACCCAAATCGGACAATCCGAAGCATGTTAAATAAAGTCCTGAAGTTCATATAAAAATAATGGATTTCTTTTTCCCCAAACTAATACAGTGTTATTGGTCTGGGTTAACAAAATTTCGATATCATATTTCAAGACGAGTGTAACCTCAAAATATCAAAAAAAAATAAATAAAAAATCTTCAAAGGTAATCATGTAGGTGATAATTAGATTTCGGTTTTGTATTCAGCCTTGTTTGCCACACAGCTGAATACCAAAATGAAATCTAAATCAGGTATAACTTCTGCTTATTTGAAATTGCGAGCCAATTTAACCCGCTTGTAATAGTTTTACGCTCACCTGAAACTCGAAGTAGAAAAAAATCCATTCATGTATACGATAATGCTTTCTTTGTTTTTGCCTTGTATTTTAAAATGTTTGTATTACTTAAAGGCCGGAATAAAAATGGTTCAACACTAATAATAATACTAATTAATTATTAAAGAAAATCAAATATGAGAACATCTTGAAAGACTACATGTCCAGTAGAAAATGACGAGAATTGACGATATTGGTAAAAAGGATCACTTGTAAAACTGAAAACTAGTACGCTATATACAATTTGCAATACCAATGCAATTTTGCACAGAAATAAATCAACTCTATACAGAATGATTTGCTTCGATTCTGGGATGGGGGTAATCTGTAATGTAACTGAAAGTTAGTCGTCGCCTTTGCCAAAACGTAAGCTTTGCCATGCAATTACGTAATTAGCTCCTTGTATAGATGTGTAAGTGATGCCTAGTTTTTGATCTAACTAAAAGAGTGCTCATGTCAATTGTAAATGAGCAACATTCGTTAAAATAAAAATAAGTGAGAAGCGAAAATATGAGAAATGTCATGGAGGCAGGGGGCATGGTAACAAGATCGAGAAAACTTTAATTTACTAAAACAATGTTTAAATAAATATATATCAACTTATTAGTCAATTTATTTAAGGAAATTAATTTTTCTTTTTTTTTTTTTTTCGCTTTTATTAGGAAAATTCGCATTTATTTTACATTACTTAGCCTCTCTGCAGAGGCTCTTGGAAGATAACAAGAGTCATACGTATGGCGGAAAATGGAGCCAAGTTGGAAATATTAATTCTTTGTGAATTCTATAGCGTTTTTGTCGAATGCTGTATAGAGTTGCAACAAAAGAAATAAAAAATTGATTAGGCATAAGCTACAGCAGATAAGTGTACTAAAATTTGAACATATATTCTATGGGCGATGCTATAGTATACGCACAATACCTTTGTAACACATAGTGTCTAGGTTGTATCACTATTAGAGAGGTTGCTGCGGATGTTGGCATTGTTGGATTGGCTCATGCCATGCAATTTTTTCGAATGTTTTGCACACGATACGTGTGGCTGTGAAGTTTATTCGGAATTTGTTAAATTTTGATCAGCAAGAATTGTCACATGAGCATCGCTTAGGAATTGTTGAATGACAACGGCAACAACAAACCCGATTTTCTCGAACGCGATTATAACCGAAGAAAGAGACGAAACATGGGTATATGGTTATGATTGAGAAGACCCGTGAAAGGCCGGAATATTGTCGCGATTAAGGAGATAAAGGCCGTATTGCAAAAGGTGCTCAGGTGCTCATTCCAAAAGCGCATATTAGAAGTGCTTCGATGATTTGAAAAACACACAGGAGCATGCGTATTACGTGTAAGGATGGGATGTATTGTGAAGGAGAAAAAATACATATTGATGAAATGCATACATAAATATTTTTCTAGTAAAGTAAAAGGTCACATTTTTTTTTTTTTGAACACACCTCGTATACGCGCATACATACGTGGATAATCTACTGTCTACTACCTTCAATTAATTTCCGTTGTTTTCTTTCCTTTTTTTTTTTTTACATAATCATGTGTAGAAGAAAAGTATTTATAACGCTATGGATGCTTTGTTATATAGCGTATAATACGCTATGGATGCTTTGTTATATATGTGTAATATGTATAATATATGTGTCTGCTTTCCTAAACATATTATAATTTACGGCATATGACGCGTACTTGTAGTTGTATTGTATCACTCATGACCGAACTTATTCGTGGTAGAGAAGCAAGTGTTTTTCCCTATTTGCACCATTCCTATATTCCGACATATCTTCCTCTTCTTATTGTACTTATACTATTCATAGGTATTATTGTATATTGAGGTTATTGTATATTGAGAATGTGTTCGTATGTTAGTGCAGGTATAAGCAATTATTTATAGGTGTGGGCGTGTGACATATTTATTTTGGAAATAAATTCAATTTTGATAACAGATTTGTTTTCTCCTTTTGATTTTTATGGTATTCTTGCATGTGTTTCTCATATTAAAATCTTTTTCATTGAAACGAACACTTTCGTAGAGTTGCAATTGTTCACTGGTATATATAGACTCTCAAGGAAAATATATGGGAGTTTAGTACATTGAAGAGCCCGCATTCGTTACACTATCGGCAACAATTTTTATACTCAATATCAAATAACATAAACTGCATACGTTCGAAATTCTCGAGTCGATCCGATTAAGTGTATCTGTTGGTGTTCGCTTTCATCCTGAGCGTACAAGATTCCCTCTACAGTCGTTTCGAAAATAGTTTATAATTTTCACAATAATTAAAAAAACATTTAACAAAGATTTCGATAAAAAAACTTGTGTTTGGAT
Source organism: Glossina fuscipes (assembly GCF_014805625.2). NCBI lineage: Eukaryota > Metazoa > Arthropoda > Insecta > Diptera > Glossinidae > Glossina > Glossina fuscipes. Next base: position 14,254,283 of record NW_023998415.1, on the reverse strand, counting down.
ATGGAACTGCTAGTAAAGTAAAATGTTCGTAGTTGATTGTGTAAAAAGTTGGAAAAGGGAAATGGGCTGGAAGGAGCGCAAGTCACCATTAGGGATAAGAAATTTATATTTTAGATAATATTATTTTATGTCATTTATTTACAACAATAACAAATTAAAAGACTATCATTTTCGTTTCGTTTCGAAGATTGAACAAAGTCGCCACCAACAACATAGTTTAAGCCTGGAAAACGTCAGCAGTGTAGATACAATAGCGAGAAAGGCGGGATGAGATCTTAAATCAACTTATACAACAAGGGCAACCAAAGGCATGATCTTACCCGTTACGATATGTTTGTTTTCCTTTTCATTATATGCAAGTAAAAAATGTTCATATTACTTTTTTACAGAATTAGTGGGGGAAAATCTAATCACTGCTGCGGAATTTACACATTTCGATGTAATTATCTTTAACCAAGATGGACTGTTTATACTGTATTATACTGTTTTGGCATGCATCAAGTGTACCGTAAATATAGCTGCAAGGCAAAAAGAAGTTCGTGCGATGCTTCAG
>NW_023998415.1:14251295-14253630 GCF_014805625.2 Glossina fuscipes | reverse complement strand
AAATGTTTTAGATACTCGTAACTTTGTAAGGACAAATGTGGTAAAGGGCGCTATAGCAATTGATACGAGTACATAGATACGGGAACATGTGCTAACTTCTTCGAAAGTAATTGCATTTTAAAAACTGAGTTAAAATTCGGAAAAATTTCTCCATATATTGCGATATCGTTGCAACTTCGAATACAAAATTATAGTCCATTTAATGCTAGGTGATCGACATAGTTAGGCTTTTAATATTAATAAGAATATCTTTTGCTTTGCATGTATGCTTAATTAACCCTTTCACGACCAACCACGTGATTGACCATTGACTACTATTGGCCAGGTAATATGTTTATTGTTGTTTGACTTACGGAATTATTATAGAAAAGGTGAATAGAAGCTCTTGTGTTTTTATGTAAAATTTGACTGTGAAGCCATGATTCACGCGCTAATACTAACTTGTTGCGGCACATTGGGAAAAATAGTTTATTTCGTTGCGTCGCTTTAGCTTTGGACATATGCGATATGGCTTTTATGCAATCGATACAGTTACGTATGCATTACATACAGAAGATAATCTGGGTAATGGAGCTCAAAGAAATCTGTATTCAGTTCTGTGTATCAGTTCTCTCATCGTCATCAATTAAATGCCGAATAATTGAATCCCTAAATTGAAGTAGTGCTTGTCTTTTATAAGACAAGTATACATTTTGCACACATATACAAGTCAGAACTTTGACTACATTTGCTTTGATGCAAATTCTTTCTTCCATTCTGATTTTCTCTTGAACCATTTCACCATTTTACGCGTGTAGAAGAAGAACATTAAACAACGTTTAATTTTCCATTTGTTAAACGTAATGGATCCGAGTCGAAGTCAGACCAGTTCTTCTCAGATCAGTTGTTTTGAAATCAAACTTTCTGGATTTTCCGTTTCATAAATCGCTTAATCCTTTTATCTGTGCAATTTCCTACGTGTTGTTGCCTTTCTCTTCTTCATGCAGAAAATGATCATGAAGAAAATGTTTTTAGCTCGTAAACGATATGCAGCATAGAACTTGTATTTCGAGACGCCGTAACGTATTATCTCGTAGTCTTTTTGTCATTCTCAAAGTACTGTAAAAGCTTTTTAAATATTATATATGCTTGAATTTTATGGTGAGAAGGTTTTATCGCAACAAGCAGCGCTTGGCGTCTCCGCGTTGTGGAAATTTCGTCGTTGAAGACGAAACTTTTGAAAAGATGGATAGTGAGTGAGCCATAATAAATGAGCCAAGTAAATGAAGAAGATGCCCGAACTGACGCCACGTAAGGTAACGTTCGCTTCGAATATTTCGAAAAGATGTAACTTGCCTTTGTTCTTTTATTCCAGTCTCTGGGATACTGGTCGTAGAAAGTTCGTGGTTATGTTTTTTTTTTTTGTCAGAGCTTTTGTGATTTGTGTAACAAATTTGTTATATGTAGATTAATAGTCACAGTTAGACTCTTCAACATCAATTTTGCTATAAAGTAAGGCTGTTACGTTACGAAAATTACCAAAAACCAACAAAAAAAGAAACAAAAAAAATTGTGGCTTATGATTTGCTGGGATGCTGGGCTGTTGCTCGGATTATAGTTGTTAATCACATTTTCCACTTATGTATTTTTTGTCGAATTTTTTTTTTTTTTTTTTTTTTGCGCTCAATTATCTTTTTTATTTTACTTTGGTTGGTGTGTAAAATAACAAACATATGCTCGTAAAAAGCTGACATATTTTATAATGAAGTTTTAAATGTATTTTCGTTAAGAAAGTTAATAATTAAGTTTCATCATTACATACATAATTAAAATTGAAAGTCTTCTGACATCATGCATGCATGTTCGGTGAGATCAAATTATGCAATACTTAATTAAAATGAAAGCATACTTTAAGGGGTATCAAAGCGAGCAAAAAGCATGAAATATACAAACAAACGTATAGCAACAACAAACACGTTACTAATGAGTGCTTGCTAAAAGGAAATTGAAAACTCGAAACAAAAAACTTCACACTAGTCGTGTATGACATGACTAAGAAAAGAAGCAGCAACAACGAATGTTTTCCAAGGAATGAGAAATTCAAGTAATCGACTGTAAGCAAAAGATACTACTCTACTATTCAAAAGGAAAATTTTAAGAAAAAAAAAAATTGAAAAAGTCATACAACATAATAACACTGCAAAATAAACAAGAAAAAAAAGTAAATAAGAAAATTTTGTTCTTAGTCTCCGTTAGATCACCTGTTAGTTTAATGGTAATATCACCTATTGTGCACAAAAAATTGGATCATTTTTCGAAATTTATATTAGAAAAAAAAAAAAAAAAAAAAAAAAAA
>NW_023998415.1:14243649-14251195 GCF_014805625.2 Glossina fuscipes | reverse complement strand
AAAAAAAGGATTTAAAATTTATTAATAAGCGGCGTGCGAAAGTAGAAGCCCTAAACAATGTAAACATTTTATTTTACAGATTATTTAAAAGCGAAACGAAGAGAGATCCGTGTGCTGAAAACACGGTTACGGGGAAGGCGCTTTTCAACTAATCAAAACTATTATTATAATTTCTGTAGCCCAGTGAAATAAATCCTTAGACTAAGAATAAGAAGAAGAGATGAGGCATTTAAAATTTTATGCCTCCCACAATAATCCTTTCATGTCGTTCTTGAATATTTAAAGAAAAGCAAATAAACAAGAGCTCGACTACAATCGAACAAGGCTCATCGACCTACACAAATTCGTACAATGCAATTCATTTCATCTATTTTGGTCATAAAACACTACTGTAATGTCGCAAAAAGACTTATTTTTCGTAAGAATCCCTATATGGACTATATTATGGACTTTAAAAGAATTGATCGATGTCGTACAAATTTTAATTAAATGTTATATGAAATTATACTTTAAATAAATTTTTATCTTAAAATATTACCCGCCTGAGTGGTCGATTTGGCAAGAGTCTCGACTAGCAACTCTAATGGGCGTGGGTTCAAAATTCATATGCGATAGAGTTTTTTAATAAAGCCGAAAGCCTTTAGATGCCTAGTGCTTTTTTTTTAAGACTTTTAGTCTTCGAATTTATTCTCTGGCTATAAATTTATAATAGATAATAATAATAATAATAATAATAATAATAATATCTTAAAATATTATTAAAATATATTAGATCTTTGCAATGTAAAGGTAGAGGATCAAAGAATCGGATCAATTCGATCCAAATGTTTTCACTTCCGCGTAATGTACCAAAATATCAAATGTTAAGCGATTTTTATCGCGAAATTTTGAAAATTGAAATTTTTTTTTTTTTGGGTATAAAGGAACATACAATGAAAATGGCAGAAGAAGACTAAGAGGACATTATATACAAGACTGTTCTCTTAATATCGACACGCGATACTGATACTCTTTATGTATAGTCAAATTATGAAATCAACAATTGAACATATATATGTAGATAAGTATATGTTTGCTAAATTCACTGGAATCTAATTATTATGTTATATAAAATTATGTTATAGAATATTTTGTGTAATCGTAAATAGGTTGCGAGTAAAGATGTTTCGAAAAAAAACAAAAGAAGAAAAATATATATATATGAAGGCTTCTGTAAAATGAAATTTTTTTTATATAAAGTGATCGCAAAAGTGACCTGATCGAAGCCAATTTATACTAGCGCGCATTTCGCATCAGTTGTGACCTTCTAGATTGAATGTGAAAATGCATTGCGAAACCCTACACAGGCAAAATGGATCGATTTCGATTTGATTGTTATAATAACTAATTAGGGAAGGGGACCAGTTCAAATCGTTCTTAAGGTCGCAAACGTTTGCACAAACATAATTTACGCTTAAAACAATTAGTGTAGGGTACAAAATCAAAAAAAAAAGGTTTTAACAATTGCTTGATCACTTACCTAATCAATCTAATAAAGTATTGTGTATGCGAGATTCGTCTCACGGCGGCTCTTGTGAAAGTTTTTTATTTGCTTAAATCTTGATTAAAGCTACAGTTTAGTGCTCTTTAAAGAGGACAATAAAGGAAATGTGAAAAGATTTATTTCCATGTGCCATATCTATATTATTCATTTATTTGCTAAAATAAATGTTTTCATCTCGACTTTAGCCGAATACTTGTTTTAATGTGTGCTTGGAATAGTTGAAAACAAAAAGAAGGGGGGTAAGAATCCCAATAATAATGACTTTTTGCTTACTTTATTTAGGTCCTAATATAAACTGACCTTCAGCGGTTTAACAAATGTCGCCCATTGTTCTATGCTTTGGAGAAAAGTTTTTGGCGGATCCTTGTTGATAATGCTTTCTCTGCTTCCAGTCTATGTTTATTTATTTATTTTTTTTTGTATTTTAAATTCAAAATTTCTCATTGGTTAGCGGGAATTTATTTTGTTGAAATGTTCATTTAGTTGACAAAAACAATGAAAACAACAATAACGGATGTAAGTAAAACTCAAATATTCTGTGGTATTATGTTTGGTTTCCTATCATTATAGTTAGGTTGTTGACTATCTGTTCTACTCTGTCACCTCCTACTGTTTACTTTTGTTTGAATTTTGCATTTACATGGAAAATCAAAATTATTTTCTTTTGTTTTGTCTTCTTTACTCCTCCTTTTTTCCTTACATTTTATATAATATTTTTTTTTTTTTTTTTTGTGTATTTCACTCAGGTTTTCGAATATGGTTGGGAATGACAATTGTGTTCTGGAATACCAATGTTAACGTTTAATTTTTTTTGTTTTTGTAAGTTTGCTTCTTTTTCTTTTTTTTCCTTTTTTTTGCCCTTGAGTTTGAGAAGCGAATACACAGCCAACTGAACAGCTGAACCGTCGTATAAGAACTGAATAGGCATTATATTTTTTTGCAATTTTTTTCTTTTTATATATTTAATCACCCCACGGGTGCATAAGAGAATGAAATTGTTAAGGATGTTTGTACGTTTTTGTAGAAGTATATCTCTCTTCTTTTTTTTTTTTATTTTTTTGCTATTATATGCTTAAAATACTTGAAATTCGTGATTAATTACAGTTTGAGGCCTTGCACACATACATGTGTATGCATGTTACATATATGTATATATTTATACATACCTGAATTGTTATTAAATATTGTTTGAATGCTTGATGTTAAATGAATCTCAAGATCCAAGTGTACAAGACGGAAAAATGCTGGTGATATAAATCAGTAGTAAACTGATGATGTTCCTTTTCTGCTTTTCATCAATCAACATCAGGCAAATTAGTTTTTCACGACACATCGTTTGGATTACATACAATCGTCATTCATAGTCTAGTCAAATCGTATAAATGGCAGTAGTTTTAAAGTTATAAAGCACTAAAGTCTTTGTGCATAGACATGTCTGCAGAAATGCGTCTCCTAGATTATTTAAGTAAGAGCATGTTGATGCTTTCACATAACAGTGTTCGGCATTTTTTATCCGTAACGTATAAGTTTTACTGCATTCAGATTATTCTTAAAGAGTTAAACTATTTTTCAGTTTTACACGTAAAAGTCTATCAGCCTTAATGCACTTTACAGCAACCAATAGAAATTAAGATATGCCGAAAACGTTCCTTTTAATTCCATATATGTAATTAGGGGATTTTGCGGAACATTTAGTGACTTACAGTTTGAAATTTTTTCATTTCAATTTCATTCATATTCGAATTAAACAGCAAAATGTACTATTGCATGTACCAGATGTGGTAAGTAATACGAGTAAAGTAAAAACATGTGAGAAATTTCAAATGACGAGATGAACTCATTCTGTCGATAGAAATTCGCCTCCCCGCCAGACACCGTTCTAATGATTCATTCGATAGAAAAAGCTTACAATGCGCTAGACGACGAGAAAGCTTAGTCTTACCACTTTTCAATGACTGATGACTCTCTGCTCTTTCAATACTAATTAAGTTGTCCCTTGTTGCCTACAACTACAATCAATCGTTAGCTGATTTGTAATAATTACCGAACTGTCAGAGCAAGATTTGTAAGATCGCATTGAATTCTTTTTGTGCGTCGATAATATTGTTGCCAAAGCAACAGAAGACTGCCTTAACAAATTCACGTTGTGCTCACACGAGGAATGAAATCTGCGAATGTAGTCTATATGCTATAGTTTGTACGTGTGCATAGGTTGTACTTTATAGATTTAAAAAAAATAAAAGTTTTCCGCAGAAATTTTTAAAACTCAGGATTGCAAGGTTTCTTTTTCATATAACGTTTGTGACAATTTTTCTGCAAAATTAAATTAAACGATTAAATGAAATATTAATTGGTCCTCCGTATGTATAAGTACTAAAAATTTATTCGAATTTCTCATACGACCCAAAGTTTAGCAATCTTTTTACATATTGATGACTATGATGTATTACTATGTTGCATACATTAACAGCCGTACTCTAAACAAGATCATAGGGAGACGTGACATATGGAATCCACGGTGCGAAGGTCAAATTGATTGGTATCGTGACATTTCGTATATTTTGGGTATACTCGTGTGTTTGATCACAAATTTGAAGCTATAATGAAGATTGACGAATTCATGATCAACTGTTGATCAAAATTTTTCTTAGTATAAAATAAAGCAAAACTTCAAGAAGTAAATTTGAATAATGTCAAGGGAATTGAGAAGATATACATAAGATTAAAATGGGGCAGAAGGTGTTTATTTTATGCAAATTAAGCAAAAGTAATTGTATACAAGTGCTTCATAAAATAGTAATCAATTTCATTAGGTGTTAGCATAAAAATATTCATTATTATAGTTTTTCGTTCGCAGATAATATCGGGAATGTATAAGTAATAACTATTCAATTGCAATGAGTCAGTAAACAGTTTGCAGTGCTGCAAAATACTGTGGCAGATTATTTGACGAAATTCATTTATTTATTTATTCATTTATTTTTTTTTTTAAATTTGCTTTAAACTCTCAGTTATCAGTTTTAGAAGCTAAAAAAAAATAATCTGCTAATAACTTACCTTCAACTTGTTCCATTTTGTGGCATTGTTTCTTCTTTTTTTTGTTTTTGTTTTTTTTTTTTTTGACATTATTGTTGATATGATTATAGTGTCATTTTATTTCTTTTATTTAGTGTAATCAAGTAATGATATATGCGCCAAATTTATATGTTAGCTGCACTATAATGTTTACTATACGGTCTCTCAGTACATATATAGCAATTAAAAAACATGATATATATTTATATTTATTTATATACATATGTACATATATATATATATACATATATATATAAGGTTTCGTTAGCAACATTCCCGCAACGGAGCTGTTATGCCATAGATCAAGACATTTGATGTAAACAAACACTATGAAAGAGAGAGCCAGAGAGCGAAAAAATTGAAATGAACACAATTATTGATTTTTGTACGGCATCTTAGTGTGACGCTTTGCATTATGAACTGTATGTAACTGTATGTTGTCGCCATTACATGAACCTGTGCGTGGGAATTTAAATTAAATTGGTCGGGCTTTTTGGGTCAATAATGCATTTATTTCAGAACAAAATGACTGAGCAGATTAATTGAAAAATAGCCAATCGCTGCCTGCACTATAGGTAGGGTATTTTCAGGTAATTTTCGAATTTCATTATAAAAAAATGTCTCATCAATTGCAGCAACATTTGAATAAAAAATAAGTTATCTATTGAAACTCGCGTTAATCGGAATGAGTAATGTCGCCAAATAACAAACGGGCTGGGTAGCACTATCCAGATTAGACGTGCAACATACGTACCTTTATAATGAAAATTCATTATATTATGACTTTTGGCGTGTCACACTTTTTTTTGTCACAATTGCGTCAATTATTGCTGTGGCAGCGTTCCTTAGTGACGACTGCATCTGGTGGGAGTCACATCCTGACCTGCTGACCTGCTGACCTGCCCCCCTTTACTGTCGATGACTGTGGTTATTTGGGTTTTGGATATCGTAGCGAATACACTGTCCGTCACACGTAAGCATTTAGCTTAACGGCTATGCTCTGAAGTATTTAGAAAAAATAAAGTTTCCCGTCTATGGCATTTTTTTTTGGCATAGAACGACATCTGTTGAAAGTCCCAAGAAATTATGTTAAATACGCTTTAGTAGGAAAACTTATTTATGCACTTGGGCAGAGCTCAAATACAAATCTCTTAGAAAACGGACCGAATTTATTTGCGGTTCGGATAGTAAAAATATTTGTGTACGCTTGCCATGTGTTGAAATTGATTAGTTCACGAAACATATTTAACGAAATAATTTCTTGTGAAATTTTTTTTCGATACTTGTACGATAGAAGTTGCACTTCTTCCCCATAACCTTCCCTTCACTTTATATCACACCATAAAGAGATGAATAAGAGACGGTACTGTGTGTTTTTTTGTCTTTCTTGAATGCAGCCGAGACCAACGAGAGTAGAAGACGGTTAGGTTGGCTTGGAACGAACATGTTCATGTACGCTCGCAATTGCGGCATATTGTCCAGTTCTGGCTATATCTGATTAGCACTTGGTTAATCCAAGCACGGATCTGTAAAGTTGAAAGTGTTCGGAAATGATGCGATGAGTATTTTGCCCTAATTAGGGGCCACTGGCAACACATCAAAGATAGCGTTGACGAATATATTTAAATTATTTATTAAGCTTTATAAAAAGTCTATCGTAAATGAATTTGAAATTTTTTCAAAAACATTGAGAATTTCTTCTATACACGTAACATATGGGTTTTTTTGATCGAAACTCATATTATCAAGGATGACAGGGAACACCATTTGCCGTTATATAATTACTGAGTTAGCAGAGTACTAGTTTATGAGAGACGAATAAGTTTATTTCGTAAACTTCACTTCACTTTTTAGTTTGTATCAAATTTTTTGAAAAACAATTATTTGTTGTATTTGTTGTAATAAAATCAATCTTTTTTTTTTTTCTTCTTCTTTGAAGTATCTATATATATATATATATATATATATATATATGAGTGTATACATAATTATACACATGCATGCATATGTATCATATTGTTTTCGTATATTTTCAATTGAAACACATACCGATTAAACCATACAAAGAACTTTTGGAAAAAGGTACGAAAACAAAAAATGTTTATTCCGCAAAACTTTATTTGTTTTTGTGTTTTATATTTGTATGCTTATCGGAAGAGTTATATTAAGTTCGTTAAAGGTTTACTGCACATTGGATTTAGATCGGCACGCAAAACGGGATATTGATTCAAACTTTTGGCTTTTGGCTTTTGGCTTTTCCGTTCAAATCATGACTAAAAGCGGAACACTCTTCTTCTTCTTCGAATTTACTTTCAACTTTTATTTCTTCTACCCGTGCCCAACTTGTGTTCAGAAATCAGCTATGTCGATTTATAGATTCAGTCAGATAACTGGGAAGAAAGTGAAAATTTGAAATTTGACCTTGAGTAATATTTGCGTAAAACATTTATTTCATCTCCCGCTGTAATACATTTATGCGTTAAGTGTTATATATATGACGTTATATTATTATATATATATATATATCTTTTAATGGCAAGTTTTCGCACATTTGTTAAATTGTTGTTATATGTAGGATGCTTGCTTACCTGTTAGGCTTGTACGTGTTCTCACATGTTCGCTAAAGAACAGTAATTACAAATGCAATCTATTTAGCAAAAAAAAAAAAAAAAAAGAAAAAAAAAGAAATCCAAGCAAGCGACGCGTGCCAAACCATTCGATATAAGTTCTATACAGTTTTGTGTTTTATTTATTTCTTCTTCGTTTACGATTCATGACTTTGTATGGCAAAGGAGGAAAATGCAATTCAAACATATAACTAAACTGTGAGGTGAAATAGTTTGTGGAAAGGCGAAGATGAATAGGAAGGGGCAAGAATGTAAGCAAGTTAAACAGTATTCCCCTATGAAAACTGAAAAAAAAAAAAAA
>NW_023998415.1:14243026-14243549 GCF_014805625.2 Glossina fuscipes | reverse complement strand
TGCGTACATATAAATTCACACAGGCACATCTACCCCATACATAAAAGAAAAATTCCATTCCTTAACAAAAAGATGCTAATGTTTTTTATAAATATATATATCTATATATACATATATGTATTCTCGAACATGCAAAAATCCTACAGCGTTTACTTGAACACTTTCTTGCGCGCTTTGCATAAACTTATATACTTATGTATATACTACCACACATACTATAATGCGTATTTACCTGTTTATCTTATTTTGTGCTTTAACTAAACAAGACGTTTCGCTTAGAAAAGCAAACACACATATATATATATATATATATATACAAATAACATTTCTTTCTTCCTTTCATTTTTTTTTGTTTTTTTTGTTTTTCTTTTTATTAAGAAAAAAAAAAAACAAAGCAAAAAGAGTCTGTAACGAAGTCTGAGAAAAAAAAATTGCAATAAATGCGAAAATTTTCATACGAAAGTAAAACAGGAAACTTGTTTGCTGATGTAGAAGGAAAAAAAAAAAAAAAAAAAAAAAAAAA
>NW_023998415.1:14240414-14242926 GCF_014805625.2 Glossina fuscipes | reverse complement strand
TGGATAAATTTTTAGTACTACTTATAGATTTAATAAATTTTCTATTTATGGTTGATTACCATCTGAAAGAAATATTTTGCATTCCACAACATTTCAATAATTCGCTACGGTATTGAACCACTGAAATGTTTAATAAAGTTTTTTAAACAATATAATAGAAAAATATTAGCAAAAAGAAGGAATATCTGCGTATCTCATGGGCATTTTACCAGTGTAGTATGGGGAAAGAAACGTATGAAAAAAAAACCAACGAAGAAAATGTATTCGGAAATGCTAAAGGACGGGATCAGTATGAAGCTGCTGAAATTTCTGTTGCTTAACAAAAGATCATAAGACGATTTCATCTTGTTCAAATACTGATTTTTCAATCATCATTATTATTATTATTATTATTATTATTATAATTTTAGACTAATGAAATAAATTCTTAGACTAAAAAAAAAAAAAAGAAGACATTGAGCACTAGCAACACAGACTATCAGTTTAGTTAGTAGTATTAATAAAGTAAAATATAGAATTGATATTCGATTCTGAAGCTGATTGTAGAATGTCCAAAGGGTTAATCGTTCCAAATGCAATACTCTTAGCCAGGGAAAAGTTAAGGCAGTCGCAGAGAATGTGCTTTATAGTGAGAGCTTGTCCCCAACGGCAGATTGCAGGAGGAAGACTTCTTCAAGATCCATTGGTGAGTTGTAATGGTATGACCAAGGCGAATACTCGAAAATGTTTCGATCTTGGTGGAGTTAATTGAGGGTGAATGAAAGAGTAGTGTTGATGATGGTATTGTAAATTCCTTTCTACAATTTTCTCTTTAACTTTTCTTCCAATTTTTCAATCAATCTCTTATCGAAAATCCTAAGTGTAAAATTTTAAATAGAAAATGAAAACCTGAATTGCTTTTAATTATTTTAAGCTAAGCAAACACTCTTGACTTACAAGTCTCGTTGTGAATGACTTGTAACATATCGGTCCCAAATTTAATGTACACTTGTACGAAGCCATCCCTTTGTCCCTTTGTCTCAATCGATGAAAAAACATTGCAAAAATAGTTGGAATGAATTTTTAATACATAAAAATATGGTTTCATATAGTAAAACTTTATAGAGTAATAGATAACTTATACGTAACATATTACTCAATAAATCTACTATCTGACAAATATATGGCATCTCTGTTGACGGACACATACGATTTCTGCATAGTAATAACCATTAAACGATACAAGTCAAAATTTCGTGTGCATTTAAAACTGATCAGAGATAGTCCAGGGAACTTCTTTCTTTTTCTATATATGAACTTACACTGTCGTCTGAATTGAAAGTTTTGCCAGATAAGAGAGCTTTGCAGAGAAAGAAATAGAGAATAATTTGATAACGCACTAATGCCAAGGACTATGTGGTGGTGGATGTCATACTACACCCCAACCAAGTTCTAATACTTTTTGGGGGGTGAGTAAAGAAGTATGAGGTCTTGCATTGTCATGATGAAAAACAATATTTTTTCGGTTTCTGCTGCAAGGCTTCATTCAATTTGATTAGTTCTTCCCAGTATACTTCAGAAATAATTTTTTGATTATACAGCAGATATTCATAATACACACTTCCTTTACAATCATCATCATGTTGACAGCAAAATTTTGTTTTCGTCGAGATGCCGCATCGTCTTTTGGCCATGATCGCTGATTACGTTGCACATTTTTATGCATAGAAACCGTTTTTCATCAGCAGTTACAGTTCTCTGCAGAAATGGATCGTTTTGCATCCGTTTCAACAGCATATCGCAGCATATCGCATATGTTTTTTTTTTGCGATCAAACAACAGTTGTTTTGAGTGAACTAAGTTTTTTTGCAATCTCACGAATCCTTATACTTCGGTCAACTTCACTCATAACTCCAAGTTGGTCGTAATCAATGGTATTTGGCCTAACAGAATACGGTAAAGCTTGCACTGAAAAATTTCCAGAACGAAATTTCGCAAACCGATTTTGGCCAAATATCAGAAAGCACTAGTTTTACTATATTGCGTGAACATTTGTCCCTTAGAAAGCTTCTTTTGAAGTGGATGCCGTTTTTGCTCACGTCTTACAACAACATGTTGACGGCTGTTTGTCGCTGATTAGGCTAAATAAGAAGAAGGATTCTTTCATGTGATACATGACAATGAACATATGAAACATGGGCTTAGTTGAGCAATAGGCCGAGGTCGTTCACATTGTCCAAAAATTTGTTGGTCTATTAACACGAAAATGCATAAAGGATTGTATTAGACGAAACGATGTAGGGTATCTAACTCTCGGTCTTGCTTGATTATAATGCTCTTACTTACTATATCTACCGTTAACGAATGTGGTTGTAAATTCCACAAAAATCTTGGAAGTTCTTGCTTCAGCTAGCTGGGTATTGAAAATAGGCCAAATCGGTCAATGGGCACGTCTAAGATATAGCATACACTGAAAAGTAAGGAGATGCAATAAGTTTTTTTTTTTTTTTTTTTTTTTTTTTTTTTTTTTTTT
>NW_023998415.1:14211843-14240314 GCF_014805625.2 Glossina fuscipes | reverse complement strand
TTTTTTTTTTTTTTTTTTTTTTTTTTTTTTTTTTTTTTTTGGAATAAAGGTAGTAAATATAGAAGATTCCGGAGAGGACAATACTTACGGACTATAGGACTGTTACGTAACGTCACGCCATTACTGATCCCAATAGTTTGAAAAATTAGTGCTAATTTATTTTTGTAAATGCAGCTGGGGGGCAAGCCAGGCGGCACAAAGTGCAGCCACAGTTCTATATAAATACATTAGATACATTAACGAAGAGGGTACTTTACCCTGATAATATTGTTCGACTTTGGTTTATATATACGGGTCAGCTTTTCTTTTTTTTTTTTTTTTTGTATATATTCGAGTTTGATTCTTTCGTTAGTAGAAATGTTAATCAATGTTACTAAACGATATGATAAATCGATCGTTAAATTCATGTTCTGTTATTCTTTTTCATTTCACTTTCCAAAAATTAACATTTTTTATATAGTTATATGGCAAGTTATAGCAAATGTAGCAATGGATGTATGTACCATAATATATTACATATCAACATAAGCATTTAATCGAACATATTTATATATATGTATATATATATGGGAATTGAACAATTCTTGGACATCTCTAAAACGAGAACGCCTTTTGCATCTGATTCTGTAGATTCGTATCCAACAAAGACATTTATACTTACCACCTGGTACATGTTTAATTTATAATTTGTAGTATTAACCCAAAGAGAGAGAGGGAGAGAGAGAGAGAGAAAAAAAATGGGAAAATTTCTTTAAGATATTCGTTCCATATTTGTATATACATCATATGTGTATGTGCTGAATCAACCACCGAACCGGAAAATTATAAGAAAATATTTACATTAAAAATTATATGCCAACTACATGGAAAATCCAAGAGGAAATGAGTAAAAACAAAATTTATGGCAAAAGGAAATCTTTTGAGTACTAGAAACAAAGAACAGTACAACACAGGGCGCAGTCTAGAGTAGAGTCAATGAAGAGAGCAGAGAAGAGAAATTCAAACTCTTGTTTAAACATGTTAAAAACTAAATAATAATGAAAGTACATTTATGTGCGAGCGCGTGTATGGAATGCTAGCATATTGCAGTAAAATTGTTACTAAACCGAGGCAAGCGAGCGAAGAATGCAATAATAACAAACAGTAAACAATGCTATGTGACCGACGCTCTATCTTAGTGGTAGTATATGGATATAAACTTCTGATGCACACTTGCAATGTTTCAGCGCACTGTATACATTTTTCTTTTCTTTTTTTTTTTTTCTTTGCACTCTTCTCTCTTTTTTCTAGATTTGCTTCTTTTTCTTTTTTTTTCTTTTTTGTTAATTTTTTAACAATTTGTTTTCCCACTATAAATTTCTTCCAAACTTTATTAAATGAGACGAAACAAAAATAAAAAACGTATATGCAACGTTGCGAACCGCCGCTCTGCTCAGTCAGGCTCTCTGTATCGTAAAAGATATCAAAAAAAAAAAAAAATGAACTTTGTACATTTCTGCTAAAGCTCTCCATCCAAGAACGCCAATGAATCTGCATATTTTTAAAATGATTATAAGTTCACTTTACTGAACATATGTTGTTAACGCTATCGAAAATATTGAAAAAGAATTGTTCGCATTTTTTTGCTTATCACACACATATGTCCAAAGAAAAAAAAAAAAATTCATATTAGCTTTTAGATTAGAAAATGTTAAACCCTAGATGGATGTCAAACTTCATGCAGTCAAGTCGTCCAAGTAAATTAATCTTTTTATAAATATTGGCCTCTCCGACCTAGCGATCTAATCGGTTAATCAATGCATTTTAATAGTTTCGTCCTATGCAACTCAGACTCCTATGCATAAGCACGTACTGTAAAATAATCAAATGTCATGACATCTCGGAAAAGTTAGTCCGACCAAATATAAGGTTGTGGGGGATTTTGTAGATCAGAATAAATGCCTTATTAGAGAGAGAGAGAGAGAGAGAGAGAGAGAGAGAGAGCGAGCAATCTTAAATTATTTAAATCCTGTCCCTGTTGTGGCTCTTCACGTATGTCTTTATGTCTCTTTCATTCGTGATCCTCCTTTTACCCCGCCTTTACATGTACATAACCAATTTGAAAATGCACGCGATCTGCCCGCAGTAATAGAAACCCCAATCATAAGCAAGAGCATTGCTTTCTTTACAACTGCAATTTGCATTTACTATATTACGATTTCTGTTATAACGCTTGCCATAGAGATAGATATAAGAAGAAAAAGTGCCGAATGAATAATATTAACAATGATAGCAGCAATAACTACTAGATTTTCCTTTTTGATTCCGTTTTGCACTTAATGGTATATATATAACACACGACAATCTCTTTTTGTTTCAATTTACTTGCTTAGTGCTTAGAATTGCTCTTTCTTTGCAACAGAAGGCAGAACAGAAGGAGAACAATTACAATTACAATGAAAGCACTCAGCCCATGTCGAGTTTTTTTTTTTTTTTTTTTTCCAAGATCTACTGTTGCCCATATATTTTAGGGGCTGTTACAATTCATTTACATATTTTTTTTAACATTTTAGAGTTAGTAATATATATATATATATATGTGTGTGTGTGTCTATAGATATTATACTTGTACATGCACATGCACATACGATACATGTACTTATCTCGTAATTGCAAGGGAATGTACGTTTGTGTCGTTGATTTGTGAGAAAGTGCCGTATAAATTTTTATTAGGCGTTTGCAAAAATTCTGATCACTTTTCCACCTCAAAGCGTTTATTGTGGAAAATTGTTACATATTGTAATGTTAAGCAAAATCGATTCCATAATTTTCTACAACATTTTAGAGTATTTTTAACAACATGGCGATATCATGTCGAAAGAATTTATATTTTTCAGGCAGGGATCCATCGCCCGATCCAATTTGCCATTTCTTCAACTTTCAACGGAATTGCGTGCCACCCAACCCATGCTGCGTCGATCTGAGCAAGTAGTAATCAGGAGACGCCACATCTGGTGAGTATGTCCTGCGTGTTGGCAGAGCTTCCCAAGCGAACTGCAACAGCTTATTCTGGACAACTTTTGCAACAAGCGGCCAAAGATGGCATTTTCAGTCAATTTGTCTCTTGCCAAAATCGATAATTGGGCAAAAGGATAGGCCTAAGTAAGTCGTCGAATGTGAACAAAAGTATGAATGAATTTGGAAGAAGAAGGGCAATTTTTGAAATGAATTGATAATATTGAATGGAAAATGGTTATTTTATGTAGAGGAAGGTCATCAACCATCGAAATTCAATCGTTATCTATACTGGTATTCCGCATTTCTTTATTATTTTTACCTGTACAAGTCGCTGATCAAAATTTTTGCAAACACCTAGTAAAAGCCGTTAGGAATATTTTTTTTTAAGAACAGCTTTAAGCACAGCTTTGAAGCTTGAAAAATTTTTAAAGTTTATCGTTGCTGATAATAGGCGAACTTACGACCCCAGACGCCTGAAAAGAACGTAAACAGTAAATTTAATGATGAAACGAGAAGAATTGACAACTGCTTAATTATATTCATAATGTGTTTAAAATGCGAAACAAGTTATGTAATAAAAATTCGAAAATTATATTATAGATAATTAATTGTTATATGTTTGTTGAAATCTTTGTCAAAGTATTGAGTATTGTGCAGGGCATTGGCTTCCGTTCAATGATAAAATATTCCCAAATATATTAGATTCTATATACTTCATTCGATTTCCAATGAAACCCTACTTCAATTAATGCCTTTTCTCGATGCAAAAAGCTCGGCAGATACCTTCCCGATATCGCTCAAATTAGATAAGAGTTTTTCTTTTCTGTTTGCCAAGGACTTTTCCAGTATTGCAATTAAGAAGACTTCTTTTCGGTTCTTTTCTTCGCTAATAAACTATAGGGTTTGTTTTTTTTTGGGCATTTATGCCATATGTTTATTGTGCAATGTTGTTGTTGTTGTTGTTATTGTTATTGTAATATTGCTCAGGATTATTTACGAGCAAAAGTACACTTTTCAAGCATTCAACAACAAAAGATTGAGTCTCTCACTTACGAATCATTGATTTTACCGATTGCCATGACACATTATTTAATGTGATTTCGTACTTTTTTCGCCAACAATCAAGATGGCGCAGATCAGCATGCTTATGCTTTAAATTAATTGAAAATCATTTTTTCTCAATCGATTTTTTTCACATCTCGACTTAACATTTTAGAATGGATATGATCAACATAATGGGCTTATTGAGTTGCACGCAACTTACTAAGCAATATTTATGAGTTGTTCAACTGTAAGAACTATCTGCTCCATCAAATACAGAAACATCCTTCTGTCCATAGCGTGTGCAACAAGATGACAGATGTAAGTTCGGCCTTTTATTGCAATGTGTGTAGGGCCGTTCGCAGGGTGAATGACAGAGAGAATAATAAAAAGGGCAGAATAATCTGATAATAAATGTAAGAGGTCTTAAGGACGGATACTTGTAAGATTTAGATAAAACCCGTTCGTAATTAAAATACATGTTTGCTTTTTTTTGTACATTAATGCTTATTTGTTTCATTTTAGTTCAAGAAATAATCACATCATTCTATCTTTCCTTTCAATGTATAAAAAAAAAAAAATAAAAAAAAATAAAAATGACTAGAAAAACATAATTTTTTTCAAATATCATATCGAAATTGTTTATTTATTACAATAGGATTAAAAATAGAAATCTTTAAAACCCATGACCATATAATTCACTCAATCCGGGATAACATGATTAAAATGTAAATTTTTTATGATTAAGGATAAAAAATAAAAAAGAATTAAAAAATTGTGTTCGAAACGAAAGCATATTTTAACAAAGTGTGCAAGAATTTTAGTTAGTGCTATGTATAGCAAATCGCCGCATATAGACAGGAGCTTTACATGAAATCGCATTTATGTATATAATCTTGTGAACTTCTTCCTTGTAATATAACTTCATAATAATACGTTATTGTGGCCAAGGTTTTTTTTTTTTTTTTTTTTTTTTTTTTTTTTTTTTAAATTATTGGCATTTTAGAAAGAAATAGATGCGAAAATAAATTGACATCCTTTGAGTGTTTGTTGTAAGTAATCAAGATCCATGACGACTTTCAACAAATTCGCTAAGGAAAAACGATTATAATCTTTGTGTTGTGGTTAAAGACTTTGAATTTAAATTATAAGCGAGTTATTGTAACATCTTTACTGAAACGATGAGTAAGCAAGTGCGTATATAATAATGTATTGAGCTTATTAACAAGTCATCCTTTCAGGATTTTCACAAAAAAAGCAGCTTGCCATGCCTCTTTTCTGATTGTACACTGTTGCATCGAGACAATTTTCTTAAAGGTAGAATAACGTATTGTTTCAGAAGATGGCTTATGTGTGCGTGTTGGACGGCGCGAGACTAAGTTGTCATAGATTCAAGATCTTCAGTCGACTCCTGTTCAACGCTTCCGTAATCAAAACGTTATGATATATGATCCTAAGCAATCGCTCTGCGCTTGATATGAGCGGCGTTGCCCTGTGTTTTGATCAAATAGCATAGTTGTTTCGGCATATTCCTGAACCGCTAAATTTCTATTTCCCTCTTGAGAAATAATTTCTCGCCGCAAACCACTCCCTCGACCTTTGAATTTTTATTCTTTTTCTGAGAAATTTCCTTGCGGTGTTATTAGATTCATTCTCAATTTGATTTAAAGGCTAAACAATAAATTATTGCATAACTCCGTAGATATTTCGGGTTTTTTTAGCATCAGTCTTTAATCATTCGAACATATTTTCGTTCGCACATTTGTGAATTCTAGAACAGCTAAAAATTTCACACTATTTTTGACTTGTCCATTCAGTAGTACGAACCAGCTAATATCAAAAAGTTGGAAATTTTTTAAAAAGGCCCGCAAAGTCAAATGTGGGTCTTGATTATTTCCAATCAACGCATTAGCGATTTTGACAAATCATCAGTGTACCACTGTTGGCAGTTTACGCATTTTTTTTCATCATTTTTTCCCCTTTCAATATCTATAGCTTTTCACAAAAAGTGACTTCTGGTCGATTGTTTCATGCGGCTCATCTCAAAATGGATTGCATATAATTTTTGTAAAATTTTACTTCTCAAGTTTGGTGTGGCGGTATGCACACTCTCGTACCTTTCAGGAGAAAAGTTTGTTGATCAATGCCGAAACGTAGACGCGGTTGCACTTTTCTGCCTCCATGAAAATCTAACATAGATTGCATTATATCCACTTCAATGTTATCATAGATATTTGTATCGTATCGTATCCGTATTCCTTATATCGTATATCGGAATTGAATGATTCTAAAAAGATAGCGTAACGTTGCGCCCCCGATATATACGGACATTGTTGATAGTGGTATTTTTGACTAAAATATTACCTGTAAGCAGAGTGAATTTTCGGCGACCAAAAATTTATTGATCAAATTTTTTCATGCCAAAAATATTTGCGTATACTTTACGATCTATCAAACTATAGCGTTGTCGAACGGACGTCAATGCCCGTGAAGCGTACCGTATCGATTTTACAGTTTTATCCGTATAACGTTGGTTTGTAACGGCAAGGCAGAAGCGTCCGCAGCTAATATTACAGTCTGCGAGTACGATTTCCGTTTGAGTTTGTTTTTTAACGTACCAAGTTTATCTGCTATTGGCGAGTAATCTCTATATTTTTCAGTGAAGTTTTAATCGTCATAGGAAATACTTCTCACTATCAGAAATACAGATCACCTAATATTTATTATTTCCGCTTTTGGCCATCAATGAAGGGGGGTGCACATGTTAAGTTTCAGTTTTCTTTCTTGCTTCGGGGGAGAGTTCGATGACGATAGGCATTTACACATAGACATGAACGGAACTACATTATTCTAGAGTGTTAAGGTTGACGTGAAGTATATGTAGGGATCGTAGGGTGTCTGATACTTATTTCTACGCATTTAAAGTTGAAACGAATGTTCAGTGTGTACTTTTGCTCTTCAGCGAGGAAGCATAAAATTAGTTTGTTCATGCTTTACCAATTCACACAAATTTTCGAAGTTTTCCTGCATAATTGTACAAAAGAAATTCAAAGTGCGAGAAAAAGGCAGATCATATCGAATCTTACTGTAATCCAGAATATATACATTTTGCTCTTAGATCTAGAAAGATTGAATATCTAAAAGCAACGTAACAACTTTTCCATGAAAGTCTTCTTTGAAGCAGCTACTCTCACAACTTTTCGCGAGGAGCGGATGTAACTTTACGCAAATTTCTTTAAAAAGCTACCTAAAAATAAATAATTAAAAAAAAAAAAATGTATATAGAATTATTTGATTTCATAAGCTTGCGAAGGATATCAGCAGTAGAAACTCTATAGGATCTTTGTCAAAGTAAAAAAAAAAAAAACTGTCTTCCATATTTCGGAAAAGAGCTTCGAATAAGTTATTGGACACATTTTAACTAAATTCTAAAAAATATATTTTTTTTTTCTTTTTTTTTTGTTTTTAACGCTATTCTTTAACCGGGCAAATGTGACTCAGCAAATATATGTAACTTCTTGTTCATAATTTTTTAAAAACTTTTTCTCGTTTTATTAAAAAAATAACAGACTGAGAAATGTTATAAAAAAAAAAAGAAGAAAGAAAAAAAATCCCAAACCTAACTCTAAGAGAAAAGGTTACACTTTGTGGTTAGACCACTGGTTGCATAATGACATAAAAGTATGCGTCTGACGAAACTTGAAAACAAATAAAGCTTACGTAACAACAACAAAATCTTTTTACCTGCATCTGATGAGAGTTCAAATAAAATGCTATCGTTTCTACTGCAAAATCGCACTCATACACAGCATTTAGGTACGGCGCGTAAAGCAAATCATCGACTTGATTGGAAACTACAGGAGAGACTTTACGCCGTTGACGACATGTTGACATAAATTGCTGTTATGCGTATAGCAGTTATGTTAACTAACTATTTTTTTTTGCTAATATTTGAATTTTTCCGCTTATTTCGAGAACTGCCTAACGGAAGGATTTTTTTATGAAAACAAATGGCAAATAGACGAAACGTATTTTATATATTCATCGATTACGAGATCTCAGTCATTAATTTTGTCGGTTCGTTCGTAACAATCTTATGAATGAATCGATACGAAATGCTTTAAAGTTTCGATATATGATAGTCTTTAAAGACTATAACTGACCGATGTGATCTCAGGATATTTGCTTTTCTTAGTCTCCCCGTCGTGCAAACCGAGACTTGCTTTTCTCCACCTGCTACCTGGGTTGCTTAGGCTAGTCTGCAAGTGCAAATTTTGAATACATATTTGTCAATGACTTACAAACGGGAAGATCTTCCCCGTTAATATCATCTTAACTCGCTCGTTGATGTTAAAAATTTAGTGATTCTATTGATTTATTTATTTATTTATTTACTTTTTTTTTTGTGTTTAAACTATACTATTTACTTAATAAAAAAGCAAAAAGAAAAAAAAAGTTTTAATACAAAATATTGTGCATAAGATTTTAAAGACAAACGAGGAATCGAGTCATTTTTTTAATTTGTGTCCGAAAGAAAGTGAAGCGAGATGCAACTACAAGATTCTATGTTAATCGGGATAAATGGTAATCATCAGCATTAATTTATAGAGATTTGCAACATGTAGCTGAGCATTGGGCTGGCGGAAAGTTACTTTATCGCATCTCTCATTCTCGGGCAAATTTCTTCTAAGGCACTATACCGAGTTGAACTCGCCAGACAACAACCATTTTAGAAGGATTCCGTTCTCTATATGATTGCGTTTACGCACTACGCCGTTTAGTATTTAAAGCAATGATGTGATCGCAGTTTCACTTTTATCGCAAGTTTCCAAGTCGCTTACGATGCCAAGATAGCAAGATTTTAAAAGCAATAGAGAGTCGGTAATGCTAATCTCTCTTCGCCGTTCTTGAAACAATTCCTTTAACCTTGAACGTTGATTTGCTTACCATTCCTTTAATATGATGTTTATCCAAGATTTTATGGTATTCTTTAAAATTTTTGGCAGCAAAAGGAAAGCAATGTTATGACACTTCTACGACGCTACAAAACCATTGGTTAAAAAATCGCGAAAATTGAAATTTTGAAAAAAAAAAAAAAAAACGCAGAATTACATTGTTAAATCAAGTAGTTTCTTCAAGTAGTCATGACACACGTTGAATGATGGAATGACGGGTACATAAAATTCGTCTCAAAACAAATTTCATAATTTACTTGTCCTTGTTCATAGAGAAAAAAAAACATTTTTTTTTTTTTTTTTTTTTTTTTTGCTTTTATTAACTAATATCTCTGTAACGGATGTCAGGCAGAAAGCTGGGAAGCTGTTTGAAAAAAAAATATGAAGAAAATATGCGAAACGAAGTGCAAACCCGAGTGAGCAGGGATTACGGGATATAAACAAACAACATCCTATTAATCATTTCAAATTATTTGAAAAGTTAGAACAGGAAATTATAGATTTGTTTTTCGATTACAGTCAACTTTTGTGTATAGCATCATTCTTCGCCTTTTAACACCAAACACCAAACACCAAACAACATTGGAGTATATCCAGTTTGGATCGATAGTAGCTGCTAATATATTTCTCACAAGAATTATTTTTTTCAACAATATTAGTTATTATGTGCATCGCATTTGCAATACGTAGAACGACTAGGCTTCAGAACGACTTAACTATGCCCTAAGTTGCTAATTTTACGGAAAATGTATGCTGGTATTGAAAATGGGCCAAATCGGTCGAAAGATACGCTTACAATAATCGCCTCAGTTTTCAAAAGGGCGAAAATTAGCTTTACGCTCATTATACGCATACATTGCAACAAACACACGGCAAATATTCTCACGTATATACTAAAAAAAAGAAAAGCAACACACTCATCCTAGTGGCTGGCTGTGGCCAATGTAAGGTAGGAAAGTTTATTTTTTCATTTGTGTTTCTGTATATTTGTTGTTTTTTTTTCTTTGCAACCTTTTTAGAACGACGAATCGAATATAATTTTCATTCGAATATATTCGAAAGGGAGATATGATAAATGCAGGTCACTCTATGCAAAGGCAATCTATAGATATAAACATAATTCTAGTTATTACATACACGAAAATGGCTTTAAATTACGCCATTGACGATTGCATAAGTATGCATATATATATATATATACCTATTTACTTACGTGTACGTATGCTATCCGAATTTGCTTGCTATACATTAAATTACTATTACGTCGCACTTGTTGTGTTAAATAATCCTTATTAGGTAATTGTAGTGATTGCGTTATATGTGTGTCAACTATAACACTTTTTCTTGCTGCCATATCCAAGGGTCTTTCGTTAAGACTGATATTCGACGAAATTCGAGAAAAATACTAAAAACGCCACTCAGAGCGCAACATAATAAATTGAAAGTTTGACGTGGCGGCTATGTTCTAAATAAAAGTATCGTTCAAATATCCAGCACGGCTTTTTGAGCACACGGATGCACGCGATGGCTTCAATTGTTAATCACCCTCTGGCCAAAATTAATGGCTTCGTCAATATGCAAATGTTTTCGTTGTTGGAGGGTTAAGGAATCCAAATGTTGTTACGCTCGGTTTGCGGATTGTTTCAACAAGATGTCGTGCATTTGTGCATTGGTCGGCAATTGATGGCAACTGGTTTTTCCTTTGCAACTACACTCGAAGCCCTGTTTTGTACTGGCAACGATAACCCGTTAAAAACTTTGAATCATTTGAGGGCGAATCATCAGCATCAGGGTATCGCAGACATAACGTAACGTAATGTTGCACAAAGTGCTTAACAAGTAGCGCCATCGTGTGTTACAGTGCATGCAAAGCCGTGGCAGACATTTAAACGATAAGCCACAAAATAAGCCACAATTTACTCTCATATGTTGAGTTGTGTACATTCTTCTCAAATTTTAAACAATATCGCTCTTAACGGAAGACCCTCAATATATATATATATATTTTCTTTTTTGTTGTTGTATATCTAACAATTAATTCTTTTCCGTGCTCTTGCTTTTCGACTTTTTTAAATCTTAATTAACAACTATTCAAGCTTAAGAGTAACTCTGATTGTATTTGGAATTTGTATTTTTCTTCTTTTTTCCTTTCTTAAATTAAAAGAGAGAAAACCATTATAATAGCTTTAAAATTAATACATACATATATATATATATATATATATATATATATATTTTTTTTTTTTTTTTGGAAATTCTTGAAAGAAGGGAAAGAAGGTACTAAAATAATCTCATTTAAAAAGGTGTAAACGTAAGTATATAACGGCCTCATCAGAGACATCATAGCGAGATGCATTTGATTTCAATAAAAAAAAAAGAAAATAATAAAATTTACTCAGCAAAGACAGAGGCGTACCGCGTCCGATGTAGATTCGATTTGAGAGTGAACTGACGATAAACTGACGATTTAAAGACTTAAAGTTAATTCACATCGGACATGGATAAGCACATATATGTTAACCAAAAAGAAAGAATTTAAAAATTCTGATATTGAGGTTATGTAGATTGAGGGTATGTAGATATAATTTTAATTTTTGCTAAAGCTTCTAAACGAGTTAAAAAGTTAGTAATTATATCTATGTTGGCTGAGTTTTGCGAAACTCAAGTTTGAAATTTATTTCACCTAGTAATGCCGGCAAGGCATTAATACCATTTATTAACTTATCGAAGAGAGAAATGCTAGGAATAGTTTGACAAAAGCAAGCGGTTTGCATTCCAAATTTTTGAGGGCAAAATACAGGATTTGCTTGTGAATCGGTTCTGTCAAATCTATATTACTATCTGCAGGAAGGAGACCACATAATAAAAAGGTGTATTCAAGGATTGAATGCCATCAAGTGCATGAGTAGCCTTTTTGCAACGTAAGGACCGTCGAGCTCTTTGTATGGCCGTTTAATAAAGCTTAGTGCTGACCTAGCACTAATTTAAAAACGAGTTCAATATGCAAATTAAAACGTAGTCATCTTTCGCCGAACAAAAGCCGTAAATCAATCGACGGATCATTCAAATAATTGATATCAATTGTTAAACTTGACTCGACGAAATGTCTCTTTCTACATTTGCGAAGTGGAATAAAGAAGTCACTTTTCCAACACGAAGGGAGAACATCGGTTTTTGGAGAAAAATTGAAAAAATCGTTTTGATAACGCCATAAAAGGCCATCAGGGCGGGAATCGAATACCATCAGGTCCTGGCCTGACTACATCTTAATGACCTTAAACTTTGTGATAATTTCCAAAATAATCAAATTCGCTGAAAGTACTCGACAATGAAGTTCGAATGTGTATGAGTCGTTTTTCTCATAGCCTTTCTGCTTCATGTCCATTCATCGCTCCTCTCGACGAAGCTGCAGGAACGTGTTTGTGCTTGGAAATGTTTTTAAATTATAAATGCTTTCTAAGCACACTTCTTAGTGCATTGCCGAGATCAGATGTGACAAGGCTGCACCTTGCCAACCTTGTTTGACTTATTAAGCCTTTTTTTTTTTTTTGAAGCGTTTAGGTACGAACTTGAAATTTCAAGGAAAACTTTTTTCCGGGTAAAGAGTTTTTCCTCGGTATGCTATGAACGATTAAAAGCATCTGAAAAGTGTACAGTGATCTCTTTCGCTAACGGAAATAACGGTTAGTTTCCATCATCCATATCATATGCAAAAGTACACGCATATATACACACCATTGCATAATCGTACGCGCAGTTAACTCAGAGTACACTTAATTACTTTACTAGTTAGTTAAGTGAATGCGTATAATAATAAATTTTTAATTTCGCGCTTTTTTTTTTTTTTTTTTTGTTAACCTTTCAAGTGCACTTTATAAGGTTTTTCAATTATGTTTAAATTTTTTTAACTCTATCAAGATGAATTAAAAATGAAAAAAAAATGAAAAAAAAATTGAAAATAAAAACAAAAACAGTAGTCATTAGACTTAAGGTGCTAACAACTGATTTTTTATGCGTTATTTTCCACTCACCATCTGTTCTTTTTTGTCTTTAGGATTTTTTTCTTTTTGTTTCTACACACAATTTCCAACAACACTTTTCTCTGAAGTGCTGAGGAATTTAATTGTTAGAGCTTGTGGGCGGGTTGGTGAGAGCGGTACCAACGTTTTCAAGTGAGTTAGTTAGTTGTTTTGGTGGTAGTGGTAGTGGATGCTGTGAGATAAAGTATTTTCGCAATTTAATTAAATTTCACCTCAAAGTATGCAATGTTTCGCATTATTATGGTAACACCTTAAAAAAAAAAAAAAAAAAAAAAAAAAAAGCAGAGGCAAACAGCCTTTTTTTGTGTTTAAAAAGGATTTGCTAGATGTTAATTAGCTGTGTGTGTATTCTTCAGAGAATGTTGCTCTTTTGACAGTACTAGAGTACCAGAGCTAAATTATTCCTGAACCTTCACATCAAGTGCCCACTTTTTTAAACTTCATTCGTGATGACGGAATAAAATTAATTTGAACAATTTTTTCATCCTTCTTCTTTATTTGATATTCTTCTCTAAAATAGCGTTTTTAACATTTTTAAATATGACATCCTTTAGACATACTGTTTCAACAACACTATGCAATATGTCATACACTCTGACGCAGAATCCAATTATCGAGAACACACGAGATTTTATAAAGTGTGTCATATTTGTCATATGTAAATGGACGTAAACCGTTACGTAACCGTCATATTTGTCATATGAAAAATGGACGTAAACCGTTACGTATTAATTGAGTAAACGTTTAAATGAATTTAAATTAATGAAAAAATCATATATTTATGTAATAACGAATGTCATTATACGCTTTCGATTTGGGCCACAACGGATTGCTTTTCTGGGAAAACTTGTTGCGAAGACATTCTGAGAAATAAGATTTAAGGAGAATTGACTTCCTACAATAATCTCAATGCAACGTATTAAGAGCAGAATTTCATAGAGCTTCATTTTTAAATGATTCCGGTGTTTTTACTATGTTATTATTCGGTTGATTTCTTGGAAATTTTTGGAATTTTTTTTTTTTTTTTTTGCTCATATCGATTTTAAGCATTATTCGAACGCTGGAATATAGCGAGCTGCGAGAAATGGGGACAATATTCTCATTAAGCTTTCAATTATTTTAACTTTGCAACAATTATAATGATTTACATATTGCAGATAGCGCATGTAACGCCAACCGAAAGCCAACTTTCATAAAAAATGTACCGAGGTTTCCAAAAGTTGCTAGGAAGGATGCTACAAAGGAAATTGGAGAAAACTTTGCCACGTATCGCTAAGAGAACCAACAAAGATTGTCATGTTATTATGAAAATTTACATGTCCGTCCGAGATTCTACAAAATTGAGTGTATTTTTGAGTAAAGATGGGTTTTAAATTCCTAAAGCGTTTGCTTTTGTCAAAAAGCAAAGACTGCCGAATATCAATTATATTAGTTTGGGGAAAAAGAAATCCATTATTTTTATATGAACTTCAGGACTTTATTTAACATGCTTCGGATTATCCCATTTGGGTCAAATATGCACCGTTTTGTTGTATGATTTGTTGCCAATTTTAAGGGAACCTCAAAATGCCTCTCTCATAGAAGTCCTGGTCTCTATTTGCAAAAAACTCTAGTAGTCGATTTTCACAATCCTCCGTAGATTCCAATTTTTTATCATTAAAGAAATTTTGCCATGCAAGAAAAAGATGATAATCGCTTGGTGCTATGTCCGGACTGTATGGCGGATGCATTAAAACTTCCCAACCAAGCTCCCGAAGTTTTTGGCGAGTCACTGTAGATGTGTGTGGCCTAGCGTTGTCTTGATGGAACACGACATCTCTCCTGTTGGCCAATTCTGGTCAATCGCTATCTTCAAACGGTCCAGTTGTTGACAGTAGAGATCAGAATTTAGCGTTTGGCCATATGGAAGCAATTCATAATAAATAATCCCCTTCCAGTCCCACCAAATGCATAGCAAAACCTTCCTGGCCGTTTGAGGTGCTTCACCGCTATTTGACCACGATCGTTTTCGCACAGGGTTATCGTATGTGATCCATTTCTCATCTCCAGTCACCATCCGTTTAAGAAATGGGTCTATCTCATTCCGTTTGTCCAAGGCTTCGCAGATGGAAATTCGATCCATCATGTTTTTTTCTGTTAATTGGTGTGGCATCCAAACATCGAGCTTCTTTTTGAATCCAGCTTTGTGCAAATGGTTTAAAGCTGTTTTATGGTCGATTTTTAGCTCCTGGGCGATGTTACGACTGCGAACATGCCGGTCAACTTCGATCATTTCTTCGATTTTATCGACATTTTCGACGACCGGCCTACCTGTGCGAGGTGCATCTTTAACATCAAATCTACGAAACCAAAATTGCACATAATTGGCGGTTACAGTATCGGAACCATAAACACCATTCACAATTTTAGCCGCCTGGCTTGCATTTTCGCCTTTGTCAAAGAAAAACTGTAAAATGTACCGAATTTTCTCTTTGTTCACTTCCATTTTTAACACGGTGTAACTCACAACTGAATGCACCAAACAAAAAACAGCAAAAGAATTTTTTTTACTGCGAAATGTCACCTTTCCAATGAGCATAAATCTGAAATTGTTTGATCGATACTTTACGAGAAATCTATCAGTGCAGCCATCTACCGAAAAAATAATGGATTTCTTTTTCCCCAAACTAATATAATAAAGTTGTTGTGCAAACTTATACATTATTGTGATTATTATTGTCATTAATTCAGTTAGAGGAACAAATTTTAACATTAAAGTCTTAAAACATAACAAGCTCTAACATCTAATGCTATTTTGCCTTTACCGAGACCTCTACCGCACTTGAATCCATTTGAATCCACATCTATTAAATTATTCGAGAGTCGAAATGCTTTGTCTACTCGTTCACTCAGATGCATAAAACTCATACATATCTCTAATCCTGTTGCATAAAATAAATTTTCGAAAAGTTTGCACTAAAAATATTTCATTGAATTGAATTGAAAGCAAAAAGCAGCATAAATATATTCACAAATGATTTCGGGATAATATCATAATATGGCCCTCACTAAGGGTCCTAGTTAATCTTATTTACCATGGCGACCATATTGGACAATAGCTAAAATATAATAATATATTAAAAATTTAAAAAAAAAAGATGACGTTCCGTTGATATATTTAAACCGAAATTATAACGTGTTTACACGACCATCTATTATACATAACATGTTCATTTTCTGTTTTATAAACACGATAATAATAATTTGTTTGATGGTTTTTTTTTTTTTTTTGGCAAATTACTACAAATTAATTTCATTTGTTCGCTTTAAAATGGGATGACGCTAACGATGATGTTTTGACGATGACGATGACGATGACGATGACGATGGTAGTGCTGACGTAAATTCCCATATAGCGGACCACTAATTACATTAGCGTACTTTTAGTGAGAATGAAAATAGGCGTAAACTAATTATGTTATGTCATTTATCAAAGGATTACACGCATTTACATACAGACACACTCCCATGCACGCATGAGTAAACAGAATATAATTTCCTTTTAAAAAAAAGCAACTTTTTTTAGGGTAATTGAAATTTTATAAACACAACCTAACGTTAACATTTTTACTCTACTTCTTTCATACTTTCTTTCTATTTCAAAGCTTACTCACTATCGGGGAAAGTTTACATTAATTTTGCCGTTCTATCTGCAACATTTGCAAACATTCATCTTTGCAATAACGAATGATAAGAATCTAGTAGTAGTTCGGGCTACTCAACGCCATCCCAATGCACACATTCATCTATTACTTTGTAATCGAAACTGATTTCAACAGCTCACCGCTATATTAATAAAAGCAGTATTATAAAGCAAATGTGAAAAAATTTCCACAAACAGTTGAAACCTTACCCAAAAAAAAAAAAAAAAATTTTTTTTTTTGACTTATTTTCATCGATAATTTACAAATCCTAGTTCATATATCAAATATTAAATTTAAAACAATTACAAGTCTCCGTTTTAAACCGGGTGTATAGGATCACAATCGTGATTATTTATCTTTATATATTTATTTAGAGACAGACAGTCGATCCGAATGGTGCATTTAAGCGCTCGTGAAGCTTTTTAATCTTTTTTTTTTGGTTTTTCCTCTTTTGCATTTCACAGCAACAACAACGAATTATTTTTGTTGTTGGTTTTCGTCCCGAGTAACTTGAATGCATTTAAGAAGAAGTGATTTACGAATTTTTTTCTGTGTTACCCATTTTTATACCCTACTCCACTTGCGGTAAAGTTGTGCGAATACCTCCAATACATAAAATCATTTTCTCAATCGATTTAAACATGTCTGTCCGTCTTATACTTATGATTAAACCTACAGTTCGCAATATTTGAGACATATTTGACTAAGTCCACGCATATTGGGTACTAACAGCGTTGCTGCAATTGCTGCTTTTTGGAATTGCTACTGTGGAATTGTTAATGTGCTACTATTACCATCTGTGCTATTTCCGATATTATTGTTGTTATTATTTCTCTCTTTACACTCACCACCACCGAAGGATAATGATAAAGTGCTATTCATTTTGTGATGAAAACGTTGGAGACACTCGGAAATAAGTTTTACAGATCCCATGAAAATATTCTTAACATGCATTCAATATTGCGTATCCGTCCGTTCTTCTGCCCACCTACGTAAGATTTTTCGTAAACATTTGCCGTTCACAAAAATAAAGATATTACTTTCCAAGTTAACAAAACCTTTGCGAGTTTTCGCAACGCCAGTTTCTATCGGAATAGAAAGATGATGAAAGTATTCAGATTTGTCCTACAGAAATGGATAAAATTCGTTACGCTTAGCCAAATGTAGTTTTTACTTTCCTTTTGCTTAGCTTTTTTTTTCGATTGAAGATGATGGGTATAAGACATTCTGTCACAGCCGAATGTAATTTTCGTACTTTTATTTATTATACATACTTTGTCCATCATAGTTGCCCACTGCGTCACTAAGGGTCGATGTTGATTAACCAGCACGGTTTTAATTCACTGATTCGGCCTTTGCTATGCTAGGTCATTTCGTATGACTGAACAGGCGAGTATTTTAAGGGACCGTGTCTGCATTTGCTAGGCCATAGCGCTTGTGCTTTACAAACGAAGTGAAACCATGCCAGGCTCATCTTCTCTGTTTGCTTTGTTATCAAAAGTCGCTCTTTTTGTACGTGTTGACGTTTATATTCGAAACTCCTACCAGTTCAATATCGTACAGGCGAACTATTATGTGCGAACCTGTTCAGATATCGTCAAAAGCAATCGTGACCAGTCGAAAGATGTGTGAGTTTGCTTTATCATCCCGTCTTTCTGTCTACAATGACTCGTTGCGCATGCGCCAAGCCAATCGTCTACTTATCGTTGTATTCTCTCATCACGCTTGCTATGTATTCATGTGCTTCTCCTTTTTTGAGGACGAGTTTTTATGCTTGGCCCATATTCAGTCGGAATTGTTTCTGCAGTAATTGGGGCCTGCTTCAATCCCTGTCGCTTTATTTGCAGCATACTGTACAGGTTGTGGAAAGATTAACCGATTGTTGATAACCACTCGAACGCATTTTGGTTCGGAAGAGGATGAGATAAGATGGTTTCCCACCCAAGTTTTCGCTGACATTCCCTCTCTAATGTCATAGCGGGACGTCACTAATTTGTTCATCCAAGATGTTTCCCTTACGTCTTGGATACGCACAAAGTTAGGTTGGCTGTCATTATTTGAATAAGCTCAACTTAGTATCGACCACTTTCCTTAGTCGCTTTGCTATTCTATTCAACTGCCCACACTTTGAAGTCTTCTGCGACTACGATCCAGCATCTCTCGCGATCATCCGTCATGATCAGTTGTGTTGCATGTCAAAACAACCATTTTTTTGATCAAACTTGCTGCCTATCTTCCTTTGCTTTTATACGATCTGGCGAAACAGGTCCCCATTCCCGTCTCTTATTGCGACGTTCCTTCTTGAATAGCGGACACTTTCTAGTTCTTACGGTATTGCTCGATCCTACAGGGGGTTTCCTTTTACAGAACATGTAAAGGAGATTCCTGGCGCAATCTTTCTGGTCGTTTGCGCGTTTGCATTGCGCTACAATCTGTTCATATTCCAGGTAGTACCATCTAATGGGACTACCTTTTTCCTGTATGCGACAATCTTGTTTCTCTCTTTCTCTCTCTCTTTTTCACTTATTTCAAGTAATACAGTCACACCTTCCTTTGCGAAGATAATGTTTTCTGTCTATGTTCCCACGTCGTGTCAACATTCCGACAGTCTTCAATCCTGGGGCTGCTAGTCGCTCAAACCTCTGTATCGGTTTCCGTTCTTTTCTTCTTGTTCTTATGTTTCTTGTTCGTAACTTTATGTAGGTCTCTGAGCTACAACTTCCTTGATTGGGGGCCGCATTCAAACTTTTTCTGGTAGCCCACCTAGTGCTCCTCAGAGATCCTTCGTCTTTGCTTGACTTCCTCTTAAATGGAGTAAAGGTTCCCTCCTCTCGGGTGCGCGTATCTTTGTAACACTTTAGCTGAGTTCTCTTAGATCTGGGTCGCAGTTCACTCTTTTCAAAATGCCCCTGCGCAATTTCTGTTTACTTTTCACGATAGTGTCCGGTAAGCCTAGGTTTCATGCCCAGCGATTTTTTCAGTTTTCTTGTCAACTTCCGTTCATTTTCTTTCTCTCGCCTTATGTGGCCTATGTTCCCCTTGTCTCTCTTATTTTCGGCCGTCTAGCTTTCTGCCCCGGGCGCTCCTTTCGGATTGTAAACTTGTTGGAGCATTTTTCCGGCGATGTGTCTCCGCTGGTTGCCTTTTCTTCCCTTCTTTTGAACCGCATCTCTTTCTTTGCTCATCTGCCTGGCATGTTTCACACATCCTCTTGATACTCTCTATAGTAGCTCGTGTTACTTGGTTAACCGAACACCTTTTGTAACCTTTTGCCATCCTTCGCAGGTTTTTTTTTGCACCTAGCTGCTCTGTGAGTGTTCATCCCACCTGTGAGTGTGCTTGTGCGCCTACTGGCGACCTTAACACTTTGCGCTTCTTTGCTCATATCGCTCATGGGCATAATGGTGCCAGTTTATTTTTCGTTGGTGTTCACATATGAATTAGGAGTATTCACGATTAACTAGGACCCAATACTTAAGTTTGTTAGTGTAGTTACTTTAAGGTCCCATGATTATCTATGTAAGCGAGGGGGCCGTGCGGGGTTTGACGCTACCTCTTACGAGACTAGCGTGGAAGGTTCGATCTTAGCTAGGCGGTCTTTTCAATTGGTCTTCCAACACCAACGACTTGAAACGTCCTTCTCAGACGTGTCATCATTTTAACGTGGCGGGCCTAGCGACAACAGTAGCGTGAAAGCCGTTTCGACTGGATCTCACTCCAACCTATTCAGATAAATGTCACCACAAGGTCTGTATCGTGTAGTTTCCAATCTTTTTCCGGTATACTTTAATAAAAATTGTACCTTCTGTTCTGCTGCTCTTGGTCTGAGACTGTTTATCGGTTATTTGCTGCGTTCTGACAAGCTTACTCGAGAGCAAGTGCTGGCCGTCAACAATCCGCCGTCGGTTGTCCCTACAGTAGACTAACCTTAGCTCTATAGATGTGTATATAGTATGCACATAATATGCTTTGTGCATATGTCTGGTTGCACGTGTATACGGGTGTGCACGTTTTTGCGTATAGTTATCGTCACAAAGCTTCAACTTTCATTTTCTTTGTTTTTAATAAAAACCCTTATATCAATTACGTGCTCTCTGAATACTTTTTATTTAATTTGTAGTTTGCGCTTCAAGTGGCTAAAAATATTTGCAAATTTAATTTGCAAAAATTTCCACTTAATTACATTTAAATAGGATTTATCGCATACACGCATACACATCAACATGAATGCATTCACTGGCATGTAAATGCAAACATATTTATTTACTTTATGTATTAATATATTTATTTTGCTTAACTGAGCTTATAAGAACTTTGTATGTTCAAAAAATTTACTCATTGTACAGTCATGTCTACAATCAAATATACATATCAAAATAAGTTATTCAGAAATTTCATATGCAACCACTGGAACAACATACATTAATGAGACAAA
This sequence comes from Glossina fuscipes, assembly GCF_014805625.2. NCBI lineage: Eukaryota > Metazoa > Arthropoda > Insecta > Diptera > Glossinidae > Glossina > Glossina fuscipes. The sequence continues at coordinate 14,219,163 of NW_023998415.1, read as the reverse complement.
ATAAATTCATTTTTATACCCTATAGCACCTGCGTTGCAAAGGACATGAAGGTGTACGGAACGCCCAGACAGACGTAAGATAGACCCATATACCCATATAAATACCTATCGATTCAGAATCATTTTCTGAATTGATCTAAACTTGTCTACGCATCTGTTGACTGCCTATGTATTCTCGGGTTGAGCCCGCTATTCGCAATTTTCGAGACATTGTGATGAAGTTTTGTGCGCTCACTTGCTTAGCCTGAAAGGGGCACCCTATTAAAACGGATTTGATCGGATGTCATTTACTATTACTACTCCCTTATTTTGAAAAGTCGCTCTGTCCATAACGGTAATTTGATATAAAGTTGAATCAAATGGACTTATTTCTTGGACCCCCCCCATTCCATGTAAGGGTTCTCATGAACTGTAAGCCCCTTTAACAAAAACGCTTAATACTTAATATTTTACGATTAAAATTGGTCAATAGTAGCGACCTAGCAATGAAGTGAACTGTAGAGAACTTGAATCATATTAGTCTACTTTTTAAGTCCGACTAATTATGGAGGCTACCAATAAAAGCAAGCAAGCGAGCGAGCGAGCGAGCAAGGCTACGTTGAATTTTTTATTACGGCGATGGCTGGAAAATAATGAAATCTTTGACAAGTAAATTAATTTCGCTAACTTTGGATCACATTAAGTGACGCTTTATTTAGCCATTCTTTAATATGTGGGATTTCATAATAAGGATTACTTTTAAATGAAAATAGTGCATAATAAGCGTGTAATTATCAGTGAAATTAATGAGTAGTTGTATTAAGTAGTGTGGTGTAGGGTATGCAACGGTCAAATTTGCCCAGCTACAATATGTCTATATTGTTCAGTATGTGCGTAATATATGGTATTCTCGAGTCTCTTTAATTCATCAATTCCATAGCCGAAGTTCTTTTACTAAAAACGTTTAAAATACTCATCTGTGGCTTTCTCTTTGACTAAACTCATTTGAAACATAAAAATTTGATTATTTTCGGAACATATGAAAGTCGAAAGTGACCACATCTAATGCAATTTGTACATGATGATGATATTGTATTGGCTCAATTAAGTTTAGATTACCTCTCTCATCCGCCCTTTGTAGGGTTCTTGCTGATATGCGCAAGTATAAGTGTGTAAGTGTGCATGAGCAATTCTGATTGCTCTTGGCGATTGACATTAACCATATGTTTCCAAAGCTAAAATAATTTTCATCCTCGTTTGTATTACATCTATTTGGCAAACGAGTTATACGCATGGAAGGTAAGAGTTTTAATCGCAAATATGTTTTTTTATTTTTTTTTCATAGCTCATAATTTCTGTTAGTCATCATCTTGAACTTAAACTGCGCGTTTAAAGCAAAACGCGCAAAATTATTGATAATAGCTTGCATCTTAACGGTAAGAAAGTCTTCTTGCAGCTAATAACACAAACGAGGAAAACAATAAACGAAGGAAATTGAAGATGAAAACGCTTTACAAAAATTGCGTTTTTCTCATACTAGAATGGCTGAGTGCAAAGCGATTGTGTAATTATGAACAGTTTTTTTTCATTAATTGGGAGCATTCGGCAATATCTTTATACGAAACTTTTACTCGACTATGATAAATTTTTATAACAAAATTCTAATTCGATATCCATATCCATAGGCTAAATGCGGTTCAACATTCAATTACGATATTTTCAAGCGCAAGTTGAATGAAACTCCAACAATAAAAGCAAGGCCCTCTTGTTTCATTGTATTGGTCAGTGCTCTCCGACAGTTGCACTTAAACTAAGCTCATCAATTTCCTTATGTGTAAACATTTTGTCTCTACCATGCAAGGTTACTACAGTTTCAGTTGTAGTCTTATCTTACTACTGGCCTCGTCGCTTTGCTGATAAATAGACTGGATTTTGTTCGAACGTATTCTGCTTCAATTTCAAACTCAAAATATTGATATTTCTACTAAGGTCATCAATACGTTTAATTCTTGCACTCTTACGATGGTGTAAAATTTAGTTAAAAGTCTTCCTTCAATCCCGATATTAATTCTCTTCTTATTCAACGCCAATGTTATCCCAATTCGTTGCAATTTTAGACTTCAATCCTTGTAAATGGGTTCTAAATCTTTGTAGCGTATAAATAGTAGCCAAAGTCTTCAGTTCAAAGCTATGAAATTTACAAGCAGAATCATTTGCCCGGAATCATATTTCAGATCTTTCTTTTGCTGGAGCTACTTCTTCTGTGCCTACTCTTGTCATCTACGGAGCAGACCGATGTCTTAATGTACCTCGGAACTCTTTCTCTTTTTACACATAGGTAAAAATTCGTTTATTATGTTATAAATTCTTAGTTATGGTGGTGCCATCTAATGCGAAACCCCTTAGGAAACCTTTTCAACTTCGAGTAGAAACTAAGAATAATTTGAATATCTTGCGGCTTTCGTTTTACTGGAAAATTTACTACTGACCTATTATTATTCCCATCCAGGTGTATATCATCATAAGCAATTTTTTATTCCAGATATCTTATAACTGACTCCATAAATCTGCTTCAATCTTAACTAATTTCTCATAAACTATTCTCGGAATCCGTAGACCTTGAGAGAGACTTTGGCTTGCTATCATCAAATCCTCCATACAATTAGGTAATATTCCGTCCGGAATCAGATCGCTGAAAAGAAGAAGAATTTTTTAAACCTAATGGCATCCTGAGGTATTTGGATTGGCATATGGGTATCGTAAATCCTCCCGATGAGTTTCCATAAGTTCGCTCGTAAATATATAGTCAAATGCAATTCAATAGATGTTCTATCCAGCCAGTTTAGATCATAATACAATTCATTACAAATATTAGTGATCATCATTATTAGATATCATGTCGGTGCAGAATTAAGTAAAAGATATTCTTTAGAAATATGTTATTTTATTTATGAATTATGAAATGAAATTCTCGTTCATTTTTCATACTATATCGCGTTGCATATAAAAAAATTATTGAAATATCAAAAGAAGAAAAATTTTCTTTTAATGAAATTTTTTTTTTTTTTTTTTTTGCACGCTTTGATTGCTGTTAGCCTTATACACATGTACCCTTGGGAAATACGTTTAGTATATTGGTAAGAAAATGAAACCGCTTGAGAAATTTGAAAACGTAGTTCTTCTCAGTATTCGTGAAATGTTGCATGGTTGCTGGCTCGTCTGTGGGTGACCTTACATAAGTGAAAAAAAAAGAAAAGAGAAGAAACGAGAAGAGAAAATGAAATACAAGAAACGAAAAGTTAAGATTACTTTTGCAGAAATTATAAAATTTTCTAAAAATATAAACCGCTACACAGCAACTTTTGTGGTATTTAGGAAACTATGCTCAAGTGTCTCCTAAGGTTTCGCGTTGCAAAGCATAACGTTTTTCATTTCAAGACAAGTAAATCTTTAAGGACATAAACAAGGTACTAATGAATGAATAGATGAATCTTTAAAAATACATTAAGAAGAAAAACAACAGCAAAAATATCATTGACTTCCACTATGGATTTTTATGTACTGTGCGTTCGTTCGTTCGTTCGCTCGTTCGTTCTCTCTTTCTTTCTGTAATAATTTTTACAGAAATTGTGAAAGACTTTCAATAGTAATAGCAACTGCAGCATCGTCGTCTGAAGCCATGTTCTACTTTGACTTGTTCAAGTGGAAGTAAATCGAACAATTGCAATGTTGACGATGTCATAGCATTTTATGGTTGTCATCGTCATCTTAGTCTTCTATACATTTTTTTGTTTTTTTTGTTTTTTGTGTATACGATAAGGAAACTTTTTTTGGTCACTCAGTCATTTTTCTGAAAATTTTTTTTTTTTTTTCTTCGGTTGTAGTTTGTGCCAATAATTTTATTGACTACTTTACATTGAACACTATTTAAGGGAGTAGTTTATAGATCTTTGCAAATATATATGTATAGGGGTGCGTGCATGTATGTATATAGTGTCAATGTAAAAAAGTTATGTATGTTACGAGGTAATAGTCTTGTCTTATTTAATGAGGAAGGCAGCTTTTTTGTTCGTTTCGAAGAGAATTTCTTGGATGTTTACGACTACTAATAAAGTTTTACTGCATATATATACATTTCACCCGTTCACGTATATACTCGTTATTGATTGAAAAAATATATAAAAATTGGGGGATTTTGAAATGGACAGCTGCCTCGAATCTCTTCGTCGTTTCTTTCGAACATTCTTTCGAGCAAAGGAACTAACTAAAGCACACATGATTTACAAAAGTATTGTTATTTTAATAGATTTTAATATCAAAATAACTTACTTTCAATAAAGCCAAGGATTTTTCGAATTTTTTTCCTTATACTTTTTTTTTTGTGGACAGAAAGTCATGACCGACGTCTTTCGCATGTAGATTATTACAAATTTTCTACCTAATATAGGTAAAAATGAAGCGTTTTCTTAACTATTAGCCACTTTTCTCACATAAGCAAGTCCCTCAAATAGAATAGAACGATTTCTTTATCTGACTTTGAATCTATCCATTTTTTTTAAGTTTGATATGAATCGTTTCAGACATCTATTATACATTATTATATATTTTCATCAAGAGTTCCCTTGTATCCGAAAGTATACTTAACTTTTGAAAACTGACAAAGCGCAAAAGTATGCAATGTATTTGAACTCTTATATGCTTTCAAAAATATACTACTAACATATTGCATACAAGTTAAATGGAAAACAATTTAATGATAAAAAAAAAGAAAAAAAAAAAAATGAATCTTTTATAGTTTTGTTTTCTTCTTGCTGCACCACTGTAACAATTTATCAGATGAGTTGCTAAACGAGTACCTTGAAAATACTTGAGCAAAAAAATAAAAAAATAAAATAAATAAATCAAAAGTAAAAAATAAGAAAAAATAAAAATGTCATGTTCGGATGAAAGCGAATCTTTGATACCCACAACTTTAAACCAGTGTAGCGCTTAATTTTTGTAAAATGTTTTGCTACATACAAGATCGCTCGTTGATAGGCGAAGGAAGAATTTTAGTTGTGAATATTTAGACGGCTCTAGAAATTATTTGTATCAAATTTTCGAATGAATATATCTTACAGGCAATAAATTATAGCTGCTTTCTTTCTTGCAGTGAACTTGCGTCAACTAAAGTTTTACATTTGAGATAAATCCTTATTATTATTAGCTTTAAGCTATAGTTTTCTAGCTAGATTGCGCATCATGAAACTCGTTTTCAGGCTTATCCTGTAAGCATCAACATTCAACTTTTGCTCTTATGAATGTTCGAAGTAAATTTGACATAAAGTGACGGACAGACGGACAATGTTCGGATTCGTATGCTGGTCAAAAAGATGTGAATATTGTGCGGTCTCCGACGCCTAATTTTAAATGTTGCTAATACAAACATTAATTCACTATACCTCCATCATCCAGGGCGGTGAGTATAACGATAAGAAAAAAAATGAAGAAAATTTTCTATGCCTTTCTACCGCATAGAACAGCAATTAAGAATTCATTAAAAACATATTCCAGCATAAAAATATTCGATACATTAAAGGTATAAATATACATATGCACATAGAAGGATTAAAAAAAAAACATAAGCTTCCCCGTTACATGGAGAAGAGCGCTAGTGAGAGTGAGAAAAAAAAAAAAGGAAAAAAGAAATAGACGTCTTTCTGTAATATGCCTTTTCAGTTCAGAAATTTTTCTTCATCAATTATCAATTAACCCAAATTTCATTCAGCCTTCTTTACAAAACTCTTCTTTGCCGTCGTCCATTGCTTTTGTGCTTCCTGATTAATTTTTAATACTTTGCCTTTCTCCTTTTTTTTTTTTTTTTTTTAAATATTTCCCCCTACATAATTATGCTCTACATTTTGTGTGATTTATGATGTGTATAATGAATGAAAAAAGAATGGTAGTAAAGAAGATCATAAAGAAGCAGAAGATTCTCGTAAAACTTACAACGACATAACGAAAATGTGTCACTTGAAAAATTTGTTAGCGCAGTTTGTGTTTAGTATGTTTTTAAATAATTTTTTTTTTTTTTCATCCATTTTCATTCAGTCTTGCTTTTCAGCATAATTTTTTCGTTTTTTTTTTTTTTTTATATTTTGATGTTGATGAATGAATGAATGAATAAAAATTTTATATATCTTCTCACTTTAATTTTCTTCTAGTTCATACATACATACACGCTTATACAAGTGCGCTTTCAACGATCATCGTCGTCACCAACAACGTAATTGTCAATGACATTGTGCCTTAGCGGTGCGTATGTATATAATACATAAATGTACACATACTCGTATATTTATCAGCTAGTACGTGTGAATGGCTATACAAGATTAATATTGCGTATGATTTTTTCATTTTTTATCATCCATTTCAAATATGGCAAGCTTTTCATGTCCACCACTCGCAGCGTGCTTTAATTGCAACATTAATCTGTGGTCTGTAATACGCTTTTAATGAAATGGATTTCCTTCAAGTCACCAGTGATGAATATATTAACTTTATCATGTCACGTGTGGCATCGCATAAAAGAAAATAAAAGATACATTAAATGGACATATTCCGGATTAGCATCATGACCACATTTATCAATCTGTCCGTTATTATATATGAACAATTGTTACGTGTGATACAACATTACAAATTAATAAGTTGAAGTTCCAATTAATTTGTTTATAAATATGCACACACACTTAACATTACGTAAAATCAAATAAGTTTACCATTTTGATGACTTTTTACACTCATCAAAATCGTTACGATAGAATGGCCACAGAAATTGGGTACCGGCCGTTCGCACCATCAAACACTTAGAATTCTTATTCAGAACAGATCGACAGTATCGACCGATCTATGGAATTTGTCTGAAATTATCAGAGAAACTTGATAACTGGAATCAAAAAATGTTTCTTGTCAAAAGACACACACACACACACAAGTACAGTTATTACCAAATATTTATCTCTCTGCCTTGTTATACAGAGTGTATGCCTGTAGCTTTCCCTTTTTTTTTTTTTTGTAATTCCTTGAGAAGTGATCTCATCTATATTTTGAGAATACAAAATGGGAAAAATGGTCTGAATGGCTGATTCATTTGCCGGATTCCAGATTATAAAGTTGCTTGAGATGATGCACATTTGAGATTTAACCTAAATGAATAATTTTCTCGCGTTCTTAAAACAACTTTACAGATAAGATATCCATTGATTCATCAAAATCATTGTAATCATCTTAAGTCGGATCACCTAAAGTCAATACATTGGAGTAATAAAATAAGTATCGGTTGATGGTTGATTTTTGTATC
>NW_023998415.1:14201022-14211743 GCF_014805625.2 Glossina fuscipes | reverse complement strand
CTTCCCCCTTCTTAAAGAAGCTTTACGAAGAACTCGCAAATATTGTGGTTGTCGTTTTTCAGATCAACGTCAGCTGTGTACTTTGTCGCAATTTTCTATTGTGGCCTTGATTGTGGACAAAGCTTGTCCAGTTTTAAACGTGATCGCTAGCCATCAACTAAGCGTACGTGTTTTATGTGCAGCTGTTTCGACCCATGTTTGTTGTCTACTTCCACAAGTGCTCTGAAAACGGACGACCTATTAATAAACTTTACTCGAGTTAATACGGAAAGGCAAATGTAATGGATATACCGTATACCTCGGTAGAAAGCACGCAATACATGCAGAAATATTCTATCAGCTACGTCGTTAATATATGCATTGACTGCGGCAATCATTTTTACTTTTCATCAAAAAAAAAACGTTTATTTAATGAATTCATTTAATTTAAAATGAAATATTAGGCATATGAAATATTTCGTATATAAAATATGTTCATTTTTTTTTTTTTATTCATTAATATGCAAAGAATAATTTTGTCTTTTGACACGTTCAAGTTCTTTTTGTAAAGGCGAAAGTAAATACAACAACTATTTTCAGTTTGTTGGCGGACAAGGCCGGTTGATAAATACCCTATACCAATTTTTTCACATATTTTTTTATTTATTCATTAGATCTTTTGCTATGAAAAGGCTTACTTTTCCTAAGAACCGCCAAGCGATAGGTTGTTATTAGAGGAAGCCAGAGCAGTGGATGAAAGTTTCGTTAAGATACATAATCTTTGATCAACTCAAGATATACTTTCGATACAGATATAAATCGGCCAGTCTCCATTTTGCTAGAAATTTCAAAAGTCCTAAAATATTAGATAAAAGGAAAACATTCAGTTTTTTGTTCTAAATTCAAGTCTACAAAAATTAAGAAATCTATCTTAACCAGCAAGCTTTCGAAAGTTAATCAAAAAAAAAAAAAAGAAAAGTTTTTTAAAAAAATCCAAAAATTTTAATATAATAGTTTTCCTAAGCTATGAAATTTTTAGCCGATGTCGGTTTAAAGCCTTTCAAAATTAGCATTCAGCTAAAAGCAAAAGCTTCGTCTTAGGATAACAATTTTGACGGAAATTTCCATCTTCTAAAAATTCATTTGGCCAACGAATTTCTTTCACGCAATTAATTGCGAATCCAAATCCAGATCATTCCGCATAAATTCATTTTCCAAAAAAAAAAATTAAAAGTAAATTTCTTAGAGAAGGTAAAGCCAAGTGCACATTCGCGACGCGTCATGTCGCTGCCCGCCGGGGAAAACGATTAGCGGAAAAGCCGGTTAACGGATTAAAAATGAAGCCATGAACTTGGGTAATAGTAATATGCTTGTAAAAATGTATATAAATAGACTATTTGAGGAAGGCAGAGTCAGTCGGACAAGAACACTTGAGTCGAAAAAGAGAAGTCACGAATATTGCCAAAGTAAAATGTATATAGTACTACCCATAAACAAATTGATTGTAAATAGAAGAGTCTTGCAGTGAAAACGTGCAAGTGTGTTTCTCTTGAAACGATTATCCACGATCTAGTGACGCGAACCGTATCCGCGAAAAGAGAGTTTCGTAATAATACATATAAAGTACATACTCATAACACTTGTATAATAAGCAGAGTTTGTGTACATTTTGAACTTTACCCGAAGTAGCGAATTCGGTCGAAATAATTTGCCACCAACTTTGTGGTCACAAAATAGGCTTCCACAACACTAAGACAGGGAGAGAGAGAGAGAGAGAGCGAGCGAACGTACTACCATGTCAATATATCGTCATTAATTTGCTTTCGCTGCAATCATCTTAGTCAGCATGTATATAGTGAACTTATTGAAGAAGCATCGACTTGGCGATTTTCATATTTATACACAACATCACGTGTGATGGTGGTGGGTTATATTATATTTTGTGTGGATAAATGCAACACCAAGAAGGATTTGAGATCGATCCACCTTTTATTATATCGATTATTTTAGAATCGCTTGCCGAATTGAATGAATAAGTGAAGTTCGTCCGTACGCCTGTCTGTCTTGTTTTCTTGCGTTCAATCTACGGGTCGCAGTTTTTGCAATATTTCGATGAAATTTGGTACATTGGCATTTTTTGACCCGTATACACACGAGTGAAAATGTTTTAGATCGAACCACTTGTTCGATCTCTTCCCATGTAACGCCTTATTTTGAATAATTCTAAGGTAGTGTAGAGTATTTAAGGGCTCATGGCCCTACGACAGCGTGTTTACTCGTTCCAATTATAAACAAGTAAGAAAATTATATTCGGTCGTGAACGAATCTTGTATATTCATCACTGTTATCCTGAAAAAAGAACTTAAACAAAGCGAAAGAATTACATTATCATACTCTATAGTGTAGGGTGGTCGCAGCTGATCCTTTCCATTCTCTGAATAAAAGTGAAAAATTATATTGCGTATGGGTTGTATTTCATGAGTAATAAGTAAAAGACACTGAAAGCAAAAGTGTTCGCAGTTTTTGTTGCGTAAGCGCTCCCCTTCACCGGTTTGGATCATTTTTAAATTCTTTTGCAAGTTTGTAAATATTCAGAAAAAAAATTAAATTTTGATGCATTATAATTCCTCGTCCATTTTTTCCATGATGGCCCATTTTCAATGACGACCTGCGTGCGAGAACTTGCAATAGTTCTGCCAAATTCAAAGTCGACAGTTCGCTTGTTACGTTTACTTTGAAAAAAAGGATTTCTATGCTTCGTTACTTTCGAATGGCAATAATATCCTTATCAACAATTGTGCAAAATATCTTGAACAAGATTAAACTGGGAAAATCATATAAAAGCTAAGCGCCAGTAACTTGATTCAGAAATCAGAAGACACTGTTGGTTAGTTAATTCGTCCAGAATGTCAAGTTAATCTAAGACATAAATGCATTTTATGCAAATATTTCGGCCTATGGCATATAATCAAGGGGAACGAACAGTCAGTAACTCCAATATTGAAATACTTCAAAAATATCCATCCAAAATTCGACGTATAATTGCTAATGGCCCACGGATCGTTTGCGAAAAAAAACTATTCCCGATGACCTGGACGTTCCATTCACCAAAAAACAAATGCAACACATTTCTTCTTCTTGTCAGACCAAGTAATCACATAAATCCCTCGACAATATCTCTTCTGGATGAATCCAATAAAATAAAAAAAAAAAAATTAAAAAGTGCATGCTATGCTTGACCTTCCATTTAAAAATTTAGCTATTTTTGTTCCTTAAATTATTTTAATGAATCCTTTTACTTTCCTTTTTGGTTCCTTTATATATCTATTTAAAGACCATAGTTGTGTTGTTAAATTGTTTCGATTGGGAGACAATAATCTCTGATACTTTCGTTACCTTGCCATACATAGCATTTACCTATCATATGTTTGGATAGATTGTAATAATATGAATATATATAATTAAATATATATATATATATATATATATATATATATTAGGAGACTGTTGTTTATATAAACAGTTAATGGAGCACTAGAGAGCCAAAGTAAATTAAAAAGCTCCATAACATATGACTGTTTGCAATAATTTAAAATTATAAAATTTATGCATCCGGACATTACGCGCGCGCCCTCCAACCTTTTAGATATAAAACATTTAGGTTTATATATTTGCGAAAAATCTAGGTTAATACGAAAAAAGGAAAATTTTCTTTCTTTTTTTTTTTTTTTTTTTTTGCTATGAGAATCAGTGCATATATAAATACATCAGGAACATATGTATTAAACATAAAAAAAACCACTAATACTATAAGAATGTATGTGTATATAAATATATATATTTGTGTATATAATATATTCATATAAAAGATACATTCACACGCATGCATGCATATATACTTTTTATACACACACACACACACACACAAACACACATACACATACACACAACCACAGCCATAAATTATTGGCTAAGTTATTGAATTAATAAAAACAGCCGCAAAACAATATTTTGCAAACTATCACAATAAATGACACAGAGAGAGGACTGTTGTAGTCGTGCAAGCAGCAAAAGGAGTACAGTACAATATAGCAGGTTTATTGTATTCTAAGTCTAACTAATATATAATATCAATGGTCTCTATTTTATGCATACTTGGCGAGAGATTACTTCTTACATATATATCTGTCTATTTATTTTATTCAACCATTTACGCGCGCAAGGGAAAGAATTTTAGCAAACTTATCGTTTGATTTGCAAATATTTACAATTACATATACATATACATATATAGAGTATGTGAACACAATCGATTAATCAACATAAATCCATTGGGCCAATATAAAAAAAAAAAAAAAAAAAAAATGTAAAGGAAACTGAGTGATATATCGCAGGGATATTTCTTTGACCGAATTCGTGAAAATTAAAAGCTTTTCATAATTTCGCGTATGCAGAAAGCAATCTCACGAATTATATTTCGGTGAATGTAATTTCAGTTTATTGTGTAGAGATGATTGCTGAAGAACTAACTTACTTTGCAAACTATATTTATTTTACATTATTAAGTTACATAAATGAAAAGTTTCTAGCATCACACCGACCTCTACTCGTATACGTAAGAGCAATGGTGGGAAATGACTTTGCTGCCCTGCACATAAACATAAGCAATCTTATATAAGAGCAAGGGTGGGAAATGACTTTGCTGTCCTGCATGCACGCAAGCATAAACAATCAACGACAAAAGAGAAAGTTTGGCTTATTTACAAATGACAAATGTAGGACGCAAGGTGTACTGAAAGCCCAGCAAACGACTTGAAAACATAGAGAAGTCATTAAGATCGATAAGTCGTCTTGACACTAAAACTACGAATGTTTCTTACGTATATATCTGTTAATGTCAAATATCGGCAAATAACTTGCTTCTTTTTTTTTTTTTATTAGTACCGCTAACGTCTCAAAAACCGAAAAAGAGAGATGGAATTTCGACCACGTACTTCGGGATCAGCAGACTAAGAACTAACTCAAGAACTAATACGCAATAGCAAACAAAACAAGCAAATAACAAATCAGTAAGAATTTTAAATTCGGTCGGGTCGGAATCTTTCACACCCATCACCGTTACCCTAAAAATGATAAAAGATAAAAACAAAATTTTCATGCTTTATAAGCTAAGAAGCGGTGGCAGATAATTTTTTCTATTTTCAAAATTAAAATATTTGTCGTATAGGCATGTGCGCGTTGTAGGCGTGTCTTTCGAACAGCTCAGGTCTATTCTAATTCTTTTGCAAATTTGTAGGGGATATATTCATTGTCGCTAAAGGCGGAATGTTTACTGCAAATGCGACAAAGTTTGCGAATACAGGTAAATGGACCGACGAACCAGCGGAAATCTTTACGTGCATTCAAGATTTGAAAGTGGTCAAGAATTTGCACACTTTATGGGGTCTTTGAGGCTTGTTTCTGCGCGTTGTAAAGGTATTGAAAAAGCAATTAAAGGTTGATACACTATAATATTGGGTAGGCGTGGTGGCGCCCATAGAGTCCGTATGGGTTCAAATTTTTGTACATTTATTTGCTGTGGTTTACGAGTAATGAGCGAGAAATAAATTTTGCGTTCCTTTTGAAAAGTAGAGATGTTCACAGTTTACATGATGCTGTGGGCGTATCCTTCGACCGATTTGGCCCATTTTCAATACCAACGTGCATGCAAGAACTTCTATTGTTTCTGCCTGTCCGTCTGTGTAACGTCGATTGTAAACATTCTACTACTGAAAATGGTCCAAATCGGACGAGGGACACGCCTACGACACTACGTCAAAAAGGAAAAAAAAAATGGATTTTTTCTCATTACTTATAAACTGCAACAGATAAGTCTACAGAAAATTGAATGTTTTTGCATGGGCGATACTGTAGCATTTGTATACAAAAATGACAAAAATTGGCCACGCCTCGTTTTACTTATGACTTAGTGTTTCTTTTCTTCCAATGCCTTTATAATGCGCAGCAATAAGACCCAACAGCGCCATAAAGTATATAAATTCTTGGCCAGTTTTACGTTCAGAAGCTACCTTTTGCAAGGTCCATCTGTCCGTCTGCCCAACTATGTAGTGTCTACCCATTATAAACATTCTCTCGTTCGTACAAATGAAGATATCGCCTACAAATTGAATATGTACGAAGGTCGAATATTAATATTTGCGTCTTTACTTTGCCTCACTAGCAAATGGACATCGCCTTACATATTCGACAAGAACTTTACGAGTACAATCAATTAATGACAAACTTCCTTCTTTACTGGTGAACGACCAAAACAAATAAATAAATAAATAAATAATAAAAACAAATAATTAAATAAATTGCTTCTAAAGTGATTACTGAAAATTAATTCATCATACCAACCCAGGGCAGCAAATTTTAATTCGCTTTTTTTAAGGTTATGTCGCGATCTTAGTTGTAGTTGGTTTCCTCATAGTTCGCGCAGCCGTCGCAGTTAAGTGTTTAAACAAATTTTTGAAGTCCTAAGTTCTATATCAAATTAAGATTTCGTTTAGATGATCATCAAAATCGTGCCGATAACCTTTTTCGCTGTCACTAGCATGCAGAAGGTCAAAAATTGGAAAGTAACAGAGGGCCTGTTGAATGATGATCTGACATTTTGACTCCGTTAATATTGTCATCAACACGATAGAAGATCGTCAATACCGTAGCAAAGTTTTTTAATCAATGAGCCAATAAGGAGGAATACCAATAAAACATCATTATTTTCATAGCTTTTCAGCTGGCATGGGGCATTCATTACGTGCTTTAAGAAGAGTTAAAAAAAAAAAAATATTTAATTCTAGAAATCTCTAAAGCAAACCCGAAAATTTATTCCATGTTTTACTTTGCCACCTATATTTTCGATAGATTACTTTTGTAACGAAGAAGTTTTAAATTGCTATGAACTTCCCCCTACCGTGGGTAAGAACGCGCAATTTGAAGATACGCAAGAGAAAATAAATGCAAATAAATAAATAAGAAAGAGCAATGACATGGAAGAGTATAACAAATCACAAATTTAGTCGGTTGCCTCAATCAGCATAATGGGCGGCAAACAATTGTTTTGAATTCGATAAATATTTGAATGCGGTAACAAAACTTTACAAAAACAAAATGTTACAAAAAGAAAAAAAAAATAGAAATAGAAATATTTTTCCTTGGATAAGAATAAAACTCAAATATAGACCAGAATCGAATACAAGACATAAGGCCATTAACCCAATAATATGCCATCACAGGCATACGTGTACGTGTACACATATACCAGCGAATGTTTATTTCTATACATATACGACTCATATTAATGGATAATTTGTCCAACCACCATCGGTAACAGTAACGCAAGCGAAATGAATTAAAGAACATTCGCGTTATTAAAGTTTCCCGATGGAAAGAAACTTGTAAACAAAGAACAATGAGCGATAACAAGCAAGATGAATGGAAAGAGTGAAAAGATATTTTGCAGTGTGCGTTTCCTGCGTGTGTGAGTGTGTGTGTGTGTGTGTATTGCGTGTGTTAATATGTTGGTGTTATCGATGTTTAAAGTGTTTTTGTCTGTCTTTCATTTTTTGAACAAAACACATAGAAGTCATAGAAGCTATGTCGCCGTCATGCATGAAGATGAGTAAAAATAAATTTCTTTCCTTTATTCCTCTATTTGAAAAACTTAGTTTTCCAACGATATAAAAAAATTTCACAAATCCACTCATACAATACTTTATGTGAATGTGCTTGGAAGACTTTAAACAAGGCATGGCATAAAAACAAAAAAAAGTTGCAGTCAAATAAAACAAAAGATTCCTTTAGAATATAAACGATCTGTTGGTTTTTATTGTTGTTGTTATTATATAATTTTATTCTTATACTTGTGCTTGTTAAACTTGTATCCACTCGGATTTCTCTTATAACGCCTCTTACATTGTTGAGTGTGTTGCTATTCGTCTTCTTCTTCGTCTTTTTCTCCTTCTTATTTTTCTTGTTCTTATGTTTGTCCTTCCCAAGTTTTTTTTTTTTTTTTTTTGATTAGTTGAGAACTAACTAACGGATCAACGGCTTTAACGGATGAATTGAATTGATTTGCTAATTAACAACAGAAATGAAAGGTTTAGATGAGTGTGCTTCCCACTCCACAATCCCTTCTGCAATAAGTCAGAGACATGATCATATTTCTAAACTAAAGAGAGACGAACTGTGCATAAATACGTACAAAATTGTCTATGAGGAGCAACAATTAGTTTAGATGTATTTGATTAAATGGTTTGCAGGTATGGTGCAAAAGCAGGATGACCTAAGCAGCCGCATTTAGCTCTTGGGCTATTTGGGAAAAAGGTCTAATACAAATATGAATATAAAATAATTGAAAGAAAGAATTTGTTTGTGAATACAGCAGACAAGAAACCTCTTTCCAAGAATAAAATCCCCAAAGAGATGAACTTTTGCCTTGGAAAGGGTAAAAGCAATCTTTTTTGGCCGTAGAATTTTTGTGCAAAGGAGAGTTTGAAGCGCTTTCTAGAATACTTGCAGGAATCACATTTTTGGTGCATGCACGATGGAAGAAAACAGAACAGAAAATAGTTGCTATCAAATTGTTTTACTTCGTTTGCACAAGTGATTATATCAAAAGCTATTGAGCGCAAAAGGATATATGTATATATATATATATGTGCATGCAAATACAACTATTGTTAAATTAGATATGCAAACGATATTAGCGAATGTGGTCTATGTAGTAGTCTTCTGGAAATATTTCCCCGGGGGTCCCAAGTTAAAGCAGAAAATAAGAAAAAATTCTTCCCTATTTTTCGAAGTTGCTTGCAGACCAGTCTACTGGCAAGTTATAGTCATTTTTCACGTTGCCTTTGTTTGTTTGTATAATCGATTGAGAAATTTATGCGACGAATTTAAAATCTTCAATTTTTTGATCTTGAAAAAAGTTGAGAAAAATAATTGGATCAAATTGATTCACTTTGGTACAAAGATATTAAGTATATACAGAACATCGATAGTCCCACTGTTAACTTGCTAGAGTGTCTTGAAAGACTAATCGAGAAACTTCCCACTTTCCAATAGTTATAGATTAAGTTGGAACGGACTTATGCAACACCCAAACGAAGGCTTCAAATATGCTGTATACTTAAAAATATATCTCTCTGTACGTTTCAATGTCTGATATATATATATATACAAAATAATTAACTCGTCATTTTTAAGATAGTTTTGCGGATCCGAAGAGTAGCGAAATGTAGCGAAAATAGTCTAAACTCGGGATTATGTTTACAACCGTTTGCCATAGGGACGGCCTGCCCTGTCTTGAAAAAAACTGTTATATGAAAAAAGTTCACAATTTGTAACATTTCTTAACAAAAATTAGTGAAAAATAATATTTTCATATATTAACTCAATATCGGAATTTCGGATATGATTGGACAATTTTTTGAATCATTTTCATATGGGAAGCGGTTTTCACGTTCATGTGAATCCCAAACTTTTTATATGGCAAACAATTTGATTTCTATGCAATGACAATAGATGAAGAATAATAAGTTTTTTTTTTTTGAACAAATCAACTATGCTTTACGTTAGTTGTCCTTTTACATCTTTTTCATTTTTCAAGGATTCTCATGAAAAGTAGACTTTTATATGGTATCATATAGCATAGCATACTGTTAATATTTTATGAGAAAAGTAAGAAGAAGAAGAAGAAGAAAAAAGAATTGTATTAGGCAAAGCGGTATACATAACCCTAAGCGTTTCAAGTTTTTATGTTACTCTTTCTTCGTTTTTCATCCCCCTTCCACTACCTCGTAGTATTCGATACACCGTAGAATTGTTCTAAGTAAATTTTTATTATGAAAGTCTTATTTGCTTAAATTAATTATCGCTTGTCCTTCCTTCGCTTCCAGAAACAATTTGATTATCTTGCCTTTATATGAGGTGCTCTGGCTTCTCTCGCCTTCTAACTCTAAAATATCGTTATCGTCGATAAACGTGCCGGCCGAAGTTGCACAAAAGCACGTTTTCACTTTATATTTACATTCAATAAATGATGCTTTATTGAACGGCTACAAACATACATACATGTTCCTATTTAAGCAGTTAACCTAGATATAATAAATAAATAAAAAAAAAAATAAAAAAAGAAGCTACGTAAGCATACATCATGTCCGTGTATAAGTGCGAGCGTATTTGTGTGTGTGTGTGTGTTTGTATATATATCATATAAAGGTGGTAAATATATATATATATATATATATATATATATGCAAAATTTGTGTTGTTATTTTAGAAAATATCATCTTTATCTCCATGTAAACATTGCTTATGATACCTGTGTGTGTAAGAATATAAATAAATATATATATATATATAGCAACATGTTTACATAAGGAGTATATGTTTATAGGCTGCATTCATGCTGTCTCTGGTATAGTTTTGACGTATAATCTTTTGCAGCTTCGGTTATTCTGAATAATACTTGAGGCTTTTGTAAATATTTCATTAAATTTTTTTTTTTTTTTTTTTTTTTGTTCTTTTATAGTGTTATGTGTACTTTGTAAGAGTATTTGTGTACCTTATTGTTGTTGTTATCATTAATAAATGCTAGAAAGTACTTTGTATTTTGCTTGCATATCAAGCTCTCTTCGTTTTTTATTTCTTTAACAAGTTCACAACACTAACAACAACGACAACAACGACAACAACGG
>NW_023998415.1:14194213-14200922 GCF_014805625.2 Glossina fuscipes | reverse complement strand
CCGTTGTTGTCGTTGTTGTCGTTGTTGTTAGTGTTGTGAACTTGTTAAAGAAATAAAAAACGAAGAGCTTGATATGCAAGCAAAATACAAAGTACTTTCTAGCATTTATTAATGATAACAACAACAATAAGAATGAAGGAGTTTCTTTATTTCTAAACTAGTCTAGTGCAATCTTGTACTTCCTACCATCAAAGAGTTTTGTAAAAAGTTCTTCTTATATTGAACGTAAACAATATCCTGTTTGTAAAAACTTTATATAGGGAGTGCTCAGCGATGTGGTTTATTTTTTACTTGCTTTTTTTTAAACCACAGGTTCAACTTCTTAAGGGCTAATACGGTTTTAAGTTTTTCAAAACAAAATTTTTTTTTTTTTCTTTTTTTTATTAGGTGCTTTCAACCCACTGCGATATGCAAAATGAATTCATTTGTTGAAATACACTTCTCTTGCGCAATTTGGGCTCCTTTTTTAATGCCAACTTCTGCAGATAGTGATACTAATGCAAGATCCGGAATTTATACGGAATGCGTTAAAACTTTGTAGTCGAACAATCCCATTTATTTATTCATTTTTTTTTTTTTTTTCGGCCACGATAAAAGGCTATGCCTTTCGTGGTAACCAATTCTGGGCGACTTACCTAAATTGCGGTCTGTAATTGCATTAGTTGTGAACGGTAGCGATACGAACGGAAATATTGGAACAACTATCCTGCCACCTGCATAGTGCTTCCTATTCCTTGTGCACTTACTACACTGCACTCTTGATCGTACGATCGTACATTATCTTATCATTATTATGATACGAAACGATTTTATCCACAGCGGTATCGTACGATAAAATATGCAATTATTTTTTAATTTTTTCAAATATTTTCATCGACTTCAACAATGAGTAGTCGCAGCATGTTCTCCTGAGAACGGAGATGAGAAAGACATTCTCCCTACAAATACCACAAATGTTTTCATAAGCTTACGAACTGTTATTGCCTTGGTCGAACCAATGTTGTAAAATAAAACAAATTCTATCAGAAATTTGGCTCATATTGAGAACACAAACGAATAAAACATCCTAACGTGTCCCCCCTAACATGTAATGTACAACAGCCCAACTTAAACATGAATACGTTGACAGATTCGCCGTTGTTATGCTATATACAAAAAATGTGTGACACAAAAACTGACCTTATAGAAAAAAGGGAAACAAACCTATGCGCTGCGAGATATCACCGAATTTGAATATTCTTTGAACAGTTGATGGCAGCAAATCCTTTTCGTGTTTAGATAACAAAATTTTTATCGTACGCAAGAGTCTTGAAAAGAGCGATTAATATCATATATGCCGCATGGCTAGTTAATGTCACTTCACTTCCTTGTTTCCATCATCGCTAACCGACCAGGTGATGAATGTTACTGATGAACCAAATGATAAGACATAAATAAGGAACACATATAAATAAAAATATAAACATAAAAATATTGTCCATCTTAAAAACCTATAATCTTTGATTATCATCTCAATCGTACCTTTGTGGAATCTAAAAGTGGAATTAACATAAACTACGAAAAATATACATTGTTAACGGAAAAAGAGCACAAAGAAACACAGTGAACTAAATTAAGCGTGTGTGACCAGCACTACTTATTTTTAGCAAAATCGGTGCAATATTTCGTGAAAATATCTTTGCCATTAGTTATTAGTTGCTGTCTAATATCTAAACCTTGCAGAATGTATGCCATTCATGTGTGTGCCAAAGGTGCGTCTACCTGAAGTCCTTGTGAACGTTAAATACATATGCGCATAATTATGATTGCATTCTGTACAATAAGTCGCGTAGGGTACATTTTTTTATTTATTAACAAAAAAATTGGTTTTTCTTCGCTTGAAAATCGAATTTTTCTCATTCAAATACTTGTCAATCATGCAAAAAAATCAATATTTGTAGAAAATGCTACCACCTTCCCTCATATGTAGGCATTTAGAATAATCTTTTTTTTCTTTTAGATTGAGGTTTGCACCAGTCGCGCCCCCGTGTGCCGCCAATCCTCTTCCATTGAACGTGCCTCGCTAAAAAATAATTTTTTTTTTCTTCTTCTAACACTTTTGATAAAAAATGTGCTTAATAATTTCTGCGGATGTTATTAGCCTATTATTGCGTTCCCCTCCTTCCTCTCTCTCTTTAGGTCATCAACTCTTAAAAAATCCACAATTGTACGTAATTGCAGCGCAGATGAAACGATTCAGAAATACTTTATGCTCGTAAAATTGAATGTTACGTCAATGAAATCAGCCATGACGATAGAAATAGAGCGAAAATAGAAAAAAAAAAAAAAAAAAAAGAAAACCTCGTAAACGTCAATGTCAATGAGTATTTTTCAACTGGAGAATTCTAAACTTAATAATAAAACCGACTTAAACTTAATAATTATCAAAAAAACAAAAAAAAAAAACTTAGCCGTTTAAAGAAAATTAAATTTAAAAATTTGCTAAATAAGAAGAAATTTTATCAGCCGACAAAGAGACTTTGGAATGAAAAAGTTGTCCTTCCCAGAGATGTTTACTTAAAAAAGAAGACCTTAGAGATGATCATTGTAATTATGTATTAGTAGGCAGTGTAGTGAAAACAAGAAATCATTTTTGTAAAATAAAACTAAATTTATTGTCTTTGAAAATAATTACGAAAATTCAAAAATCTCTTTTACTTATGTAGGTAATCATAATGGAGAAGAACATAACTAATTCACTGTTACATTTGTTGAAAATTCACACACACACACACACACACACACACACACACCAAATTAAAACGATCCACTCTAACTACAGTGCATTTTTCAAGCAAAAACCAATTTTTTTCTTTATTGGCGTGAGGGCAAAATTTTCCGAAATTTTCTTTATTAGCTGAGTACAGAGATCGCTAAAGCGGTCGATCCGATCTAGAAGCTATTCTTTCCCAGGCGAAGTTATTGAATTGTTTGTTGACCTGTTGAAATTAATTGAATTTTTTTTTTCTTTTTTAATAATAATTAAATTATAAGCAAATTTGGAACTAATATTGCGGAAAAAAATATTCAAAGTACTGTACTGTGCGGCATTTTCCTTTTTAATTGTCTTCCTAAGCTCATATATGCTAGAATCTGGCTTCAGTCATATTAATTCTATTCTAGTAATTTTCACGCTATTTAAGATTGAAACTAATAAATTTCGTACCAAATATTTGTGACTTTGTAGCAATCAAATAAATAAATCATTTATGAATAACTTTAGTTCTTTTTTTTCTTTCTTTTAACGACAGTTATAAAGGAGGTCGATAAGGGTGTTGGTAAATTTTGAAAAGTTTGTCAACCTCTGGCTTAATGGACGCTATGAATATGAGGAAAACAGTTCATTACCTGAAAGAAATTTTTTCTCCGAAATTTTGGATTTCCGCCCAAGCGCTCCAAAAGAATTGGTAAGTAGCAGCCTAATGCCTTAAATAACAGATATCTCTTAAGTAATTTCTCTTATACGCTAACAGATCCTCGTAGATAGTGTTTGTGTTCACTTAAAAGCATTTTCACATGAAAATAGATTAGTTCAACTTTATTGAGATGACCGACCGCTAAGAAGATACGAGGGCAGAAACGATTTGAAGCGAGTCGCTGCTTCCGTTAAGAAACTGAAAATTTTGTGATGTAGATTTTGATATTGATTGTAAATTCAACTGTAGAACTATAAACAATTATTGCCAACATCTCCTTTATATACATAATATGCAAAAGGTACAATTTGGCTTTTGAAGGATGCAGCAAAACAGAGAGCACTTTATGATACTGAGAAAGCAGCCCTCAAAAATATTTCTAGAATTTTCATTTTCGTTACTAGAATGCTATGCATTTGTATTGTACATGCAAAGAAATGTTTGCGACTTCACTAGAGCTCTATATATGTTGGTTCGCAATTTATTGTTTTCAAGCAAATAAGACTAAAACCAAAACGAAATACAAATTAAATTACAACAAACGCTTAGAACGTGAACGCCCCTACAAAGTTGGAAAGTTGGTCTTTTGTTCCTTCTTGCTTCGAAAGTCTTTTGAAAGCAATCCGTAATTTTCCGTACAACCAAACATTGAAAAACGAGCAATTTTTTATTAGTTGTTAGAAAGAAGGATTTAGAACTGCATTTGTATAACTAGAAAATTCAACTTTTCAACCACAATCAACATTAGTTGGCAATCCACACGTACTTGTCCGTGCCAAATATATTGAAATCGGTTAGAAAGAATGCAGTTCTGAGATGTGTTATAACATTTAAAATATTTCTTAAATAACTTGAAATAGTCGTAGCTTTCGTCAAAGCCAACCGGGTAAAAATAGTTTCCATTTCTTCTAATATGGTCATCAAAATTAATTTATAAACCTAACGTTAAGTGAAGGCAACGCTTTTCATATATATATATATATATATATATATATATATATGTATATACATGAATGAATATTTTAATATGAAAACGTCACCATCAGTTGCGTGCATAAATAATAAGCATTTATATATAAGATGACCTTAATCCGAGTTCGGCCAATACGTGTTAATGGCAATGATAAAAATAATTTTTAAACCTAAAAGCTTTAAGTTGTCAGAAGATGTGTTTTGTTTTTTGTAATTTTTGATAAAGTCAATGCTGCTGATTATCAACAATAGCTTTAGTTGTTAATTAGTCACCAAGTTTCGTTGAAATCATAAGTTTTTCTCGAATTTAACTTAGCAAGGTCTTTAGAGTATTCAAAATACAATTTTCCATTTAACTATTGCGGTTAAACGTAGAGGTCATGTTTATTTCCAATTTGTAATTTTTATTGCATAATCGGTGATTTCTGAAATTCTCCATAGACTTGCATGCATAATAACAATCTTTACACTTAACTTTTTAGCCAATTTGATTTAATCGAATTTATCTGCATTTGCAAGTTTTTTTCCCTTCCTTCTTATGCTAATAATGGAAAACCGCAAAAACTATGCACCATATACATCTATATAATTTTGTATATATACATGTATATATATATTTATTATATATATTTTTTTTTTTTTTTTTTCGGTTATGAACGAAAAGTCGATTTTACTCACTATATTTTTATTTGCCCTAAAATGTATGCTTGAATATTTAGATATGATTTTTGATGTTTTTCATTTCATTTCGTTTTTTTTTTTTTTTTTTTTTTAAATTTTTTTACCCAAACAGGTAAGTCTCAAACAAAATAAAAAATTATTTTCCATAAAACCTGAATATATATTTTTCCTTTTTTTAAATTTCCTATGACACACATTTTGGGCAGGTAACTGGGTTACTAATACTAACAGAATTCATACAGTCAGTAGTTGCATTCGAGATATAAAAAGCAGTAAAACTAAAATGTATATATATATAATTGTGTATACATACAATTTAGGGGTCATACTCTGATTATTTCATTATTTTTGCTACCGAGTATTTTCTTCTCTATTACATCGAATATCCATTAGATTGAAAACTGTATAGTGAATATTATATACTTGCAGTTGGCTTTACAAATATACATTTATTTATATATTTGCGTTCGTGTGCGCTTTATTACCTCTTCACATTTATTTATATATTTATTTATCATTTTTTTTATATATATATATATATATATAGACTTTAACGTTCCGTTATGTTTACACAAAACTCTTGGTGTCCATTTTCATTTCATTAGTACGATTTCTTGTTGTTACTACGGGTAGATTTTTTTTTTTTTTATTTTATTTTTTATTTATTTTTTTTTTGTTCAATATTTATCCATATTTTGTTGACAGGTTGCCCTATATTATTTCATTATTTCATTATAAACTTAAACTTTGTTTTTACTATTCCAAGAAAATTTCTAAATCGGATATTGCCTATAATGAAATGAACATTAAACAATCACAAAGACACAAACAAATAAACGAATAAATAATTATCTGATAGTACCTGGTAGTAAATATATACATTAAAAATTATTTACTTAACAAAAATAGAAATGGTAAAAATACGTAATAATATTATTTTTTATCATAAGCATTAATAAATTAAAAATTAGGTTGAATTCTAATATAAAATAAAGTAAATATTTAAGTTTTTTTTTCGTTTTATTACCAAACCAAACAAGAAACTTGCATAACGAAAGTTTTTAAGCTATTCATTTAATGGCTAACAATCGTAGCATATTTCAAGTTGCACTTAACAATTTCAACGCTCTTTAAATTTCTAATTTTTTTCTCTAGTATTCTTTCTCTGCCAGTTTCGTTTTTATTTTCATTTCACGAACACAATAATGATTTTAAGCTCAATTAAGCCTCGCTGCTAATCTCTTCATTTTATTTCTTTCAATGCTTTTCATTATAACCATTCAGTGGACCGCGGTTAATTTCATTTCAGGGTATTTTAAACACGTTCTTATATTAATTGATGTTTATACGTCCTGTTATTTATTTATCTTGCTATTTCGTCGGCATTCTTATAATAGCAAATTTTGCTTCACCGACTTACGGCCGAAAATATTCATTTATTACTAATTTTTTTTGTCAGCTAATGGACAATATATATAGTGTGAAAGTTATTAGAAACATTACTGTAATAGTTGACTTTTGAATAGACGAACTTAAACACAGTCATTTGCGGAAGCGATCTAAACTCGTCTGTCTACCTGTTCATCTTGTCTTTAGATCGC
>NW_023998415.1:14178487-14194203 GCF_014805625.2 Glossina fuscipes | reverse complement strand
AACTTGTACTACAAGTGGTGTAAGAGAATAAAAATAATGAAAAAACTGAAAATATCAACATAGTGTACATACTGTGCCGAAATACTTCTTAATCACGCACGAACCGGAGCATTCTTCCAGCACGTTAGTCGGTTCAGATTAGCTATTTAAAAATGTTTTTTTGGAATTTGCTGAAAAATAAAATCCGTTTAACAGGAAATCTCGTTTGACGAAATGAATTTCTTGTAGAAAAAGAGAGGAAAAAGAATCGAAATATTCGAATCCCGTAAACGATTTCTTTGCGGCATAGTTTTGATTTCGCAGGTTTTTATCTCAGTGCAAGGTTAATCTTTAAAAATTTCGTGACAGTTCTTAAATGCTATATGCCCTTCACATGGACTGTTTGTTATATTAATAAACCATTTATTATTATTATTATTATTATTATTATTATTATTATTATTAATTTCGCCAGAGAAATAAATTCCAAGACTAAACTCTTAAAAGCACTAGCGTCTAAGGCTATCGGCTTTTATTAAAAACTCTACCGCACTTGAGATTCGAACCCACGACCATTGACTTGCTAGTCGAGATTACTCGCCTTCGGCTACTCAGGCGGATAATAAACCATTTAAATCAAATTAAAATTACGAAATCGAACCATCGCCATTTATAAACAAGCAAATTTCATCGAGGGCCCTGACAACTAGCATGATGTCAGCTTACAATTTAGCTGTCAATAAAAACTTTCGTTTGTTTGAAAAACATCGATTGCTATTACATTTAAATAGACGATAGATAGAATATTAGATTTTGGTTAAAAATCGATCAATTTTAATTTAGATCGTTTATTAAGAAAGCAGATCAGTATATACGTTTTAAAAAATCAAGTTTTTTTTTCCAAAATATGTGGATAAAAATTCATGACTCGCATGGAATTTTTGCTTTGAAATATTGTGCTTTTTGCGGAAGAGGCCACATGCATGTTACAAACATGTTTTACCTGCTGATTTGTAATTTCTCAAAATACTTTAACAAATCTCTTAAGAAGGAATTTATCTTCATTTGCGATCGTTTCCGAACACAAATTCTTTAGAGTAGCTTCAAGGAGACATTCGTTAGGTGGTAACAAAGGTGCGAGCGATTTGAAATCTTCCAATGTTTTTACCAAGAAATTAAAAGTTTCGGATGAGTTCCTTTGATGTTGTCTATGAGTCCGTTATTAAATTATGCACTTTCCCGCCCTCTTCTACACGGAAAGTGTAAAACCTATGCATTTTGTCTTTTCCAGACAGATCAAAACAGCGAGCAGAAAACGAGAAGAAACATTTGAATTTGGAAAGGCAGTTTTATAGTCCTCGAATCGCATACGAATAGAAAGAAAAAAGAATGAAAATTTATTATGAAACAAAAACATGTACTTAACACTTGTCCAAATTTTCGAAACACACCTTTTGAAATCGGCAAGCAGTCGAACTCAAACAATTTTCATCCTTTTCACTCGAATTTTTTACTGTATCTTCAAAACAAAATTTTCTTTGCACTCTTCTACAAAAATACACGCGAACTGCACAAAAGTCAATGTCTTCCAAAACTTCTACGTGTGTTTCACTGAATACGCGGAACGTAGATTAAATGATTTTTCTTTTAAATTCAAATATCGACTTGGTTGTGCTGCTTGCTGCGGAAAGCCTTGAGCTGAAGATGTCTCCAGAGAGTGGCGGCTGTGTTGGCAATATTTTTCAGAAATAACTTTGTTTTTTTCGAATACCTAAACGTATGCCTAACCTACCTTAACCTTAATTATTATTATTTCGCAACTTTTCCTTCCATTTAAAAAAAACCAATTGCCAAAAAACTCTACTCCCATATGTGTAGGCGAACAAGATTTCTTACACATGCACGTCTTATATGGAACTATTTGGTTTGCTTAACATAGAAGATTCGTTATAAGGCGAATGTATTATTATTATTATTATAATTTTTGGACTAACGAGATAAATTCTTAGACTAAAAAAAAAAAAAAAGAAGACATTGAGCACTAGCAACACAGACTATCGGCTCTAATTTATACAAATGTGTGCATCAGATAGATATTGGAGGCGAATGTAAATTTCTTACATCGTTCTTAATTTAGATACAAGTTCATCTTCTGTTTGATGAAATTTTACAGTAAATCTTGAACGGCGATGTTGTAACAGAGAATAAATATTAATCAGATACGCGGTTACTTCTTTAAATATGTTAGTGGAATAAAATAAGAGAAAAAAATTTAATTAAACCAAAATATAAATATTTTATTCTCTATAAAGTATGTTACACATTTTTATTTTTTAATTTAATTTAGAAATCTTCTTCCGTAGCTTTTGTATTTCCTGCTATTGTATATGTGTGAGATACCGTAATGATAGAAAAACAAAATATACATGTAATTTGACAAAATTTACCGTTACACAAATGTAAAATTTATAATAACGAACGTTGGCATATAAATAGATGTACATATGTATACATTTTATAAAAATTGCATTGTCATTACATATAAGCACGTATGAGCACAAGCTACAACTTTTATTCATGTCGCAATATTCCTATATGATGACATATTAAAAGCAATAAAACTTAGTAGAAGATAAGACTTCTAACCTGTCTCTCTGTTGCATGTGTGCAAATATGCATTTCAATATTTGAATATGCATGTAATGCGCGCTAAACTATTGCGACGTAAAATCTCACAGAAATTTTGTATGAGATCTACGCCAGCACATTGCAGGTATATGCATACTATATATATATTTAACATTATACATATATATATAATGTATATATATATATATATATGTATACATTATATATAATGCATATATCGTCATAACAATGAGCTTGGTAGAGCGCTTCACTACCTATGCATGTAAGCGAATAGGTGAATGGTTGAGTGGTTTCAGATGTACGAAATGGATGTGTATACCATGTATGTTTTATGCCACGTATTATAAGAGCTAGCAAAAATTCCAAGCCCTATACGCATCGATTGTGTTTAATATGAATTAGGAGATTGTCACGAAGAAAATATTCACCAAATATCTGTTGCAGCCTTAGTCACTCCTCCCTCGGATATACAAGAAATATGTGTACCGTACATGTAACCGCAACTGTCGTACTAAGTGAGGGCATATTTTCAGTTTAAAGCAACCATAGCGGCTTAGTAGTGGTATTACGTAATTCTCTTTTTTTTTTTTTTTTTTTTTTTTTTGCTATCTAAAGAACCAATACTTGATGTTTTGAGATAACTCATATGGCCATTTGTCTTGCGAGGAGAGGAGAGATGCCATTTTTCTCATCTCTTTAGGCAGTAAGTCAGCAATGATGACGGCACTGATTCGTATAAGATTGTGCATCAAGCTGCTGAGATGCGTAGAGCGCAGATGCGCTAAGATAAGTAAATTTCTCTTATTTAATCAAGCACGCTAAGAGCTTAATTCCAAATTGATGAGTCGTACAAGATCACAAATCATAGTATGCCAGTTAACGGGATTCTAATATATTGAAGTTCCAGCGTTTACGTTATAATCTGAAAGCACGGCCACTACATTTGCTAGATTCTTGTTTGTTCGTTAAATTATGTTGATGTTGAAAGTGAGTCTGCAGTCGATCAATACTGTAATGTACCTTACAGATTCTTTTTAAAGAATTTAAGCATGGATATGTGTGTGCATGTTCATTGTTCATAAACGTTTTGTTGCTCTCAAATTAAAACGTCAGTTTCACTTAATGTTGACATTGGCTGCGTAACACAGTTTTATTAAAATTAAATTTTTCCTCTCATTCTTTACAAATATATATATAAGTATATATATGCATATGCACAAATGCGCACACATATATATATATATATATATATATATAAAATATAGTTACATATGAATGCACGCGGATGAGTGGCAGAATTTGTTCACTTTACTTGACATAATTTTGTCTTGTTTTTTATTTTTCTTCCACTTACTTACACTTCTCTCTTAACCATTTCTCACATTTAACCCTTTAAAAGTTTTTCTTTACTTTGTTTTTTTCTTTTATTACTTCGTCTCTAAAAAAAAATAAGTATACTTTTCAAACATTGCTATGGCCTATTAAGTGGGTCTTTATCAATTTTAGTTGATTTTAGTTGCTTCAGCACTGTCAAATGATGAAAAAACAAAGAAAACGAAAAAAAACAAAAAAAAAACAAAACTATGAAACAAATAATGCCTAAGCTCCGTTGACACCCTCACTGCTGCCTTCATGTCATGGTTTGTCAGTTGTCAACTTATCGTTTTCAGTTTTTTCGTCTTTCCATCTTGCTGTTATTTCTTAAGAATTTGTTGCTTTGTTTTTAGTATTTCCCCCTTCGAAACTTAAGACTAGTTGCTGGCTAAAATCCAATAAAAATTGTACTTGTCTGAACCTTAATGTTTCTCCTTAGGCTTTGTTATATTTCACTTCTACAACCACCACTCATATTTAAATTTTCCTTTCTCCCTCTATAGATCTCTCTCATCTTTCATTGTTGCGGTGAATATATCTAAGAAATATATACATATATATATATATATATATATATAGAAAAATTATTACAAAAGTCAAACTGGATATTATTTGCTGCAAGTCCGAAGCCATCAAGCAAAGGAATAGTAAAAATAATAATGCAGAGTGAATTGCAGGCAGATTGCAGCTAAAATCTTACAATTGAAAAGTATGATGTCTTGATATTCAAACTGCTTAGTTTGTTGCAGTATTTCGTTATTGTTGTTTTTAGAGCCGCCGTAGCTATTATTCATAATAATAAATTACATTTTCCATGCCAATGCCTAAAAGTATGCAATTTTTTATATATATATATATTATTTTTTTTTTTTTCTTCAAATTTTTTCGTCTTGCTTGATAGTTTCCTTTTTTTAGTTTATGTTTTCATCCGACAAAGATAATTAACTAAACTGACTTTACGTTCGCTTTGTATAATTTTCAGAAAATTGTTTTTTGTTTTATTTTTATATGAAAATGGCCCGAAATGATATTAAAATAAGTTGTGGGTGTGGCAAAATTTTAAATCGTCCAAAAATGCGATTTTGTATGAATACTTGAAACATTGAAAGTGTTTTTCTCGAACCATCATTTTTCAAAGCAATTTGCAGCATAACTCGAACAACACATTTTTTTGATCGTCTTCAAACAACATTCTTTAGTGAAACGCGGATAAGTTAATTCAAGCGAATTTTTTTCCGTTTCAAATTTGCACCAGTTACGCCGCTACATTTAGTAGGATTTCCGATGGAATAAACTATAGGTCGCCGGTCTTTAAATTGTTGTCGTCAGGCTTTCCCCCGAATTTAGTTAGATCGATGGAATCATTTCTTCATAGTAGATCCTTTAGCCTGCTATTGAATCAATTTCAATTCAATGAGTTTCCTGTTACGTCAAAGATATCTAATAGGTCCACTTGGGGCTAATTCTATTTGCTTTATATATAAATGACATTCTAGAGAACTTCAATTGATTAGATTTGAAGGGTGTTACTTAGTAAATTTCTTGGTATTAACTTTGGGTAAGTGTAGGAGACGACCATTATAAAGAAGGAGTCTGCTCTCAGCAAAGAGGTTTTGTGAAGTTATCAAAGAGGTTTTGTTTTTATAGAAGTAAATCAATATTCATCTAATTATGATTTAATTAAACAGTTTAAAGTCCTTTATAAAAGTCAAAATAATGTTTGCAATCTAATCCATAATACCATAAAAAATTTCTTCCGATGCTTTACTGTATTTATTTTTTTTTTTAATATGACTGTATGACCAATCACTCACGGAATGTTTACCTTAGGTTGACTGGCAGAATGAAGAGACAAAAGCGAAAAAATAGGAACGTAGTGGCTGCAGATTAACAGAAAAAGAAACTCTACCGTATTTGAGATTCGAAGCCAGCGAACTCTGGGTTGATAATCGAGATTCTAACCTATTTGGCTACTCAAGCGGATTACTATTACCAATATCGTACCTAAACTAAATTAATAAATGAAAAAAATCTGGCCCATAATCCGCCATAAAAACTACGTGGAGTAGTTACGCGAAGTTGCCAAACTCCTAGGTTTTGTCTTAGAGATACACTCTCAGTTATGATATATGACTTGATATTGTATATCTGGCTAAACGTGCATATGCTTGTAATTTTTTCCTTTTTTTTTTTTACTATTATTATTAATTTATATATATGTAGCTTTTTTAATTTAAATTATTTTACTTTTATGTTTTGTCAAGTTATAACATCATAGTCAAACTTATAACTGATTTCCTTATACTATCAGGTGAAAAGCTTTTCTTACTTTGCCTTTCTCTATTGGAATTGTTTTTTTTTTTTACAA
Organism: Glossina fuscipes; assembly: GCF_014805625.2. NCBI lineage: Eukaryota > Metazoa > Arthropoda > Insecta > Diptera > Glossinidae > Glossina > Glossina fuscipes. Next base: position 14,187,833 of record NW_023998415.1, on the reverse strand, counting down.
TTCCTAATATATGTATTTCAAAATAGATTATTTATTTTGTTGCGAAAATTCAGATATAAAACTTAAACTCAGTTGCGAGCCGCAGAACAAGTGTGAAAATAGACATGATTCTAAATAATACCATACTATATAATATAAAAATAATTCAATGAGATTTTTCGATGTGTTTAGTTTTAATATAGACTGCTATTAATATTATGAATAGCCTTATTAAAATTATAATGAATAATATATACATTAAATTACTTAAACTAAATTAGTTAACATATTTTTTTTATTAAAAAAAAAAAAAAAAAAAAAAAGGAAAAAAAGACAAAGACATTACTTGCCATTACTATGCTGGATTTATATAAACGCTTGTTTATATAAATTTTTCTCTTTTTTTAATTTTTCTTTGTTTTCTTCACTGCGCCGTTTCTTTGAATTTTTTATGGAATTTACTCTATTGTGTCCGTAGTCTTTTTTTGGTTTTTCTTTGAGAGATTTTTATAAGCCGCCAACAATAGGCTTTTATGGCCATATAACAGAGACAACACCGCTTTTGTTTGAATGAATATAAAATATTTCTTTAGGACACTTTTAAGTACTTAAGTGTTAAATTGTTTGTGAAAATGATTCTTATATCCAAGAATTTTATCTCATAAAACTTGTCTTCAAAGCAATTTAAATAACTTGGAAAAACAAAGCAAAACAGCAGCACAAATATTCATCTGTTACCCAATGAATGTGAAAGAAATCAATTCTTCCAAGATAATTATTTCTGAAACTTCTTCATAGATACCGTGAAATAACAGAATTCGAAGAAGCTCGAAAACTCTTTTTTTTTGACTACCTGTATGTTAAATTTGTAGCGAATGTGTCTATAATGTCATTTTGCATTTACGTTCCGGATGTCCAGCAGTACCCGTTTTATTAAATTCGATCAAATGTCTAGGAACTGAGAGATGGTCTGGTTTCGCATTGACATCATCAATTTTTTAAATAATGTATTCGTAATCGGATAACAGATTGATTACCCATAAATGAAATGGTTACCATTCGATCGCGCAAAATTTCGATTTCTCTCTTTGTTCTTATTCGATACAAACAAAGACTTTCTCTCTCTCTCTCTCTCTCTCTCTCTATCTATTTATCTATCTATCTATCTCTCTCTCAACAAATATTCTTCCAAGACACAACGTAAAAAATATTTTTTGGAAAAACAAAGATGTTGACCTTTGTGTCAAACAAACAGGGCTTGTGGTGGTGGATGGGTACATGGATGTGTTACGATATCCTAACAGCCTAAATAGCCATGATGCGGACTAAGCAAACTTTTAACATCGGCGATAAAGTTCAATATCGTGCCTGGCAGCTCTGTTCGGATCGGTCAGGTGGATGTGTTCTGTTATGCTTTGTTCCAATCAAATGCAATCACCAATAGGTGACCCTCAACAATATCCGATTAAATTGGGGGAAATATTTGCAGCATTGCAAAATTTAATCCTCTGCTCAAAAACCGTTAGCAGCGCTAAACTAGAATTTGTTTTTATCCCATACACATACACATGCACACACACAGACACACACACACAGAGTTACCGCCTTAGCCCGTCAATTCCAGAAATTACTACTTCCGATTAATACATTTTACAATCGATGGTTTATTGTCTGGCCGAACGGGACCTCCATTCGTATGACGGCATCCAAAAAATAAGTCTCTTTATGGAGAAGTGGTGTTTGTGTGAGTAATGTCTTGAATAAATCATATAAAAAGTACTTGGTTTGAAATTTTTGAATTTTTAATTGATCAAAAGAACCGTTAAAGTTAATTGCACACTTTGTGTATTTAGTCCCAACTGTGTTTTATTAATTTAAAAGCAATCTCTCCCTTCTCATGAAAATAAAATTATTATTTAATTGAAATTTTATTATTTGAAGAAATACAGACAAATATCATAATGCGGTTTAGGTGTTTATCTAATTTTGAATTAATAAAATTTATTGCAACATAACAAGCGTGACCCAATTTCTAAATTATGTAAAAATATTCATACAAAATTTGTTGTGTTCGCTATTTTAGCTTTTATTGTACGTATCATTTATTGCATTTCATCTAAAAAATTTAAATTTTTGACAAACTATATAAATGAACGATATCACGAAGTGAAGACTAGAGATATCAAATTTAGTTTATTGCATTCAGGTCTTAAGAGTATGTCCCCTTCAAAAGATAATTTTTTTTACAAAAGTAAGCCTCTATAAGCTATCATTGTAGAGTATTGTCAAAATTTCGCTTCTCGAATACTCGAATATTTTCTTGATCGAACTCGCTGCGAGTTAAACACTGATTAAAGTTGAGTTTTGAACCATTTGCACAAGGTAAAATGCAGTTTGGCAACTCTGCGTGCGTGTTATAGTCGCTTTTTAATTCTTTGCAAGAAATATTTTAATTTCTTAGTGTATTTCTTAGCTTTCTCGTTTTATTTGTGTCTAAAGTGTAAAAATCTTTGAAAGAATAAACTGTGTAATTTAACTTATATGAGATATGAGATCTTTTACGTGAAAAATATATTTTGGTTTTGTGCGGCCAACAAGTAGAGCTTTTTGTAAAAGTCTCTCTTATTTTTCTGCTAATCTTTGTTTACAGTTTACTTTGCTTTCGCTCTTAATGTACAGTGGCAACGACAGTGAGAAATTTGCTTTAATTTGCTGCAAAATTTGTGTCGTGAAATCTTTTATTTTTTTGTTCTTTTCTTTTCTTCATAAGCTCTTTCTATTGTTTTCACTGGACATGGATTGTTTATTTACACTATATCGTGCGATAACAATCCCTAAATCTGAACGATTCATCTTGTCTTGGCTGTGTGATCGTTTTTGCCATGCAAAGTGTGCTGGTATTATCGGCCGTGTTGCTAATGCAGTCCTTGATCCTTCAAAAAGCTTACGATAATCATGTCCTGACTGTAGAAAGCGGTACATTGATTTTTACAAAATCTTCACGCAGACGAGAAATTGTTTCTCAGATTTGAGCAAAAATCTCGGCTCCGTGTGGGAGAAATTTGAAATAATTAAGACTAGATTTGATGAGTGTCGTTATATTGATCACTCATCTTCTTTCCCAGCTGTCAAGGTTATAACTCGTAGCGTAACGTGTTCTGTCACCTAAGTCCGATTCGTTGGCACAAGTTAGCGCTTCCTCAAAGTCTACAAAGAACGTTAGCGTTTCTGATATTATTGAGTCGGTCGGTAGCAAAAAAAGTTACAAATAAGCCGGGAAGTCCTTTTGGCTGTTTCAGTGTGAACGCTGGTCGCCAAACTGGGCACGTCGCTCAAGCTGCTCGCGCAAGTGTGGTTACCCCTTCCTTATATTCTTCCCAACTCAAAACTCCCCATCCGTGAACCCTTCTATTCGCAGTGCAGATGATATTTGCTTAAAGGGAGTTCCTCTCAGAAAGGCGATATTTGTGTCATGACTGGCACCTGACACATCTGTGGACAACATGAAAAGTTATCTGGCAGCGAAAGTCCCGTTTGTCAAAAAAAATTTATCTTCACACCCTTCGTCTCAAGGCACTTTACCTTGATTAAGCTTAGTCAATGTAAATACAATTATGAGCAGTTTAACCGGCTCCGAGTTATTTGCAGAAACCTAAATGATGTCTAACACTTACTCTCATTATCGGACTCATATAGTACATGAATTGATATTGAATCATTTAATGGACCGGATTTCCATCAGCGGATCGCTCCATACATTTTGCAATGGATTGATGTGTGTTTACAACGAACGATAACGTGCGAAAATATCTTAGCCCAGGACATAGAGTAATGCTTTGTAGATGTGTCAGTAGTGAAATTGACCCAACCTGGACGTACCCTAATGGACCCTAAATTAGATAAAGCAGCTAAAGCTAATCAGTCACGATAATGTCAAATTAGACAAATTTTAAATGACTTCGTCAATATTGAGAGAGCATGCGTAGCGGTGACTTGCCTTGCGCTCTCCTCAAAATTCTCGCAATTTTGCAAAACTGACTTTAGAAGAGTCGTGTAAACATCACTTGGTTCAAAGCGTCGCCAATAAATCCCAGAAGTACCACTGTAACGGACCAATGGCTTCATCACAACAATGGAAAACGATTATTGCACAACATGGCACTCATTTAGTTTTATAAAGTTCATTTAAAATACAAAAAAAAAAAAAAAAAAAAAAAAAAAAAATGCGTATAAATTTCGATGCAAAAACCACACAAGTTTTTTTCTACTTGTTAGATACGATAAACTTGCACCTACAAATATTCGACTCAATCCCTACCTTGCTTTTTTTTACATAAATTTTCGTTCTCGTTCTCGTTTTTTTTTGTTTTTTTTTTTTTTTGTTTTTGTTTTCTGTAATGTGTTATATGGCCCACACATGTACTGCATAATTTTTTGGCTCACAATTCAGCTTTAACTAACTTATTTAACTTTACCGTTACATAAGTCGAACAGAGAGGCGAATCAAAGTACGCATAAGATAAATTCTTGTGTTTCGTTATAAAATCCATTAAAGAACTTAAAATAATAATTCGACTCGCTAACAAATAGGATGAATAGGATAGTCCAGCTATAAGCGAACAAATCAATGGTTAAGAGTATTCCCAAATGCACATCTATTTAGGATGGCGAAGCTAAAATAGAAGAAAATATTCATGTTTTTTTTTTTTTTTTTTTTTGCCAGATTACTTTTTCATGTTACATAGGTTACGCTAGAGTGGTAAATATAAGTAATTAATGTGCATGCAGCATAAATTGTTAGATGCTCGTTGAAGAAAAGCTTGCTGGCATGTTGGTAACGTATAAGAAGAAAAGCAAAGTTCGGCAGAATACTCACAATTTTAGGCATTATACAACAGAGCAGAGCAGAGCAGAGCATATATGGTAATGTCAGCCTTAGATGCTTTACGAACAAAATAGGGGAAATATTTATGCACACAATATATTGCTCACTTTAAACAATTCAAGGGAGAAAGCGTAAAGTATAAAGTTGAAAAAAGCGGTTAAATGCTACAAATGGCAGATTTTATGTTGATTTTCCTTTTTAACCATAATGTCACTTCAACTTTGTTTACGAAGCTTACGCTTTAATTTAAGGCTAATATTTATGCACATGCATCCTTCCAAATCCATGCTTATCTCTCTATGGTAAGGCTCGCTTCTCCATCCAAAACGATAATGTCGTAGACAATTTATAGATTTACTGGCAAATAAAAATAAAGGAAACAAACAAAAAAAGGCTAATGCGAAAGCCAGCTTAACCAATTTGCTGATCATTTGACCGTAACTAAGTAATGTCCTTCCAATCGATTGCCAACATTGCAATACATTGATGTACTGTTCGCCTTACAGTAATCACATAGATAGATTCCAGTTCGATGAGATCGATTTAAGTTTAAATTGAAATTCTTTTCAAACTTTTATCTTATATTTTTTACTCGCATTCGCATAAAATAATATTTCCTTGCTTTTACTTAACATAATCTATTACGTAAAGTGATTTTTTTCTGATTTTACATTTTCATTCATCTCATGTTGAGATTAGGTTGATACCTCTGAATTGTGATTGTTTTTAAGAAAGCATAGGCATAGGCATAGGCATAGGCTTTTGTTTATAATTCTCCTTCTGGTTAACTAACATAAGTTTGTTTAAATGTTTAATGATTCGAGGTCTTTTGACTCGAGTAACTTTGCCCTCCGCAAATATACTGCTTATATATATACCCTATAGCTAATGTCATTGTGTGGCATTTTCGTGTTAATCCTCTTTTTTCTGTAAATTGCTGTCAAGCTTTTCGACAATCATCAGCCGCATCATGAATCATTATATGCTTTTACCATTTGTAGAATTCGTCTTGCTGGAAAGTCGGTTCATCGTCGCATTTTATCAAATGTGCGATTTTCGTAACATGGACTTTTTAAATTTGATACGAAAACTTTAGCACAAATTTCTTCTATTTTCATTTTTTTAAACAAATCTATGTTGAACAATAATTTCCAAATGCAAGAAGTTTTCTAAAGTTTTGTAAAATTTCTTCCTCTGGCTCTTCTTCTTGTTTCCAATATCCCCAGCTCGCAAGCAATATTTGCAAAAGTTTTTCTTCGCATGATCTGTGGTATACTTTGCCGAATTGATTTGCAAAAGAAACAAAATACTTCTTTATCTTTCTTGAGGCTTTCAAAAAATGAATAATGCTCAGCTGTGCTTTTAAAACTAATTAATTAACAAAAAAGTATATCGAAATATTGAAAGAGAGGCAATTGTTGCGCTGATTGGTGAGAGTAATGTCGAAATAAAATTTTCTGATCTTTCAGTTGAATCTTTTGAAGTTCCACGTCTTCAAAAATGCCAACAAACCAGAAAAGAAAAGATTCATTCGACTATGGTGAGCCGATGAGTCCTATGTATATTTAGTATGATTTCTATTGTAATTGTCCTATATAGTGCACACCACGAGGCAGTTGTATCATATAGGTAATCGTGTCCAAATCAAAATGAAATAATGGAAGTGAAAGTTATCATCAAGACCGACTGCCAAGAGCTATACAATTTTAAAAGGATGCAATTCGATTAAATTGTGCAAAGGCAGTCGTGTCAAGTTATCGGGCTAAATATTTGAAAGTCCGTGTGTGTAGTTCGTTCACGCGTTAGCAAGCATTCTATTGGTATATGCGTTAGATAGAAAAACGAAAAAAATTCTTTACATCAAAGCACAACATTTCTATAAATTTATTATTTCTGTTTCCTTTTTTTCTTAAATGGCTTGAAAAGAAGTTCCGCAAGCCTACTAGTGTGACATTAAATTCTAATCAAGAAGAACGAACATCAATGATTTTTGCACTAAAAACTGGGCACTGCAACACAAGACACTGCCTCGGTGAGCAAAGTGTATTACAAGTTGTTGTTTAACAAAAATCCGCCCTATTAAGTAGATTTGGCTTCCTCCGACTACGGTGTAGGTCTACTTACACCTTACACCACTTGCGATATGGGGGCACATTAGCACAGCTTGTGCGAATGTATACAGCACCCAGAACGACTTGAACCGATCGCCACTTTTTTATTATAGCGATCGGTTTAGAAAATTATTTTGAATCTAAGCTTGCCTAAGCCGTTTATCATATCTGTCTGCCTTGATCCCTTGTGGTCAATACTTGAGATTTTTTTTTTTTTTTTTTTTGATGAAATTTGCTGTACTGATCTGCTTTGTTCCACAGGCGAACGCTATTGAAAATAGTTGGAATCGGACCACTTTTTCAATTACTTTCGATTTAATGTCTTCTTATGAGTAATTGTGAGGTGAAGTAAAGTATTTAGTGACTTATCGTGGTCCACTATAGTGTGTTTCTTTGTTTTATCCATTTTCTATTTGAGACGAAATGCATAGACTAATGATTCGTTGAACAGAGTCTATTGCGCTTAAGAGAAGAATATGCATGAAGAACTCGATCACTTTTTAGGCTATGTGCCACGTTATCCGGAAATGTAGTTTCAATATTTTTACCAAGAACTAGCAAATATGTTCAGTCCATCTTTATATGAAACAAGGTAAGCAATGTAGCGTTTGCTAACGCTGCTTAATACCTAAAATGTATCGCTTTTGCATAAAATTAAGAACAATGTGTAAATGTATTCGTCTACGCAAAGAATCGATTTACACTAAGCCTCCTTAGGGCTTATTTTCATATCTTTTCTCTTTTCAAAGCTTATATTTATTGATGGCATTTACTAAAATACATTTCTGACGCCTTTATTGTCAAAGATCTTTGAATGATACCGATAATAGCGGCAAATATTGAAAGGCAATCGTTTGAAAATTTTACGAGGGATGGGTGCATGTTAATAAAGCAAAATAAAAGAACTATAGCATAAGAAATTGAATAAATATGACACAAGCAAATCTTTCACAATAATTGATTCGTGAATATAGCAGTTGGAATCCTTTTAGTAAACACATGTGCTAAACAATGCTTATAACAAGTGTACATATGCCACGCAACGCGAGCTATAATGCAAACAAACCATTTATCATATGTGTATGTAATTAAGTGTGGGAATGCTATAGCGATATATATATATATTTGTAAATGTAAATGCGGTCGATTAGGTTGAAGTTTTGCATGGGCCAAGGAAAGGCATCCTTATCGCATATCGTATATCGTATATGAGTGTGTACATGTATAGACGTAATGAGGTTACGCTTCTTGTTTTTTATATCATGTATTTTGTAGGATAACTGTTTACAAATATATTTATGTCTTATTTAGTTAGGATTTCGTTTTAATATAAAATAGCGATCTGTCATGTATTTGAAAATCTACACTATCAACAATGAAATAGCATTATAAAAGCAATAGTAACGGCAACCTAATACCGGCCGCAATACAAACAGCATTCATGCCGAGTATGTGTGATATTGAGCATACATAAGTAGGTTAGTTTGTAAATAGTGGAAGAGATACTATGTGTATAAAACAAACTCATTCATCTGAGTGCATCACTTATAAGCGCATGGGAGCATGTGAGCGAATTTCAAAAAGACTACTTGTTGTTTTTCAAGCACTTATACGCACTTACAAACAAACAAACAAACAAACAAACAAACAAACAAACGTAAATATATTTGATCCTATAAGAAAAAAAAAAAAAAAAATTTATGGTGTTTCACTCTGGTGTTCTCTATACAATTATTTTATATTATACACGCGTACTTATTTTCATACATATGAATGTATGTACATACATATATGTATATATGTATATAAATGCTTTATTGTTCGAATGTGTTGGTTTCAATTTTTCTTTTTTTTTCTTTTTTTTTTTTTCAAAAATGTTGTAACAGATGTTGATATTGTGTTATAAAATTCTGTATTTTGTTGTTTTGTTACAAAACAACAACAACAAAAGAATATATATATAAAAATAAAAATAAACACACAAGCAACAAAAGAAATGAAAAAAAAAACAAAATAAATAAATAAATAATAAAAAAAACAACAACAACAACAACAAATAAAAACAAGCAACAAAATAACAAAAACAACTGCCTACATATTTATTTATATTATTTTAAATACAAATGCATAACATGCACATGCACATAAAATAAAAGTTTCAATTGCAAACTTTTACGAGTGTAAGTTAAACAACAACTGCAAGAACAATATATTTATATATAAACATTGGCATACATTTGTTTTATTGTTTGTCAGTTTAACGGCCTGCCTTGAGGACCCGTTGCCAGTGAAAAGTAAAAGTTTTTTTCTGTTTTCACTGGAATTTCTTTACATATTTTTGCTCAAAATATTTCAATTGAAATATTTAAAA
>NW_023998415.1:14138207-14178387 GCF_014805625.2 Glossina fuscipes | reverse complement strand
TTGTATATCATTGCGCTCTCTATATAAGTCGCAGCATACAATAATTGCTGAGAAAATCATCTTGACTTAAAATCAATGAAGCAAGAACAAGACGGCACTTAGAATACGACATTACGTTACACTTTGGACGGAATCGAACTAACGAAAATGGTTCGCTTTTCCACTTCTAGGGAACGTATTTCGCAAGGTGAACCTTTCGAGTCGCAGCATATCTGCTTAAGGCTTTTTTTTTTTTTTTTTGATCAAGAACCATCGTGACAATAAGGCGGGAAACAAAAAGCATCGGCAAATACGTTGTAACGAATTTATTAAAGGACTAAAAATAGCTTGCACTTAATAACTCAGATCTCTATCTATCACTTTAGACTTTTTATTTTACAATTTTCAAATAATGGAATCAATTTATGTATGTATTATAAATTATAATCGCTTTATGGATCCTTCGCTTGCGGTTTAATACTTCGTTATCAATTATATATATATGTCTCTGCGAGATCGCACTTGACAAAAGAAATTTGCGTTCGACGATTGACGAGACACAAGAGAAAGAAGACAAAAGTCATCTGCATTTTTGATCATCAACTATGTCGACCATTGCTTATATAATTATTTGAAATAAAATTAGTTAGAACATGTTCTAAGAGGTTTGAACGGAATGCTACAAATTAATAGAGAGAGAGAGAGAGAGAGGGAGAGAGCCCATACATTATCATCTGGAATCTCATTGACGTCTTTGATGGAAGACTTTTTTGAATAGCGCTCGGATACTAGGAGGCGAGCTATAATGCACAGTAGATATATTTAAAGTCTTATCGTAATCGTTCGACATAAAAGCAGTAAAAATTTCTGTTGTTTCCTTTTGCTCAGAATTAGCAAAATGAAACATTAGCACACTCTTTGCATATTCGCAAACATTAGTTTGCTGTCAAAGTAACGATAAAATCGCAGATAACTTACTAACACGGCCGCTCACGTTAGCGATATAGTGAATATTTGAGATTTGCAGGATCTATTGCAAATAATAGATTGCCAATGAAAATGTATTTCATTGTGTGACATGGATTTTAGTTGCCCTGGCTGCTGGCCATAAACTTATAGTTATTATGTTCGCCTGTCATCGTTTCTGCCGCTTTATATCAGATTTCGAGTTCTGAAGCAAAAATGACAGCAAAACTCTCCAATATCAATTTTATCTTAAAACTGGTTTGTTAGCTTACGAAAATCATATAAAGAAATGTCAAAAAAAAAAAAAAACAAAAAAAACAAAAACAGTGTAGCGTTAAAAAGTAAAGCAAATTGAACTGAAATTATTAATATAATCATTTAATATAATCATTCTTATCTCTATTGTAATGTCTCAGCAATTTTTTACAAAGCAATTTCATGATATCGGTTATTAAATAAGTTAATAAAAGAATAAATAAATTTTTTTTTTTTTTTTTTTTATAGGCCCACGTTTCCTTATGTTTTAAAAAATTGAATAAAGGAATTTGCAAGAAATATTTTCTTCGATTTTCTATACATTTTTCTTATACATATTTCTTTAAATATTACAAAAGTTTTTTGTTTATACCGTTGCACTATACACTGCTTAATGAGCTGCTGAAGAGAAGATTATAAATACGTCACATTTTTGTATAAAAAGGACAAACGGGTAACAAGACCGATTTCATTTTCACTTGACAGAAATATATAGTTAATCGTCTATCGGTGATTATGCTCAGAAGAAGGGAAGTACGAGTCGAGCGGTATTGTTTGCGTCCTGGTGACATAGTCACTGAAAATGTGGGCACAATTATCAAGAGTAAAGCTATTACCATTATCTGGCTATTGGCTGTCGTTGGAAGCTCTAAACTACTTACTAAACCACTACCCATAGGCTAAAGTCCTCAGCGCAGTTCTTTAAGTTTCTTATGAGGAATGAATAGTTGTGATGCCATGACGGGTCGGTAACATTTATAGCTTCAAGTTTCTGCTTTTCAATTTGTCGAATGAGAACGGCGTAGAGCATCTACGAGTTACTTAAGCGCAATCACTGGAGGATATTATGGACTGCAGCTGATGCGATTCCGTTGAACGCTAGATTCAAAGATTTAGAAGCATTAACAAGTGAGAAGTGCTACTCTAAACAACGCCATCTTTATGGGTTGAGCGCTAATTGCCTGCAGCATTTGCACATTTCTTATAACGCAAATGAGTCAATTTTTGCATAGCTTCGAACGAACACTTACGCTCTCACGGAATTGAGATAAAGTAAAGTAGCGCTATGTGTATTGTTATTATTTTATTTTTCCAATCCAATTGCAAGTCAAATATCCGTAATACACATTCTACATAAAACAATAATCTAATAAGAAAAAAAGCTCCAACTCCCAAGTTAAATGATTTTGCTTATCATTCAACTCCGTATCATTAACTTTAACTTCAAATCTTATTATATCATAAAGAAAGTTTGTTTCTTATGTGCAGCATCTTTTTTCTCTTTCTCTTAATTGAATTGAATATCTTGCATTCATCCTCATAACGGTCATTACCTTTGCAGATTAAAAAGTTTCTAATCTCTTTTCTTTGTTTTTTTTTTTTTTTTTTAATTATTTTAATCTTATAAAGCAAAATTATTTGTTTTCATTAATTATTTAAGTAAACTCGCGATAAAGAAATTTATTAGAAAACAAGTCTCGAACGATGAACTTGAATAATTGCATTTCGTGTTTATTTCATCTTAAAGATTTCAAGGGAGAAATGTTATAAAGTATTCTTAAACACATCCCAGCTGTTTTTGCTGTGCACTGTGCACTGTGCACTGTGTCTCTTGCATACTTAATTATTTCCTTTATTCGAGTTATCAAAATATGCATTGAATGAGAATCGGAAAACTGAAATGAAAGAGAGATAAAGTTACGTTTTTTTTTTTTTTTTTTCTAGTGGAATAAAATTCCAGTCATGCTCGCACTCTGATATGTTAATAAAATGCTGTTATATTTAGATGCAGATCTTCTATCTTGCTTTAGGCTTTAAACTGTTTCAATCAAACGATAGTAAGTAAATATTATAGCAAGATGAGCAAAGTAAAAGAGATTATTGTCCCACAATGAAAGACGTATAGTAATAAATAAATCTTTGAAAATGCATTAAATTATTAATTTCATGGAAATAAAAATTAATTAATTTCTAAATGAAAAAACAAAAAAAAAAAAATCCAATTTACGATTGATACCATTTCAGTTGTCCGATTGTCCGAGAGATCAGTGTGACATTCAAGATATTTCGAAGAAATGCATGGAAATGAATGGAATGGTCCAGGTCGTTACAAACTATTTTGTTGCTACTATGCGAACTATGCGAACTATGCGACAATCATGCGACATTAATACTAAGATGTAGTAGAGTCTTGGATTTATTTTTTTAAGCTAATTCAGTGTTAAAATTACTTGTTATTCCCCATCATTATGTGCCATAGGTCCAAATGGCTTAGATGGTACTCCTGCATAAAATTTATTTATTTCTTTAGATTAAGTTGAGATTCTATATAAATTAGCCAATGGAGCCAATTGAGTTTTCTGATTTCTAAGCCAAATTGCTGGCGTTCAGCTTTTATATATTATTTCTCTTATTTACTCTTTGCCAAGATATTTGAGATACTTGTTGATAAAGTGGAAGTAGTAAAGGACAGGACGTGCATCACAAATTTTGTTCCTCTTCGGTTGATTTCAATTTTCCACAATAATGCAAAAAATTAATGAACAAAACCGATTTCATCCGGTTGATCAAGACATATCTCACTTTTTATCCTGTAGACCCAAAAAAAAAAAAAAAAAAGAATTCGAATGATGTACAAATAAATTTGTTTTCTTGCGTTTAGATAGGAACCAAAAACAATTATTCAGAATCTTAACAAATATATATATATAACACATGATTTATTGCAACATATTAAAGAATGAGTGCTTTATGCGGTGAAGAGGAACCGCATAAAAGAAACGTCTCTTAGATAATATGTCCAAGTTTCTCTTGTATGCTTCGCTCATTTTTCGGCATAATGACGTTGAGAAAGAAGATGCTAACGTCGTTGCTTTCATTGCTAAAGCTCCAAGACCTACTTCAGACACAATATGTTTTCATAAGAAATAGCTCAGTGTAGTTTGCCTAAAAGTAGACATAGTAGTCAATCAGCAGCGACACAGTATCACACCACAATAATTAGAAGGACAATAAACTCTACAAGATTACTATAAACAATAACAAAAATGTGTTAAAGTACACTCACACACATACACGTATACGTACTCAAATTACATAAATTAAATACCTACATGTAAATGCAACATACATATGCAACAGCCACAACAACAATAGCGACACAGTAGTAACAATAATAGTAGCAAGAACAATAGCTAAAAAAAAAAAAAAAAAATACACAAAGGCAAACACATACGCAAAAAATTCTATAAAGGAACACACAAATAGACAAACGGATAAGTAGTCAAATAACAACAGGTATGGCAGTGGGAGCGGTAAAAATAAATACTGCACAAATAGTAATAATACAAATAACATCGACATAAACAACAGCAACTACAACGGGTAAAAGTAAAATAGCAATTACAATCAATGGGCAAAACGGACAGTAACGCAGTCGCGTCAACCCTTTCGTCATAAATACAAAAACGATGACAAACACCAGTGACTAGAACAAATGCGAACATGCGCTAAACGACGCTACAAAAGACAACAAGCAATAACAGGCGTCCAAAGTGTACGCTATAAACGCGGTAGTGTAGAAGTGTCAGACTTAATCTTAATCTAAACGGAACGCGTGATCGTTCGATGTGGAAATGTGTAAAACGATGATGTCCTCATGCGGGGCATAGAATGACCGATGGAAACAACTTGTCCGCAAACGCGTTGTTATGCCGTACATTAATTGAAACGTGTGATAGAGCAATGCCGAAAACGGAAAGCTGCGCAAACGCGCCTTTGGACATTCGATGTCAAAAACGTCTTCAGCGCAAGAGCATCATCAGGAGCAGTAGCCAGGGTAATATTATCTTTGAAAATATCTAATTGTTAGAGCAAAATGCATGCATGTTTATATATACATGCGTGCGCGTGCGCGTGCGCGTGCGTATATCCCAATTTTCGGTTTTTTGGTTTCAACGGTTTAAAAGTGGCGACACGAATTGACTGAAAATGCTATTTTTTGGCTACTTGTTGCAAGAGGTGTCATGAATGGGAAGGTCTGCCATTGCCAGCGCACTCATCGGACGTGGCGCCATCTGATCACCGCTTGTCCCGGTGCAGCAGGGCTTCGCTGGCCCGTGGCTTCGCAAAGCTAAAGAAGTGCGAAATGGGTCGGGACACGATATCGCCATGTGGCCAAAAATATGTAAAAAGGTTGTAGCAAATGATGAAAAACATTTTGAATTAATACACATTGTGTGAATGCAATTTTTCAAGTGAAAAAATGATCAACATTTTTGGAAGTACATAATACATAATCATATGTAATATTATATTATGTATAGATAATTGCATAAACATATATATATATATATATATATATTGCTCAGGTGGTTCTGGTTATCAAAGTCTCCATTTTATATGATTATATCACGGGTTGATTGTAACAATAAATGACTTTAAGCAAATGCTTAATGCGAACATGAAAGTTGTTCAAGTGCTAATTAAGGGGGTAATATGCATCCACCATAAATGTAACAACAATAATAACATCAACCTAGATGCCAAGCAAAACCATTTGTTTCATAAACACTAACGCAAATGTATGTAGTTAGACGATATTATTACAAACACATGCTATGCAAAGAGATATGCGCACATGCGATAGAGGGGCGACAGATGTGGTTTTCTGCTATAAATATTTGTCATTAAACAAAAACAATCACGGATATATATATATATATAAACGAATGGGCATATATGTTATGTTTTCTCAGACACGCACACTATGCCTTAGAGATAAAGCAAGCATTGGATGGCGTTTTGCCTTTATGTTTGATTATGCAGGCTTATGGATATTTTTATGCTTACGCATTACAGTATTTAACTTAATCAACCATGAAATATAAACCGAACTGCTGTGCATATGACAGCATCATTGTAACTGAAATCTCTTTTTGCAAAAGTTTTCATACTCAACTAACGTAACCACTAATAACTGGGTTATTTATTAATTGACTTCATAAACCAAAAAAAAAATAAAAAAAAAATAAAAAAAAAAAAAATTAAAAAAATAAACGGCCTTACATAAATACTTTAATTCGCACAATCATTCATTTGTAATAACAATATTATGGTATATCACTTATGAACTCTTTATAAAATTCATCTCAAACTCGAAATATAAACTTGCATACATGGCTTGCTACTACGAATGCATTAAGACAATTGTAGTAATAGGGTAGCAGAGTCTTCATTCATTCAATTTATCATTTATCGTTCAATGCATAAATAAATACATTTTTTTTACTTTCATTTCATTTTTCATTTTTATTCATTCATCCGAATTCTCTATGAGCTTAATAAGCTGCTTGATGGCTTTAGTGTTTTAAATATTTAAAGATTTGAAAATGTCAGCCAAATGGCTTCGTCAGGATTAAGCTCAGTGTCTCTTCTGGTTATTTATCATACGTAAATAAAGTTGAATACTTTTTTTTTTTCTTCTTGTGCAAGAAAACAATTATTCATAATAAATAGTCTATGTGAGCTGTCTCTTCAATGCAATATGTGGAGACCACTAAAAAAATTTGTCAACCTAATTGAGAAGAAAAAACATTTAGTATTTTTTTTTTTTTTTAGCGAAATTCGATTTTCTGCAACCAACGGTCGTCGAACATTTTCGGTAGCTTTTTTCGAGAACGTATTGCCATCACCATCAAAATTTGATCAAAATCTTTTTCATTGCGGCATTTTCGTCTTGGGTGCCTTTGTAATTTTGAAAGAGTGCAAAAGTGCAATCTTGTTTAGTAATTGAACAAAAAGGACTAGTGAAAGTAATTTCCTAGCTGTGGAGCCAGAAAGCCAAACCCATCGAACACTGAGCTGCATAGTTCAAGGGTAACTCTAATTCAGTCAATTTTTTGATTAACTGATCGATGAAATCGTGACTTGGATGCTATTGACTTAATTCGAGTTTAATAGCTACGTTAAGTAAAGAGTGACTGCACATTAAATGCCTAAGATGTTCAAATAATTTCATGAGTTTTGTTTTTAAGAAAAGTGAAAATTACCTCAACACAATGACGAATGTTATTTAATTCGTCTTTTGAGTCTACCTACAATGGGAGTCAGTTTTTCAGTGTCACCATAAGAATGGAAGTACGGTTGGTTTGAAATGGAACTTTCGAATACAATGTACGACATGGTGCTTCTAACATTATTTTGGTCGAGTTTTGACATGTGAAGTTAGACGTCATCATGCCTAGATTTGCGTTCCTAAGACCTTTGGCATATTCTGCTCTTTCTGCGAGTCACTTCCATCAATTGTAATGTTCCCTAGGGGCTTGGTTTGGTTTGAGCAACTCATATTACATAAAACTTCACTCGACCGTGTGCATTATGGGTATTTAGCCTGATTTGCATCGTAGTTATTTGGACTATGCAAATAAGCAGAAATGTATTACTTTCTTATGCTTTCAACTCGGCTATGATAGCTAAGCTAATTTCGCCTCTCAGATAAAGGTCTTAGGATTTGTTTGACTTGTTTAAATAGTGTATTGAATTTATAAAAACTTACAAGTAGAAAAAAACTCATCGATTCTCGTTCACGCCACCAAAGCGACGGTTTAGACGGAAAAGTTAAAACTAATTAAAATCCTTACGTGAATTCACTTGTCACTTGATTAGATGGAGAAACAGGGTCTCTGTCCTTTTTTTTTTTGCTGGAATTCAAATATATTTAAAATATATTTAACACAAAGAATAACCAATTAGTCAGTCAACTTATGTAGAAACTTGACAATTTTGAAGCGGAACAGTTTCCGAGGTATTTTCGTACATCTTCAAATTTGGTGAACCGTTGATTCGCTTAAATCTGATCGTACTAATTTGAACAAGTGGTAACAAGGAGAAGCCAAGTCGGCACTCAGTAGTCTTGGATCAAGTCATGTGTTTCTTGCTTTAGGATTGTCGCCCGTAACATTTTGATGTAGATAACCTTTCTACCGTATCTTAACAACTGCGAGCATACATGATATCCACGGTTAGGCCGCAACTCTCTCTTTCTTTCTCTCTCTCTCTCTCTCTCTCTCTCTCTCTCTTTCTCTCGGTGAATTTTTCCATTTTATGCAATCAAGCCGAAATTTCTTTTTGATTTATTTGCTAACTGTGCTGTGAGCTGCTGTTTCTGCATACTTTTGCTGCATTTTCGCTTAGTCAATTATGATTTTCGTCATCGAGCGTGTTTTGCGAAGCTCCAGAACGTTCATCTTCGTTTTCAAAGCTAAACATATTTTGCATGAAATTTTGCAAGTCACTTTCCAACTTTATGGGATTTGCACCTTAAGCCGACTATTAATTATTTTAGTGTAGCTTCAACTGCCTTTTTTATTTCAGTTTAAAACTGAATAACATGCAATAACAGAAAAGCTGCTTGTTGTTCTGTAACTCTTTATATTTTGATACAACTGATACTTATATTGTGCAAATAAATACCTTTGTCAAAATTAGCTGCAAGCGAAATGAATGCATTCGATAGGTTTTATAAAGCGACCAATTTCAAAACAGAGAAGAGAACCTACTTCTACACCTAACATATAGAACTTTGCGTACTCAATATTTATTCATCATTTATTTTCATTTATTTGTTTTTGCACACATTATTGTCAAATGGCTTCAGAAACCTCAAATGAAGCTTGCCGATGCACGATTGACTTGTATCAATTAGTAGCATGTCTATATCCATATAAGTGCCAAGAACATATTGATATTATTCAAATATCTAATTAATTCAATAGCTATGTATACGGATATGTTTATATAGCTGCTGTATTTTCAGTTTATTCATTATTCCTCACTGATATTATAGCTTTTCAATCCCTCATTGATAACAATTTACACAATTATTGACCTAATGTAGACAGACTAAATTAAACATCTATGGGAATGGTATGTAAATGAAAATATTCAGTAATTGATAAAATTGCAATAATGCAACCTCTACCTCTACCTCTACCTCTACCTCTATCTCTACGTCGAACTCTATCTCCACTCATAGTAACCATACAATAGCATGCGAATATTTAAGTATATCCACCATGTATATATGTACTTATAAATTACGTTATTATAAGCTATAAACTTAACAAAATCTTATTTGAATATTTTTAATGAGAAAATATTAACGAAACTTATTTATATCCTGCCGATAACAGTGTTTCTCTCTGCATATACAGTAATGAGTAAAAAGTTTAGAAATGACTTCTTGAGCTCATATCGGCGATTTTGTTGTTCTAACTAATACGATTGTGTGATGGTAGTGAATAAAAAGACTCGAAACGAAATACGAATTGATAAATTCTTATGATTTGATCGAAGAAGAGCTCTATCTTAAATATCGACGTAGAGTCTGTGACGTAGAAAAGCAACATAGAAGTAATGCATGATTCACGTTGCAAACTATTCAAGTATTCACAATAAAAATTCATAGCACATTTTTGTAGTCCAGCAACAGTTTGATATTTTTTATCTTATATACATAGAGTTGTAACAAAGTGAATTGCAGCGGATGAACACCAAAAAGAATGCAGAAATACTTGAGTTTTTTTTTATTTATTTATTTTTTCTTTTTTCACAACAACTCAGCAAGTTGTAACAATTTATACTAAGAACTATAACCGTTTAATGTACTTTATAAGCTGTATGAGCGTGAAATTTTACCACTTGTTATTTCTATTTGAGCAACTCTATATAAGCAAATGTAACTTTAAAATTACATAATAGGCATAGGTCGTACTTAATTTTCTTCAGAAATATCGATGTTCGTGCAAAAGTTTAGGGCGCTTGTTCGGAAATATGGAAAGCAAAATTCAAAAAATGCTTAGGAAAAATACTTCATACTACTGCGGAACAAGAGGTAAAAGGCCTACATTGTTTTAATGATATATGATTGGGTTAGTAATAATAGCGTTCTTTTTTTCTGTTCTGAATTTTCATCGAACTTCGTCAAAAAAATAAAATGCAATGAATTAACAATGTTACGAAAGCGTTGCGGCTACGAGCTTGCACTTTTGAAGTCTCAATTAACTCAATAACGCTAATAGGAATAATTTTGAAGGATGATTTATGTTCGTCTAGCATGTCTTCTCATATTGTTTCAAAAGTTTTGAATTGATTCGAAAAACAATGTCGTACTTAAATGTATTAAATTACTGTTATGAAATTCGCTTTTATGAGATACAGTCCGTATCACTAGATCGTGGCTATTTTGATCAAGAGAAATGCACTTCAAAGTTCTTTTATTTTACTACTTTGTCTTTCACAACAGTAGGAATATTTATTTACAATTTATTTTGGCCGTACTCTCAATTTCTACGTTCTTGCCAGACTAACTCTACTTTTCACAAATACTCGAACTATATATACAATTTTACAAGAATGTTGCTATACCTAAATTTATGGTTAGGGTCTAATCCTAGCCTGGTTTTTCCTCTAATCGTTTCCATCGGCCTGCACCTGCATGACGAGCCTACGAATGTGCACATTTGGTTTTCCCTTCTTTAGGGAATTTATTCTTACGAAAATTACTTAGCTGACATTTAACTGAATTTGGGATTTTCGTAACATTACTGACGATGAAACTTATGACCCGTAAACGACTTAACGATCTGATAAATATCGCGCTACAAATTAGAAAGAAAACGCTGCTATTACTAACCTAACATGGAACACGTCTCGAAATTTATGTCAATTGTTTACAGCAGTCATGCCAACGTATCCGAAAAATACAACACATCGATATCATAACGCGGGTATTCAGAAAAAAATACATTCTCATTACATGTTGGCTACAAAGCATGCTGGCTGCTTAGCTGCTGCTGCTGCTGGCTAACAGCTAGCACAGATGCAATAAACCTCGATGTTTAAACAAAATATGTTCCAATTATTTTTTAAAACACCTTTCAATACTTCCGGGTGCTAGAAGCAGAGTGACATACTTTTATTTATCCATAAGTAACGAGCGTAGTCAGCGATTACATCTAAAAACTTTCCAATGCCAATTAAATAAAAAAAAACTCGTTCTCTAAGAGCTTTTCACTTAGTAACCAAAGACTATATATTGCGAATTTTTTCTTAAACTTTCCACGGCCTCGAACAGCCAAGCAAGCATTTGCTCGTCAGTGTAAATAGATATATATATATATATGAATATATAATAATTTTGTATTTAAGACTTAATATCATAAATTTCATATATCGTGTACGTATGAGTAGCTTTTCTATATATTCTATCCATTCTAATATCAATTATTCTATAATTAATTTTCTCTTTGAATTTATGTTCAATTTATATAACTTTTGAATTAAGTGATATGTAATTTTATGAAAGAACTAAAACAAAAGAGATTATATATCATATCGTCATACCTTATATACCATACTATAAATGCAGAAATATATGATTTGTCTTACTATTAATACAAAATAATTCTTAAATTTAATATCACTCATACGTAATAGTTGCTCTTTTTCTTACAGATATCGCTGTTGATGCAGGCAACTTAATAAACAACATAAGCATGAAATTAAAACGTAGTAATAATAAAATATCTAATGAAGTGATATCAAGCAGTACGATTCGAATATTGATCATTATTTTGGATATTTTGGAAAATGCGAAACGAAAGCTTTAGAGATCATTAACTTCATAATGTTGGAACAAGTATATTACAACTGCTACGTTTAGTAATGGTAAAGTGAATGAAATCAATAAATAATATAATTAAAGGAGTAATCGAATAACAGCCACGATAACATCATACCGTATTGGAGACTGTTCAACTAATTTTCAATTTTGATTCAGCAGAAAGTCATAACAAATGCCGGAGAACAAGTGAGAAATAAAATTTTTAAGCTTAAAGCGCACAACAAACGCGATACAAAAAGAAAGAAAGAAAGATAGAAAAAAAAAAGTAAAGAAAGTAAAAAAGTAGAATTGGGGAAAAGAAAATATAAAATAAAAATTTTTTTTTTTTTTTTTTTTTGTACGGGAACAAAATCGCAAAATTTTTAAACAAACCAAAATTAGGCAAATTTGAGCGAAAAATGTTTGAAAAGTTTTTGAACAATTGTTATAAACCAGAAAAGCCGACATATGCGGAATTGTTTGTATATTTTGTATATATACACACACATACGGACAAACATACAGTTATACATATATATATATGTGTACGCATAGTAAACATTAATATAGACATATGTGAACAATTGAAACAGTAACACTTTGCCACATTTTGCAAAAAGCATTTAACAATAATAACCGCGCAACAAGCCAAACAACGAGAAAGCCCTTTAAATACACTTTTTCTCCCTGCTACATTTTATTATCAGAACTGGAAAAGTTTTAGACAATAAAATAAATACAATAAAAGTAGCAAGAAAGAAAAAAAAAAAAAAAAAAAAAAACAAGGAAAATTTTAATACGCTTAACACAGCAATTTAAAAAGGGGGAGTTTTCACAAAATGAATGTTGTGAGTAAACGAAGCAAATCCAACTCGCAATTCGGCCGATCAGTTGGCATTATCTAGAAGCAATAAAACCAAAATATTATCTGCTTTAGCGAGAAGCAGATCGACTTGACCAATCAGTATAGAAGGAGACTGACATGTAAGCACTTGACATTAATATCAAATATGAAACCAAGCCAGGAGCCAAGCTTTACGGAGGCATCATCAGAAACAACAGCAGTAGCAATGGCAATACTTGAGATTTTTCTAGAAAATGTATGAAGGTGTTTGAATTTCTTAATGCGTTAATTCACGTGTGTATGAATTTGTGCGCAAGACGGTTTCCATAAAGTGAAATCAAAAATCATCTTAACGCCAATGTCTAGTTGAAACATTGTTACTACAATTTTTTCAATCAAACTATATGTCTATGTTACCGCCACACGAATATTTTTTTTCGCATGCGTACCGTGAACACCTGGTATCTCACCGATACCAGTAGACGATTATTCGTACTAGATGCAGAATATTCAAACATGGCATTAAACTGATCCCATAGTCATATCGAAGTAACGTTGCGTAGATTTGCCAGGCTCGCTGTAAGATGGGCTCACATGCATTGCACCGTTTAGCAACTTATATTATATTGTCTGTCATATTCTTTTCAAAATTTTTGAGTTCTCGATTCAGTTTATTAACACCTACTTCCGAATACAAATTTGCATTGGCGTTATTATGCGATTTTGTGTCTACTGGTGGAAGTGCCCCGCAGATTAGAATCTTTCTCCGCCTATCGCCTATCGCCACTATGTTTATTTTCATTCGGCATCCTCCGACATGTAATACGACAGTGTCCAATCCGGTAATTAGTTCACCTATATAATCTATCTAGTCAGCGTCGTTAAGACATGCTTTCCATCTAGTTGAACTAAATGCATTGTTTATATTCAACGGCATTATCTTGTAGCACCTGTTAGTTCCATAACGTCATCTTCTACCTGCTATAGTTTGTTGTGCTACGCCAATTATTACTTTTAGCACTGTCGAAAGCTGTATTGATACTATGATATGCTTTGTACACTTTGGAGATGTTCTTCTAGGCAAGTTCCGATCGGAATTTCCAATAGTTGTCACATACGTTTCTTGCACGGGGGTGGATAGAAGCTGGGCTCTCCAACTGGCCTATTCTTTAGCTTTAATGACAGTATCAGCTCCTGTGTCATTCATATCTTAAGCAATAAACCAGCGCCTAAGCAACTTGTATACACTTTTGAAGGAAACATTGCTTTGTGCTCTCACAGCACTCTTAACGATTTCTTTTGGAATCACATCTGACGCCGAAGCTTTGTTATGTTTCAGTGCGCTTGTTACTGTACTAATTTCATTCTTGATCATTGCGCACGCTTAATGGATGGTCCACCCTTGTGGAAATGCCATTTCAATCACCTTAATTTTGCTGTGACCAGTCGTCAGGCATCTCTCTACAAATTTGTGTAGCTGTGTGTTTATGCTCTTTTCTTCTTCAAAGGGAGTATTAATGCGCGGACATGGGAGACAATTAGTCCGACTTTTATAGTGAGACTGTAGTGGACTACCTTGTTTTAGTTCTTCTCCTCTCCATATGATAAGTCGCCAACCACCAGTAATTTTGTCATGGACTTATTCACGGTTCTTCAAACTTCTGATTTTTTCGCCATGCTCTTGAGTAACTCATGCGGTGTCCGCGCAGTCGTACCATACGTCGCGAATGGTGCTCAGAGATGATAGTGAACTGTCATATCCGATTCTTTGATACTTTCGGAAACAACCATGGTCAGCTAAAAACTGCGTGATGGCGTCTTGATTTGGGGGTGAGACAGAATACCCACCACCTTACACAATCCACTCCCAACGCGCTTGACACTTTTTCATTGAGTTCAGATGTTTTTTCTCATCGCGCCAGATATCAAATAGTATTACTCCTGCGATCACTAGAATCGCTTCTTCCGGGATGGTTTGGATTGGTAGCCGCGTATTTGTCGAAGAGTTCTATACGTTGATTCTACTCTAGCCCATCCTAGGATAAATACTGTGGATGAGACTTTGCTTCTAGGGCAGTTCTAGGGCCTCTTATACTTGTCCGTAACTTGTGTTAACGACGATTGAGTCAATGCCATTATATCTGCAGCATACTGGACAGCAGCTGTGTGAACTTTAGACGGTTATCAATAACCATGCCACGGCGAGGGAAAAATGTTGACACTATCCTTCAAAGCAAGAAAATATAGATAACTTGTGACCATCTATGTCCTGTCATTTTCTTCTTGGGCGATCGAAATTCTCTTTTTTGGTTTTTTTTTTTAACAACTTCTTGAAGTCACCGCAACCACTTATATAGACCCAAAAGACTTTATTTTCCCCTAGATTGCGGTACCTTTTTACTGGCCTGCTGACAGTGCTTTCTCGATGAACTTATTTCATTGTTCCTCCCGTAATATGCATTCCCGCTTCTCCATCTTTTTGGCGTTTTGGCAAGGTAGTGTGCTATAATCGGGGGCTTACGCGGGCCACGCTGGAGTCGATCTACTCCTTCTCTCGCTGAAGCATGCATCTCTCAATTACGATCCGGGGAGCTTGAAGAGTGTATTTCTGTCGTCTTTGACTTTGACTTCGCGAAATATTGCATGATGACCGTTGTTCGCGTAGTCTCGCTTAATGAGCTCTTGGATTTCACCACTAGCTCGTCACTGAAAACGTTGATATCAATTTTTGATTCTTTTCCTGCCTTCCTATAGCTTCTACTACATTACGCGCATCATTTGCGCAAAGTTTTGCGCGTAGCTCTGCAAACGCCTCCATTAAGCTAGGCCCTATCTGCATGTGTGTGTTTGTGTATGTCGATGTATATATGTTTACGTTTGTGTGTGCACATACATATATACTTTTAAACATACGTAGCATTGGTTTTTATCTCCCTATTGCAGGATTATTTACAAAACCCCTTCTCAAAAACAGCAACACCAACCGCATCAATAACGAATAACATTGGCATAGCGTAAGCAAAAAGTGTAAAAAAAAAATAAATAAATAAATACATAAATTAGTTGGGAAGGAAACGCTACACACTTGCATACGAACGTCGCATTTTAAGCAATACAAACTTACATCACTTTCATCGCTCACGTCCTCGGCAGAAGAGGAGCAAAAATCGGCGGCAACAGCATCGTTGCGTTAGCACCGCTCTCTTACCCTATCAACTACATAATATTATTGTTAAGCTAAATGAATTTACTGTGTTGCTGCTGCTGTAACATGGCACCAAATACGCGCGTCACACGCAAATGGGAACTATTTGCCGGACGTAATAAATTCTACTGTGATGGCTTATTGATGTCCGCACCTCATACGAGTGTCTTTTATTTAACTTGCATTCTCATTACCGGCACAAGTGCACTATTTTTTGCATTCGAGTGAGTATAATTTTTCTTAGTTTACACATATACATTACACATCGGTTTTTTTTTAAATTTTAAGTTTTAAATGTCGTCTACCCTGATTAATCATAAGGGTTTTTTAATCAGATTTATTTGAATTTCAATTCTCCAATTCGTCAGTTTTAGAAGAAAAGCCAGACTAGTTTATCTTCTCTGTTCAAAGATATTTTCCGTTTTCTCGCCATTTATGCTCCAATCGTATTGTAAAACACTTTATCTATTGAAATAGTTTCACCGCAGGCAGCAATCCAGGCCTTTCGAATTTCGTGTACAGCATTCTGTTACGTGTTTATGCGAACCAGGCCTGATCACTTGGAGCCTAATTGCTGAGATGACATGCTCCTAACTAGACAGTGTTATCGTGTAATTTTAATATTTATTAATAAAGATCTCACCAAAAGATTTTGGGTACAGATGTAAATACATACAATGTCCTCCCTCCGCAAATGAAAGAATGTGTAGAAAATTATTTTTAAAATAGTCTTTAAATTGCGGCCATGTTTGAAGGAGCCGGTAACAGGCTTAATTTATCCACAGTACATTTTAATATTTCCGTTAAAATTCCGGCCTATAATAGACAGAAAAAAGCGAAATGAGCTCTGACATCCCTTCTGAACACCATATAGGGTATATATCAGTCTTCCAAAAAATGATCACGATCCCAACGCAATCGAAACTCTTAGCCATTTATTGTTTTAATTTCTGTCAACTAAGACGGGCTGATATTTCAGCATTTTCGGATGTGAAAACTTCTCTCATATCGATGCTTCACTTGCCAAATCGATTAACTCCATTTTTGGAATTTTATTAAATTTTATTGTCAAAGCACTTCATTAGCTCTTAAGTGTACATATTCGAAACGAATTTCTCTAATAATAAGTATTAACACCACTAAATGGCAAAATCGTTTTGGCCACGAAATAATAAATAATTTATTTATAATATTTTATCATTTTTCTAAAGTTCTTGTTTTATCGAGTTAATCGATTTGGCAAGTGAATCATCCATATATAAAGTGATCAGAGTGCAGTGTCTGGTATACTTAAGGGGTAATATTATTTTGTTATTTTTATAGCCATCACCGAGGAATGAGGTCTATATTCATTTCGTGAAAACATTTGCAATGCCCAAAGGGAAGCTTAGAGACCCCACAAAGTATATAATATACTCTATTCTATCAGTCGGTGAACGTTTTAAACACACTCCTGACCGCAAAAATAAAGCTGTTGACTTCGAAATTGATAAGAAAATCGGAAGTTTTTGCTCGCGCATTTTTATGAAAAAGTGAGTCAAATCGGTCGAAGGACACGCCTACATTATCATGGAAACTGTGAACGGCTCAATTTTTTCAAAAGAAACAAAAAATTGATTTTTTGCTCATTACTCGTAAACTACAGAAATGTATATTTTAGCGCTGATGATGTAGTGACTGTACAAAAATGGGAAAACTTGACCATGCCTAATATGTAAAAATTTAAATTTTCTTTTTCAATTTCTTTATAATGCGCAGAAGCAAACTTTAAAAAATTCATATGATATATAAAGTCTTTATCGGTTCCAATTCGCAATGAGCATATCCGCCTGTAAGGGTGTGAAGACAAATTCGAATTTAGCTAGCAAAGACACCTACCATAAGTGTTAACAAAACTCTGTTGACGCCTTAACATAGATCTGTTAAATAATTAAAATTAAGATATTGTTGGATTTGAAAGTCTATTCAGTCCATCTACATGAAAATACCTTTCAAACAAACTAAACAAATTCAAATTCTGCTTATGGGAACTGTTTTTAATAATTTTTTGAAAATTGGGAAAATGGATATGGAAGAACACCCGAATCTGAGACTCTGATGCGGCGAAACTAGAAAATGTCGCCCTATATTTGCATGTTCTTCTATGTCCATGAAAGAAACGTCTGAATTTTTTTTTACCCATTCGACAAATACTTTTATATAGATTCACGTGATATAGGTGAATATAAGCGACATTTTCTAGTTTGGCCGCACTAGAATCTCAAATTTGCCTGCTATCCCATATCCATTTTTCTCTAACATACCAAATTTCAAAACATCGTTAAAAATAGCTCCCATAGTCAAAATTTGAATTTGTTTAGTTCGTTTGAAAGGTATTTTCATATAGATTCATGAGATATCCACAAAAATATTTTCCTTTTTTTAATATGGACGGAGTAGGATTTCAAATCCGACTATATCTCAATAGTAAGTATTTAACAGAACTCGGCTAAGTCGTTAACACAGTTTTGTTAACATACATGGTAGGTGTGTTTGCTAATTAAATTCGAATTTATCTTCACATCCTTATGAAAAACGTATTTAAAATTTTGAAATGTTATTGCTGACCAATAAAATGTTGCTATGTTCAAATGCTTTCCAATTCATCCAATCAACGCCCAATATTCTTCGTTCTCGTTACTCGAAGATTTTGCAGTAATCGCTTTTGCGATAGAATCGCACGTTTTACAGGCTTATACATTCCATTATAGTTCTATAGTTGAATTCATAACCGACACACTAAATATCAATACATATTTAATATCTTGATAGAAGCATTGCTATCTTTTGAATAGCTCTCAATGCCATATCCATAGAAGTTATATATCAAGAGGCAGAAAAATATATTCTAGAAAATTCGAAGCAGCTATTAAATCGAAAAGAAAAATTTTTAATATTATGAAGCCCTTCAGTAGGGTTAATGTTCGGGCGAAACCATACTACTGTTGTAGTTTATCTTTCGCAAAAGTCTACTATTGGCTACGTTTTCTTACATTGTGATAAGAATTAATCTCAGTCTTTCTGTCCATCAAATTGGAGACTTGCAATATGTCATAGGATAATAATGTCGTAGTTATTTAATTGAATCAACTTAACAGCAGTGGTTGGCAAATAGAAATCAATCAACAATTTTTGCAAACTTTCCATTTCAGTTCAATTTTATGATTGTCTATATTCGAGCGTATAACGCTGCGAGCGAAACATGGAAATTGAGTTCCATTTATCAAAAAAAAAAAAAAAAAAAAAAAAAAAAAAAAAAAGGAATGAAAAGGAAACACAAAACACTAAAAAAAAAGCATCATTTAGTTTTTTAGTTATTTAAAACTTTCGAATTGTACGTGTCCTTCATTGTCGCTTCTCTCTTATGGCCTTTATAATTTCACCTCTTTCTCTCTTTTCCATTACCTTTTCCAAACATTTCATATAATATTTTGTGACACGAAATGACTGCTTTTATATATATATATATATATATATATTTTTTTTTTTTTTCGTTTTTGTTATTATAGGGCAGATGACTTTTGATAGTGATGTGTACAATAGGTGTAGTTGTACGGCACTTATTCTGCAAAATACCACCATATATATTCCATTAAAAATGGGTATGCAGTTAAAAATTTTTATAACAATAAAGGATATGCCACTTGCGGCTACAAAACTTGCTGCTGTTGGTGACACTATTTAAGCCCAGCGCTTCAGTTTTGCTTTCGCAAGTACTATTACCCGCACTGGTACATATCATCTTTTATGCAGATCTGTTCATGTGTTCGTTCTACAATTATGAATGCTTGCAAAAAAAAAAAAAAAAAAAAAAAAAAAACTAAAAAAAATACAAAAAAACCTATTATGCAATAATATAAAAATCTATGATACAAAATTAGTCCTTTGCACTCCATGGAATTTTGATTTTAAGAGCTTTTGTGTTGTCTTTTTTTTATTTATTTATTTGTTTCTCTTTTTTTTTTGTAATTTCTTTGTTGAAAGAATAGAAGAGAAAAATGGCTTATATTCATTTAATGTACATTTCTTTTAACATATAAGCTTTGCTTTATTTCATAATTGTCGCTATCATCCGCAGCAGAGTCCATTGAGATCTTTTTAACTGTTTTACACTATACGTAGGCATATATAAGAGAATATGTCCCACTTGTCACTTTCTCCTGGTCGACTGCCCTACCATTACGACTATAAGCATATCTTCTATGCTTATAGTCTGCAATTGACATTCGTAAACGAAACTGAAAGTAAACATGAATGATTTATAATAATAAAGGAAAGAGCTCTACATACGATAATAAATGATTTGAGAAATTTTGCCAACCATGAAATGTTTTACTTGTTGTTCGCCGCGACTTAGCCGATAACAAATCAGTGATCGAATCGTTCGTTAACAAGAATTTGCTAAACAAAACGATGCAAAAGAGAAAGACACGGATAAGCAAGTAAATTACGTATTGCATCATAAACGGAACAATACCCAGGTTGCGCTATACGAATATATGTAACTGTAGCTAATCGCACTCGTATCTTCAAATTGAATTTATATCTATATCTAATAAAAGAATACAGGCTTTAATTAACTTTATATGGTTGATATGTAACATCCTTCGGCATCGACGATGGACGTAACAAACGAAGAATATAAATTTCAAAATGTTCACAATGCGAACTTTAACAGGGCTTTCTATCGCATTTTTCAAACTTATTTATATTAAAAAAAATAATTATTATTAGCTTATAAGCGTTCACAAAATTGTTCTTCATATGTTATTTTTATGCGGTCATGCACTAAAGATTCGTCGGAGAGAAAAGCATTTTTTCAATTCATTACCCGAACCCCAAGGCGTTTCTCCACAAGTGCGTGACTTATCGATGGGAACAAGTAAAAGCCGGAAGGAGCATTTTTGAGACAAAGGATGCATTAATTTTTTATGTATCGAATATTTATATTTATACCTTAGAGCCTTATTTTGGCGATACGGAAGCAACCTAATGCATGCGAATGCATGTATCACTTAGAAGGACATAAGCCGGGTGCATCTTTTATTATGTTGATTAATTTGCAATTATTTTCTGCATCAATTTAAGCTTGTCTGTCCGGCCTTTTGCCTGATAAGCAACCCATATGGCAATTTTCGAAATATTTCGATGAAATTTAATCCTCTTTAAGTTTAATGATATGTTCACGATTTCGTGATTTTTCGACGAAATTGACCAAGAGAACATTACCTGCGGCCTATTAGATTTGTGTGAGAAATTTGAACTTAATAATCCAATATTTTTAACTCCGTCCCATATAATCGTTCTTACCAAAAATTAAGCTTTTACATGACGGGAAGGATTCTAATTTTTACTGTTTTATGGTACAAATTGATCGATAATAATAATTTGACATCAAAATGAAGTGTTGGAATTCTATTTTCCTTCTGATGAAAACTAAGCCTTTCTGTATTAACAAAACGGAATTTTTTAATATTATGTGACAAAAATAGGTGCAATGGTGTAAGGTACTTACTTAATTCTCGGCCTTGGCTAAATTAGTATCTTTTTACTCATTTTATTATCGAGAGTAAATTTTTGATAAATGAAATAAAAATGACAAGAGCCGAAATATCCAATTATATGCAATTATTCCATTCTACATGATCAAGCTCCTTGACTCAAGCATTTATGGTGAAGCTAATATTGAATAGCAAGCGTTGATGGCAAGCGTCATAGTTGAAAATTTAAATTTAAAGAGATTTTCATTTAGAGGCTTACGATTAACGATATTAAAAAGGCTGCCAAACGCAAGCTGGGGTCTCCTAAGAGAAAAAAAAAAAAAAAAAAATGGCTACGAATTGATACACAATTTATCATTATCGTCATCATCACATATTGGCAACATTTCAGACATGACGTTAACAGCGCAACTCTGTTGTCAATAGGAAAAGTTTCATATATATATATATATATATATATATATACAGCAAATTTCCTGCGCCGTAGTAGTTTTTCAATATTTTTTGTTCTCTTTTTTTTTAACATTGTTGTTAATGTTATTGCTGATGCGTTCCATACCTCGTCAGTCTATCGAACTATCGAATATTGCGAATGACACTTTAACAAGTCCTTTGATAATATTTTGCAGCGCATATACGCACATATATATTAACGCAATAAATGAATATAATACAAAACGGAAGAACATCAAATGATTGAATGCAAGTAAGAATGGATTAAAAAAGATTCGAAAAAGAGCTCCATTTGAAGGAAATTTGTTGTCATACTTGTTCACTACAAAGGAATGAGAGCGAATTAGTTTTATTCAAGACTTTGTAACACAATTAATTCGAGTTTAAGTGTACCGAATATACTTGACAATCGAAGCATTTTACAAAATAACTGAAATTATATATAAAAAAAAGTAATGGGTTTAAGCTTTTAATGGCAGCCTGCGCTCAATTATCAAAAGTCCTTTTGTATTTCATATATATTTTTTGTTAAAATTGTTGGCACCTAAAGACAAGTTCGCCCATAGACAAGTTGTTAGTTTCTTTGTTTTTTTTAGTAATTCATGCAAATAGTGCTGCTTTTTATCCACGAAACCAAAAATTCAAATCGGATATTTGATCAGATATCGGGAAGCAACGTGCAATGCTTCACTTGCCGTACTTCAATGTAGATGGCCTGAAATACCATCGTTTCTCCGCTGGGACAGCAACTTCCATAATCTTTTCTCTTGGCGAGCAATCACTTAGCTTCCAGATGAACAACCATCTTCTGAATTTGTTCGTATACTTTCACACATGTCCATGACGGCCAGTTTCCTTTATCTAAAAACTAAACATTCCTTTCTCATTTCATTCTTTCCCAAACCCATACCCATATCCGACAATGTCGACAAGCGTCGCGTAATGGAGGGAACCGCAGAAGCCACATATCGCTTTTACGTTGAAAATGAGGCATCGATTCTTGGAGCCCCAAGCTAAGTTATATTATATTGTTCGAACTTTCGAACCAATCACTTGGTGGCAATTGCTTCTGCTATTCTCAGATCCAATGAACCTCATCGTCAATATCATTTCTCTCCTATTTTTTTTTTTTTTGAGGCAATATTAAGCATAACTGAAACCCGTGACAATTGAACGCCTGCCAATTTGCGTATTGCTCAAATTTTAGTCGTTGACCATAATTCTGCCAGAGAGGACACTGTACATTTCCACCTCCACAAGTATGGCTCAGTGTCTGCAGAATTATGAATTTAACGTAATAACGATTATGTAAATATTTTTCCTTCTTTTCTTTCTTTTCTAAATATGTAAATATTTTTGTTTTCATAAATATTGTTACTATGCGATTAACATTAATAATATTTTGTTAGTGAAGTTTACAGAAAAAAACTGGGACATCAGCTACGAGCCGAAGTCAAACGAAAATTATCTTTAGTCATGAAGCAAACTGAACTGTTCTTGTAAAACCAAATTCAACTGTAGTAGATACGCTCTTGTCTACAACTTATTTAGTTCGTCCATTCAAAATGTAATACGCAAACCTATATACCTTTATATAAGTGAAGTAAGTAAGGATAACAGCTGCAGTTGTTCGGTGTATACAATGCATGCCAATGCATGCTAATGCATGTCAGGCGAAGCCTGAGTAAAATTCTGCTTTCTTTTTATCGCATACATATACATAAGTTATTTTGCATTCAATATAAACAGCATTGTGTCACGAGAACATTTAATATGGATGTATGCGGGCTGTCCATAGAGTATGTTCTCAGATAGATAACTTACTTAAGCGCGTACTGTACATATCCATTTGTTATCGAATATTGAATATTTCGATGCGACAACATTATCTCTTATATGTACATGTAAATGTTGTATATAGAAATTCTAGAAGAAATCAATAATTTTTGATTAAGTTTTGATCCTTTGCATATAAAACAAATAACAAGAGTTTTATCCTACAGGACCCTTGATAATCTTCATTACAATTTGAAAAGTCCAAAAAATAGATCCAATCTGAATTATATATATATAGGTTCAATATTTCCTATCGCTATGCCTTACTAATATGGTGGTTAGTGCTTCTCAAAATTTTATAGAAGGGCATGGCATGGTTTTTCACAAAAGACTAACAGATTCCTATTTATACTGAAATGGGCATCTGTTCCTAAGGTATTTTCAAATTGCCAGCACAAAGAAAATTTTTATAATTTAAGAAGAGAAATGAGCGACTTTCGGTGTAGCTGCGATGTTCGATCTTCTTTTTATTAGGTATTGTTACGCCTACATAATAACTAATCCTATTTGATGAAGTATGCTTATTAAGTGAGCATGCTTTTCTCGTAGTTGGACAATTGGATTACCCTTGCGGGTATCCTGTTGTATGCTAACCATCCAATCAGCATGACGAGCGTGATCGTATATTGTATCATAGCCTATATCACGACGCGAGTCTGTGTGAACACAGATTACAATACTTTGGACCACGGTCTTTGACTGCTGGAAATGTTCGTCAGGAATCACGTTTGACTTTGATTCGCTTATTCCCTAAAAAGAATATATAATGCGATTCGGCAGTGTCGGTTGGTAGGCTTCTAAACTAAGAAGACCGCAACCTATCCAAACGACAACCCCGGGGTGTTGGACTAGTAGTTCTGCCCACCTTGACTTCATGTTCAGAAACATTCTAAACTCCTTCAACCTGCCTAAGAGGGTCCTCTGAATGGCGGACTAGCAATCTCTGCCATTCAGGTTTTTCCCTTGGGCATAACTTGCTATTTAGTACTTGTCTGGCTGATTACTTAGATACAACAGAAGAATGATCCACGAATGGGCTGATCTCTTGTAGCATTTTCGTTCTGATGCTTTTACTACCTGCAACTATATATAACCGTCACTCAATAAATTTCCTACCTGAAGCACATATATGGTACATATGATCTTTGAATTGCTCCAACATTCAAATGATACGAATGATGAAATTTCGTGATATTTTGACCAAGTTTTGTAATTTTCAAATCAATGGAAAAGACTGCGTTTTATTTATTGCGAAATAACACTGTTCACAGTGGGGATTGGCTTGAAGGATATTACGGCGGCGCTTTTTTTCAACATTGTCGACAACATTGTCACAATCGATGTTGATAATAGCTCAGGTCACACGAATTCGTCAGTTGTTCCATAAAACATAAAAAAAAAGTGCACAAAATCATTTTGGAAGAAGAAGAAAAATGGAGTTGCGTAAAATAGCTGACAAGTTAAGGACGTTGGAAAGTAGTGCACTTACTATTTTGCATTTACTTATAAGAAATGGTTTGCTCACGTTTGCTCACTTTCGACAACGATCATGTTGATCGTTGACTCAATGCGAAGTTTGGCGCTGTTTAGGCGTAATAAAAAGAACAATACCTTCACGAGATATATACAAAAATGAATGAAACATAGATTTATGACTACACGCCATAGACAAATCGACAGTCAGCCGAGCGAACAGCGACCGCCAAAATCTATCCATAGCGATCATAAAAATAACCGTAACTTGTAGCACTTAGTAATCGTGGTCGTAATACTATCCAGGAACCACATGATTCCCTTAACAATGTTAACATGTATGTGTCAGGTTGGAGACTTATTGAGAGATATAATATAAAAAATAATATTTGTGTGCAACAAGACGACTACAAGAGTGTATATGAGAGGGTAATACATTGAGAACGAATCAATGCATGGCAAAAGTACGTTTCAATGATTAAAAAGTTGCACTAGCAATATATTAGTAACTTTCCACTACGCAAAAGTATATGTATAATAGTGAAAGTGGAACAGTGAGCGAAGAAAGCCAAATACATGCGCATAACAAGAGTTTGTCGCGACAAAGAACTTCAAGCGTACTCCCAAATGTAAAAATATGGTTAAGACGTCCGTGTTTTATATGAAGCTGAACGTATCTATTATCTTGTTTTGCATTATTCCAGCAATGCAAGCCATTTACAAAATTTCAATTTTGATCCGGGTGTTTGCAAAATGACATCCAAAAATCATATGTTGTAAAATTTTAAATACGATTTATTTATTTTATTTTATTTATTTTAAATCTTATTATACATGCAACTCAACTAAACAAATAACAGTCGAGTTCAATTAGCACTTAAAGGAAAACTTATATGAATTAATATTAAAACCTAGTATAAGTACAATAAAACAAATAAGAAGGAAAAAAAAAGAAAAAAAGGATGTACACAACTAGCATAGAGCCACACTTACAACCGGTACAGGACCAAATTGCAATTGAACCTCTAAGCCATCGCAAACATGCATAAGCCTGGCAACCGATAACAGATAACAACAATTCATTTTCGAATTGTAACGACTTTTTAAGGGTAAAAACCTAGTTTAAGTACGACATAGATAAATCACGCGTACTAAGCAATGTTGCTTTAATGGACTTTAAAGAGACCGATAACGAGAATAAGTGATAGACGTCATTTAGGTTCTTGCAAACGACACGGAGCGGATTAAACAGCTCATAATCACATTTACACTAACTAAGCTTAACCAAGATAAAGTGCCTAGAGAAGCGGTTAGGGACATTAAAGCTTATTTCACCAAGTAATGAAAGCGAGTCTACCAATAGCACCATTTATTACTGTGATTACAAAGGAAAAGCCAAGAACAAATCTACGTTTCTCAAGAGACGGTAAGAAGCAACCTGTTTTCATAGGGGAGGAAGAGAGGCAATCGGATCCCAACCCAAATTTCTAAGGGCAAACAGCAAGAATTGCTTTTGAACAGATTCGATTGAATCTACATAGCATCTATATGAAGGAGACCACACAACAGAGGCATACTCGAGTATGGGTCTAACCAAACACATGAACAGCCGTTTCGTAATGTCAGGATCATCAAGCTCTTTGGACTACCTTTTTAAATTAAACGCCAGCACGGATCTAGCTTTGCTTATCGAAAGCTCAATATGCTCAAGTTAAAACGTAACCTATGGTCATATAGAACGCCGAAATCTGTGATCGAAACGACATCCGCGAACTTATGCGAATCTATGAAATAATCTGAGTAATAAATGACTTTCGTCTTGGGAAAGAAAGCTTCTTACATTTACTCAGATTTAATTTCAAAAGCTTCAAAGAGCACCATACAACAAAATTATTTAAGTCACCTTGAAGCCGATGTGATTGCGATTCAACAGAGCACCATACCATACGATATTTAAATAATTATTCACATTTTTGATATAAGCTTTTATTTAATTTATTGTCTGGTCATTTTTTTTTAAAATAATTTATTTAAATTGATTTAAAAAATTGCTAAATAATTACAAATATTAGTTTATTAATTATTGTGAACTTACAAAAAGTATTATTTTGAAACTGCGCTTTTTTTCGAAAAAAAAAAAAAAAAGACAATTTTTATGAAATTTTTCACTTTATAAATTCTCCACATTATTAGTGCTTGCGTGAATAAAATGCAATCATATAATCAATTTTTCAAACTGTACAATTTTGGTAAAGCAATGCTATCCAAGGTATATATATGTTCAACTTGTTTACTATATTCTATCGCTGACACGATGCACAATGCAAATGTAATCGTTCTGCTCGGCGCTTTAAAATTGATATGGATTAGGTCGTGTGATGAATAACTTCTGACACAGGTAAATCGAATGAGTGTTTATGGCTATCCACTGTAAGTCACCGGGACAAACAAATAAATAAATGAGTTTTGCAACAATTGTTTTGTCGACTGCATATTTTATTAACCCATTGCTTATTATCCTTAAAATGGAATCAAAAAATGAATATTCGTCAAGCAATGCTTTAGGGAATTTAAACAAGACAATAGACTCGAATATACAGCGTAAAAGCGATGAAAGCCTAATAACCAATCAGGCGGTTACAGATTGATTTGCCAAATTTCGAAACGACTTTTAAGATCCTTTTCAGTCTTGGTGGCGACTTTTTACAGACGTCATTGTAGTAAAATTCACCTCAAGCAAAAACGAGATATGTCAGGAAAGTTGATTTTTGATGGTTCGATTTAAAGGTTTAAATAATAATTTGACTATGTGTGCAATGGTCTCCTTATCGTCATGAAAAACAACTTTTAGATAATTTGGGTCATACGATGGTATTATTATTTTGTTTATAACATTCGGATGACATTTTCCGCCAAAAAATTTTGGAATAGAAAGGTAAAGTCTTCTGACCTGAGTTCACATTTGTATTTCGAGTTGAGTTAAGTTGAGACCTAAGCATATGATTTCCTGGCATTTCTGTGGGTGTGAAGTGATAAAAAAAAATAAAAAAATCCAAAGGAAGAAATTTGTTGTCCATTATTGGTAAATTTACGGTTTTTCTAAAAATTTTATTGCATATTTTCAGGAGTTAGAAAGGTCAATATAACCGAAGAAACCTAGACATTGCTGTTGAAATACAATAAACTTAATTTGAAGGAGATATTAAAATATTCCATGAATTCGTTCGCAACATTGAAAGCTTGAGAAGCCGCTTCAGTTCATCTTGTTTCGAAAGAATTCAGTGGGTTAGCAATTTTTATCGACTCCGGAAGTTTGCTTAAACCTTTGCTCACTTCGTATTTAGTATATTTATAAAGGAGTTTCAAACTGGATATTCAATTCAATTAATGTAGATCAAGTAGCGTATTCGTAAAACTTAAAAAACTGCAATTTTGTGAAATATGATTTCCATTGATTAAATCAATATTGTCTGTATTAGATAATTGTAGATTACTTTTCTCAAAACTTACATGACTTTTTCATTTTATTGAAAATTTTATTCATTTTAATAAATATAATTATTTTAATTACAGCTGCCCGTTTCTGGCCACCCGCATAAATCCCATAATACCGATCGTTGGTGCTGTTTTATATTTTTTTACAATGAGTTCCTTGCTACGAACAACCTTTACAGACCCCGGTGTTATACCCAGAGCTTCATATGATGAGGCTGCCTATATAGAAAAACAAATCGGTAAATTGATATTATATCCGATATTAGAATGAATATAACATTTCGACAATTTTATTGCTTTACAGAAGTGCCAAATTCGTTAAATAGTCCCACATATCGACCGCCGCCGCGAACAAAAGAAGTTCTCGTTAAAGGCCAAACCGTTAAATTAAAATATTGTTTTACTTGTAAAATATTTAGACCACCACGTGCGTCACATTGCAGCCAATGCGATAATTGTGTGGAACGTTTCGACCATCATTGCCCCTGGGTAAGTAGGAAAGTAGAGAAAGAAAATTAAAATTTACTTTACAAAACTACACACACACTAACACATCATTTCATTTGAAAATTATACGACTATGCAGATAACATAATCATCGAATCATATTCTCTTTTAATGGCTTCTTATTGAAACTAATCTGAAAACTGAGAAAAGCAACGACATGAGGATGAAAGGCAACAGAATTTGAAAAAAAGAAAAAAAAACAAAAACAAAAAGGTCTACATAAAGATATCTTTCTTTAATATTTGTATAATTAAATCAAAATGTAGCGAATTCCCAAATGCCTTACAAGATTACGTCAACGGTTCAAACGAAATTTAAATAAGAAATGCAAAATCCTTCTTTACCTTTAGATAATAATAGCAATAATAATAATAATAATAATAATAATAGTAAGAACATGAACAACGCTAAGGCAACAACAATAACGATAAAGAAAAAGAAAAAGAAAAAGAAAAAAAAAAGAGAAGAGAAGAAAATGAAAGTGCACGAATGGAACGACCGACCTTCGATAAGTGGTAGAGCGAAATTGTCTGCGCAAAAAGCAAAAAAAAAAAAAAAAAAAAACAAAAGCATATAACAAAGGCGCTCAACCTAGAACACAAAGATAAATAACAAAATATGTACAAAAATATATACATTGTATGAAATCCTTCAAATACATAAAATGTTACAGTATAAACACACACTGCCTGCATACATTCAAGTATATAAAGTGTGCTGAGCATATCCCTAACGTACGTGAAAATACATACTTCGGTATACTCAAACTAGCTTGATACTGCATAGAAATGCTTTATTTTTATATATTCGTTACTGCCAGAGGGTATATTAAATTTGTCATATTATTTATAAATCGTGCAAGCGTACATGCAGGTATAAATTTCATAAGAAATTGCATATAATTACATGGTAAGCATGAATTTGCTTCTATTCTATTTAATTCAGAACAAAGAAGCGAACGCAAATGGATCGCAATTCTGATTACTTGCAATAATCGATAACATCCTAAAATACATTATTTATATATTGTGGCTTAAATTTAAGCGGATTTATTGCTACAAATGAAAAGGGAAAATGCATTCCACGTGAATCGAAATCTTTCGGAATATAATTACGATATTTGATTCCACATCAAGGCCCGTTATTCGTCAGATCTCATATCTAATTCAATTCCTATTATTTGGCGCAATTTGGCAGCACTTTATGGATAATCATACTATGTAAAAGTCTAGGAGGTAATCACGTACGAAAAATTTAATTCTCGCTTTATCGCTTCCGTTTCCGGCTGCCCGGTGCAAGTTACATAATCGCCCTCCCCACCCAACTAAATTTAGGTACTCCGCTTTATTTATCCACGACTATGTCCGGCGAGAGGGGGAGGGGGGTGGGTTAAAATCGAGACGAAGAAATGAGCAAACTTATTGCTAAAAACGGAAAAGTCTACCATTTTGAGTCACTGGTTTAAGAGTGCAACATTTTTAGGTTACGATGATTTGTACTGAGATATATAAATATATATAAATATTGAATTTCGAGACATATATATTTCTCTGCTTTATAAACGTTTGATAAATTTCATACATTGCTTATGACAGTTTTATTATGACCAATCACTCGGGGGATGTCCCCTATACGTGTGACACAATGACGGTCAGAAGGAAATGAGGAAAGAGGGAAGAAATAGGCAGGCCTAGTGTGTGTGTGTGTGTGTGTGTGTGTGTGTGTGTGTGACCAATCGATAAGTGTTATGCTTTACATATGAAGCACTCACTACAGCTACGATCAAAGAAAACTTTATTGCACTTGGGATTTGAAGTCGCGAATACCAGCTTCTTACCTACTCGTCTACTCATGCCGGCAACGTGGAAATCGGCCAAACTCGCAAGAGAATATAATTCTATAAGCAATTATTATTCGAAAACTTCATATAGCAGTGCCTGCCTGCAATTGCGTTTCTACGCAAGTAATTGTTTAAGTTCGCAACTATTTTTAAAACAGGTCCAATAGTTTGCTTACTGAAATGATTACAGTGATCGTTAATCGGAATTAATACATCCAAGATTGCTGCGGCGGGTCATAATAAATGTTATAACATTCAGTAAGGAACAGTGTGGCGTCCTGCCACAATATCTGATATCTGATAATATTCTAAAGTTAAAAAGAAACACTTGTCCAAAGGGTAATCCAAGATTCGGTACGAATTTAATATAACGTCTTGACTGTGGAGTCGCCTTTTGCTCTGTGAATGAATAAATGAAGATTTTCACAAGTGCGGCTACTTAAGAGCGCATATATAAACATACTTGTAGCTATTTTACGTTTTTGTTAAGTTCAAACCGAGAGAAATTTTTATTTGAGTTTTTCACTCTACGTTTCATGGTTACATGCCCCTCATATTTAAATAGTTTTATGTGCCTAACGTAACTAAACTGAGTTGTTGGTACGGCTGGTTTACCACATCTCCTCTTGCTGCGTACATATTTTTAAACTTTCTACCTTCTATTAAATCAAATATATATATATATATATATATATATATATATGTGTTGTCTGTTGCATGACTGCAAAGGTTTGAACGTGAAACCATTTTACTGTTTGGGAGTTTCGTTGGAAATGGAAACCTAACATCAGACTAGAAAAGAGCAAGGAGGACCAAAGCAAGTTAAAAACCAAAACAAAAATAATGACGAAGAGTTTCTAGAAAGAACAAGTTATTATTAAAAGTATCTTTTTAAAATGAACAAAATATTTTCGAGAAAGAAGAAATAAAAATTTTACATAAATCGCATATTTGGTTGAAAGTGAATTTCTTAATACCTATTCGGTGTTGTAAGACCATAAATTTCCTTTCCGATTTATTTCAGTAGCATTTTCAGTGTATCAATACTTATTATCTTCTTCTTCTTCTTCTTTTTCTATAATTCAGAAAATCAAAATCAAACGATTCATTGTGCGCAGTGAGCACGGAGGTCTTTGTTTGTGATTAAATAGATGCATATGTACATACATACATACATTTTGCGTATTATCACGTCCGCCAAGTAACTATGATCATTTTGCGAGACGTGATCTTTCCCAAATTTTGCAAAACTAT
The DNA here is from genome assembly GCF_014805625.2 of Glossina fuscipes. Classification (NCBI taxonomy): domain Eukaryota; kingdom Metazoa; phylum Arthropoda; class Insecta; order Diptera; family Glossinidae; genus Glossina; species Glossina fuscipes. The sequence goes on along the minus strand of NW_023998415.1, from coordinate 14,146,077 downwards.
TTTCTTATTTCTTTCTATTTTGTTTTAATTTCAAGACATTTTCGTATGCGTTTGTTATAATATGAAGTGCAATGAGAGTCTCGTAGTGTGATAGGACACATGTACGTGCGGGTAAATGTCTTATGAGAGATTAGAAATATCACGTGAATAGAAGCAATGCATGAAAGAGTAGATTCATATTTTGTCTATCAACATTTATTTTTTCTGATGAGAGGCCCTTAAAAAAAGAAAAGAAAAGATTGTGGTATAGGTCGCCAAATCGCAACAATACAAAATATGATGAAAATACAGCGATCAAAATGTCCACTTGTAGGCAGTTAACAATAATGTGGATTTCAAAATTTCTACTGCAATCAATCAAATCAAAAAAATGGAATTTTTTCGAAGCATCAAGTCCGAAATCTAATAGTGCCCTACATCTCCTATCTGTGGTGCTGGATATGTTAAATTTCTGCGCACACACGTAACATGCAGAAGCCCCTAAAATAGACCCACCTGATATTATACCGATCGATTCCGAAAATGATTGCTGATGAAAGCTGTATGTCCATCTGTCCGTCTGATGTCTGTCCATGTGTGTTTGGGTTTAAATTACGAGGTCGCCACTTTTGAAATATTTTGATTCAAATTGTTACACAGACGTGCTTTGACGCAAGAACAAACGCTATTGAAAACTATTCGGATAGGTCAACTTCTTCGACTACTCCCCGTACTTTCAAAGATCATTATATGGACAATAATTGAAATTTTTCAAATATCTCGTTAAAACTCGCTCTGTAATAGAATTTGGACATTTTTGATTGGTGTGAAAAATTTGGTCCGGTTGGGGCAATTTTTTAAAAACTCTCGCATATAACTGTTCCTGCGAAAATTGAATCGTTATACAGTAAAAACGTATCATTTTTAATATTTCATAGCGAAAGTTAGTTCATAACAGTAAATTGACATGGAAATCAATCTTACCGAAGTTATATTCTTTGGATACCACCGCAAATAAGGATGCTTTCAATATGCGAACTTTTATGAAAAGTATGCCTCTGCATGAAAATAATGTGTAAACGAGTACATAACCGTCGTAGACGAAATTGTGTAGGGTATCTAAAAAAAAAAAAAACGAAAAAAATCTTTTAGTGCTTTCGTTTTCTTATCTTATAGTTCGTTATATGATGATAGGATGGGATAGGATCCACCAAATTCTCCAGAAAGTATACTGAATGATACTTTCATTTTTTGGAACTATTTAATATCGCCCGAAGACCATCGGGCTACACCTAACACATGCGTCAGTAATGAGTTAACATATTTTTATATTGCTTTCTATATATCTTTAGGGTTTTTTGTCACAACTGCTCTGTTCTTGAAAACTTATATGATTCAGTGGTCATTAGAAGTGGTATTGTTTGGCCATTTCTTGGTTGATGATCTTCTGCTTCACTTTTTTTGATGAGAAGTTTTGAAGCATACTTTGACATAAACATTTTCTTAGTCGAAAACATATACTTATCCTATTCTATTATGATAAATTAAGGACAACAGTTGTTTTATGCGAACTGTTCTTTTATTAATTTTTTTATTTTTTTTTTTTGTTTATTTTTTTCAGGTGGGAAATTGCGTCGGCAAACGTAATTATCGCTTCTTTTATTTGTTTCTAGTCTCGTTGGCATTTTTAGCTGTATTTATATTTTCGTGCTCTGTGACGCATTTAGTTTTATGTAAGTTGTTCTTGAAATATACAGAATAGTGTGAAATCATAATGTGTTTGTCAAATATATTCTATATGACCTTCGGTATAATATTTTATAAAAATTTTTTTTTTTTTTTTTTTTTTTTTTTTAGTAATGAAAACTGAAACAAAAGTTATTGAAGTAATTAAAACGGCACCATTCACTGTGATTGTGGTATTCATTTGCTTCTTTTCCATATGGTCTGTGATCGGTTTAGCAGGATTTCATACTTATTTAACAACCAGCGACCAAACGACAAATGAAGATGTATGTGAAATGAAGTAAAGAAAATTTTGTATTAAATAATTTTTTAAGCGCTTTTTACAATTGCAGCTTAAAGGCTCATTTTCGGCGAAAGGCGGTCAACGTTCAGTGAATCCGTATTCTCGGGGGAATATTTGTCTCAACTGCTGTCATATACTTTGTGGACCCATGACACCATCACTAATCGACAGGTTCGTCTCTTCGACATTTTATTTTTTACGCTAATCTTTTCTTTTTTTTTTTTTTTTTTGGGTTTTAATAATACAAGACGCGGCATTGCGACCGATGAATACATTTCGCAAATGCAACAACATTCAAGTCCTCGACACCCATTAAGTGATGTAATTAGTGCTACTCATGTACCCAGTAGTGCTATGATAACAGCACAGCCGATCGTGGCTGCCAGTTCAAACAATGTCCTCGGCATAGGTGGTACTGATCTCAAGCAAAGATTTTACGATGAGGTATGTTCAGAGTCATAGACTTCACTTAAATTTGTTTTGGTTTTTTTTTCGGTTTCCTCACAAATATTCGATGTGTTATACTATTGCGATTTTCATTCCTCTTTAAAATCTCGATGTAACTTTTAAAAGCACATAATTATTTTGAATTTTTTTTTTTTTACTCCTTTAGTCATTTTTATTAAAATGCACTTTTTTTCATTATTATTCTCTTTCTTTACGATATCAACGAAACATATTCAACAATTTGCATATTCAATACACTGTAATCACTGCCAACAACAAACCCATAATCCCGTCATTAAACACATTTTGTACTTAAACACGAAACAAAACAAATCAACATCATTTGTAAATGTTTGTTGTTGATTCGAAATCATCTTGTGACGGACTGATAAAATCAACTATACGTTCACGCTTGCCCGAATTCCTAACACTGCTATTGATCAAGTCGAATGCGTCATCATCGGCATTGGAGACGAGCGCACATGGAGGCGGTGTGTATCGACCGCGCAGCTACGATAATTTACAAAACGGTAAGTCACGCAAAAACCATCATTATCATTCGAAACAGAAACACCAGCATCAAAAATGCTCATTACAAACACTGTTACCACCCGCTCATCAATTCAATAACAAATACCAAAAACAACAACAACAACAACAACAACAACAACAACAACAACAAGAACTTCAGTTACACCACGAATCACCACATAGTGGATTAGCTACGCCGCAGTTAATGCAATCGCCGGCCACCTCGTCATATCGTTTAAATTTGAAGCGTTCACTTCATTTGCCACTATCGCCCTCGTTTGATGCGCGCCATTCACCATTACCGCTGCTGCATCATCATCAAACGCATCATCATCTTCAGCAACAAGCACCGGCCACATTACCGCCTCCTCTCACACCGGTATCGGTCAGTGGGGTGTCCTTGCAACCAAAACGCCCTTCCACACTGCAATTGCAAGCTTCAACAGCACCCTCAGCCAGCACAACAACTTTAACGACCATTCATACAACAGCACCTCAGCCGCCCGCCCTAACTGATTTTAAATACTATTCACCACAGCGCAGTACTGATTCAAATCTCATGCGCAATTATCCATTTAATAAGGTGCGCGGTATGCGACGTCAGTCCACTCAATCAGTAGAATCTCAAAAAATTGTCATACCCGGCTATCAGCCGCTGCCGATGCGCCCACGTTATAAACATCAAGAAGTGCTGTTCGAATTAAAATCACCCACAAACCGTTTGACAATACGTGAATGTGATTTTGGTGGTGGCGGCGAACCATGTGATGACGATCAATCGATCAAAGATAGTCAAATCTTTCGTGTTAGTAAACGAAATCTTTACATGAATCACCGATCGCCTTGGAAAGAACGCGATCGCTATTCGAACCTTTATGAATATTCATTCAATATTGATCTTAATTCAATTATCGAGGATGCGGCGGGTAGTGATTCATCATAGTACGAAATCTATGAGATTTTTCTACTTTCACTTTTTCTGTTCGAGTACAACTTTGGTGATTTCATAAATTATTACGGTTTTGTTTCTATCAAAATTTCAACCAAGACTAGCAAGATTTCGAAAAGTCTCTCTCACTTAACCAGACAATTAACTAAAAGTTGCCGCGTTTAAAAATCATAAAACAGATACTTTTTTCATCTATTGGAAAATTTTGATTACTTACGTTCTGTTCTCTTTCTTTTTATATGTATATATATATATATATATATATATATGTATACATATGTATATGTATATGTATATATATATATATATAACACTTTCTTTGGTTTCCTTCTAAGTTTTAAGTTTCGAATTTTACAACTTTCGAATTTTCGTTCTCCTTTTTTGTTGTTAATGTACAATTAACGCTGGTAGCTCATAACGTAGCAATTTCCACACGCCTTTAGATGCCTTTGTTAATTAATGTTCATTTTCACTACACCCACTACCGAATAGGAAAATACTATACTTGATCTTTCATATAAAATACCGAGCAAGACGCAATCATAGATTTCCTAAAGTAAACAGATCAGCCTGAGAATCTAACTTAATTTAGCCGGAACATCCGCAATTGATATAGAGAGCTGAACTTGGCTTCGATTTGCTTTGATTTAGTTTAGCAAGCGGGCACCATCCGCCCGTATCGGGGTTCACAGTAAGCTAGTAATTGTATCGAGCATAGCATTTCAATGCCAAAATTTGACGTGGTCAGGCTAAAAACACACCTATAATCGATAAAGAATCTTAAGTTAAATAAAAGTCGGCGTAAACAATGGTTTGACTGAAGGATTCAGTCAGGAGTACAGAATTTTAAAGATTTCTTTTTAAGTAAATTGTCAATGTCCTATAATACGATTCTGTCCAAATATTTTTGCTATTAATTTTGTACCGCTCGATTGTGACTTTTTTGGTTAACATAGATTCTATTTACAATTTTTAGGAAGATCTACTTGCAAAGAAGTTATTTACCTGAACTTATCTTTAGAACGTGTCAATGTCTGTTCTGTGCACTTCCCCGCTTGAATATCACAATGCGGCGCGTTTTTCTTTCGTTTTTTTTTTTGCTTTTGGTTTGCCTTTTACAAATACATATACGCGTTATCTCTATCCTTTTGATCAATATCAAAATTACTCGTGATGTTTTTATTAATACATTCACGAGGTGAATTTCGTGCGGATTATTGTTAATCTTTTCGTCAAAAGCCAGCTGTTATAACAACTTTTTACTTTAGGGCATCGTCAGGCATCGCTCGCAGTAACGCGAATCGGTACTTGTGTTCGACGTTTCAATGAATTTTGATTAAATAGAAAATCGAATAGTTGTCATGCTTTATTAATACGTGATTGCGATGCGTGATGTCACAATATATATTAATTTTGACATAGCGTTTGCAACATCCCGATGGCAACTTTAGATATTGTTGATTAGCATCGCATACTGAATCGCATGGCCACGCACGGCTCTCAGTTCACTTATTTGTCGATTTGTCTGAAAGTTTCAAGTTAGCGCTTGTTGCCCGAAACGAAACAATTTCGCCTTAAGGTTTAATAAAGTGCTTAGCCAGATTTTAGATTAAATTTATACTAAGGATTTCATGTGCGTAGTTATTATGACGGATAGCATCCACTTTTAAGTTTCGAAACGTGAAAGTTCCGCGAATAATGTAAACGACGGATAGATGGAAGAAAGATACATATGGCTATATATAAATTGAGTCAGAACTACAATCGCTTAGCAATTTTATTCTTCGTATTTCATGTTCTCGATGATTATTTCTTGTTGTTACAAACAGATTTAAAAATGTAGTATTTTTCCATCGTTCGGTAGAGTGGATATAAAAATAAAAAATGAATTTATTCATATTATATATGTTTTTTGCATCCTACGATTTTGAAACGATGAATTTCCAAAATTTATTGAAAACGCTTTCCTCATCTCATTCAAGTGATAACTATTCGCTAGTGGGCAGATATATACATATGTAAAGATGTTACAAATTTTCATGGAAGTGGCATGTTGTGCTATTTCGTTGTTTAGTTAATTAATTACACATATGTCCGTTTATTTAATTATTTAATATATTCTTTTTTACATTCATCATTGTTTTGCTTGTAAGATTGAGATATCAAATATATCTTAAGGATATAATGAGGGTAAAAATTTCCGCGGCATGTCCACTCGTTCGTCTGTCATCGCGTTGCCAAAATATTCGAAACTAATTAACTTGTATATGAACATATACAAATTGAACATATATTCTCGGGATAGTGACACTAATTAAGTTAAAAATGTTTGTAGTTCATCTGCTGCAAGTGCAAGTCCTCAACTAACCCTAAACAATCTACAGATAGATAGAAAAACCTATTTAATATGGTGGATACACATAATTCGCTCTAAGGCGAATATCGCTTTCTTATCTCTATCGTTTATCTGTTTCTTCTATATTTGATTAATTTTTTACAGAATAATTTTTTATTATTTGATCATTTATTATATATACTGTGTATAAAAATTACAAAAGAAAAAAACACCTAGCTTGCCTTCGTAACATATTATGTACATACGATTATATGCATTATATTTCTTTTAAACGATTTTATATTATGAAAACGAAATGATACGCACATAAACACAAACATAAACATAAACACACACGCAGACACACACACACGCACACATACACATACGCATACATATCCGTATATATATATATATATATATATATATATTATATTATATTATATATATTATATGCGTGCATGCATACATACACATATACATATAATCGACTACGAGAGATGAAAGAAAGGCGCCGGTTTTCTGCAGGACACATGCTTCGATATAAAGCCACACGAAGGTGACATCCGGATCCCTAATCACAAGCGTGAACAGGGGAGGGACGGATGAGATAGTGGGAATCAAGAATCCATGAGACTCTGTAGTGAGGTAATGCGAAAGCGGTTTCGGAATGCCTTTGACACCAGTGTAGGGCCACTACCTCTACCAATGCGCTACCTCTACGTCCCAAAAAAAAAAAGAAAAAAAAAAAGAAGAAAACATTACATACATACATACCTACATATATTATATACATGTATTACATAAATGCGTACATGCATACAAACATATATGTATATATATATATATATATATATATATATTGTATATATGTATATATAAATATTACTGTTTTTTTTTTTTTATGTATGCATACATGCAATGCATGTATATCCATATACACGTAATACATTTACATATAAATATGTATATGAGTAAAGAGTACAAATAGCAAAGCCGCCCTTAGTTATTCAATAGGTATTACTTATGTTAATACATACGCTATGCTTATATATTTAGGAAGGAGCATATGTATGTATTATCTAAACCCTTAAATTTCCCAAGTTCTCTCCCATTATCCAGCTACGTTGGAAATATTGTTGGTTCATTTAAATTTTTCATTACTAAAGCACAATGCATTTAATGAGTTTCCGAAAAAAAGCACATAATTGGTAATCGTTTGTATATTATAGACAATCACGTCTCCCACACATGCAAATTGTATTACCAGTTAAAGTGATTTTTTCTTCATTTTTACATAATTTATGTATATATGTGTTTTTGTTGTATGTATTTCCAATAGAAAAGCAAAAACAAACAAAAACTTAACTAAATTTCTACAAAAGAAAATGAAAGCATGACAACGCCGCCACCCCAGAAAGAATAAAAACATTAAATGAAAAAAAATAAATAAATAAATAAGTAAATAAATAAAAATAAAACAAGTTTGGTAGGAAAAAAATAATATGAAAATCATATAAAATAATTTTAAAAAAACCAGCGCTTCCTATAAGTTATTTGTATATATATATATATATATATATATATATATATATATATA
>NW_023998415.1:14137682-14138107 GCF_014805625.2 Glossina fuscipes | reverse complement strand
TTTTTTTTTTTTTTTTTTTTTTTTTTTTTTTTTTTTTTTTGATAAAAGGTTTCAATTCAATTGTTAAAGGATACTTAGGAAAAAGAATTAAATATAACAACAAAATAATGGAAAAGAAGAACAGTTTTTATATTCCTTAAAACCAACTTATCGACGTTATTAAGCTAAAAAAACTGCCATTTTAATTAAAGAAGAAACAATTAAATAAACTTGAAAACAAAAAAAAAACAAAAAAAAAAAAACAAAGAAAGAAACTGAAATTAACAAATAACACGAATGTTATTTATCTTAGAGTTTTCTAACAAACTATAGATACAAATGAGAAAAAAAAAAAAAAAAAAACTTTTTAAGTTCCTTTTACACAAAGAAAACGAAACAGAAATCGCATAAATTAAATTTAAAATATATTTAAAAATTTTATTTTA
>NW_023998415.1:14045523-14137582 GCF_014805625.2 Glossina fuscipes | reverse complement strand
GAAATCGCATAAATTAAATTTAAAATATATTTAAAAATTTTATTTTAACTAAAACAAAAAACTATACATATATGCATATATACATATGTATATTATGTTTATATGAAGTGCGTTTCCTATGCTTCGCGCATTAAGTACGACTTTAAAAGGCTGCTCGGCGTTCGTCTTTGAAGCGTAAATGCTGTTAGTGTACAAAATTTGATTTGAGCCTATAGGTTGAGCGCAAGAAAACAAGACATACGGGCCGATAGACGGACAAGCTTACATCGATTCAGAAAGCGATTCTGAAATGATTTCGAAGCTAACTGAATTCTGAATCGATCGGTATATTAAAAAAAGGTGAATTTATCTGAAATCCTTCTTATTCCTAACTTTCTTCACTTTACTATTTATTTATTATAGAAAACATTTTTTTTTTTTTTTTTTTTTTGCTTTTGCGTAGATTGATCTAAGGAAACGTGAAATAATATAGAATAAACGGGAAAACAGTCAATTTGGGGAAAAGTCGTTTCAAGTCGCTCTTAATGCACTCTTAATGTAATTATATATATATATATATATATATATATATGAAATGCACTTCATAGTAAGAATTTAATGTAATTGTTACAAAAAATTAAAAACTTTATATATCTTTGTGTAAATATAAACGCATATATATGTGCGTACCTATATATAATATGTCATTCAATAAATTCATAGGATAAATATTAATGCGATTTTTAAATAGAGTACCAACCTTTAAACGAAACATGCCATAATTCCGATAAGATTCTGATTATTAATTTGCAATGAGATTAGTTTTGTTTTGAATTTGATTTTCATACGTCGTAGCGTCATTTCGTTGCATTTCCTTTGAAAGTTGGTACTATCGATATCTATCAAAACTATCTAAATTCGTCAATGTTCATTTTACATCATTTATGTCATCCTACGAACTTATTGCGTTATATTTATCTAAATATAAAAAAAAAACCAAATATGATATATGAAAAAAAAATTTTACTGGATCAACTAAATGTTGCTGAAGCTTAACAAGAACAAAAAATTATAAACTTTTTTAAAAGTCGTCCTAATATAATTAAAAAAAGCGAAATTTTAAAGCACACACATATATCATGTCAAAAACAGAAAACTGAACCAAAATAATAATAATTTTTAAAAAAAAATTTCTTTAAAAGGACGTCTTTAGTATAAGTTTAATTTTTTATTTATTTATTTATTTAATTTTCTTTAAAGAGTGCATATTAATTACTTAGAAATTATTTTGCCTTTAAGCCCCAAATTTTGCTTGCATTTTTTTTTTTTTCTTTTTATATATATATACATGTATATATATATATATATGTATATATATGTAATTATGTAATTGCTACTTATTTGGCCTTTTTATACCCATCATCAAGAAATGGAGGTGTACTGGATTTATCATTCGATCGGTGACGCTCAAAAATACTCTTAACAGAGCCTATAAATTTTATATAAAACAAGCTAATCTTCACTTCACGAGTACCTCTACTAACTTACTCCTCGTTCGTTACGAGCATCACATCAAAATGGGAATATTTTATCATTACAGTTTATATGTAATTTTGAGTCAACTTGTTCACGTCTGTCTGTCCATCGATTTATTATTTAAATTATTATCATAGGTATTCAATTCCGTATCGACAATGTGACTCCTACCTCCTCCTTCTTAATTGATATTCGGACATGTTTTAATAAATTTGATTGATTGACCTAATAAACACTTTCACAACAGACAAGACCGCCAAACAAATTTTGAAAAAAGAGTCAAACATTTCTATACAGATAGATGGATATGTTATCAATTCTAATCTATAGGTTATAGTATATAGGGTTTTTTGTTTCAAATTTAATTTGATTTTTCAAAGCCATTTAAAATGGATTGCAAACATAATTCCGTTCGGGAACTGGCATCTCGTCACTTAGTAACACTTGTTTGCTATGGTGGGTACTCATAATTCGCCACATTGGCGAGTACTTACGTTTTCTTACTTGTTCTCTATACCTTGCATTCTAAATATTTCAAAAAAAAGAAAAAAAAAAAACGTTTTTTTCTCTACTACCCTTTCTCATTACATTCTTACTTATTTTATTTTCATATTTTGCTTTGTTTCTGTCATACACTTTTTATAACAAATATTTAAAAAAAATTTTTTCAACTCTTACGCTTTCTCGTTTCTTATAATCTTATGATAAAAATGAACAAAAAAAAATTATAAAATGAGTTTTATATGCGCGTATTTTATACGGTTTTTCTGAGATCCTTCTATTCTTAACACGGTGAGTGAGTCCTTTGACAATTAACGTTTATATATATGGTTTGAAAGTAACTTTTTTTTTTCGAATATAATTTCACTTCAATTAACTTTCTTCTATAATTTAATTTTTTTTTTTCATTTTTTAACATACACACATTCAAGTAGTTCATAAAAGGAAAAATATTTTTTCGCAATAATTTTACGTTAGAGTAAATCTGCCTGTTATCTCTTCAATTAAGTTTCTATGAATTTTTTAATCATTTTTTTTTTTTTTTTTTTTTTTTTTTTTTTGTACTAATAAAAAATATCAAAAAATTATTATAATAAATATAATGAGAAAAAGAAAAAAACAATATAAATCACAGAGCAACCACCTTACTTTAGATTATCATTACACATATCATAACATGTTCAACGTCAATTACACACATATTTCAAACTTCTCTTCTTCGAATTGCTTTTTGAATCTTTACAATTTTGTAATTCTATCGTGTCTTTCTAGCATTTGAGTTCATGAATTCCACTACGAAAGTCGTATTCACTTTGGGCTTTTCAAACTACTACGGCTACTTAATAAACTACAGCTCTTTTTCTTTTTGTTTTTGTTGTATTTTGAGGTTATGTGCAATTCCGGGTAATTAAACTTTGAATATAATCTATGGAATCGATTAAGGTTTCACGTTCTATGTATAGCTTGAAGACTACGTCAGATCAAAGACCAGGATTACTTAGAATTAATACTTTATCCGAGACGCTCATTTACAGATTTTATTAACGAAGCAACATATATATATATATATATATATATATGTATATATATATACATACATTTATGTAATAATGGACATAACAAGCCGATAAAATCTATCGGTCTTTTCATCACATATTCGATGATCTTTTTGAATATATATTTCTATAAACATTACTTATGTTGAAATGATGTTATTAGTGGAACTTTAATTGCGGTACCTAGACGCAGCTTCAACATTCATATCGACAAGACTAAAAATTTTGAAATATTTTTTTAAGCTAATCTTATGTTTTTTTAAGCACATAAGCAGATGGTACGAACCATGCAAAAAGTTAACCGAAATCCGATGGTAGGTCTCATTAACATGTCAATAGTGATTTTTTTTTGTAGGCACTGTTGCTTACTAAGGAGCGCCGCTAATTGAATTTCATTTTGAAATCAATAGGTCAACCAACTATATAATAAAATTATTCAGCAAAGACCAAATTGAATTCCATTAGTAATCTGAGTTTGTCGATCGCGAACCTCATTTTCATTAATCATTTTTTTGCAGCTTTGTGGTATGTTATCCAAACCTCAGATCGGAGACATACATTTCTTCCAACTTATCTCAAAGTGGTCAATCAACATGAAGCGTTATTAAGCGTTCGATTATTAAGGAAAAACGATGACTCCAACAGAGCGGACGGCAGGTGTGCAGGAACTGCCCACCAAATTAACAGTCTTGATACCTGGATTGATCAAGTACTAATTAATGATACTATTACAACAAATGTGAACTTCTTCGCTGAAAATGATATAATTCACGGCCAGGTCAGGTCGCGAATTTCAACTTTAGTGAGTATCGGAGATACATCGTATTTATCGATAATGCATCATTTTTAAGGGTCGAACATCTTTGCGGCCACATTACGGCCCATTTCCGAGGCAGATTGGAAGATTTGAGTGTCTCTGACATAGTGACGCAACATGTAACACAGCACACGAAAAAATCGTATTATTGAGCATGACGTTCGATGATAGACGCCTCTTAATGAAAAACTCTATTCGACTCTATTGAAGGATTTTTACGACTTAATAAATGAGTGTTCGTTCTAGCAGTGTAATGTAAAGCTCATGTTAATAAATCTGCCGAAGAATCAAAGGATCAGTCAATAAACGTCAAATATCCACTTGATCCAATCATTTATCTTCTTGCACAACTCAGCAATAATGAAATTGCTTTGCATTAAACGCTTATTACTCATATTAACATTAAAACTCTCGTTCACACTTTCGATCTCTCTGTATGTAAATATGTTCTATTCTGTCTCTTCATATTTAAAGGACTGTAATTTCAAAATGTTTTCCTTTTTTTTGTTTGTTTGTTTATTTATTTGTTTTCTTTACACATTATTTAAGCGCCCGAATTAGTAGAACCCTTACTAAACAATGGGGCAGAATATGATAATGAAGAACCCTTCCAAAATGCAAATAAGGATAAGAATGACACAAATGAGGACAGTAGTTAAAAAAAAAGTACACTTGTTTCTATAATATTTTTTTTTGGTTCTAATAAACATTTTCAAAAAAAAAAAAAATAGAAACAAGTGTACTATTTTTAAAATAATTTTGTAAATAAAATTTTCAATAATTTGCGGCTTTGTTACTTAGTGCAAGGCATTAAAGCCAGTTAATACTTCTTTGTTGTATGAAATCTTATTATATATATATATGATTTTTTCTTTGTGTGGTTATATTATATAAGAGCGATTATTGAAATGCTTGTTATTTATTTATTTATTTATTTATTTATATTTTTTACTTATTTGTTAATAATTTAATTAAATAATAATTTCAGATTTGATTAATTAATTGGTTGACACATTTTTTTCTTAATACTAAAAGCAGATGCATTAAAATAATCTTTTTTTTTTTTTTTTTTTCTTTTTTTGTTTAATATTTTCTTTTTCTTAACAATTATTATTCTTGATTAATTAATTCGGCTACTAACCGTTATTTGCATTTGGTTTTCTTATTTGTTTTATTGTCTTTTAGGTAATTCCAATAGCTTAGCACATTTAGTGGAGAATGAGATACCGTTATCCCATATAGATGTAACACCAGCTCAGCATAGCCAGTCTTTGTCATCTGGATTAAATCAGTCACGTCGCTTTAGGCATCACAAGCATAAATCTCAACAGCACGCAACTGATTCAACTGACGAGTATTTGCAAGATATAGAATTGGCAGACAATGCGATAACGACAAGTGCAACCAACATACATCCAAACATATTAACCATGACAAATAATCAGACATTCGATGATGACGAAGTGGTAGTTGTGGACACTACCGAAGTTGTGGCAGCGGTCTCCGCCATAGCAGCTACAAATAAAGCTCGTGAACGTCATCACCTATCGGGAAGTTATAATAATTTATTTCACGTTGATTTTGACAGTAGTCTCTCTTCGCCTACAACGCCGACGAATACTTCACCCTTGGCAGATTTGTCCGCAACTGCAAATGCGGATTTCTACAAATCATCGTCCCCGGATACTAATTTGATGACAGCCACTCTAATGGCTAGCGGCAATTTACCGGCAAAGTTGCCTCTATCTATATCTCAAACTGAGAATATGTATAGTAATGTACCGCCGGTAAAAACGAATAATGAAGAAGATGCCAATTTGCACGTTTACTCCAATTTAGTCGATGATCGTAAAGCGCAACAACATACAATTAATACAAAAAATCAAGCGAATGTCTCACATTCAGCCAACGTACCCTTAGACTTGCCTTCCACCTTATTATGCGATGAGCTTGATTTAGATGATCCTATGACAGCATCGTTTGTTGCTCAAGGCACTGGTTCAAAAAAACCTCGCAAATATTTAACTAGACATAATTATAACAGCAACGTGCCCGATGTTTTACAAACGCCTGCTAACATTTCCTCAACCGATACCGCAAAATTGAATAGGTCTACACCGCGCGATTTGACCACAAATCGATTGCGTATCCTACACGATACAACAATGATTGATACTGATTTGGATTTAGATAGTTTAGATGACGTCAGCTTAGCTAACAACTCACGAGTGTGCCTGATAAAGTCGCCACCACCACCGCCACCGCCTCCAACTGCTTGATAGTTGAAATCAAAGGCAATTTGTTAAAGACACGAAATCATGTCAACATTTATAACCACCGTTGGTAATGTTTAAGTTAAAAATATTCAGGAATTTCTTTTTAAAATAATTTTATGTAAATATAATCGTTTTATTATTATCATTACTTTTACTTTTATTTATAATGCATTCTCTCATTAATACATAAATAATAATTGCGCATATATATGTAAAATCCCCGATATAAATTTAATTACAAGACACAAAACAATTTCAACTATATTACGTTTAAACATATTTATACATCCAGTTAACTCGCTCCCAGCCACAGACGATTTGGCTCCTGCTGCTTTGTTGCAGACAGTGATAGTTGCCTTACCTTGATTCTCCTCTTACTGAATCTCTTAATATCTTCAACAACGATTTCGACAACACACCTATTGCAACTATTATTATGATCGAATTCATAGCAATTTCATATTTTATCGCGTTTTAATCTATTCCTGTCAGCATCTCACTGTCTCTTTTACTTATGTTTGTTCTTTATAATTGTTTTGTTTTTGTTTGTCAAACAGTGCAACCTGAAAAAGGAGAATTTCGCCATTTCTCCTACGTACAGACATAATTTAATATTTAATTTGGTATTCGGAACGTTTGATATACGGAATTGCATTACAACGTCGAAAAGTCTTTCGGCAAATAGTAACGTGAACGACTCCCCGTTTCACTTGCACAATAACTTAACTAAAGAATGATTTCATTTTTCTTACCATTCCAAAGTTATACACTAATGGCTATATATTCTGAGCAATATTACAGAGACATTACAAGGCAAAAGACTGTGCTTTCTATATGATTTCCGCGTGTTAGTAAACCTGGTTTATATAATAAAATAAGCTAGTATTGCGGCATATTCTTATGACCGTTGTTCCTTCGGAATACAAAGGTTGATGCCAATTAACAAAGCTAAACATTTTATCCCGTTATAATTACTGACCGTAAAACGTTTATTCAAGTTGGTTTGCTGGGAGACAAGAAGTCAAAAGGGAATACAGTACCATAGTTAGCTATATTTTTTCAAAACGATGCTAACTTATGTTACAATACTGGGTAACTTTTAAAAAATTGCCTTTCATATATACCACGAATAAAAAACATGATGTACCAAGAATAAAAATAAGTAAAGACGACATAATTGGGCGAGAGCGACCCATACCTACGTCCATTACTATTTTCAATTTGTCTTTGTGATAGAATACAAAAAAATTTCCCGTCGAGTTGTTTTCATAGAAACACTTATATGAGAGGCGGGCCAAGTTTAACAAAATTAATTTATTTATCAGAGATATTAACATTCTTAATATATATAAATATTTTGATCATAAAGTGCAAAAATTCGACTTTGTTGTCAAACGAAGGCTTACTTTTCATGAGAATCTTTATATGGGCTCAGATTCACAAAAAAATGCAGCTCCCCGGTCCAAATTATAAATCATAAAGTAATTAATGTCAGACTTTATTGCTGTATAAAGGCTGAGTTTCAGCTAGGAATGTTTATATGGCGAAGAGTTAAAAATGGACTCACCAGATCCAAATTTTTCCACTCAATATAACATAGTAAAATTCGGCTACTTAATGATTTTTAGTGGGAAATTTAAAAAATTAAAAAAAATTTTTTTTTTTTTTTGATAAAACAATTGCTTTTTTTAAATAATAGTAAGTTACAAGGGGTTTCTCGCAAAACTAACCCGGTCGAATCTCCCTTGAATTGAGTGCATGCTTGAGATGAAACAATTCAGTATGCCAAACTTCATTGAATTTTCCCAAAATATGGGAACCTGAAGATTGAATACAATTGACAATAGACGGGCGCAAAAGCTAAAATCGATTCAGAAAACGATTGAGGATCGATCCGCATAACAAAAGATGTGCTTATCTTAAGGCTTGTTGTTATAACGAGTCACTTCAAATCTATTTCAAATTACGACTACCATTAGCCTAAAAGTTAATCATAATTATTTATCATATTTAAAACAAGTTTATATTAAGTAATTATTCTCTTAATTTATATATGGGTTTGTAGGCGCGTTCGTTTTATGTCTGCTTTGTCCTTATGCGTATTTACTTAACTGTTATTCAATTTCTTTATCCGGATTTGTATTTCATTGTTTACCGTTGCGAAATGGTCATATCCTCTATCGTCAAATACAAATACCCAATCAGTCTTGGCTAAGACCTTAAAAAACGTCATCACATATTTGTGATAAAATTTCCTGTCAAGGTTTAAATTATGAATAATGTGACTTTGCGTTTTCATTCATTATTATTTAGCATAGTTCAGATGCTTAAACGTTTCATCCTCAATCTGTCCCTTTTGGAGTTGAAATTCATTACTTTTTTTCACAGTGACAATAACCGCTCGAATTGGTTTTCACTTGCTGCCCACATAGTGAGTCTCATTAATATTGGGGTTTTTTTCGCCTGACAAAAAGTAAAGTCTTGTTAAATCTATTCTTTTGTCCAAACATAAAAATTTAGTTTACTATTTTGTACTACTACGGAATATGTATTAAAATATTAAAAAAAAAAAAAAAAAAGCAAACAAAAATTATTCCAATAGACAAAAAAATTAATTAACTTCAATAGCTTAAAAAAAACATTGTGTCGTTAATGTTGACTTTTTTTCTTTCGTATAACGAAGAATATGAAGATCAAAAGCAGCCTACTATTAAAAGTTAATACTTGACGGGGATTCTTTAGATAGTCTACTAACGTTATTTAAACGTTTTAACGTATATTGTACAATTTTTCTTCTGTACGGAGCAGGGATCTTACACCATTCTTCTTATAGCCTATTTTTCAGTTCTTCGACGAAAGAGATTAAATGTTTTCGCACACCGCGGTCCAATTCATCCCACATATTTTTAATGGAGTTCATGCCTGATGAGTGGATAAGAGGGTGAAGCACTTTGTGGTAGTTATGTAAGAACTATGCTTAAATTAAACGAGACTTAGGCTTGAGTTCGTTAGCTTGGTAGAATTTAAATATTTCGAAAATACCAAATCTGTCTGCCCTTTCTTTCAAAGTTTTGCTTCAATATCCTTTAAAGAATCCTCCTTGCTTGCAATGCCATCCATAAGCACCAATTTACCGACTCCATTAGCCCAATGCATATCAAACTGTAACATGATCGTTGACATGCTCGCCGTAAGCTAGTGCAACCAGAACGTAATAGGAAGCTAAGACTGGAATTTGATAGGGAAAACGCCCAAAACTTAGTGGAATTGCGTTACATTTGAAATGAACTTAGAAACCGTGTTTCCCTGCCTTCCT
Source organism: Glossina fuscipes (assembly GCF_014805625.2). Lineage (NCBI taxonomy): Eukaryota > Metazoa > Arthropoda > Insecta > Diptera > Glossinidae > Glossina > Glossina fuscipes. The sequence goes on along the minus strand of NW_023998415.1, from coordinate 14,128,102 downwards.
CCTCCTGTCATCCTGTATTCCTTAGCAGTGCAAAACAGTAAAATACATTTTGTTTGTTTGGACAATGGTTAACAAACATTAACCTTTTGTCGGGCGAAAAGCCCCAATACTAATGCGGTTTAGTGCAGTTTTAATTCTTTTTTTTTTGTTTGTATTTGATATGGATTGGACCTTTTAACTTAAATTTAGATCCATAATCCAGTAACTATATAGAAATCCATTGCTGATATTCATAATTTCACGTGATGATGAAATAATGATGCTTTTTTACTAAATTTTTTGAGTTTTTGCTTTCTAGGTTATGTTTAACTCATTGGTGATGAAATTGTTTACGTTAAATTGAGTAACCTGCTGTTAACTTAAATTTATATCCATGATCTAGTAACTTTATAGAAATCCATTGATGATATTCAAAATTTCACGTGATGATGAAATATTGATGCTTTTTTACTAAGATTTTTCAAATTTTTTCCTTTCTAGGTTATGTTTGACTCTTTTCTTTATTTCTTTATTTCAATTGAGTAACACGCTGAAGTTGATTGTGTACACCCCAACGACAGCATGAAGACTGTCAGTTTTAATTCAACCCATATGGCACACAGCGTGCCAGATGTCTTTTCCATCCTTAAACTGAACACTTATCTCCTCGAATTGAATAATGGATTTAATAATGGATTTATGTTGTTGTCTCTATATCTAGCTAGCGCCATAGGCATATACGGGATATGTTTGGATAGTGCTCTTTATTATATTAAGTACCACTTTGGCAGGCGTTCGGCTTAAAAAGTCGAAGGAAGTATGTTGTTTATTTTTAGAATTTTGGTAAGCCAGTTATACTACTATTTTTAGTTTTTCGATTAGTCAGATGAATAGGTTGAACTGTTGCAATTTACGTTTAGAGCAATTATTTTTAAGTAGTATTGTATCCATAGTGTTCAATTTATATAAAATATGTAGGAAGATGTACATATTATATTATCACTTTTTCGGCTACGTCCGCAACGTTCTTCCATGCTTGCGATCGCATTTGTATTTCGTAGAATTTAGGCAATTCATCCGCTTCCTAATAGCGGCGACAAATATGGATTAATAAATTGAGTGATAACAATTCCGATGGGCGTTCCTAGAAAATGGATAGAATTGTTTGATTTTTATTATTTTACATTTTTTTATATATTAATGTATTACTAAAAATTTATGTTTTATGATTTATATACCATACATCAGTTGTGGTACAACGATATATTAAGTTTACGCGGATGGATGCAATGCCCAAAACGACTTCAGATAGATCCATTTTTTATTTCGATGATCGAATCCGATCTAAGCTTGTCTATCCTTCTACCTGCGTGTCTGTCTGTCTGTCTGTCTGTCCATGTTGCATTTTGGCTGTTCAACCCGTAGTTCGCAATTTTTGAGATATTTTGTTTATATCTGGTGCACCAGTGTGTTTTGCCGCAAGAACGTGCCCCATTGAAAATGGTTCGGATCAGAGCACTTTTTCGATCACTTCGCATATAGCGTATTATTTTGAAAAGTCCTTATATGGATAAGCGTATTAAGTGATGTGGTCGGGAGTGTTTAGAGGTAGGTTCTGGCCCAACTTATTGTTTTCACTTGTTTTATTTTGAATTTCACGCGATACTTTCAACAACTTCATAGGCTCACATGCATATAACTCTACAGCAATGAGAGTTGCGAGCGATAACTAAGATTTGCTTCTTATATACTAAGATTTGTATACTAATTACGTACCACCGATAGTAATATATTTGATTTTTTTATAATCAAAAACAGAATATTAAAATGAAAAAAATTAAATCAACGGAATAACTGTAAGGGAAAGCATTATTTTCAATTCCATATACGACTAAGGTTTCCGCATTACTCGCTGTCATCATACCTTATTCGTTTACAGGATGCATGATGTTGGTCGGTTTCTATCTGACCGAGCGTAGTAAAACGGTGTCACAAGGGCTTTGCTGATCAATCCAAGAGATCGTAGGATTAAACCATGTCTTTAATCGCGCGTTTGCCCTTATGTGCGCATCCTGACTGTCGCTATTTTTTTTTTCTTTTTTTAATCCAACACTGGTAGACATTTTAGCATGAAAATTCGAGCTTTAAAATATTCAAGCTCAATTTAAACATCGTACTATTCGCAACAAAGAATTTTTTTAAATTTTCTCCTCAATAATTCGCTAAATTGAAGAAGAGCGCATTGTCAACACTTCCAAAAATGAGCTTTCTGAGCGAAAAAGTATGTATGGCTTCGGCGCAGGGGGTATAAAGATGCATTTATGAGCACCTAAAAAACGTTTGTTGTCCTCAGAATTTCAGCTTTTTTATGGGTTTGCGTAGACTTTCATCAAAGCCCGGATCTTTTTTAAAGAGCCGGATATCATCGAATCTGTGCTAGATGTATTAAAGTGCAACGTACCCGCAGCTGGTCAATTGTTCGATACTGATGATTTGAATGTGATTGTACACTTTAGTAAGATTCGCCTATGATTTAACACATTTCAAACTCGAATTTAGATTTATTTATTTATTTAACATTGCTAACTACAAAGCATACTTATCACCTAAAGACAGATATATGAAATTCATTGAGTCTTAAAACTAAAACACTGGATGTAGGAACAAAAAACGGGTCTAAAGTGTTATAATTCTCGTCTATAATTACACATAACACACGAAATGGGTTATAAAGAATATAATTATTACGACGGTGTGTTAGACGCAAACGAAGGTACTGCTTAAAGACCCTGGACGGAACATTGAAAGTCACATGATTCAATAATGCCGGGGCACAAATATCACTCTTCATTAATTGAATCGTAAAGGACATGCCCAACATTTCTTTTCTTTTCTGAAGTGAAATTAAAAAGACTCAACCTATTCCCGTATGGGAGTAGCGCCATTGACAGATCCTAAGCCGGACGGGTCACGTAGTATCCGTAGCTTGGTATCCACACAACAACCGAATATTCTAGGATTGGTCTATCCAAGGACGGACCCAACATTTCGCAATATATGAATCATAAAAGTTTTTAGATCAACTTCCAATGAAACCCAGAAGAGGTGTAGTTTTATTAAGAGAAGTTTCGGTATAAGCGTTAAAGTTGAACTTATAGTCAAGAGTGATTCCTAAGACCATATTTATACCTCGTGAAAATCCTTCGACAACGACCAGCAGTAATAAGTTAGACTTGGTTTGCGGCTTACAGTGTTATGTTGTTCCAAGCAATATTATTATTATTATTAAATCCATTATTGCTATCACTACTGCTAGTTTAACGTAGCACAGTCTACTTCTTTTAATAGGAGCTCATTTATTTTTATACCCGTGGATGAAGATGAGGATGCGGGTTGTATTAATTTTGTAAAAACGCGTGCAACATCCAAAAGCAAGTCTCAAAGCTCCTCTAAAGTATAGACATATTCTTGATCAGCATTAAACTTTAACCCGATTCAATTATGTCCGTCTGTCCGTGGCTCTGTCTGTCCTTGGCAATCATTCTCCTCCTAGGAAATTCTACTAGAGATGCTGGTACTGAAATTATGCCAAACCGTATAACAAAATCTACAGGATTTGTACAAAAATAGAAAGAATCGCCTATCCCTACTCAATATTACGTTAAGATGAAATTTCATTCTTTTATCAGAACGTTTGCAACATCCACAAAAAAGCTTCAGGGACCGTACCGAGTTTTCGTATTATTCGTTAGTATTAAGCGGGGATGAGTTTAAACGACTCGGTCGTTGCCGAATACAATTTTCTTACTTCTTTTCATTCACTTTCTTCTATGGGATCTTTACTCTAACAGATTACTCATACATTTTGATACCACACTGCCAATCAAACAGTCGAGTAAGTAAACATAACCTTTTTGCGTCTTTCTCCTATTATGTAACTAACTGTAGTCAACCATCTTGGATCGTAGGTGATGTAGTAAATTTTTCGTAGAGCATATATTCGAAAAAGTGTACCAATCTCAGAAATTACAATCTCTAGGTTGAACACAAAAATACAAGCAAAGACAACAAAAGGACTGATAACCTTGGACATACGTCATACCGCAGAAATATTTTCTGAATCGATCGTAATAATAAAGGCTCGGTGTAAGCTTTGCTGGCTGTTACGTACGTCTCCTGAGGTACGTACTTAATCTCCAAAAAAAAAAAAAAAAAAAAAAAAAAAAAAAAAATGCATAACATATATGAAGCTTTAAACAAAAAAGAAAAATGAAAAAGATTCTTATCTGGTTGCAAAAGCCGGTTTCAATTCTAACAGGAATGAAATGAAGTTTAATCTAAAGAAGGCATTTTGTGGTGATGAATATCCTAAAGACGATTTTATTTGATTCCCAATCCAGTATTTATTGAATCGATAAAAATCAATTCATAAGTTTTTAATTTAAAACAAGTGAAGCAAGTAAAGAAACTCTAGCCAAGCAACGCCAGCAGTAGTCAAGTACCCGACATCATTTCGCCTAATACAACTTCTTGATCTTTTTCGTAATAAAAAAATCAAAAATGATACTTTGTTCCCAAATAAATGCACAATTGAAAACGTAGATTATCGTGGTGCAAATCTACCGAAATTCATCCTCTTGCCGACGGTAAAGTCCTAAAAATTCGACCTTTTTCCGGTATAAAGGTTACTCTTCATATGAAATTTTTACATTAGAGGTTCAAAATATCGATCCATTTGATTCAAACTTTTCGCATCAACTTAGAATGCCGCCAGCGACTTTTTCGTATGACTTTTGTTTCAGAATAAAGTTTTATACCAGGACTAATCATAAAAGTGACATCTTTGGGCGAAAAATCCGCCAGTTTAGCGAATTCACAAGAATATATAGACAAACATCGGACGGACAGGCGAACTCACAAAATTGAATCGATTCAGAAAATGCATCTGTGAGTCGGTCTGAAGCATTTCTGGGTATTAGCGTATATCCGCTCATGCGCTCTCATATGCTCTTTACAATAGATGGCGTCGAGTATAAAAAACGCAGTTGAAAATACATACCTTAGGCAAACGTAAATTATTGAAATGACTCAGTGAATAATCCCGACTCTAATTCCACTCAATGACATATACTTAGTATTTGTATTATTGCTAAAAAAAAAAAATAAAAAAAAAAAAAACCAAAAAAAATAAAAATAATTTTCATTAAATTTGCGGAATTCAGAAAAAAACTTTAGCTATAAACATCAGTAAAAGCGTCATAATAATTGCGATGAGAATTAATCTTGAATTTCAATAAACGATCACTCGAATGCATTTGAGATATTTTTGAACTTAATGCCTTATTTTTTATATCGATTACAAATTATTAAATACATTAACGTTAACAAATAAAAAAAAAGCATCATTTAAGTTCAAATTCAGAAAACATTTTACATATTAATTAAATGTATTTAGAGTAAAAAAAAAAAAAAAAAGATTTTTCAATTATAAATTATATTATAGGAGAACAAATGAACATTCCTGCATTGCCATTAAGTGAAACTTAATTAATCGTACGACTTAAATAAATTTATTATTGTTATCAATGGATTTTAACAAACTATTTTTTTTAATTTTTTTTTTTTTATTTTAACTTTATGTTTATTGCTTATTTTTTATTAATATTTTTTATTACGACTTATATGTTCACATGTATAGTTCGCAAATTTTCATAAAATATCTTAACATGTTTTTATAAGAATTCATTTTTCCCTAAACTATATATATATATATATATAATTATAAAAAAGTTACAATGAAAAACATTCCAATTTTTTAATAAACTTTTGTACAAAGAGGACAAATCATATTTCACAATCTTCAAATAAAAGGCAACGCCTTGCAGTCATGGGCAAGGCCGGCCTTTATATACTCTTTCCACCCATCCCCTTTCTCTAATGCGATTATTCATGCTTTTTCGTGATAAGACACCAAAAATTGTACATTCCATTCATGCAAAGGTGTACTCTATTCAGGAAAGATCTCATATTTAAGGGATATTGAAAAGACCAACTTACGTGATTCATATTTAGCGAACTTGATTAACTTGTTAAAGATTTTATTTTTCATTGTTTGTCCCTTATTATTATCATTATTATCATTATTATCATTATTATCATTATTATTATTATTGTTATTATTATTATTATTATTATTATTATTATTATAATTATAATTAATTTCGCCAGAGAATTTAATTCAAAGACAAAAATCTTAAAGCACTAGCATCTGATCGTCACCGGTCTTATTGAAAACTCTAGCGCACCATCATAAAAGACTACAAATTAGATTTTGTCGTTTGCTTGTTAAAGGCTTGCTTCTCATGAAGACCGTTATATGTAGTGTGGTCGAAAAAAATGCACTAACATGATACAAATTTCTTACTTTAATTGCGTTAATTTTTATTCTATATTATTGCTACGGGCTATATATAGTTTTCAACATATAATATTAAGCATGAAATCTTTTCCTGACGGGTTAACTATTCTTTACACGAAATGCGGTTCAAAAAAATGGATCCAATTGCATGGTTTACATTTGCTTCAGGTGATTTTTATATCAAATTACTATTATGAAAAAATGGAAAAATTAAAAAAAATAATTGGTCAGAATTCGATGCAGTTAAGTTTTACATCAAGTTACTCTTTATGAAGCAATTTTCACCATAAAATAACAAAAATTAAATGTTTATGCCATACAAAGGCGCGAATAGCTACATATATAAATTTTATTAAAGCGTTTGCAACGCGCAGAAGGAAGCTTCAGTGGCCACATAAACCATATACATTCTTGATTAGCATAAAATTGTGACTCGATTTAAGCATATCCGTCTGATTGGGAAAATGAAGCTATCGATTTCAAAATTAGAAGAGAGAGAGAGAGAGAAGAGAGAAGAAAGAATTAGAGAAGCATTAGAAGTTCTTACAAGCGGATAGGTATTGAAAGTGACGCAGATTGATCGAAGAACACGACTACTACAGTACTGCGTAAGCTGATACCAGCCCTATTTTTCAAAGGGAATAAAATATATTTGTTTTTTTTTTTGGTCATTAGCCATAAACACCAGATAAATTCATTGTTCTATGGACGATGCTGCAATACCTGTACAAAAATTTCAAAAATTAATGTCGCGTACCCAATATTACATTGTATCAAAGTATTATTTTGTTTGTTTTTTTTTTTTTTTTTTTGAATACTTTTATAATCCGCAAAAATAGTTTTCAAATATCCCATAAAGTATATAAAGTGTCAAGTTATCCAGTTTCAAATTCGGAATGCAGCTAAGCATGTCCGTCTGTCCATCTGTAATAAGCCTATGTAGTATTTTCGGTATGCTTTCTTCAAGCTTACAAAAGAACTTGAATATAAACCGAGCAAAGGATATGCTTATAACGTCCACACATTTATTCTGAATATAGAAAAAAGTAGCCGCGCCCACCCAATGCTATTGAATATGAAAATTAACTTATTTTCCATTTTTTTCAGTCTTCTTTACGATAACGGTGACGAGCATAAAAAATTCAGTCACGACCGAATATAATTTTTTTACTTGGTTTTTGTTAAAATCCTTGCATGGGATGGGATCCGAAAAATAAACCTTTTGCGTGATCCAAATTCGGTATCTTCATTTCTTAACATGCATTCAGTTTTCGTAGGAAACATTTTATGGGACTGTGGTCAAGAAATTGCCTCATCTTATTCATACTTGTTCTAACAACAACTTAAAATGGCCAGACACAATTACTCAGCGATTTTTGTCGAGGAATTCTAAAAATCGCTAACTTTGTTTTCATATAAAGACTTTTTAAAATAAGGCGTAGTATAAGGAGTGGTCGAAAAAGTGGTAAGGGTTCGTCCTTGCGTCGCCCTACACGCCAGTGCACAAAAATTCCATTAAAACTGTGATTTTAAGTTTGAACGCAAGAATACATGGACGTATATCAGATGGCCAGAGGGATAGGCAAGCTTAGATCGATTCAGAATCATTTCGTTTACATAACATGCATCCGCATAAACTTAACGTACACAGTATGTGAGAATTGGTGTCGATTAGGTAGGAAAACCATACTCATTGGAGGCGCATATCCACAAATCACTATCAACATATGTATGTGAAAAATTGATTCATTGTCTTGTTGATTGCAATTATGTTTAAGAGTCGATTAGTATTTTTTTTTTATGCAAAATTTTATAAATGACAATCGTGCATTAAATTGCAAAATGATATGCTTACGTTCCTTTACCAATCACATTATCGCCCAAAATTATAGAATATTTTACATTACATTGAAATTAAATTTTTAACACACAAATGTTTGCCAATTTGGCTTTTAAACATACAATAATTGAAATACATGCTTAAAATACTCTAAGCAATCTAAGTGTCAGTACAAGATGCGTTCGGGTACATCATTGACAAGACAAGATATATAGATTTTTGAAAACAGAACACGAACGAACTTAAACAACCTAACTAACCTAACAAAATAACCTAACAAATATAAATCTGTTATTAGAGTAAAGTTGCGATTCTATATATTCCCAGCAATGAGAAACACGGTTCAGAGATTCTTTAATAGTAGTAAGGTGTAAAGTTATTGATCATCTACTAGCGCTACTATATGTTCCTTGTATGTAGGGAAAAGAATATTATATAGTAAGATGAAAAATTGAATATATATGCCACTTACGATCAAGTTATAAATTGGGAACAATTAAATAATAAAAAAAAAACGGAAACGACTTCGTACCCCATTAACAAAAAATAATAATTAATATAATTTTTCAAGCAACAATTTCCGAGATAAGTGATTAAAAACAAAATCCGATTTATCCGATCAATTGCTATGGAATACGAATTTCTCATATTTATATTACTATTTATATATCTTTTGTTTTCATTTTATTTATTTACTTTTTTTTTTTTCTTTTTTTTTCTCCACAAATTTTCTATTGTACTTCAGTCAATAGTACTAAAGACGTGGCTTGAAAAAAAAAAACAAAAAAAAAGAAAGAAAAGAGAAACTGCATAACTGCATTTTTAAGAAACACACACTCACTCACTAAACAAACGTATTCAAAAATTAAGCGATAATTGATTAACTGAAAAACAATGTTAACAATGAAATTTCGAAAAAAATGATACAAACAAAAAAAAAAAAAAGAAGAAAATCATTCAAGTTAAATTGCTTTCGAAAGGTAACAACAGAACGGAAGAAATTCCCAATAATAAAAGATATGTAACGAATAAATTTTTTTTTTTTTTTTTTTTTATTATTATTGTTAAGATTATATGTGAATTTTTATGATTTTTAGTAAAACAAGAAAAAAAAAATCGAAAATAATAATTAAAACTTAAATGAAAAAAATATATATTACTTTTGATACTAATTGAAGAACAAATGAAGCAAATAATTTAAGGAAAAGAATTCTTGAGTTTTTGTTTTCACAAATTTAATAATGAAAAAAAAAAAAAAAAAAAAAAATGAAATATTATAAAAATAATTACACAATTATTTCTGTAATAAGCGCATTTATAAAAAAAAAAAAATAAAAAAAATGAATAAAGAAGAAATGATTACAGTCAGTAACGCGATAGCAACAAAAATCGGAAGATCATAATATGCGCAAATCTATGTGTAAAATAAAAAGCAAAGGTGCTCTCTGACTAAGATAACTAATAATTCATATATAAAGTTTAAAGCCGATAAAATTCGAAATTTATAAAATTTTACTTTTCATAGTTAACAGCTAACAGCTTAATACTCAATGATAATAATACTTCGCTGAATATATTTTAGTTTTATTATTATTATTATTTTTTTTTTTTTTTTTTTAATATTTCTTCTATGATTTTTATTTATTTATTTTTTATTTTCTTTTATATATTTATATATATATATATATATGTATGTATTTTTTGTTTTTCTTCATTAAATGTACTTAAAGCACTGTACAGTGATTACCTGCTTAAGAATTATTTTATTTGCGTAGCTAGTTAGTTAAACAATTGAAAAATCATATTGTATGGTAATAAAATTTATGCAGACACATACACAGATAAATAAATAAATAAAAGGCACTTATTTACATATATATGCATATAACAAGAAAACGAAAGCTAACACCCAATACAAACAATGAATATATATGAAAATAAGAAAATTGTTTTAAACGAACCAACTGGAAAACAAATGCAAGAGAAAAAGTAAATAAAATTCGGCTTGTATCGAGTTTTTGTTATCTACCCATCACTTGCTTTTGTTTCCTGATGACTTTCTTCCTTTTTTTTTTTTTTTTTTTGAAAAACTCACCCATAACGTGTAGGACAGCATTGCTAAAAATATGAATACTAAATATTTTTATAGGCTATTGTTGGAACATAACATAAATGATAAAATTGTGCCATAAAAAGAGTAACCGAGTTAGTTAACTATAAAATACACAGAATGAAATCATTAATAGAGAAACTTTGAAGTTCGTAGTGTTCCTCCCCCCTCTTCAATGGCCATTTTACATGCAATTGACGCAAAAGTACCCAAGTAAGAGAACAACTTTCTGAATTTTAAATATATAGGCTATGGAGCTAGCTCTTTTCGGTTATTTTGGACCTTCGTCTTGAGCGTGTAATCACAAGTGAGTAACAAAATATTAGATGTGTCCTTGTCAAATATATCACTATATATATATATATACATTAAGTGTAAAAAAAAGTAATAACTTATGGGATATGCGCGATCTTCATTAAGTTCGAAACTCATTTCGATTCTTATATCTATTCAAAATCATGATATAAAAGTGAATGAAGAAGAATGAATGTAATTAAACCCATTCATACCGATTGATTGTCAGTATATCTACAATAGAAATTAATCCTGACCAATTTTCCTAAAAAAATTAGGTGCCTGCCGATTAAAAAAGAAGCGAGAAAAGGGGACGAGATAGAAAGGTGGCTATAGCTTAATGGACGTGTACCCAATCCGCTGATGTTGTGCCTTTACTGACTGAGCAGTCACTATGGCTAGGACCAAAGCAAACTCTGTCGCACTGAGATTTGAACCTATAATCACTGACTTAGTAGTCGCGTTCCTTACCTACTCAAGCCAATATATGGATTGTCGTACAACTATGTATGCAACCGTTTACTCTTACATTTGCAACTATTTGTATTTGGTTTCGTACAGTCTCCTTAATCGAACACACGGACACATTTAATATAAGATTTTGCGACTTGACGAATCAATTGACAAATTATCTGAAAATTTAATATGCGTTCCCTATGGAGGATAAAACTTAAATACTTGCATGTATGCATGTAACTATATATATATTCTAACTTTTTTCAGGCGTGCGAGTATGAGGTTCAGTTGTACAGAATTTGTAGCAAGGGTTTATCGTGCGTTCCTCCCTGAAAGGCTTAACCCCACGGTGACCCAAGCCACTTTAAGCGTACTACGCCCCCTGGCGAGTTAGACAATCCCCACAGAGTAGGGGCCTAAACAACACCAGAGTCCAGAACAGTTTATTGTGTATGGAACAATAAACCCCACTCTGGTCAGTGGTGAGGCCTAGCTGCACTCGACTGTTCCAGTTTGGCTAGGAACTTGCCAACCACAGCCACCACAAGTACTCCCCGAAGGGACGCACCCAAGCAGTCAGGACTCACAAATTGATCAACGCTCGCTTCCGCCATAAGGCTTCCACGGCGCTGTTGATCAATCACCACCATTACCCGCAGGCATCCGTGACATATGTTCAAAAGTAAAAATAGGCAAAAGGGGAAAAAGCCTTTCCGTCAAATCCCTGTTTTCATTTTTGCATGTATTAATTAATTAATTCTCGAGAGGGTTTGTAATAATCGGCCAAAGGGAAGGCCGTCCGTCAATTCCTTTTTGTATTATTATTATTCTTTAGAAAAAAAATTAATTTATTTCATTACGACTTTATGAACAAAGTCCATCATACACCCGCAGGCATACGTGGCTTTGTGAGGCGAGCCTCCTGACCCCCGTGGCTCCCAGTTTGTTTTACAAAGCCTTTGGCATACTTTGGGCGGATGTTAAAAACAACCGTACTTGCTTCGGATTCACCATACTTCCTTGGTTGCCAACACCATGAACTACTTTTCTTCGAGATATATAGGTCTCGGGTATTGCACTGAACATGGTAGACTAGTCTAATGCACTCTACCATGCACTCGCTAGATTACTACCTTCATTGTACTTAAATACCATTCAATATATTTCCTCGGTAGTAACTAGCTTATTGAGTAAGAGCTCTTCTTCCAGCCAACCCCTCCACCATCTCTCAGAAACTCGTCGCCGAGTTAGCAGTCCAAAAACTTAAACTCTTCTTAGCCGGCCGAAGCCGTTGCCCGGGGATCACCGCTGGGAGGTGAGAGTTTCGGCACATCTATGCTTCCCATCAAAGCATAGTTCATCTCCCCGGTTCAGTTGTACAATAAGAAGAAATATTTATCATTTTCTTTATATTAAGCTTAAGAGTTCACATCATCATGGCGTCTTCCGGTCCATTTCGCTATGTCGCGAATGAAGTAGAATATCTACCTGTCTATCTGTAAACTAAACATAGTCTAATTTGTGTGTGCGTGCGTTTGTGAGCTAATTTCTTGTGTTACGAATGTAACAATAAGATAAGTAAGTGGTGGGTTTAAAAAATTATACCAAACAAATTAAATAGTAAACGTAAAATAATACAATAATAAAAAAGAGAAACAAATATTGAAATGAAAAGAAATTTATTAAAAGGAAAACCACAAAAAAGAAAAAAAAAAAAAAAAAAAATTAAACGAATATCGTCTATTATCATAATTCTCGTAAATATAAAATTATTGTTTAAATACTAACGAAAACTTGAGAATAAAGTTAAAAATTGTAACATGTTGTGAATTAAAAAATTGATTATGTATACATGCCGATGAAAATATATATAAATGAGAAATAAAAAACTTAAAATATATTAAAAAAAAAATATATATATAAATAAAGTCATTTTTTAATTTTAGTACATAACAATAGTTTTATGCAATCTGAGCAAATTGCCGCTAAATAGCTTTAGAAATTACTTGCGATTTAACGTCGAACATTTTTATACTCACAGCTAACTCTCTTTTTGAAAAAAAAAAAAAAAAAAAAAAAAACCAGGAAAGAAAGGTGGATGTGTTTCTCATGAACTGAAAGTACACACACTATGAGTAACTGCTGTCTAATGTTTGTAACCATAAATATTACGATTTAAACTAAATTTAATTTTTAGTCAATACAAACGAACTCTGAGCATGTACTCAGTCAGTGTCAGTAATAACGCAACAATTTGAAACTTGATTAATATTTTTTATAAGACAAGTCTACCGCCGATCTAACTCTTCGCGGGAATCATCAAAGTATGTACATGCCATTAACGCAGCCACGCCAACACAAACTTTATTCGAACGACTAATACATCCTCTTGGACCTTTTCATTATATGTAATATGAGATAATGTCCTGGCTTGCCACGTTTGCAAACCTTGATCCTATCTTCATAGCTTCATAGCTATTGGCAACAATCGTTTATACAATAACTTCATTAGCTGCAATGGAAAAGATAATATGAGATTGTATTGAAGTATTGATGATAAGCTTGCATTTTTTTAAGCCAAGCTTAAGGTGAAAACGCAATGAAGCTTCGCTTATATTCATATGTTTGTGGGGAAAAAGTAAAGCCGCAAGTAAACGCCACACTTGCCTGCCTGACATGTTCTAAGAACGAGCCTACGCGTGTGTAAACAACTAACAACTAGTTCGAGAAGCAAAGAAAGGCAAGAAATTAACCTAAAAAAATTCCGTATAAGCTTTCTCAAGCTGATTAATGACAAAAAGAATTTCAGAAAAGAAGTGTAAAGAGACTCGCGCGAAATGATTATTTAAACGTAAGGATATAAAGAGAAGATTTTTAGTTTCGGAAAATAAGTTTTAAATTCATTTAGAAAGCTCCTCTATTGCCTTTTTGCTCCCTTCTCCATGGAACATAATGCATGTGTAGTATAAATTAAAATGCCATATAAAATAACATAGAAAAATCGTTAAAATAAAATAATTAAGAATAAAAAATTATTTCACCCACATGTTACTTTATGTTTTATTTGTTAGTCTGCGTAGAAAAGTATATGATTCGAAAATTTTTGATATAGGTTCGTAAAAAGTTGAGCTATTTTTCGGGATGCGCGGCTTCATTGTCTTCGTTTACTTTGCTTTCCATATCTTCAATTTTTTTGCTCAGGCCTGAGAGCGATAAACTTAGCTTTATTATGTCAACAATAGCTATAGGTAAAAAAATGTGACCCCCAATGATGGCATTAAAAATCTTTAAAAAAAAAACGACGCAAGGAATGTCAGAATTTGCGATAAGTCAAGTGAAGTCTAATGGCTGCTGTTGTGGATGAAATTCACGCGAAATTTTCAATTTAAACTTTGGCTTATTTTTTTGTTGTTGATATCGTTGCAATTTATTAGAAATGTTATACGCACAACATTTAACATGAGTTGTTTTCCTAGAAGCTGGAGGTGTGCAAATATTGCTGACCTATAACAATTATTTTCTACCTTACGAAAATTTTTAAGAAATTATTATATAATCACGTGAATAACTACCTGCTCCGGTAATAAACTTTTTGATAAACTCGCGTTTACCTTTAGATCCAGACATACCTGCGTGATTTCCTTCATAAAAATTATATATCATACGCAAGAATTTCTCGCCCCATCAAACTTTTCGAAGGCACCTGTTCGGCTGCTGATCGCAATATTCTTCGTACTAAATCGAAATATATGCACATGTTCTCGTACACCGTGCTTAGCAGGAACATATGACTAGAGGGCATGTCAGCGATTGGATCTCAAAATAAAGCGCTAAACACAATGACCGCTTTTCGTTCACGCATGCGCGAACTGTCAAAATATATTTGATTATACGTGTTTACGTACGTAGTTGAGCATATAGCTTGCTTTGCTTACTTTGCGTCAAAGCGAGCGTGCAATTTTGCAAAAATTTAAAATTTCTGCTTACTTGGAGTTTTCCGCGATGATTCATCAATAGCGCAATAATTTAGAAAAATAAAGCAACAACAACAACAAAAGAAATATATATGGCTAATATTTCAGTCTTTAAATCAATTAGTAAAAAAAAAATATCATTATGATAACAAGTAGAAGGAGGAGAAATCAAATTAAATTGTTTGGCAAAGAGTGGTTTGCGAAGAGCATATGTTGTTGAAGCAGCTAACCAATGCAATGTACAAGAGCCAAGAAGTACGCAAAAGCAAAATAAAGCTTCAAAAAGGAAAGCCTAGGAACCAATATTCAAAAAAGTAGTAATATCGAGTATAAGTGCGATATAAAAAAATGTACAAACAATTGAACTCAATCTATATATTTTTTAGTTGAATAGTGCAAAGTAAGTGAGGCGGAGATCGTCAAAAGATCGCTTTTGTCAGACGCTGCGATAGGAAGGCAGTATCACACAGTGCTTTCACTCCTGACAGCATCAAACAGAAATTCGACGAGAATGTGGAAGATGCCGTAGCGTCGAATCAGCAATTGTGATATGTGTATGAGGAAAAGTGAATCGGTAATGAAATTGATTGCAAATCCAGTACCCTTTAGCAATGAGTTGTCGGCAAGTAGCGCTCCTAGCTCTGGAATGCAATCTGGCTCTTCAAAGCAATAAGCTCTGAAGCTGACATATTTTAGGAAGCGATTTTAAAATTTACGGATCTAGTGGAAAAATTGCGAAAGCAAGAAAGAGAGAGTGACGCTCAATTCGAAAAATGCGCTTATGTTTATGTGACTTTATGCTATACGAGCATCTGCAAAAATACACAATGAATTAGTTTAGCTTGTACACTCTAAACGAATACTTTGCTCTTACGCTTTTCCTTATAATAATTTTGGTAATTATATATAAAATATCACTCATTTGAAGATGGTTTTGCTAGCATTGTTCGCCGATAACCGCCTTTCTTTACGCAATCGATCTTCAGGGCCTGGTATTTACCTCATCGAAATTCGCTTCGGAATTTCAATTTTTATCTTGTGTAAAGACGATAGTCCTCCCTTATCGTCCCGATGGTTGTACTAGCAAAAGTGTGCTCTCGTCATTTATCGTCCTTTGTCGTCCAAGTTTTACCTTTTAAACCTAAAAGCCCGATGATATTAAAGATCGCTACTCAACTCTTGTGTGAACCTACCAGGAATAATTAAAGTTGTCTTCTACTTTCAAAAGATCACTTATTTTCTTCACCTTTGTCTTTTGCTATAAAAAAAAATTACTATTTGAAAAAAAATTTTTTTATTTAACTAATTTCTTCGTTAACATTTTATGTATGCAAACGCATAAGCAAGCAAACAAAACGCAGTCATTGTGTTCAGCGCCTGAGGCTGTGAGATGCACGACCAGCTATAGAGGCATGAAAATTATTCAAATGAGACACTACAAGCCTAATATCTGAAGGGCATTCTTTGTTTTTTTTTTTTTTTTTTTTTTTGTGTATGCTATCAAACTATGGAATGCGTGGCTAACAATTTGCAAAAGACCGCTAGTGCTGCAAGGTTTAGATGCTTACACTCAAGACAGTCTAATGTTACTACTTGTGATAAGCTATAGTATATCGTTTTATTTATTTTCTTTTTTCTTACTTTCATTACATTTTCCGACTGAAATCGTAATCTTATAAGTGTATTATGCTTTACATTGCGAGCAAAAATATTATATTGATATCCTATTTATTTGATAAGGCTTGAAACTTGCTGCATAGTTGATCACTTCAAGCAAACAAATCAAATAAATAAACAAAATCTTATCCCTTTATAAAATAGGAGCTTGAAGCAGGTAAACGGAAATGTTTGCAAAAGTTGTAATAAAACCAGAATGACATTAACGTTCACGAAAAGCATGATCCATGCAGTCACGAGACTTTCAGACTAGCGGCTCAAGCAAACAAATTATACTTAATGGATACAGAATGAATATCTGACGAACAATTATCGCGAGAGACGTTTTAAATTTGTTTTTTTTTTTTCATAAAAATCATAATGCATTTATTTACATTAAGGAAAAAATTATGTAATTACATAGATAACACATTATAATGAAAAAGAATAATAAAAAACAGTTATATATAAAAAAACACACAACAATTATTAAAATATTCTATATTACTATACATATATTAGCACACGTACTGATGGCGGTGTTTTGTAGCATAATAATTGCAAGGTTTCGTTAACTGCGATAGTTTGTGGTGTTGGTGGTAGTGATGATGATATTGTTTTGGTAGTAATGCAGCCCACTTCACATTAAAGATTTTCTTCATTCGGGCGGTGCTTCTTCTAAATTCATAAAAACATTACGCATATGCTCCAGATCTGGTGGTGCAGTATCTGGATTACGTATCCATATGTTATAGGCACGTTTGTCCGTCATCGTTAGTGGTTTAAAGCATTTCGGATTTAAAGCTTCTTCGCCGCTTATTTTAGAATTGTAACGAGCGTAAAGGAAAACACGATAACGCCAATTGTCGAAGGTCTACGAAGAGGGGGAAAAACAAAACACAATAATTATGATGAAATCATAATTCAAAAAAAAAAAAAAGAAAAAAAAAAAGAGCACAAACCTGCTTCCATTCGGCCACATGCTTGACAGCACCCTGGGGCACTGAGTTCAAAACATCCGCTAATTTTAACCAATAACGATTTAAAGCCGGATCATTGCGTCGATGTTCATTGATAATGGGATTCTGT
This sequence comes from Glossina fuscipes, assembly GCF_014805625.2. Lineage (NCBI taxonomy): Eukaryota > Metazoa > Arthropoda > Insecta > Diptera > Glossinidae > Glossina > Glossina fuscipes. Next base: position 14,110,286 of record NW_023998415.1, on the reverse strand, counting down.
TCCAAGAAGTTAACATAGACCTCTTTCTGTTTTTTGGACATGCGTTCTTTGCGTTCTAATTGCGAAATTGGAAATTGATAAAAGTATTTCACACAATTTTCTCTCTTTTTCACTCACGCCTTAAACTATTCGAGGAGGAACTTTCTTGCATTAATGCTTCTAAATGGGATTGATGCTGATGCTGGTGTTGTTGTTGATGCTGTAAATGCTGTTGCTGAATAAAATACTCATGCATGCGCTCTAAATGCAGTTCTTGCTCTTGAAACTCACGATCCATATACGATGTTTCCTCATCCGTATCTGGATTGTTGTGATGTAAATTCAAAGCACCTGTCGCTGGCGCTATTGTTGGTGTTGAGGTTAATGCTAAGGCTGTCGATGTACTTGGGTGCTGCTGCTGCTGCTGCTGTTGTTGTTGTTGTTGTTGTACTACACTATTCGCATGCATGGGCGGTGACGGTGAAGGCAACTCGTCGTAATCGATTTTAGGCTCAATTTCAATTTGTTCGCCCTCATTGCATGGCTCATTATTGCTGCCAGCAATTGTACTCGTAGGTAGTGTATTTACATTGGTAATGCGTAATTTAAGTGGCGGTTCTTCCGGACCGCTTTGTGAGTGTTGTGAATTGGAAGCGCTGGACGATGTCTGCTGATGATGCTGCTGAAGTCCTGACTGTTGACTGGCGTTGGCAATGCCTGTCATATGGCTGGCATTGCTGTGTACATTTTTTGAAGGCTCATGCAAATCGAGAGCTTGCTTTTGTGTCGAACCACAACGACAGGAAACACAATTAGAAATTAAAGTGTGATAGTTGTCCTTACAAGGATCGAAAACTGTAAAAGAAAATGAAGGCTCAGTTTAAAATGAATTTTTATATATAGTTTGAACTTCTGACGCGCAAAATTAAAAACGGTTATGTGTGTTTAAAAATATATATATATATATATATTTAATGATTACCTTTGATGTATACAACAACTTAAGAATTTTATGATACAGTTTTTTTATATTCACTCATATAAACTATTTGTAATTATATAATATATACATTACGTTTGTTATTATATCGAAACGACGCAAGAATGACTTGCTGTACATCTAGCAATTTATGATTTAGTATTGTAAAACAATTTAATGGTTTTCTTTCTCAATCAGTAATCATAATCGGGTTGGGTTTCATCCAAATTGCTAAACATTTCAATTTTCCCGTCAAATTCAGGAGGTGCGGTGCTCTTATGACTGGTCCACATAACATATGCCCTTTGGTCCGTGGATGTTAATGGTTTATAATTTTTAGGATTTTGGGCCGCAACACCGGTCAGTTTCGTGTTATAGCGGGTGTACATAAACACTCTGTAACGCCATGCGTCGAATGTCTAAACAGAACACACTTGAGATACAATAAAGTAAAACCATATTTACTTCCAGGTCAAACCTGTTTCCACTCTTCTACATTTTTGACGGCCCCCTGGGGTACGCTATTCAAAAGATTGGCTAATTTATTCCACAAAGGTTCCAGCATAACGTCATTGCGACGTTGGGTGAACATGCAGGGATTCTCCTCAAAGAATTTTACATAAAGTTCTTTTTGATCTTTGGACATACGTTCCCCACGTCCTAAAGTAAAGCAAAATTTTTAATGTTTTCATATAATCAAAATGTAAATGCGGTAATTACTTCTAAAACGATTCATCATGGCCGGTGAATATTGCGTTTGTGATTGTTGATTGGAAGCATGTGATATGTGTGGTGTGGGCGGTGGTGGCTGAATTTGCAATGCTGAAGGTAAAGGGGAACTAGGAGGATTTGCCACCGCTGTATTTCCCTGATTACTTATGATGCTACCATGGTGGCCATAGTTAGGCATAAAATGTTGGGATAGTGACTGTTGCTGTTGGTGCTGCAGATGTGGCGGTTGCTGCATTTGAGTTTCACTCGCTTGCTGTTCCTGATGATGAATTTGTGGTTGCATGTCCTGCTGCTGCTGCTGCTGCTGTTGTTGTTGTTGCTGTTGCTGTTGCTGCTGCTCCTGGTGCTGATGTCGATTATAGCGCATCTCTTGCGTTTCACTCAATTCCGTCTCATCTTGTTCTGATTTTGGTATTATGTCCATTGGATCGATAGATTGCGTTAACGATTCCGGCGTATGCTCATTATAGACTTGTAGCACTCGTATTCGATGGGCCGGTTCTAAATTGCTTGAATTATTTGAATGATTTTCCATGCCATCTAACGGCGTTCTCGATCTTTGTATTAAACCGCCGGCAGATATCGTATTTGCATTGCTACCGTACATTTGCTGGATTTGCGTAGCCATCATAGCCGAATCATTTGTAAGCGAATCGTTCGACTTTTGCGGCAAGGGTATACTAAGCTTTTGCGAACAGGACGGTTCATAACTGATTTGATCCTTCAGATTGAGAGCTGTATCATCATTACCTGCAAGAAGAAGCATTTTAAAATGCTGCGCTTTAATAGAGAATAAAAACATTTCAGACTTACAAGCGATTTAATTAACAGGTGAAGGTAGTAGGAGAAGCCAAACTAATGGTTTTTTAGAGATAAGATTTACTTCAATTTTTTTTTTTTTTTCTTTACATAAAAAAAATTTCGAACACGCTACGATTTATATTAAAATTATTAATGTACAACAAATAAGAGAAACTATTGCCAAAATATTTTACAACAACATCTAGCCAAAAATCTTTTGGTCAATGTTGATGGGATTTTTTTTACATTGTACCAAGCTTCAAGTTAACATCCAATATTCGGATTACAATTTTTTCTATTGCGCGCCTGGTTGCAAAATAATTATGTCCGCTTCGCATTTTCACGTAAGTTTAATTAACTGAATCCCCGTTAATGCATAACCCGAGTAATCAATTTATATCTGCTGTGAATTTAAAATTCTTTGCCCATTTTACTCTTCACTTTAATTTTCTTTTCTTTAATAGTTAAATACAAAAATATAAGCTTTTCGTTATACCCACAGCACTGTAAGATGGCGGTAGAGACTCATTCTATTTTTTTGCGATAATAACTGCAACACCCAAAAAAAAAAAAATTAAGAGACCCCAATAAAGTATACATATTCTTGATTAGCGCGAAATTCTGAGTTGATTTAGCCATGTCTGTCCGTCCGTCTGTCCGTGGTCTTAAAAATGAACATATCGACTTCAAATTTGGATACAGAAACATTGCGCATTTCTACACACTGCTTGATATCGAAAACGGGGCAAATATTGGTCAGAGCAGAGGCCCGCAGTGAAGTGTGTAAACTGAACGCAACTTCATTTTTTTTTTTTTTTAACATACACTTTTGGGCTTTTTGCTCGTCACTCGGAAATTATTGAAGTTCAAAGGTTGAAATTTTCTACATTTACTTTATGAAAAATTCCACTGTTTACGTTCAAAAATGGAAACAATCAGCCATGCCCACACAAAGTTACGAGTAATTCAATTTTATTTATATCGCACTTTTGAGGTTTTATGCTTACTTAACATAAGGCAAAATAAAAAACTGTAAAAAAATGTTTAAAACTATCTCGTATTCGATATATATTGTTAAGTGTGTTAATTAGTATGAGAGCTATAGTGTCTGTAGTGTCAGATTACAGTCATCTTCAAATTATATCTACGGTCATCAATTATGATTATATATGTTCTCGCGGAACTTAGTCGACTCACCGCTGTATGATGAGTAAAAATAATTATAATTTGTAGACTCTTTAAGGCATACATCTGAGTGTTGCAAGCGTAACTTAACGTAAGTTACGCCTATATTCAAATTTTAGAAATTTTCAGACTGTTAAGCAACTTGACCACAATCACTTGGAAAATCTTTTGAATGATTTCAAATCGTTTCGGTCAGTCAGTACTGAAGGGGGCACCTTGCGGCCCCCGAGTACGTATAGTGCTTATGCAATTAAAGATTGCCGTAGACTTTGATATTTAAGATATAATTGTTAGGATAAAATTGCAGAATAAAAACTTACTATAGCCCGAAATCCAAAAGAGAATCTGTTTATTAGATACACTTATTCACTTCAATTTCGATTGATTTCGGAAATCGGTGAATAGTTGACATCTGAAATTATAATACCTTGACTTATTGCGATAATGTACGAATTTTTGAAAAATTGTCAACATTTTCAGATAGTGTCCGGCATTCGTAGAAAGAATAATTCTGAATGTTAGAACAATGTCATAGCGAAGTATTCCCAAGCAAAAAATGGTCGTAGGATTATTCGAGTTCGAACTCGCAAAAGGTCGTTACCCTGCACTAAAATGGCCTCGAACGCAAAGCGTTAATTGTTAAACCATTTAGTTACAATATTCGAAATATTGTAAAGAAAAATCGTTCGCTCTTGCGCAAGTTTCAATAATTATTGATAATTTAAATAAATTTTTGAACTTGAAATGTTTTTCGTCTTACGTACCTACCGCTAATTTCATAATTCCAAAGACTACATTTGAATATATAAAGATATAAGAACTAAAATGAAATTGATTTCGAAAGTCTGTTAGAATTTGACATACATTCATTTTGCAGGAAGTTCTTTAGTTCTTTAGAAATCTGATAATTTGGGAAGCTTTGCAAGCATCAAAGAAAACTTCCAGGGAACGTGCTTTCTTTAAACTATAATTACGTATATGATTTACGTTATAATAATAACGAAAAATATTCACGACGCGGAGTTGCAGTGAAACTTGGCACGAAAATTCAAATCGAAATTTCCGTGAAACGAGACGAATACAATTCGGAAAAGTTTAAGTGTAGGATAAATTTTAAAGATTAAGACAACGATGTGCACATCCGAAGACGAAAGGCACACATTTTTTCAAACCCCTGTCTTCTTAAATCAATGAAGAATGCAAGTGCCAAATTTCGAAATTCATATCTTAATCTTTGTAGCTGCGGCAATTCCACAAACGGAGTAAACCAAATTGGCTCACCTTGCTTCAAAAATCCAAATGTCAATAGATGTAGAAAAATGCATGCATTCAAGCATCTTTTCAATGTAAATAAAAATTATAGAAAAGAAAGTTGCGAAAATATTACCCGCCGCTTTATAATCATTTATTCGAGACTCGAAATTTAAAATGAATAAAAAATTGATCGAAGTTTAATGTCGAAACAGATTAAAAAATGTAATGTTGTAAGCATTTTTACTATGTATATAGCATTAAAAAAACTCGCCGCCAGATTGCAACTGTGCCAACGACGATATAAATTCGAAGTCTGGCTTGAGCGGATCTTTATACATTTAGGGAATTGTCATAAAGAAATAAATTTCTTAAAGGTCAGTGCTCCAAGGACAAGGAACGGATCGTTAGCAAGTAGACATACTGATTCCGTATGGAGTAGAGTGCTGAATTATATATGAAAGAAAGTGTTTCTTCAAGCTTACCTTGTCCAATTTCTATAACGAAATTTGTTAGATCATGACGTTGGGCCAAATACTGTAACAACAGCTCATCTGGTATATTGAAGCCAATCTTTTTGTTGCGAAACTCAAAATTATAGATCCCGAACGCAGCGCGTACTGTAAAGAGAATGAAATATGAAAAAAGCCGAGTTTTTAACTGTTTTCTCTATAAAGATCATCAAAGAGCTTGATTCGGTTCGGATTAGAATTTTTATGTTTTTCTTTTCTTTTCTTTTCTTTTTTTTTTTTTGATTTATTTCTTACTATCTTAATGTATTGTATTAATGCTTCAGGTAACATGTTAAGTAAATTTCTATTAATTGGCTTACGTGCAGTAATTAATAATAGAATTTAAAACCGTTCTACATAATCAAAATAAAAGTTTATAATTCCTTTAATTAAGATTTATTTTTCTCTTCATTTCGCAAGTATGGCTACTAATAAGCAAATCATTTTTGTCTTTAAGTGACATTGGCAGTTTTCGTTGTTCCCGACATTCTCTAGTTTACAGAGAAGGGACACTTAGTATAAATCCTGCAATTGAAATACGTCTTGACAGTATCTGGCACTCTTGCATGGACTGTTTTATTGAAAACTAGCAAGTACACTTGGATACCCTTGGATATACATATATATATATATATATATATATATGGATGGAAGTGTAATATTCCTTTTTTTTGCAGACTAAGTGCTAATCGTATATTACAAGTAACTGTCATTTGCGGGCTATTTGCGAAGGTAATGCAAAAGTCGACTTTAATGATTTTGTCTTATGGACATAACAAGCCGAACTTGCACGAAGATTGAAAATTTAATATATTGGATCTAGTTATTTGCAATGTCATCAAGCAAGTAGCTCTAGCATTCAACGTGTACGCTGACGCCATCTCAGGTCGAATGAACTTGACTCTTCTTTTAATATTTTATTTGTGTATACCTGATCGCTTCCAGTATTTATACAAGGTACGAATTATAGTCGACTTTAATCTTATCATACCTATAAGAGCTAGCAACTGAAATGAAATTTTCCATAATGCGGCGATTATGACCAATGCAGCAGCATAAGACTTTGCTCTCTGAGTGCAGTAGCTTGCAATGCTTGCACATACACACATCCCAAAAAAAAAAAAAAAAAAAAAAAACAAAAAACAAAAAACAACAACAACAAATAATAATTGAACAATTGATCACTAAAGTTCGATTTTTCTACAAAATGAGAAAAGGCAGGTCAATAAGATTGTTTCATATGACAACAACACTTAGTGATATATTGGAAAACCATTTCAAGGAGGAAGCTCTCAGTGAACATTTAAACATTTCAAATAGAGAGGTAAAGAAAATTAGTGCTTTATTGGACAACCTCGAGATTTAATGATTACCTTTATCATTCATTACATAGAGTTGGTCAAATTCTGAGTAACGGACAATTTTTTTGCGACTATTGCTTGATAAAAAGTCACGAAAATTGTGGCAAGAAAACATAGTTATTTCTTACGGCTTATCACCACTCACGACACAAAAGCACGGCTGTCAGTCTTCCTAGCTTCTTGTTTCGTGACGCCCTACTCTCATATCCTGAAAATCACATAGTATCTCGATAGGGTTTACATCGATGAGTTGCGGCTTCCCTTCCAAAAACGGTAATGTCTTTAAAGACACTCTGCCGCTTAAAGTTAAACTGTTTTTCAATATATTAATAATATACAAAAACTTGTTCATCATTTCCAATTCCTACGACCATCGCCCTGCTTTAGATTTCTGCTGTTTTGCGCCTGCTGTTCTTCGTTGAATTGTTCAACAACCTCCCCACGTCCTCTGCAAACACAGATGTTAAAATTACTTCTTTTCTTTTTTTTTTTGAGAAAACAACATCTTTCAACAAATGCACCCGTTTTTCGTTTTCTTTGGCAAACAGAGGGCACTCCTGGCGGCTTGATTTTATTGGTGCATGGCTTTTCTCTAACATAAAATGTAGAAATTATTTTTCTTTCTTATTTCGTATTGAAGAACATTAATTAATGGTTCAAGCGATCCGCCGTTCAAATTAATCTTACTCACAGATTGTGCATAAAAAAATACCTGTTCGAAGGCTTGTTGGGGTGAAAGAATAAGACTTCTCTTCCGGCCTATTAAAAAATGACTATCTATCAAAAAAAAAAGAAAAAAGTCGCAATACTTGCACGTGGAGCAGGGTAGTAGACACATTATAATTTTTACTTTTAAAACACTGTCCGAATCTAAAAATAATTTCAAATTGACTGTTTAGCAATTGTTCTCACATACGTACAATAAAGGCAAAGCCATTCCGTTACTTTCGCCTCTGATCTATGTACCTGAATAAATAAGTTTGAATTTGTTGTTTACGCATAAAAAATCAAAAAAAATTCCAGATTTTAAAGTATTCTTGTACGAAATTACTTAGCACAAAATTTTAAAAATAACGAAGCTTCTTTAAAAGATCAATTTCATTAACACTGTATTAAAAAACTCTTTCAACCTAAAAAAAATTCAAAGCTTTTCTTTCTGACAAACGCGTGCACATGTATTAACGTATTTGCACGCTTGTGTCATAATAGAAAAAGCAGAATAAAAGAACAAAAAAAAAAAATTGAACGGATTGAGAAAAACACTAATGCAACGTGTGTGTTGCCTAACGTGCAGAGAGACGGTAGAAACATAAAAATAATATGTTAAAAATAGAATAGAAACAACAATACGCAATAAAAGGCGGGTAAATATCACAAACACTCACATCAGTGCATTTAAGCAGCAACCTTAACAGTACTTGGTAGTTGGGTTGTTTGGTTAGGCGGACTCTATCATAGCCCAAAAATATTGAAACAGTCCACCCAACTCACCATACCCACGCAATTATAACTCATATTAATCGTATACACACTTGATGTACTTTTATTAATAACACTAATATGTGATACCAATATGCTCTCGATATATATTTTTTTTTTTTTTTTGATTTATTTGTGTGTTTAATTTCTTTACTCTACCTGTACTGTGAATTTATGTATTAAGATTCTAACGTCAACTTTAGAAGGAGTCTATTTGTTTGTCAGCTTGCACGGTTACGCTTTGATGAATACTCACCGACATTTTTCAAATCCCATATACTTAAATCGCGATTCTCTTCGGGTACTCCAATCATAAGCAGCTTTTTGGTGTCTCGAAATTGAAATGGTAAGATTATGCCTGAGCGCAAGACCATGGTTCACTATTTTATTAATATCAGTTAAATTAGCGATTTTTCAAAACACTTCACCAATTTAAAATGTTTAAAAAAAATCCTCTCAAAATAAAAAAAAGTTTTTTGCTTTTATTTTTCTATTTAATTTGTTAACCTGTCAAAATGAAAAATTCTTCTAATCTTTTTTCACATTTTTACACATTCTATTCGTGTATCATCGTGTTGCCTTACACGATTTTTCGTAAACAAATTTAAAATTACGACATAAAAAAAATATGAAATTACGATAATGAAACAGTGTCGCCACCTAAATGATAAATACTTCCCTGCCGATTGAGATATAAAACCGACCGCAAGAAGACCGCAAAATTAATAATAATTTTAATTATTGTAGTGGCAAGCCATTATCAATTAACTATCTCTATTGTTCGACATCCCTTGCAAGCAGAAGCTTAAAAGTGTGCATTCCGATTTAAGGGCCACACAATAATATAATATAAGCCAACCAAAGACATAATAAATATATTTTATTCAAGTTTTTTTCTTTTTTTTAGTACGACATAAAATTTTATGAAATAAGCGATCCTTGTCAATCACTGTATCGGTTTAAAATTAGCAAAAATATATTTCTATTCTTGTATATTCGTTTGAGTTACAAGATTTTCAATTTGCGATTTTTCATTTACGAATATTACTTTAATATGGGCATTACTTTACACCTCGGCTACCATATATAATAATAAAAATGGAAATTAATACGTATAATTTCACAGGTGGGGCTTGAAAATAGACCTGATACGCTTGCGTTTATCAGCGGAATTGGAAAACTGAAACAATTTGAATAAACTGAAAACTTCATTGTTTATGTCCTGTATGTGAAATATGACAGACAAGTATATATATACCGAGGCCATGAATTAAAAAAAAAAGTGGATTTTTTCTCTCTCTCTCTCTCTCTCTCTTTATTATTATCTTAAAGAGTACAGAATACCGTGTCGTACAAACCGAAAAGATATATACGAGAAGCGAGTAAATGTATTATGCAGAAATATTATTAAGGACAGCTCAGCCGTTATAAGTTCGGAAGTTATTGTAACTTTTTTAATATTATATATATATATTTTTTTTTTTTTTTTTTTAATATAACTTAATTCAAAATATTACAACAAAAAAATTTTTAAATTTTTTTCCAGCGACCTAGAAAAGTATTGCAGCTGGGGCAGGTGTGGTGAATATCTTTAAAATTGTTAGTAAAAAATGGCAATAGACAGCAACCACACCAACATCTGAAAAAATCAAATAATAATAAAAATGAAGAAACGGATGAAGGTGTAGGTAGCATACCCACAGATTGTAAAGCCGAAAAACACCAAAAATGCGCATAAACCGGGTATATAAGTCACTTTTGTTTCAACTTTACTTAAACATGCTGGACATATTACGTTAAGAGGCACGTCGTCAAATTCAACTTCATCAATCTGAAAGAATTTGATTTCCTCCTCTCTTTTGTTTTCCTTTCGAAAATGCATTAATTTTGCCATAGTTAAAAATCGTGAATAACGCAACGACTTTTGGTTTTTCTGAGTTTCCGTTACTGCTACTTACTTTAAAAAAGAAAGCAAAATAATTATCATAAAAGTAAAAAAGACATATTCCCATATACATAGGAATTTTTATTTTTTAATTATAAACTACTTCCATACCGAATTTGTAATATTATCTAATGCCTTCGACATATTCTAGATGATAGGCCTTTTTTCTCACTTTTTTTAATTTTTTTTCAAGATATTTTATTATAAGTTTTTGGTTTCAAATTTCGGGTGATATTTCAAATTGCAAGTTTCCAGGCTTTGTATATAAAACCCATATGAGTCTTTTGTTACAAATGACGACATGCTAATTGGCCCATCTTCTTTATGACTTTTCGATAAATAATAACTGACGTAGAAAGTATTGCTTCTTCAGCGGGTAAAACTTAGCCAATTCGCGCTTACATATCTTGACATTTGCATCGTAACTAATCAGAGCTGTACTATTGGGGTCAGTGTATTTAGATACAAGCCGTAAGGTACAGGTAAAATTGCAACTTTACTGCATTAAAAGTTTTCATTATTTTAGGGTTTCGTTTCTTCACTTTATCTAGCTCGAAAGTTCGAATCTCGAAAGCATTCTCGGGATAATGATACTAATATTTGATTTCTAAGTAATACAAGCGAAAATTTAACCCAATACACATTGGAAAAGTCTACTTTCGAAATTAACCAAAATGAGAAAGAACGAAATAGAGATTTCGGGCTTAAATAGTTTGCAATACGTTCGGATAAGAAATACTTTTCATTTTTTCCTTTCTGACGTTTATCGCTATTCACTACGATTTTGCAAGATGTAACAGCTGTTACGATAGGAAAAATGTTTATTATTAATAAACTTTTGTGTTTGCCAGGTGGAGAACCCGGGTCAAGTGTCCTTTACAGGCTTTCTTCGAAACTGACTTAATGTCACATAGGACGCTCAGCAGAAGTTGATACAAATGAGAGTCTGACGGCGTGAAGTCCGTGTGGCGACCAAATCACTCAGACGATGTCCCACATTTGTAGAATTCGGAGACGGTCGGAAAGCGGTGGGAAAAGTGTGCTTACGTGCAACATCGATAAATGCTATGGCTTTACCGAGTAAGCATTGACAGTAACTACGACCAAAGTAAATTTTGCCGTATTGAGATTTGAACAGAGACGTGGTTTTCACGATTCTTACCAACTCGGCTATTTATGTGGATCCGTGCTATATAGTAGACTTCTTCAATGGTCGACAGATCGTTAAAAATAAGTGATCTGCATTTATCAGTTCGCTGTTAAAAATCCTCCCTGTTGACGAGTTGCATTTTAGCCCTGCCTAGTACAGTATGCATTTGCACATATGTTACGACAATATTCATCATATTTTAGGATTACGATTTCAGCAAACCACGGCTGCGGTATTTTGGACCTGCATTGAAATAGTATTTTATTAAAAAAATCACTTCAAATTTATAATTTTCGACACGCACAACAAAAACCCGTATTAAGTGACTGCCCAAAATGCGCTACCAAATTATATAACAACACATTTTGCATATGATGGATTGATGTAGCGAGTTGATCTTTTAGTTCTAACTGAGGTCTCAAACATAACATTACATAACATTTCCCTATTCACAGACAAAAAAATGTACAACATATCAAAATTTGCTAAGGACGAATATGATCGTTTAACTTATTAATAACTTTTTTGAATTCGGTGTTAAATCTTAACGGTCTTATTATAAGATTAAAATTGGACTAAATAAAATTTTTTCGCGTATTTGCTATGCTTGAACAACAAACTGAATCACTATAAAGATTGAAATTGTTTTACAACTACAACAACTTCAGAAAGTATTTTTATTATTGCAGTTAGCTTAGCCCATCGTATGTCTAAAGCAATCCTTACTGCGTGTATTTGACTACACGTTTATTTTAATTGTAACACGTTTTCCAAATGAATTTTGATTGAAATTCTGGTGACTAGAAAATTGTACACTTATTTTCAAACGGTAACGTTGATAAAAATTCGAGCTGGGTTGCCAACAATCGAAGAGATTTTTTCGTTGGATTTCATTACCAAATGTCGCTAGAATGATATTTATGGGAAAGTGGTACACTCCAGTAATTGCTTACAGAGTTCGACTAAGCACTTAACGCAATAATCCTTATTTTTGGGAAATGATTTGAACTTTGCCAAATTTTTACAAGACAGTTTGTGGGAATTTGTGGTTCATATGATGAAATAAAACGAAATTAAAAGAAACACGCCAGAAAATAAAGGCGAATCATTTCCAATTTTATATATATTTATCAAATCCAAATAATTAGAACCAATCTTTTATTTTGTTTTAGCACGTGAAGTCCTCCTCCGTTCTCCTTCTTTTAAAGTCATTTGTCTTCATTCTTTATTTCATTAATCAATCAAAAATTCATTTTGCTTTTATAAAAATTTTCTTACGGTTGTTGCGCAATATTTCTTGCTTACATTATTGCTGATTTCCTTTTTCTTTGGGAATAACGCATTATTGTTTTTAGACCTATGGTGACTAATATAATGGAGCTAGACTAATATTTCTACGTCTTAGGGACACATTCATATTATAAATTTGTAAGTTATAAATATATATAAATAAACTATAAACTAAATTTATCTCGTATTTTATGAAAAATCTATAATTTAGATACTTCCCCCAGCCCTGGATGTATAAACGAAGCTGCGTTATGTCAAGCCCCCACGATTTGTTAATTCCCAAAAAGCCTCTTAAATACTTAATACTAGTTATTGCGCTTTAAAAAACATTTGATCCTTATTGTGTCAGCTTTTTGTTTACTATCATACTATGGACATAGGAAGTCTATATTTTTATATCGGTAACAATTATTTGAATAACTGCTGTTGTGAATATATCCAGATCGTAAACGAATATTTGTCGATACTGACAAATGAATAATTTTAAGTATTTTTGCTTATTATCTCAAAAAGTACAAAAATCTATTGGGATACACTTATACATTGCTTCCTTGGAAACCTTTGGGAATTATCAAAGGAAAACGATAGCTGATTTTTCGAATACCGTTTATTTGAATGGATTTAGAATGTAAATCGATAAATATATTCTTTACTTATATTTTTACACATGTCTACAGTCCATAATCAATATGAGACTTTCAAATAAAATCAACGTAAACACGATTGTCCTGTAGAGTACAATTTTTTTTCTGCAAAACAATCAGAGTTAGAATAATCGATATTCGATTAATCAATATTCCTTTTCTTTGTAATTGAAAACGTAAGCAAAATACGATGCTGTCTCGCAAATGGTATGTGCTGCTGTAGGGAAAAACTTTATCGCCGGAACCGGCCCAAAAATGCTTCGCATTTGGGGCAAATATGGCAAACGTCCTGCAATTCTTTAATGCAAAACGGCACAAGACAACAACCAGCACCTAATCTACAATTAATTAATTGTTTCGTTTTCAGTATTTTGATATTGCAACTGTTATGAGATCACTTGCCCGAAAATGCAAACTGCAGTACAAGTAATGCATGTAATCCAGCCGGGCTTGTAGACGACTGTTGTCTGCATTTCAAAATTACAATGTGGACATCTCATGAATATTGGACCTGGGCCAATTGGCACCGGAGGTACCTGAGGTACCGAACGCCTCTGAGCTATTGCAGCCTCTTGATGCCGACAAGCAACGAGCTCACTATTTCGTCTCAAAATTGCTTTCATTTCTTCTATTCACAGACCTCCCAGATGTATTTCAGTTAACGCGCTTACAATAGTAAGGCGTCTCGTATCATTCGATGTATTTTTTTCTCACTTGTGGAATAAATTTTGAAAGCATGCACTGCAAGGATTCTCTAACACGAGAAGGTAAAAATTAAATAAACCAATCATATTTTCTATATCACGTGTAATGTGTAAAAAATAATAAAAATGAGTTTACATAAGTTGGCGAATTAATGACATAGCTTGTTTGCTCTGCATGGCTATGATTGCAGTTCGTATCTACGATTATTCGAAACTTTATTGCCCTGTAGACTTTTCTAAATTCATTCATCGAACTTTTTTCTTAAATTTTCTTTTTACTAAAATAAAGTGTAAAAATTCCAGAACAAATAGAAAATTTTTGGTCCTTCTTAAGAATTCTTTTAAAAGGAACCGTTCTTGCACTAACGCAAATATCTGCAAACGTTTTCAATTTAACACATTTTCCCCGGCTCAATTAAACTTATTCACTTATTCATATAATTTTTTTTTTTGTATTTTTTCAAAAGTCAAAGCAGGCAAATAGCATTAAGGCTCTGTAAAGAAGAAGGTGCATGCCTCTCTTTCAATACGATTGCCTCGAACATTGTAAAAGTCAACAATCGAAACGGATATATATATATATAGCGCGTAAGCGTTACTCACACATACATGTTCGGAAAGAATTTAGAAAAAATTAGAAGAAGCATTTCGAAGAAATTAGAAAAAACTTAGGGTCAATCAGAGAAGAGTAACTTGCATATAAACTTTTACTTTCTCTAATTTTTCGATTTAAAAATAAGGCTCTAAAGAGTAAACAGCGCGTCCTTTGCGAGACTTCAAGATCCCTTGATAGATTGTTTTGGCTTAGTGGGTTAATAAATGCGTTTAAAGTTGACTATGGCTATTAGAAGAAACATGTCAGCAAACCAAAACGTGAACTGGTCACAATCATTAAACATATGTTGTTTTGCTGAAAAGCCATAAGCCTATTATGAATTAAAGGAATAAGCTATATGTTATGAGTTTGCCGACATCCCTAACGCACGATAGTCTTGTGACGAATTTGTACATAAAGTACAATATAGGAAAAAGGCCATCACGGTCGCTTATGATACAATTAAATATGGTTTGACTAAAATACTCCCTAGTGCAAGTTTCTCTCATAAATTTATGAATCGCTCTCAGCCTCATATCTTAACAATCGTCTAATGAAGTTATACGAGTACTTTTTGTATGAAAATGCTTTTAAATGAGCATAAAAATTTTTCAAATCTATTTATTAGTGCATTAAGGAAGTCAGAAGTCATAGGATATAGAGATTTTGTATATATGCTCATTTGACAACGGATGTCTTCTCGTAACGCTTGGAGACACAAAATTTGAAAGAAAAAAAATACTTTAAGGCAGATGGTTCAAAGCACCCGTTAGATGCATAAAAAAAGTATTTTCTGAAAAGCTTACTATATCCGCTTACTATATACCCTACATGTGGAAACTGGCTGTAGTTGATCCAATTTCAAAGTCAAAAAATATCTCCATCGCATCGGACTATTGCTCAATATATTTTTTATCTTGGCTACCAAAAGCATTACAAAAGATTATAGCATCTAGATAATCTTGATTTCTTGAGTCCAAAAACCTTATTACAAAACAACAAGTTGGTTTCAAGTCGGGTAGACGCTCTTTTCTATATTGATTATTTTATAACCAAAGCAATTTCTGAACGGAATTATGTAATGATTCTCTCAAGTGTTTGCGAAAAAGCATTTGACAGAGATGATTTTCATGTTATTTAAAGCCTTATGAAATCGAGGAATGTTGGATCCAAATTCTTCAACTACATCAAATCATTCATGTCGCATCGGCCGTTTTAAATTACAGTTTCATAAGTATCTCCTCTTTCTGACACGCTTTTTAGATCGCTTTCAATGAAATTAACAAAATTCTTTGCGTGTACCGCGATCCGAACACAGTCTCTACGCGGACGATCTATAGATATAAAAAAAAAAAAAAATATAGCACGAAGGCAATCAACATCCTCGAATATATTGCACGAGAGATCTCCACATGGGCAAACTCGTCAGGCGCTAAAATTTCTATATAAAAATCAAAAAAAATGCACATTTGTCGAAAGCAAATATGTGATGGCGAACATCGACTGATGCCTATTAATGACTTACTAATACAAAATGTGCAGACGTTCCATATTCTCGGGCTCACGTTTTCCAACAAACATTGTTGGAAAATACTGTCTTCGGTTAAAAAATTTTATTTTAACAAAGGTGAATTTCATACAATACGTTGCTTGGAAAAGCCATGCACCCATTAACACCATTGCTTATCTTATCAAAATGCTACTTTTAAGCAAGATTAACTATGCTTTGATAATTTGTTGCAAAAGCAGCAAACCTAATGTCGACATACTTAAATCGATCTATCACCAAGTCCTTAGAGTAAGTTGCTATGCTTTTTGGACGATGCCCATCAGCAATAATACAATTGAAACTGATCTCCCAGCTTTAGAAAATAGACTTTATTAGTTAAAAGCTAAAATTGTCCTCAAGCCTCTTATTTCAAACAAACTTATTCTCGGTGAATTTGTGAGAAAGATTATTATTGCCAAGAAAATTCGACAACTGACCATTGCTTGTACGTCGCAAAGGAATTGAATATTCCCCTAAAAATTTACCGCTATTTTGGTCTTAAACCCGCATGGGTTTTGAAAGACTATTCTTTTGACATTTTGCTGTCTATGTACAAGAAAAAAGACATTCCAAGTTACTTCTTTAGGAATCTAATTGGTGAAAAAACCCAACTGCTGGAGAATAACGGTTGGAATCTTTTGTACTTAGATGGCTCAAGATCTTCCGATCCAGCACCTGCTTGTACCGTGGTAGATGCTTTAGGACAGCTACCTCTCAATCGCATATTTCAAGAATTTTCAAAATTGAAGTCCTCAGTGCTATCCTTTACGCTGGGAACCTTTCCCATAAAGACAAACTCAAAACCGTCGCTGTTACTAATAGTTTGTCTGTATTAAAAGGTATACGGAATCCTTCGACTTCGAGATGGACCACCATCAACGCATTAAAGAATATCATTACAACACCTGGCGAAAAAATTTAATTGCTTTGGATCACAAGTCATATCAGTTTATTGGGAAATGAGCAAGCTGATCGCGCGGCAAAATATGCTGGATCTTCAAAGATATATTGGAAGAAAAGTTAAGGAGAATATTATGGAAGGAAATCTACAATGCCATCATCAGCACTACTCTCTATTAACCGTCAATTAATTCCACCTTTATATCCAACAAATGTTGAGAAAACCAAGATCCAAGCATTTTCAAGAATTTTCCTTAGCCATATAATTGCATCTCACCAATGGATCTTAAAGAAGTCTTCCTCCTGCAATCTGCAATTGTGGACAAATTGTCACTATAAAGCGCATTCTCTGTGACTGCCTTAACTGTTTCTATTCCATTTGGAACGAGTAATCCTATGGACATTCTAAAATCAGCTACGGAACAGAATATCAACACAATATATTACTTTATTAAAACTGTTAGGCTGAATATCTAACGTAGGTTTATAAATTAGACCCCGATAGCCTGGGTTGTTAGTGCTCAATGTTTTTTCGTTTAGTCTAAAAATTTATTTCATTAGTCCCAAATTATAATAATAATAATAATAACAATGGTGGGAATGTATGCAACACCCAGGAGGACTTGATATAGACCCATCTCCTTGTTCCACTAAAGTGCTTCACTTGCTTTTATATATAACTTGTTTAGATAAATAAATGCATTTAAACTAGAAACAAAAACGATAGCATCTAATTATATCCATGACTCTCATAAGAGACTACCAAGCTCATCTTGGTTAAGCTCGCCGTAATTTAGTTTCTCATTCTCGTTGCTGCTCTCTAATATCTTAAAAAATTATTTTATGCAAGATTTTTAATTATCTTTTTTTTAGATTCATCAAAAATTCCTATTGTCATGGAAAATAAACAAAAGGACAAAATCGTCGACGACCATCCCATGTGTACTCACCTTGCGTGTCGGTCCTTAATGTCTGTTTTATTTAAACATCAATTAACGTTGTATCCCCCAGTCCGTCCCACATCTTTGTAGAATTAACTTTACGCATAATAAAAAAAAGGCCGACTTGCCTCAATATCGAAATTAAATGCTTGTAATTTATTAAAAGCTTACGTTTATTCCAAAAAATTTTGTTACTCAATTTCTCACTTAATCACGCCAATGTATATTGAGTCATGCATTGCATATGTTGCATAATGGTATAAGAAAAGTGTATTATTTTAAAGATAATTTAGTCATATAAAATATATTAAAAAATTTGAGCAATTTCTTTATAATTGTGCAAAATATCTATCTTTGTAAGTATATCAGTTTCCAGCTGTCAATATATGAAGTAGATAAGAAATTCAAATTTATAGGAGACAAATAAAATAACAATAAGAAAAAGATTAATATAACAATAAGAATAATAATTAGAAGTTTCGTCGTAGAAGCATTCTTTCGATTAAAAGTAAATTTACTTTAATATGTTTTAAAGGAAACAAGATGATTGCGGCAAACATCGAGGGTACGTTTGTCGTATTCATCTGCTGGCTATACTTGTACTAAGCATAAAATTAGAGAAATAAAGGAAAAATCCGCTTGCGAATGATAAACGTGTTACGTTGGTTATTAGAAAAGCCGGTTTATCGACGATAGCGGCCCAGGTATGCCTTGCAGTTGGGGCATGTGTGATGCACGTCCATACACTCGTCAATGCAACACGGTATCAGACAACACCCCAGCCAACATCTGTTAGAACATTAAAGGTAGAAAGTTTTATTTAAATCATCTTATAAAAGGATATTAAGCATTACTCTTACCCCAGCAAAGCAATTACAAAACCAGACAAATATGCAATCATTCCGGGTTCAGTGCGTGTAGTTGTTTCAATTTCAGCATGACATGAAGGACATATCATGTGGGTGGCTGTACGGCCAATTGGTACCACCGTAGTTACAATGGCGGCGTTAGCTGTTGTCGGTGCTGTAACTGGCGTAAATGGTCCCACTGGTTTAACACCGCCCACTGCTTCCTGATAGGAAGGAGGGGCGGATGGTGGTGGAACGTACGTATATTGTGGAGGTGGTGGACCTGTAGCCTTACTCATTGCTATTATAGGTTATATAAAGTATTGCTGCTACTTTTAATTGTTTAATATCATGTATATTCAAGCAATGATGGCAGTGATAGCCTCTTTATAATTGGCAGGAAAGCAACAAAAAGCCGTTAACCAATTGTTATAATATTATTTCGGTGATGTACGCGTTGCTTGGCTCTGTATAGTTGCTTAGTAATAGTATAAAGTTGCCTAGAAGAAAAAAATTATATTATTATAAGAAATGAGGTAGAATCAATAAAAAAAAAAAATTAATATTTGTAGGAAACAAGTATAACCGCATGAATTTTATCCATCTGCCCCATTAGCATATCGCTGAAAATATTTGTGGTAGTTGTATTCAATGTATGTAGAGCTAAGTTCAATAACATTCTTATTCAATACAAAAGATGATGCCACTTAAAATACTGTCTATTCGGTACGTTTCGAAAAATATATGTCATCTTTCTAGATAATACAAAAATTAACACAATTCTTTACCTGCCCGACGAACCTGAAGAATCCATTACCAAGATTGTCCTACATTAATTAAAATTAATTGTAATAAAATAGAGATAAAGTACGAAGAGTTTGATACAATTGCCGTCTAAAAAAAATTGTCAGCAAGATGATCATGCCGTTTCTTTCGCCTTGAAATTTTTCTGAAGCACCTGGCGATCATAAAATTTAGATTTCTATTCCATCCATTTGTTTGGGTTTTCCGTATATGCAAACTTATGTGCATATGTGTATACCGTTGCGCATATTCACTTAAAAGCATTGATTTGTTTATGCTTCTGAGAGAGTGAGGCATCATTAGCAGAATTTTCGGCCATAAAAATAATGGAAATGAGAGAGCAAGCAATCAAATGGCTGCTAATTAACAGCATTACTGCTGTCATTGATAACGGAAACACGACAAGTGCGTAATAATTTCGTATTTTGAATTTTGTAGAAAATGTCTTGTCAATTAGTTATCTCTTGTATTTCACTCTATTGCATGAGCAAATAAATACGAGTAATAACTTTACACTTTAATATTATGTAATGGATTTTTCATGTTTAAAGTGAATATTCATAATTTGCTTTTCTTGATTCGGTCATGAAATTTTATATTATACCCTACGGCGATTTTGGCACAGATATATTAAATTGGCTCGGCTCAAACCAGAACCATTTTCCGAACTGATTGAAACACATCTGTCCGCTCACGCATCTTTCCGAAGCATATGCATGTGCTTCTTTGTTCGATTACAAATTTTGAAATATTTAGATGAAATTCGATGAAAAACGTCGATATACTTTGGCTCAAGCATAAACGCTGATCTCGCTTGTTCGCCTATTAAGTCGCGACTTATTAAGGTTATGTTATTATCTTTACAAAAGATTATTTATCTCTTATTTACATTTCTTTTAATGATTCTTTTGTTTAGGTTGTGAGAGTAGAAAGTGCAAAAAATCAGGGGGATAATCATCTTGCTGAAGGTTGGCTTCCGCTTTCGTTTTCAGCTATTTTGTAAAAACAGCTGAAAACGCAAGTTGAATTTTCCATACGGGATTAACCGCCGGGTGGTATTGTTAGGTTAGTCATTTAATAATGCTGAAAGGCCACAAATTAGTTAAAAAATAAAGAATATGCGTAACTGCTCGTAGATATTTTTTTCAACAGTCCACTTTTGATGCCTTCCTTAGAATGCAAACTTCGCTTTATGACATCCATTTGCGTGCGGCTATCTATTTTCTTTTTTTTTCTCCCAATTAAATTCTTATTATATGTTATTATTATTTTTGTGTCTTTGATGTGTCCTTCATCTAAACAAATCTGGATTGTAATTTGAACCAAAATAATTTTAATAAATTCACTTCTACAACTATAAATTTCAAAGAAAACAACGTCTGTACAATTAGAAAGATTCCACAAGAACGTTTTACTAATCTCAACAAGCAAGTCGTAAATATGAATAGATATCTATTAATATATACACGTATGAAGAATTAAACTTAATCCTTTACTAAAATTCCTATGTATTTCAAATGAACATGAACACTAGACATTAATGGTTCCTGAAAAGTTTTCTGAGGAGTGCATTATTTTAACCTTGCTTTCATGATTGACAAATCGATAAAAGGTCATTTTTGGATTCATTTTTTTTTATCTGTATAATATATATAGTCAAAGATAAATTAATTGTGTGTAGAAAATATGGTAATCGGTACAATATACTAATCCATACAATCTATATCGATGATTATCTCGAATGTTTTAATAATTCTACCCAAAAACTTTTTTTGTGGAATTGGTAACTCTACTCAGATATTTGTTGCAACTTAACTAAGACAACATTTTTTTCCATAACTTTTCTACGTACTATAAAGTCTTCAACAGTTTGCTAGGAATGAAGTTAATTTGTTTTCTGTTAGCCGCTCAAAAGATTTCACAATTTCCTAAAAGCATAAGTTTACTGCTTTAAGAGATTTAAACTCAATATTAAAATAACGACATAATTAAATTTAAATATATCGAAAACAGCAAACAGAAACGAGCGATGAGGTTAACATTTTCGATGCCTACTGATTAAATGCAAAATATATATATAGTTTGGACCTAATATTCTATCTGGTGGGGGGAAGAATTTATTTCACGTTTCTGTTTTCAGCCATTTTTGCTAAAGGGCTAGTGACTAACCCCAGAGGGAACATGCGGTCAGCATGCGAACAATAGAAAAGTAAACAAATCCAAAATTCTCTCTACGAAACCAAAACCAAAATACATTGTACCAAAGAAATCAAACACAAAAAAATATGACAATTGACTTTCTGGCTTTTGTGACCGTTAACTATGAAGATGATCAAAAATTTGAACAAAGTTTGTGTTCAGCTATTTGGCAAAAACGGCTAAATACAAAAGCGAAAGCTAACTTTCAGCTGCATGATTACTCTCTGATAAACTCTTTCACGTTTAATTCTGTTTTTGATAAGCAAACTTTCCAGGAAGAATTAATGCATTTCGGAAATGATTTCTTGGCTATAGCGCCACGGTACTGGCTTACAGATAGGCAAGTTCTGAAAAAGCACACTGCAGGCACCTTGATGCGAATGCTGGAGTTGTAACGAGGGCCGTGCATAATTATGGAATTCACGTTCTACATTGAACTATAAACTATAAAGGCTATGAAAAGTTTAATACTATTAGGTAATTTAAAATTTTTGAATTCTACTTTTTGAGACGCACTTTCGATTGTGACCATCAGAGGAGTGCGTAATGAATTCGTTTAAAGGAAAGCGCAAGAATGCATCAATATCAAGAGATCCTTTTTTTCGATCGTTAATTATCATGTTTGTAATGCTTGAATGTTAGGCCCGTAATTAGAGATCTGTGTTCAGTATAAATAGCCTTTTGCATCATCATGCAGAACATCATCAATTCATTTTCTTAATATTGACTGTACTCGCATCTTTTGTTAAGTATAAGATAATCTGTTTAGAGAAAGCTAGTGTAAGTATGACTTTTATGTTTATTCTGCTTAATAACATTCAGTGCTTTCTCATTTGTCAGCTCTAGGCAATTACACTCAGTCATTTAATTTACAAATATTTACAGACCCCTAATCTAACGAAGATTAATGCTTCTACTAGCTATCCACAATTTTATTTGTTTTTATGTTGAGAATTTAAAAAAAAAAGTATTTTACTACTGCTGGTAAGCTATCTGTTTACAATTATTGACACTACTAATTGTTAAGGATGCAAAGGTTTGATAAGATTGCAAATGAACTGAAAAGTTCACATGTCGTCAATTTATGATTGAAGCAAACGCTGTGACTGAATCACCCAACTCTATGCTCGTATCCAGATATAACGCCAAAATTTAGCCAACTGTATTTCTCCATGACAACGTTAGAGTAGACTACCGCGTAGCAACAGTTTGTAAAACGGCTCGCTTTCTTGCCTCTTGCAAAAATTTCTTAGACATTTGGGGATGGTAAGAAAAAGTGATGGAAAACATACGTTGTTGTTGGATTAGTAAATGTAATTTCCAATGAAAATTTATTATACATCATTTTATCGTTTCAGATGGGGCGCAAACTTCCATAGTTTTCGGCTGATACAAATATATATACATATAAGCGGAGAAGCATATTCCTCCTGGATTTTAATTTCTCTCTGACCGTTAGCTTAGATTAGTAATACATATGGTATCGTACATTAATTAGATATATAAAAAATGTTTGCGACTACCTTGCGATCTGTAATGTTGCTGAAGATGTGCTCTTAAAATAATATAAGAACAGGTCTTTTCGCTTTATTTCATACTTGATCATTACTGTGTCATCATCTCCGATAAGAAATTTTGAATTCCAAATTTTGATTCAAATGAGCTAACCCCTGTCATCTCTCCGCTCATGCTGGAGTTTCTAAAGAACAAGATATCTGATTTATACAAAAAATTGCTTAGTTTAAAGCAAATTGCAAAAAATCACATTAAAAGTAATAACGTTTTTGTGCTTGTTTATATATACTTATACTATGATAAGCATCTGAACCCCCCTAAACTTAGGAAACATCGTTATTCTGCCGAAAAAGATAATGATTGCTTTTTCTATTAATATCCCAAAAAATTCGTTTAATAAAATATTTGGGTTTACTCCATCACGGGATGTATTCTGCGGTTATGATCGGTTATTAACCATAATAAAAAAAAAAAAACGCTAATGTAAGCCCATAAGACATTGGCAATTTTCTCACTTTTTAAACTAACCAAATTATATCCTCATCAAGGGATTCTTTCGGGTTCTTTATGATGGCCCGGTTAGTTAGACGCCTACGACGCTCTTCTTGAAAGAGAAAAAGGTTTTTGTAACGCTAAGCTGTACTCATGTCGACTTTAGATAGAAAACCAAATGACGGATAAATAAAAATCTTGGATAGAAAATGATATGAGCTTTCTCTGCTACTGTAAATAGAAAGCAACGAGAAAATAGTGTAATAGCGCGATACTAATAAAACGTTCCGTTATTTGCTACTAAATCAAGTATATATTCATATTATAGATACACTATAATATTAAATCTATCTAAAATCTATTATCTACATGTGTATCTTCTAAGATTTGTAATGGCTTTGCTTCTATATACCTATATATATATATATATATATATGTATATATAAAAGTTAGAAAAATGCATTTGTCAAAGTCTAGTCTCTTGTAGTTGAATTAGTTTAAAGGTTTACGCTTAGATGCACTTCGAGAACCGTGTAAATCATGAAAACAAATATTACGAAGACTGTAATGTAAGATATTCATTTAATTTAAACTTTTCATATCACTACTTTACGCAATAAAAAAAATTTCATAAAAGATGTCATAAGAAGTAGTAGTTGAACTACGATAATATAAGCGTTTACATGCCTTTTAAACGTGTAGGCCTTCATCATATCAGCCTTCGGTATGTTTACGCGTAGAATGCGGGCCAAAGTTATTAGCAGAGCATTCGATTTAAAAAGAAAAATGTTTAGATCTAAAAAAAAAAAAAAATTATTCGTAAATTGAATAATTTTCTAAGACAAGAGATGAAATGCAACAACATTTGCTGAGCTTGTGTGTCCCGTTTTTTACTCACTTATGTTTATATCAACACAAATGTGAAAATTTATTTTTTCATAGCATGCATAGAATATCAACATACAATCAAAATTAATGGAATAAAAACACACTAAAGACGTCAGAAAATGTGGAATTAAGCAATTGTTTCTTATTAGAGCTTTTAAAGCTAAAGTTTGATGTTATTCATTCTACCCGATTAACTTCTACTAAGTTAAAAATTCAAAGTGAATATTATCTGCTTATTAATATAACTCGTAATAAATGACACGTGTCTGCAAAATATATTTATATCCTACACCACTTGAGGTCGAAGATGAATTAACTTTGTTCAGATGAATGTATGTAACACCTAGAAGCTTATAGTAATAATTACCAGAAAACGACTTGAAAGTGTCCATGCGACCCATATCTTTTGTGTTCAATTTACGGATCGCTATTTTTCAAATAATTTGACACTTGGTACACTGACGTGATTTGTCTCAGGAATGACCCATATTGTAAATGGATCCTTTTGCAAAAAAAAAAAAAAGGTTGCTAATTTTGAAAATTTCTTAACAAAAGTCGATGAGTATTACTATTAGTATGTCATAGTATGGATGGTGAAAACTTTAGACCAGATAAGCGGATGTTTTAATTCCCAAATAAGACTACACGATTCAACTTTTGGTATTTTTGCTGTATTCTCACAGTTCTGTAATTGTAGTTTGACGTGAAAATCAATTGCATTAAATTGGCATCAGGCAGGTCTAATTAGTGTAATTTACCACGTATAAGGATTTCCATCACATGTAAGGATTTAAATTATAAAATCGTTTATCGTTTTAACTAGACTTGCTCTAGGATAGTAATTGCAAATGCATAAATTATCTTTAACAAACTTTGCTCACGTAGGTGTATTTTGCGGGTTCCAATAGTAAGACTTTGTATGGCAACGAAATTTTAGTTTTAGTATTTTTGATGGAAATAGATAAGGTTTATAAGACAAGAATATTAATTTTGCTAAATTGCGGATTAACGTTAGTCCACGCTTTGGATCTTCATTTATATAAGGATTTTACTTTTGGTATTTTAATACGAAAACAAGTGAAGAATTATATCAGGCGAAGTAGTAGTGTAGGGTATTCAATGATTGGTCTTGCACGACTATAATCCTTTTACTTGCTTTCATTAGAGCCATCCAGGCGGTCGTATTGAAAATGCTATAGTACACTTCGTTAACACGTCCACAACTAGGAACAAACTAATAACATATATTTTAAAACGGGTAGTAGAGGTTTGCACTAAAATGAAAACAGTTTGCGTGTTTGAGTATTAATTACAAAACATGCACTCAATATATTCTGCTTTGGTTGGTGGTATACGAGAAGACTTCATAAGGTACAAGAAATTAATGAATTAAAAATTGCAACATAACAACAAGCAAGTAAAAGAAGGTACATTGAGGCTCTTGCAAAGATTTGTTTACTATTTAAAAAACTGACACCGACAATGCATTGCACAATTTGTTTTTCCCTTTTGTTTACTTAATTTTTTTTTGCTTTTTGGGTTACTAATAGGCGTCACGTCACTGACTAAATATATATGTGATTTCAGATATTAAAATTATTTCGCAGTAATCCTAAGCGAACGCTATGTTATTTACTAGTGAATAAAATTTGGACATATCGCCACATTGAAACAAATGGCTTTCAGAGACACTGGAATCGAGGGAGAGTTGCATAAAGAAACCCAGAAAAAAAAAAAAGAAAAGAATAATGGATTGAGAACATCACGACCTAAATCATGAATTCTTTTCC
Organism: Glossina fuscipes; assembly: GCF_014805625.2. Classification (NCBI taxonomy): domain Eukaryota; kingdom Metazoa; phylum Arthropoda; class Insecta; order Diptera; family Glossinidae; genus Glossina; species Glossina fuscipes. The sequence continues at coordinate 14,083,753 of NW_023998415.1, read as the reverse complement.
GATATTTACGTCTCATAACGATATTCGATTGTTTTCAGAAAGTACGAAATCTCGCAGCAAAGTATTTGTATTATAATTGGGGCCGTTCCAATGCCGAAATAAAAAATAAATAAATAAATTTAAAAAAAAATATAGTGCACGTAACATTCTAACCGAAGTAATATTGCGTCTTCCGTTTCGCAGCTTCTCTTTATCGCGTAATTATAATATAAAGCACGGAGGAGTACAGCAATAGCGTTGAAATGGGAAAACTTTAACAAATCTTGACGTGAAAGTAGCAATAAAATTCTTGACCGTTGAATCCTAATTAAAAAATATGCTTTACGACTTCTTCGTTATGCCGTTCTATGCATTCTATGCAAGCGCCTGACGAATGTAATTCTGCAAATAGGTTTTTGAAAGTAATAAAAACAAAACTTTACAAATAAAAAAAAGCACAATTTGTGAATGACGTCATGTGTTACAAATATATGCTTGGGATTGTTGGCACTCCTATACAGCAAACATAGATGATTACGCAGGCGCTCTTTAAAATGCACGCAAAGTTCAGAGCGTTCAGAGCGTTCAGAGCGTTTACAATTTGTCATACGTTGCAGAATAAATGATGAACTAAACTAAAACAATATTTGCTATATTATGCAATTTATAATTGATGTTAAAGTATACAGATTTATATGTAGATCTATATAAATATGTATTTATATATATGTACGCACACATCATGTGTGTATATATAACCAAAATATATAGGCAATATATATATTGCATATATATATATATATATATATATTGCTTAAGTAACTCTTTTTGCAGCTCTTAGTTTTCATGGTTTTCTTTTTATCAAATGCGTTTTTACAATTACTTTCACTTATTCTTTTCTTATTAGCAAAAAGCACAATACCTTTTTAGAAAGTATAAAATCAAACACTTGTCTATATGTAGTACAATAAATTATTTTTGTATTCTCCCCTGTTTTTTTATTTAACGCACACACCCACCCGTATCAAAAAAAAAGTAAAAACTGAATTTTCTGAAATATAGTATTGCCAACCGTCCAAATTTGTGTGCTCTTCAGTTATATACGATTGTTATAATTGGGATAGAGGGTGTTTTTAAAGGAGAAATATACGTAGCCGTCATTTTCTCATTTGTAAGAATGAGGAATTCTGTTGAAAATTACTGTGAATTTTATTTAAATTACCAAAATAGGAGAGTAATCACCGAATAAACTAATGAATGAGAGGAGCGACTAAGAAATATTCCTAAATAAAAGGTAGAACGTAAACTAGCAGCTACGTAACTACTTACTCTCAATTGAAACTTTCATATAATATAAAAACTATGGCAAAAATGCAACATTTACGAAATTCTGGGAAGAAAATTCTGAAACACATGCAGACTATTGTAAAATGAATAAAACATGGTATAACATAGTTTAAAATAAACGTATATAACAGAATATTCTAAATATAAAAACCAATTAGATGTTACAAAATGAGTTTTCGATAAAATTGCAGAGCTGCCGAAATATTGGTTTATTAGTTAATTTACATTTTACATGATGGATTTCATGGATGGTAGAAAAATCCGAAATTACTGCTGGATAGCATGCCGATGTAGAACACATAAGACGAAAAAAACTCATAACAATTTAAATTGTTTGCCTCTTTAACATTTCAAGTAATTATGTATTCATTGTAATTGGATTATGATTATTTTTGTGTACCATATTAGTAGGTTGGCGGCAAAGTGTCGTCGTATTTTACTACTTGCAACTAATTGTACTTGTTAGGTCAAGAAAAGCCCATAATATGCGTCGTGACATGGTTTATTATTTAGCGTACCTACGCTATGATAGAAGAGGACTACCTTTAATACTTCCTTCATCCATTAATTGTGAAGCGAAGAGGTTATTAAGTGCGTTTAAGACTTTGCATTCAACCTGAGTTACTTAAAAGACGCAACGCATGGGTTATTAGATGCGTTGCGAAATGAAGTTATAAATTTCCGGACCTGTCAAAGATAGTTCGCCAAAATTCGTTCCAAAGATGTCAGTTCCAAAGAAGATCGTCTGTCTGGTCGATAATGATATTTTGCGGTTCATGTTGAAAAGTTGCTCACATCTCTAACCATAATTGCAATTGCAAAGGAATTCGCTATCCGTTATTCAACTACTGAGGAACGCGTCGAACATTTTCGAATTCAAATGTCCTATTTAGAATACGTCAGAACTTTTCCGCCATTCTAATATGCCTAGCTTTTTCTTTGCAGCTTTCTCCTTACAAAGTCATCTTCAAAGGAAGTTTTAGGGGTGACTTTCATTGTACACGTTGCACTTTAAAGTAAGAAGATAATCACATATGAAAAATTTAACCTTTGCCTTCGTTTTTCGATTTATTTTAATTTACGTATGCGATATCGAACACTGTCTTTCGATGATGATCGATTTTTTCTGCTTAAATACATGTGCAGCCCCATCAAATAGATCCTCTCAATTTAGTAACTTTCATAGGTAATTCGCTTGATAAATGGATATGTACAACAAGAGTCACCATAAAATTCCAATAGAACAGTTTCCAAGAATTTGATCATGTTCTCTACTTGCGATTTCCTACTAAAAGTAATCTTAACATTTCCCTTCCACATAACGCTTATACAGCATCCAAATAAATAAAAATCTAAGTACGGTAGCATATTCCTATACTTTCAAAATTTCGCATAAAAATCTCAAGATAAAACCTAAATGAAAATACCTGTAATGCAAATACTAGCACGAAGAATACAACAGAATTGCTGACAGCATCATTGAAGAGATCAACATCTGCCACAAGGCATAGATGACGAGCTAAGTAAAGCAATTAAAAAAAAAAAAAAACAAAAAATTGCTCTTGTATTTAAAAGAGTCATCTTAAAGCCTTAACTAAGAGCATGTGTACTAAGTTCGTCTTAATTTGTGTAACAATTGAAGTTTCCACACCAAATCTTCTCACCATCTGACATTTTAGACGTTTTTCGATGCGTATTTGTGAATTATGAATAAGTTCCCGGTTTGACATAACGACATTATTGGTAGAACGATACGTGTCAACTAGTTTACATGTTCGATTTAGTTCAGCGACCGCAGTTGTGTAATTTTCAAAACTATGGATAAGAAGAAGAACTTGCGTTGACGACAGGTCGTTCCTTGATGGAGCCAAACAAAGGCTTGATAAGCGTTACACAGACTCTGTACTAGGAAAATCAGCTATTATTGACTGGTAGCCTGAATATCAATGTAGCCGTACAAACACCGATGATGCTGAAGGCTCTGATGGCTCTAAAACGGCTTTTGCAAAAACGTAAAAAAGTGCAAAAGGCCGTTTTGAAAAACCGATAACTAAACTTGCGTAAGATAGCTCACATCTTAAAGATATCAGAAGGCAGTGTATTGACTGTTTTGCATGAACGTTTATACTCTTTGGTATGGTAAGTGAGCTGCTGGATTTACGTTTGGTCACAGATTTCTACACGGCACCACCGGAAATACATACGTATGTCCGATACCGTGCGATCGTATTCTATGTGAATGTGCGGCCATCTACAGAATCAGTTATCATGTGTTTGGCGAGCATTTCATAATGGCGGACACGGTATCGTGCTCTGAACCAAACGAGTTGGCGCAATTCGTAAGAATCCTAAAACTGGAGGGCTAGGTCCACTGTTGAGTCGCGGTACGGATTGCCTACGCAATTAATAATTATAATAATCTTGAAAAGCGACAGAAGATCAAAATCGAATATTACATGACTTTATTGGATCGATTGCGCGTAGAAGTCAAGAAAAATAGATACAAAAGTATAAAGCGTTTTTTATCAAGCCAATGGACCATACCATAAGTCGATGAAAACGATAATAAAATTGGATAAATTACGCTTCGAAGTGCTTCCCGATATACCGTGCCCTCCAGATCTTGTCCCCGGTGACCAGTGGCTTTTCGCAGACATCAAAAAGATGCTCCAGGAAAAGAAAGTTGGCTCAAATGTTGAAGTGATTGCCAAGACTCTAAAAAAATATATATATATATATATATATTTTTCTTAGTTAAACCCGAAACTTATTGAGTGATGTAATATATTTCAGTGATGCGCATAAAAAGTTTCTATATAAATGAGAAGCAAAAAAACGCACAAAATAATCGGTAGTGTGTCTATCCTTAGATGAACGTATTGCAATATGTTCGTTTTTTCAAGCTTAAATTAATTTTAATATTAATATTAAAGATATTGTGCTGCATGTACATGCATAGGATTACAACAAATAATCATGATATGATAAGTGCATATACATTTTATATATACACATATTGTTTGATCTAATACGGGAAAGCTCTAAGAGAATTGCATTTCCAATTCAATTTTTTAAATAATTTAATTATTTAAATTTAATTTTCTGTATTTTAATAAAACTATTTCAAGTTTTTGTTGAATTGATCAAATTTGAATTGAGAGACAATTGACAATGTTTTAACATTATAATTATACTCTAGGTTAGACCGGGAAATGAAAGCTTAAAGCTTTGTCTAAAACTCAGACAATAATCTTGGATTCACGCGAAGAATTCGCATTGAAGAACCAATTATTTGACGTTCACTAAAATCTTTGAATTTGTAAAAATCGCAATAACACGCTGGTCTTTATCATATGTAATCGTGCGTATCCCTGCAAATGAGTACTTTTTTCTCAACTTAACTATCGTCGGTGTCAGGCTTCGCGCCGATATCTTTTTTACCGAATGAGATTCGCGGCCGTGTAAAGTTATAATAATAGTTGTCATCTAAAAATCCAAAAAATTCTTTTCAATATAATCTGCTGAAAGAACTTCGATTTAAAAATTCTTTCTCTTGTTGAATTTTCTCACTTATTTGAAAAGCGTCGAGCTTTTTCAGGTGAAAGTAAACAATGAGAATGAGATTTAATGCGAACGACGAAATTGTGCTATTTTTTCGGCATATTAATGTATGCATATACATGTATGTATGAATATATGCTTTCCATCGGCATGGAATTCCATGTTCCAGCTATTTTCGGCTTTCCGTTTCTTTGTTAAAATTTAATTAGGAAATTAGAACTTGGCTCATGTACTTACTTGTGGTTAATTTTTAAAGATTAACTTCACAAGAGGAAAAAAGAAAAAAAAAAAAAATGCAAAGACCTGAAGGACAAGTGCAAATCTAACAATTGATAATAGTGTCCCGTCACATTTGCTCGAATCTGCGACGCGCAAGTCTTTAAATCAATATATGTAAGCATTGCAACATATTTAATCGATTACGCAGATGTCAATTGTTCAATCAGGACTATTTGCATAGCGATTGAATAATGAAACATTTTTAATCTAATCTATTGTAGATTATAACTGATTTCTTTTGATATTGGGTGCGTTCACCTTTAACCTTAATTTGCACACTATTGTAAATAAAATATTCACTTTCGTCTTTCTATTCCATTCTGTTTGTGATAATTCATATATAAAAGATATAAAGAGTGGCAGTCGTAAGTGGCTAGATTGATCGAAAATGTTCCACATGTGAGGCATATCTCCGATATATGTTTCCGAACTTTATAAGAGATGTGCATCCTTTAGCGATAGGTGCAAAAAAAAGTTTATCTGAAATCTGTCTAAAGGAAGGAGAAGTTATCTAAAATGAATGTTCGAATCACCTTAATGAATGAAATTTATCTTTACTAATTTATTTTATACTAATTCTATTTAATTTACTTAAATTCTCTTCAATTATTCTCAATAGATTTTCAGAGTTAATACATATGTATTTCTGTACAAGTAGCAGTAGTAGTGGTAGTAGTAGTAGTAGTAGTAGTAGTAGTAGTAGTAGTAGTAGGGTACAAATTAAAAGTTTTTGTACATAAACTATAAACAAGATTTAATTCGAATTATTACTTATATTAATTTGCATTTGATTTTATATACTAAATAAATAATGAAAGCAACTATTTTGTGCTGCCACCTAATATTATAAGTAAACCTACATACATACCATTTGTAAGTAGTTATTAAAAATTTATAACTTTAACTAATTTTATATTCAACTATTTATTAATTTATTATTCTTTCGCAAATTCCTACTCGATATCTTTATTTTCGTTAACGATAGAATGTTTACCGCAGCTACTACACACAGTTAAGCAAACAGACAGACAGACAGACAGACAGACAGATAGACAGACAGACAGACAGACAGATGAGCAGACGAACAGTGAAACATGCTTACGAGCGTTCCGTATTTCAATTTATATACTTTGTGGGGACTTTCGAACCTAGTACAGGTTCTACAGCCTCGCCCCTAGAATATACGTTCAAATTTTTGCACTTACCTGCTATACTTTATGAGTAATGATCAAAAAATTTTTTATTCCTTTTGGGAAAACACAAGTTTTCTCAGTTACCGAGTTGTGTAAGCGTGCCCTTCGACCTTCAATTTCAGCCATTTTCAATGCCAATCTGTGTGCAAGAACTTGCAATGTTTCTATCGAATTTGGAACCGATAGCTTCATTTTTGCAATCCAGCGCTTGTTTACAACAAAGATAACACGGACGGACAGACGGACATATTTAAATCGATGCGGAATTAAGAATATACATATATACACTTTTTGGGGTCTCTGAAGCTTCCTTCGGGGCGTTGCAAACGTCTTAACAAACTGAATATACCCCTCATTCTCATATCACAACATGTTAAGAAAATATTCCTTAATTATTTTTTAATTTTCTAAACCAAATATAAAAAAGTTTCTTCCTATTTGGGCTTTACTTTTCAAAAGTACTCGCTTTATAGAAGAATAGAGTCTAGTAATAGCTTGGCTAGGTAGCCATGACAGATTTTAATGCCTAGCATCTATAACAAGTTCGGTCGACGATCAATGCAATAAGAAGCTAAGTTTAACTTTGGCGCGATCATGAAATAGCTCGAAATTGAAATTGCTATGTTATATGGGAAAAGTTACGATGTACGTATGTTTCCAGCTTTCAGATAACGGCTTTGAGTTAGAAAGCAACAGTTAACGCATAGCTAAGAAACCAAACAGCATTTTTAGCTTTACTGCCTCAACCTCATCATTGTATAATGAAGGATTGCGTAACTTTCGAAGTGACACTATTACCATTGGAAAATTGTCAACTGTCACGGTGCGGGATGGCTCCCACGTCGACAATCAAGATGAATCTTCCTTCTAGCGATATTCGTTCTAGTTACGCTATAGCGGGAAGGCTCAAATTGCTAGCGTCTCGTCTTTCGCATTTTCAATTCACAACTTCTCGTACGTAACCGTCCATATTCGGGTCTTATCATAATACGACGTTATATATTATATCTTAAGCGAATGTGAACAATGTCAGCAATTTAATCTTATTTTGCTCGTTTGTCTTTTATTATTTATATTATTTTTCGTGATTTTTCTTTTCGCTTAGCAGTCGTGAGGAGCGGTTTATTAAAATCAATTAATTTAGTTCGGCAAAAACAATGTGATTAAGAAATTCCCATTGTATGCCATTGTCTTCGACGTGTACAATATATTTTCGTATTTCATGAATGCATTTGAAATCAGTTTCATGTGTGGCTGTTTATTTTTCATTTTTTTTTTTGTGGAATTCCCTGACCGATGACAATCTCTGACAGCTCACTCCGCTTGTAAAGGTGATTGATCGTCGACAACTTGTAATTTATAGTTCGAGGGATTCGTTTCGTAATGCTCATCGTTTCTTTCAAAGTAAACAACGATTGAGTTTTTCGTTAATTACACCAATCAAGATCATCTTGATCTGTGTTTTCTAATAAAGAATGTAGTTATTTTAAATTTCAAACTTAATTTATGTAATCATCAACCTTGGCTATATTTTTAATTCAATTTCATTAAATATGTGTAATTTTGATTGAAAAACTTTTTTTTGGTGAATCCGATATTCCATCACTACCAGGATTTTTGGGCGGAAAAGTTTCTTCTAAAGTCAGCTATGCAACGTTAAGGCGTCGATTTTTCAGGAAATCAATTTTTATAACCCACACCGCTTGTGGTACATGCTATACTAAGTTTGAGCGGACATATGTCATACCGTAAATGGCTTAACATTCGTCCGCTTTTAATTATACCGATCAATTTAGAATTATTTTATTGGATCGATTTAAGCTTGGCTATCTGTGTGTCCACGTATACTTTACTTGCTACTTATAGGATTCCATTTTTAAGATGACATGTTTTCGCCCATCGACGAACGTAATTAAAAATGGATTGAAAAATAACCCGTTTTACGGCCACTTCCAAGTGAACGAAAATATGCTATGAAGAATTGTCAAGAAATTCCCTAATATTGTAGGCTATTGTAGAATAATCTGAAGCATTTTACCATGTTCTAGAATATATTGTACAATACAATTAGTCAAATCTGCCAAATATGCAGAAATATGTCAAATAAAATTAAAATTAAGAAATATATAAATAATATTTAATGAACATATTAGATAAAGATAAATCATTCTTACGACATAATAATATACTCATATATATATATATATACTCATATATATATATCAATAATTTTTTCAATTCGTCAAAGTACACCCAACTGTGTGCACGATAGATGCGTTCCTTGGAAACCCGTACACAAAATATCGTGTAAAAAAAGTACAAGCGACTTGTGGTAAATTTGAGGATATGTTCCACAATTTTAAAAAATCGGGCAAGACAAGAAAACTCTAAATATTCTTACAAAAAATCGGGCAAAAAAAAAAAACAAACAAATAATAACGAAAACCATATTTCCAAAACAAATTTAGTGTACAGTGAAAATATAGTCCATAAGTACATACAACATATTCATACAAACTGAAATTTAAATTAGGAATAAAAGTCAATTTTGCAACTATTTGTACCTACTTGATAACAAGCTTGCACGATTGTTACGAACGGGATCAAAAACGTTATTATCGGTAGATATGTGCGGCGCAGTTATTGGATTTGCGTCCTCGATTAGTTTTTTGTTGTTGTAAAGTCTATTGGTAAAAGTATCTTTTCTCTTCCTTTTTTTTTCTTGGTTTATCGAGGTGCTTATATAAGTCTTGATAACCAAGTTTCGATGGAACACTGTCTGAATTAAAATTAAAAAAGAATTTTTTTTTTTTTTTCTGGATTCATAGTTGAACAAAATATTAGTGTAAAAAAAGTGCATTTTCAAGATCTCGCGAATTAAATCAGGAATTACTAGCTGAAATTCCTCGTCGACTGTTGCGGTATGGGTAAGTTTCTATAAGGCATTGCCAAAATTCGAATACCGTGTTGCTTCAAAATCGTGTAAAAAAGAGCATATTAAAAAGTTTTGTGTACAAACTATGAAAAGCCAACAATTTTGCTACATACACATATACTGTTGGATTTTTTTCGTACAAACCCACTTACATATACGCTATCGCACACACTCACTTCACACTCATACTCAGAATTCGATGACACCACAAAAAAAAAAAAAACTATTAAGAGTATCTTTCCTCATGCAAATAATGAGAATGAAAGAGCAGCCAAGAGTCGAATTGCTGTTAAGTAACAGCGCTACTACTGTTAATGATAGCAGAAAGATAAAAAGTCCGTAATAATCTCCTAGGTTGGATTTTAAAGAAAATGTTTTGGACCATCGTGTTATTTAGTTGTCTTTTGCGATATTACTCTCTTAATAACAGCAAAAACAAATGCACAATCAATTATTATGAAGGCTTTCGGCATTTTACAATGTTCCGCTTCATATACATGCTTTGGGACGGTTTTACGGTATTTTACTACGCGAGTTGCACGAGTATTCGCAACATTATACGGCGTTTTACAACGATTCCCCGTATCTAACGATAATTTTTGTTTTTTTGTTTTTTTTGTTTTTTCTTTTGTTTTTTGTATTCTCAAACCCGGTTTTTGTTTTTTGTTTACATCTCTTCTGCTTTGATTTTGTGTGCTTTGCGCTGTTCGTCATCGGTAGAACGAGAAAGATAAAAAAAAAAGGTATAATAAAAGACTTTAAGTGAAAATGTTTTCATTTAGTAAATTCAGTTTTGCTCGTATCTTCGAAGTGTTTTGTAGCGATTGGTTGCTTTTTTTTTTATCGCGCTTTATAATCATATAATTATAGTCTTCTTTTAATTTTTTGTTGGAAGAAGTCAAAAGAACTTGCAACGAAAAACAAGTGCATCTACTACACAATATACTTACGATAAATGTAATATATTTTATGTAAAAATCCAAATAAAAAGAAATTAAGTATTGAAAATATAAGAAAATCAAAATTGCAAAGAAACTTTAAAAAAAAAAACCATTGATTTATGAGCCGAATAAAAAAAATTGAATTAAAAACAAAACGTTTTGCGGATCGAATAAAACAATTATTTCAATATCCACACAAAATTATAAAATATTAAAATCCTTAATATGTTTATAAAAAAAAAAAAACAAAAAAAAATAAAAAATAAAAAGAAACATAAAAACATATCAAGTTTTATGTCGTTGTTTGTGTAGTGGCGGCAAATGATTTTTGCCTGAATATCTTCCAAAGAGTTATGAGCCGATTTTCTTAATTGAAAGTTTTCTTATTTACTGGTAGAACGTAAAAAAAAATTAGTTAGTTATTAGATTGCCTTTGCAGAACCGACCAGTAATCATATTTAAATCGTCTGCTCGAATATTAAATAATTAAATGTCTTCATAAGCTATATCCATCATCGACGGATGAGGGTTATGTGTTTGCAACACCGAAAAGGACGTCTCAGAGACCAAATTCTAAATCAATTTAATCATGTCCACCTATTCGTTCGAGCTTTTCTCTATGTACGTCTTGGCACAAAGACTGAAAGTACAAAAGTGGAAAAAATTTGCAGCAAACGAATCAGTATTTGTCGATGGGTATAAATGACCCGGTCGCTGCCGAACATAATTGCTTACTTGCCATATTTGTAGTTTCGTACGTATTTATCCAGTGAAGGCTTGTTTTTTTTTTTTTGCCCTTTTCGTTTATTCTGAAGACCTCTGTTACTGATAGATTCTCACTACTTCCGATTTTAATTTACGCAATCAACTATGAAGTATATGTGGAAAAATTTCATATAAAAATTTGCTCATGTCATACCTATTAACTCATAGCATAGATTTAACTAAAATTCCTCCAATGTCGTGATGGTCGGTGTGCAAGTTTTACGTTAATAGTACACAAAGCTATTAATTAAAAAGTTCGCCGAGTTCGGAATCATTGATGAATGTAGACGAAAAAAAAAAAAAAAAAATACTTTTATTCTTTTGTATGTTCTGTCTTAAGTCCAAAACGTTTTTCAATTCATTTAATTTATTTTTCATTCGAGTTTCTGTAAGTAAGGTGAATACATTCCTTTCATATATAGCGTGAAAACGCTTGCATCTAGAAATTACCTCATGTTCGCGAGAGGCAGAAGTCAGAGAAGACCAAATCTAGTGAAAACGATAGTTTCTTCAATCTTCTGCAATTCGTCGTGCTGACTGACTGCAGCAATTTTGCTACGCGAAAAAACCTTTACTACAAGGTCTTGATGAAGGATTCATTTTTTTCGTCAATGAGTTATTTCTCTTCCTCTCAAATATCGTTTGTATGCAATGAATGCATCGAAAAGTTACAGTCGATAATAATTTTCTTGCTAGGTTGCAAATGCCAAAATGTTTTCTTTAAGTCGCATTGTTTGTGCGCAATCAAGTACTCGGGCTATATTCAATGTGTGCAATCTGTTCCTCACAGTTCAAGATCGTAATGGTAAATATAAGTTTTATTCAAAGTTTTGTACCGGACTTAAAGTTTATTTTATTCTATCCAAAAAATAATCACAAAACAAAATCAAAGAACCCGAATCGAATACCGCTCGGGTCTTATTGACATCATTACTTTCTTCAAATTTGGAAATATCTGTAGCAGCTTAACTCAAAGCTGTCTTTTTAGACGGAACAGATATCCAACCCATGCGGTTATATTGAAACTGGTATACTCACTTAACAATCATTGTTTAAGAGATAGCAGGACTTTCTAGTACATATATTTAATTTAAATATTTCGCGATATGCTTTCGTATATTTACCGTAAGGCAAATTGAATGTAACTTTATTAGTTCAAAGTCAAAATTGAAAGTCATATGAAATGTAAAAAAAAAAAAAATAAATAAAAAGAAATGTTTTTCCTTAAACATTGTGAAATGTATGTAAACTGTTGTAGATAATTTTGTTCAAAAACCTTAAGATAAATGTTTTCTGTAACCTTAAGTGAAACACTTGAGAATTCGCAAAACTGGGCTTATTGGAAAACATTTTATTGAAATTGAGATAATTTTGATAACAATTAGATAAGTGATTGAGCGAGTGTGCGGGTTGCACGTTTGACCTTATCTCCAATGTAAGCTTAGCTGTTACTTTCACAGATCATTATATGTTTTTAAATGTCAAATCGTTACCGCATTTGTTTTACGGCCTTCATAGATATGCTTTCTATTTGCTTGCAAGCCCGATCCCTGCAATTTTTTCATGTTATAATAGAAAACTTTGTTGACCTCAAATTGAACATGAAAAGGAAAAAAACCGTAAGCATATTCGTTAAATTTCAAGATCATTTTTTTTTTTTTGTGATAAATACGAGATGAAACTTTATATATTCAATCAGTGTATATGGTTCATGCGCGTACGCGTGTTTTGTTGTTCGTACGTGTGTTGTAAAGTAAACGTTGTAATATCGATTATTTCAAGGTTAATTGTTTTTATTTGCTTATCGTTTTGTTTCAAAAAAAAAAAAAAAAAAAAAAAAAGGCCACAGATATTGCATTGCATTATAATCATTTTCGAATGTCAACTATGCCCTGTAGTTAATCGCTGTAATCGCTGCGTAATTAAATTGGCGACTATCGTTTCCTTATTTTAAATATTAAGTGAAAAAAACTACTACTTGGGCAAACACTGAATAGATGATATCAATGAAGTCTCGATAAATATAAGATGTTTGACTCTGAAGTCTAATAAAATAAATATGTCATTGTTTGTGTGTTTTGTGTTTTAAAACGGCATAGGAAAGTTTCTTACTTAAGTCCTTTGTTCTCATCACGTACTCTACGTTACACTCTGCCTACATACATATCATTAAACATTCACATGCGGCGATAGTTGCGCATATTAAACGCACTGAATTTTAATTCATACAATAAAAGGCAAGCAAACCACTAAAGGTATTTATTGCCAAGCTTGCCACTTAAAAAGGAGGAAATTTATATTTGGTTTGCGATGAATTTTATGCATCCACTACGATTTTAAGTACAATTTTTATTCCTTCGGTTCGCATTACTTCAACATTATATTCAATCATTATTATCGAATGAGTTGAAATCGTCGAACCGATTTGAATGAATTTTCATCTGTCAAAAATTCGTCTAATGATTTATAACCAATCAATATGGATTAATATATATTTATTTATTTATTTATTTATTTATTTTTTTTTTTTTTGTATATTTTAATTTTATTTCACTGTTTAGTTTACGTACGTATCTTTTGAAAGTACAAATCACTTTTTGCACTTTGCATAATGAAATTTTCATCTCATTATATCCGGGTGGTATGGTCGGTCACCTTGTTGAATCAGTTGAATCTTTAAAAAAATAATTCTTGCTGTCTGCACTATGAAATCCGGAGTAGGATCTATTTGTTCGCCTGCTTATGTACATAAACAAGTTGCTGGCCATGCTGCAGTTTACCTTTAGTTGAGAAGCGTTGGCTTCTCTTAGGCATTTAAAGTAAAGTTAAAAAATATGGTTATTGGCTCATCAGTTTTGCTAAATGATATAAACTTCAAAGTTTCCATTCGTTCTTCAAGGAGCTTTGTTTACCATAAAATTTAGGCAATGCCAATTCATTGATGTGCTTAACTTTAACTTATAAAGGATTCTTCGTAAAAATCTTGGAGTTATATTCCATTCAACCTATTTTTCCTAACAGTCCTACACTTTCGATCTTATTCTCAAATTAAGATGTATAATTTAAACATGTCACGTTACGATCCGCCAAGATGCCTTTGTGTATAACACCCTAGTGGTTTTAGAAGAATTTATCAAGCTTTTGCTTGCTTGCATCGTTTCCATCGTATTCGGCTGCGAGCTTGCTACTCAGTTAGATCATTAATTATATATAGATTTTGTAGGTTCAATACTCTTTTCATTACCTCCAAATTTTTAATTAAAAAGTTATAGTTGAAGCCTTTAAAGCGAATTGATTCAGTTACTATCTATGGACCTGTTGTTGTGCACAAAAACACGATTTGAAAGATAAGTGATGTTAAATGTGTACGAAACGGAATACTGTACCCAGCTAGCGAACCGTTTACGATCTATATAAGGTAATCAGCTCGAATGAGCCGAGTTGAATACAATTTCGCTCTTCTTCTTCTTTTTAGGTAAATTTATCTTTTTAGATGTGGCGCTTAAAAATTGAAATTTCTTGGCCGATATTGTGTCGGATTTAATCGCTAAGTAATATTTTTAGATGAAGGCATTGAGGGGAACTTCAATACATTGTATGACAGAATATTCCCCCTTGCGAGGATGCTTAGGAAAAGGTTTTAAAACCGGTTAAAGAAAAAATAAATAAATAAATTTTTCTTGCAGCAAATTTCTTAGCCTAACTAACGCAAGGTATGGTTGGGTGGTTTATCCAAAATTCGATTTATATGAAGTATTTGTGCTCGGTACGCTTTATTTATTTATTTATTTATTTTTTTTTTTCTTTATCTATTTTTTGGATTCGTAATCTATTATTTGTTGTTATTATTATTGCATACAATTCAAGCTAATAAATGTATTTACTGTGTTAGCCAAAACAAAACAAAATACGAAAAAACGTGCAGACTGCGCCGTTAAAAGTGCAATTAAATCAATTAGTTGGTAAAGAAATGAAGTCATATTAACAAATTAAATAAAGTTAAATTGAAAAAGGAAAGAGAAATTCTTTTTAGATAATTTATTTTGAATTGAATTTTTCCAATTAATTGATTAAAATTTTATAAAATATTTTTCAAAAAAAAAAAAAAAAAAAACATTTTGCTCAATTATATTCATAAAATTACTGTACTCCTTCTTTAACTATAGCTTTACCTATACTTATAAATGGAAGAAAATGCATAGAATGAGGTCAACTATAAAAAATTTATACAAAATGTTTATATGTAAAATACCTTCGAAAATATGAGCTGATATTTTATGCATTCATTTAACAAAATGTTTAAATTAATTTATCATTTTCATAAAAACTTTAACGGTAGGTTGCAAAGCAAAATGTATTTACTCGCTTATCCATAGATAGATTCTCCAGAAAACTTTCAAAACGTATATAGCATAGTAATCATCTGTCTGAATCTATTAAATAAAATCCAGGCATCTTGAAATATCTAAAAGTGATTGTCACTTTGCAAAATCACACTTACATATATGTATAATCTTATATATGGAAAAGAGAGATATAAGATTCTTAAAAATATTTATATATAATTCCAAGTTACTTTTTATGTGCTTCTTATGTATAACGCTTAGGTTAGGCGACCTTGAACTTGAGCGAATTTCGCAATTAATAATTGCTTTAATGGATTCGGGAAGTCTTTCAACGTTCGGTTCATTTTATCAAAAATGATTACCCAATTAGTGTCTTACGCCGATTACTTTCAATTTAGACTCGTCTTTTCGTCGCTAGTGAAGTTCAAAGTGGAGAATAGGTTTTGAAAAAAATCTTTGTAAAGAGATCGTGATAGCAATGATCAGGTCAGTTGTAGACCATATTATACCATAGAACTTTTTTGGGGAATTGTTACAAGTGGAGGAAAGTGAGAAATATCCCATCATCTATCCCTGTAAGTGAAAGGTTTTTTATTGTTCTCCTTTTTCTCCTAGTAGTAGTAGTAGTGGTGTAGCATATGAGGTTTTCAACCCTATCAACAAAAATATTGTGCATGTTTGCTGTTTTTATTGTCTTCCCCTCTCCATTAAGATGATGCATAAGCAGAGAACATGATTACGTGAGCGGATTTCGTCCGGCCGCGACAGACTGTACAAAGTTTATTACATCACAAATTTAAGCTTCTAGGCTCGTAGATCTTCCATTATGTGTTTGTGTGTGTGTGTGTGTGTGTGTGTGTAGTTCGCATAGAACTCCTTTCAATTAAATTAGATTTATTTTAATTAAAAAAAAAAAAAAAAAAAAAAATTTAATTTTCAAAGTTGGCATTAAAAGCTGTATATACTCTAATTTCATGATATAAGATATACTAGAAATGTCTAAAATTTCATTAGTGTCAAAATATCAATAGGGGTAATTAAACACACGTACTCACGAAACTATGTCTTATATGGCTTCAGAAGTTTTTATGAAATTTGATTTTATTTACTTATTTATTTATTTATTGATTTATTTATTGATTTTTTTTTTTTTTTTAACAAAGTTATGTCAACATAATCTAATTACTAAAGTGTTATTGAATTTATGCTGTTTTGACTGCTTTAGTGTGTTTCATAATTAAAAATTTATTGCTTAACATTTTGCACATACAACGTGCGTTGTATTTAATGTCAATTCCATTAATGTACATGACGTTAAGTCACGAGTTTCAATGAATTGATTTCTTTGGAAAGTCTTACTACAATCGGCGTTTCTACAATTATTTTGTAAAAACGTAAAATTAAATTGTGATAATTTAAAAAAAAAAATCATTATAAAAAGGTGTTTTCAGCCTACAACTTATATCATCGAAACCAACATAGAGGGGAAGACATACGCAAATGGTAAGTAAGTTCATTAATATATATTTATTTTTTTCATTTTTCTGCTATCAGGACGAATTTTAATAAATTGAAATAAATGAAAACATGATAGTGATGGTAAGGTCAAAAATTAAAAATCCCATACCACATCCCTTTGTCCCCTAATAGAGATGCGGGCTTAAAACAAGGACTTATGCGGACCTAATTTAGTAAAATTTAAGTTCCGCATCTATTTCCCTCATAAAATACTTAATGTTAGATGTTGTTGCTATATAGAGACTTAATCTTCATGGGAACCTTTATAGGGGATAGTGTTGAAAAAAAAATAGATCAACTTGGAACAAATACGATACATGCATAACATAACGTTAAATTGCTATTTTTAAAAGGCTTTAACTACGAAATATCGAAAATTAAACCTTTCTGTCATGTGGAGGTTTAGTTTTCGTAGGGAAGAAATGTCAAATGTCTTAAATCAATTAAAGTATGTCGAATAGTATACGTTACTCGATTTTTGAAAAATGCAATATTTTGTCGTTTCAAACCGCTGGCGTTAAGCGCTGGGGGTAGCAAAAACCGGCCGGATCAAATCCATTTTCAATATGGTTTGTTCCTGGGCTAAAAAATGCAAGTGTCCTATATTCCTGTTGGTTGAATACAATTGTGCAGGTAGATGGGCAGATGGGCAGACGGGCAGACGGGCAGACGAGCTTAAATAATACAAATAACAAAAGTATTTACCGTTTTTATACCCTATAGCGCTTGGCTTGCAGATAAAAATAAGTACATTACATGTCTGAATGTAACATTGAGCAGGACTTCAGATTGGCCCATTTTTTATTATAACGGTTTATACCATATCATTATCCAAGCCGATTTAGTCTTGACCGATAACTCTCCATACAGTTTTATGCTCAAGCTACAGTTCGTAATTTTCAAGATATTTTCATGGAACTTGATACGCTAACGGGTTTTATTCCTCAAACGAATCCTATGAAACGAATGAAATCAGAATCATTTTTACTATCAATTCCCAGTTAACACCTTATTTTGAGAAAGCTTTCGCCTGAGAGACAGCTGCCGCTTTTTTTAAATTTTTCATCCGAAATCGTTGCTTATTAATATTTCAACATGTTAAGAGTGCTGTGAAGAATTTCAATATGACAGGCAAATTTAAGTGTTGCTATATAACGTGTATATGTGAGTTCGAAAAATAGAGCAATGTGATCGGTATGCAGCACAGATCGCTGTGCTGAGCTGAATTTCATTGCAAAATACCAAAAAATTACTTATTCTTATCATATAAAAATTGATTTTTTCTATAAACGATTATATAAGAGGAGTTTCGAAAGCTGTACTCGCTTCGTCAAAAATTTCCACTATACCTTAGTGGCAGGTTAGTGTGCTTGCATTTACCTTTGCAGTAGGGTATCTAGCATTAGGGCATCCACATAATCGGTTTGTGCCGAGTGTAATTGCTTTTTCTTTTACTTTTTTCTCTTAAAATATTTTTATGTAATTAAAACCTTGATTTCTTCTTCTTCTTCTTTATGTCGCTTCACGTACCTTCATGTCGAATATAATGCAATTGCAAGATATATGAAAGAGGGAGTCATAGCTATACATATATATGAATTTCCGAATTTTTATACCGCAATTATCGCATTTATTATTGATACTATATGTGTATGTATGTATGTATGTATGTATGTATGTATGTATGTGAACGCAATGAACAGATTCATATGCTAAAGAAATTAATATAAACACAGAAGAAGAAAAATATGGTCTTTTTATTATACATGACGTCTTGACTTTTTGTAATCAATCCGTCAATATAGGTAAAAAAGAATCAAAATAAAGATTATCGCATAGATGCATAGTCAAATAGATCGACTCAAAAACCAAAACAGAAGAATACCCAAAGTTTTCAAGTTTTCTCAAAGGCAACCCATAAGTATTACTCACAAATATTTATACCTGGTATAGAGACGAAACGATCGCGGTCGAAAAGGATGCCAACCTAAATTCAGTCATCTATTTGCAAAAATACTCGAAATGTTAACTTTTTCTTGTATCAAGCCAATCCACTACAATTAACTGATAAGGTTTACCAGTTCCACACCTTAAAAGAAATTTTTTTGTACTCGTCTTAAAAAAAATTGCTTGCAAGGATTTACAAAAGAAAAGAAAATAACTACAACTAATTCAAGTTCAATGCCGTAAACGTGGTTTTAACTGAAGCAAAACTCGATTTTCATCGACAAAATGAGATAAAGACGTAAAAAATTGGTGAGAAATTAGCATAGTAATAATAAATGCAATGAGTAATTTACTGTAATAAAAGCAATAAAAAAGATAGGTAAAGTTGTTGGAAGATTTACTTCTCTGCGTCAGTCACAGACGGAAATGTTACTCTTCCATTTTCGTGTGAAGCATTATAGAATTACTAAGCGAATTCCAGAAGAACAGCATAAATCCTTCTAATTACCTTTAAAATCTAAATTTATTTCAGGGAATTCACTCATTTAGAGCTTTGAACGTCGGTCTTGTTCTTGTTTAGCATCTCTTTCTCTAATAATTGCTGGGATGAAACCGACATATTATAGTTTGCTCAGTTGAATCGCTGGGCTTGATCTTCATCTTAATTTGTCAACACCTTCTATACATGGTACTCTCCAAAGCATTTCCAAGTGAAGAAAGTTGGTTTGCGTCAGTGTGGCACCGCAATATATTGCCAATAATAATCGGCGACGTTTCTGCATCTGTTCCGCTCTTGGAGTCGCAAGGTTTGGCAAATGTTTGCGAGGTAGTTTTTAACTTTTTTTTATTATTTCTCTTCTGCTACTAACATTGTATCTGTTGTAGTCTTTCTAAACAAAGATGTTCGCTGTACGTTGGGCGTATCTTTTGATCGAATTGGCCCAATAATAACGTGTGTACCAACACTTCCAGTAGGTTTACTAAACTTGAACGGGAGTATGTTGAACACAGGCAGACCGACGGAGAGATGTGCCCATATCGACTATGCACACACTGTGTACTATGTCCAGAAAGTAAGGCCAACTTTATTTTTTAAATCTATGATTAGAAATCCTTTCCGCCGCCCTCAAAGCAATCCTTGGACATATGTTAATATGTCTTGTTAATAGTTCGGTCCGAGGGAAGAAATTCAAATTGCTCAACACCATCGAAGATAATTGAAGAAAACTGTTAAGATCACCTTGATTGACGGTATTCACTCGATTGATCGCTTATCTCTGGATCGTATGCATAGGTCCAAGTCCCACCTCCTGTAATAGTACGTTTCATGATCGATATAAATACTTGTTTGCTCAAGAAAATCCTACAAATCGGCAAAAATAACATTTTGTGTTGTAGAAAACGAAGCGCACCTGAAACCCTAATGACACGTTTACAATGTGAAATTCGACACAGATGTCTGTGACAGTGCTGCCAAACTGCAAAAAAAAAAAAAATAATTCTGATATTCGGCATACCCACGAATTTTAACTTGAATATTATTAGTCTCACTTCACTTACTCGCACTATTATGCTCTATAGGGGTTCCTTCTGTATATTGCGAAAGTTTTCACAAAGGAAACGCATCCTCTTTCTTCGCGACTGAATATAAAGAATTTATAGAAACGAAATACATGAAAGTACGAATATTTAAAAAATATGATATATGAACATAACAAAAGTTAAGTCTTTAAGTTAAGAAGACAAACGGTTTAATACTTTTGACAAACACACTATGTAGTATAATATTTTAGACGTTATTTACTTGCAAGATCAAAATTACTAAAAATTTGAAGTGATTGTAATTAGTATTCAACTTAGCTGAGATGTGTGTATTCGATGTTCGCTTTAAAAGTGAGAATAGTCTCTTGATTGGGTTTTTCTTTTTTCTTTTTTTTTTTGTTAACTATCTTCACTTATTTGTACGGGTTACACAATAAAGTTTAGTGTATTTAATATATATTAAAAAATTCCAATAAAATACGATTTATATGTTAGTTGGATAGTTTGCAATTCTAAGTTTAGTTAAGTAATAGAGCACTTACTGCATAAAAATTTGTTTTATATAATCATTTTTCTCATATACAATACATATATGATGTACAGCTGCATAACTTAAAGACTTGCGTTTAGTTGTGCATGTGTGCACAGAGAGAAGCGAACTTTACGGTTCTATTAATCTTTATTAAATTAAATATTCAAGTAATCCAGCTTAAGTTGACGCGTGCGCAGTTTGCAGCAATTCACGTTGATTCTATGGCTACACTAACGTACATTCAAATATTTCCGTTGCCTATGATATCGCGAATTTTATTACATTTTTTGATCATATATTAATATATGGTAAACTTTCCGAATAGTGCTGATCACATGAAAAATCAAGAATTTCTATTTTTTATTTTTTTATTTTTTTTTTTTTTATTTTATTACATCATCCCGAAAGTAATTAATATTAAGAATTCGACTTTGGGAAAATGTTTTAATACACTTTTATAATTATAAATGAACGCGAGGATAGTTTGAAATAAATTGATATGGCAATTACATGGTACGTCTCGATCATTAGCTAGATAAAGGAAAAATTCACGAAGCGATCAAGATTCATCCTGAGTAGAAAAAAAAAAAAAGAAAAAACAATCGCAATAAAAACTTTTAATGCATTTCTAGTTCGTAGAATACAAAATGGAAGCTTTTTTGTTCTTTAGATTGATAATTAATGGGGACAAGCTTCGGGCAAACTTTTTATTGGGCCCTGTATGCAGGATCGCTTTTGGGCTTCCATCCTGGCATTCAATAGTATTACATGTTGTTTTGTTATTGGTTTTACACAAAGCGTTTAAAAGGGGATTGCCTTGCATACCGAGAATAGTTAAGCAGCTTGGCTATCTCTTGTTTATGTAGGATTTGAAATCTCATTCGCTGTTTGGATAGAGAATCATGCCTACATCATGTAAGGCATCAAAGGCAAATGTTTGCGCAGAATCAAAAGAAATCTTTTCCATCCATTATTAAGAATAAACTAAGTAACATACCGAGCAACCTTATATTATGTCGTGCAGTTACTTTTAAAAGTTAAGCACTCCTAAAACAAGTCTTTTGTCCTCAATTGCAAATTGGAAGTGAAGATTTCCTAGAGATCGTTTGGTGTATTGCAACATTACCACAAAAGCGAATTCTTGCGGATTAAAGAGGTTAAGAGTAGTAGAGTAGTAGAGTAGTGTGTACGGTAGCATCTTACACCACTTCTGGTACAGAATAATATACTAAGTCTGTGCCGATGTATACGACATTTACAGGGACGTACATCAGTCTGCTTATGTATTTTTTTGTGTTCAGCCTACAGGTTGCAAATTTTTAAGAGAAATTTCCGTGTTGATCCAAGGATGAACCACATTGAAAACGTACAGTAAGTTGGTGTATTAATAATTATACCAACTGAACTGGTGTAGGGTAGTTAATGGTGCGCTGTGGCTGGTTATTATGCTTCTTTTTTTTTTTTTTTAAATATATATTTTTGAAGGCCAATGTTGTTCTTCGTACCATCCGTAATGAAAGATGTCGAAGCCACAGATTAAGCTCATAGATCTTGCCACTTATTTTCCAAGAGACCAATATGGTTCGGTAGAGTTTACTTTTTTGTCTCGATAAGTGGCGATAATATTTCTTACTGTGTTAATGGCGTTGCAATTGGAATTTAAGGGATGTATAACTCTCGCAACATGTATACAGGAGTTAATTGCTGGTTGGTATCTTTTGTTGTTTTTTTTTTTTTTTCTTCTTTTAGCAACGCAGCTTTTTTTTTTTACGTCTTCAATCTAATGAGTTTCCATTGGAATCTTTTTCAAATTATAATCGACACGTTTCGGTATTTATTGTTTGAATATGAATATTCATATGAGACATGCGGCCGCTGCTGTTGTCGTAGCAGTTTACTTTATACTTGCTAACAACATCATTCAATACAACTTTTTAGTGGAATTTTAATTGCAAATATTTAATAAATTTTTATTAAAAGTGTGCTTAAAATGAAACATTTGAAGTAAATAAATCGATAGAACTCAGGTTATTTTGTATGCAAATAAATCAGCAGATGGAGTGAACGGCTTTATAAACAAAGGCATGACAACATAACTGAATATATATCAAATCTTATGCTTTTTATTTACTTTTCATATTCAAAACCGAAAGATGGAATTATATTCATTCTATCAAAATGTTTGCAACACTTGGAAACAAATTTCAAAGGCTCGGCAAAGTATATTTGTCCGTTTGAGAACATCTGCCACGGATACTACACAGACGACCAGACAAACATGCTTAGGTTGCAGAATTAATATAACTAATTAGGGACTTGCAAAAATTTTGACAAAATGACTGAATCGATACGAACGGATAAATGATTTATTCAAAATACTGGCCGCCATTAGCTATTCTTAGACATTTTGTGGCTGCGCACAAAAATACTTAGTTTTTGTTGCGTATCTTCATAAGAATGGTGGCGACGCTCAAACAAGCGATAGATCATAGTTTGTAAGCACTGTTTGTTGATTATAAGACATAATGTCTACTGTTGACAGGGGGGAGGATACGAGATTGCGAGACCGAGAGCGATCGTCATCATCGTGACGATCACATCACGGTACTATCACATTCGGGATATCATTCCAATACGATACGGTGCCCCAGGTTGATTGGAGCAGTTACTAGCGCGCTACACCGGACTGACATTGTGGCCATGAAACACAATGAAAACTTACATAATTCAATACTGATTACGTAGAAATATATTGCCTTGAAATAAAGGAAATTTAAAGGATTTATGTAGGCGTGAATTGGATGCGTGCTAGTAACGCATGTTCAAATATTTCTCTTAAGACTACCGTTTTTTTTTTTTTTTTTTTTTTTTTACTTTTAAAAGTTAAGTAATATTTATTTATTAAATTTAAATCAATTTCCTACATACAAGTATATCAAATATGGGAAGGCAACTGAAGGAACAGTGGATGAAATGAAATACTTGATATAACTTTAGTTAATAAAAAAAAAAAAAAAAAACAATTGCATGGCATTCAGTGAGATATCATTTGTATTTATAATAAACCGGATATGTCGAAAGAAAACATGTGTTTTTACTTTTTTTTTTTTTTATAGGAAATGGTTTTTCTATATTAATTACATAAAAATTAACATTTTTTTTTTTATCGATGCCTTGACAAAACCTTTAAACTGAAACTAATATTAAAAAAAAAAGGAAAAAAAAAAAAAAATTGCAATTATAATTATAATTATAATAATAATAATAATAATAATAATAATAATAGCAATAACGATTAAAGTAAAAAGATCTCAAGTCCATCCATCCATCCGCACTATTCATTAATGTAATGTAATGTGTTTGATTAATCTTTACTTTAATATATGCCCATGTGTGTTATATTGAAAATATTTTATAACAACCAATCATTTATATAGAAAAGAAATTGACATAATAAACTAAAACAATAACATACATAAACACAATTGTGTTACATAATTCAATAATAAATAGGAGTTTCTTTCTCATCGTTACACTCAATATATGTTAATAAGTCTTGAACATTTAACAAGTTAATTATGATAACTGGGTTGGGGTTGGGGGGGATTAGATAAACTAAAGCAATTGCATTCAATTCAAAGAAAATATTAAATTAAAATCTACAATATGATTGTTTATGTTGTTACATTTCAAATAATATTAACACTTAACGAAGCGTAAGGCATACTATCCTATAGATCTCCAATCTGATCAAATTGGCTTTAATATTGTAGAGAAAATGTTTAGAGCATTATCGGTATTTCGGTAGAATGTCTTTTGAAAATACATAACTTAAACTTAACGGAGACGTGAGACGTGTTACGATGATTGTAAAATCGACTGAAATCCTATTCATTAGCAGCACCCATCAATTCTGCATTCCTCGTGTACTGCAGTAATGCGACGAGTTTATTGTTAAGTTATGATTACGAGTCAATTGTTTCGATTTAGGAAATCTTCTTATTGCAATTTCATCGATATAAGCTATAACGAGGAAAAGATTTTTCAAAATTAATCATTTACGACCATTTTCAAGCTATCAATGCGTGCACCGATCTGCTCTTTATCCAATCAAAAACAGTCAAATAGACAGAGATAGTTGACGGCGTTGTTCAGGCAAAAATTTGTGTATTCAAAGCAGATGCCAGGCTCTTAGTATTAGTTGCCTGGGGGTATGTTGGAAACACAACATAAGTAAATTTACTTTAAATTAAGATTTCTTTTTTTAATTAAAAGTATATCCTATTTTCGGACATGGGATAAAAACTTTTTGTACGACATATATAAATATATGCCTGAAATATAATGTACGCCTGCAAAGCTAACATAACTGCCAACTGCGTGTACCGTAACTCTATTCCCGATGTGTACTCTTAAGCGTCACAAAAATGTATTTTGAAGAGTATAATCATTACGGTAAAGCATTCATTTTATTTGCCTTATGTGAAGGATGCCAAATATTTGTTTAAAGGTTTTCATTCATATATATATATATATATATATATGACGTTGCCAAAAGTCAATTCCCATCACTATAAGATTATTACAAAAAAAAAAAAAAAAAAAAAAAAAATATTGAAAACTTCTTTAATAAGTATTTTAGAAGAAGACAGCAATGTTAAGAGTGTCTGCGTTTTTTAGTTTCGATTGATTGATGACGACTCACATTAACTGGCTTCGAATACAAAAGATTTTTCGCGGACTATCTTTTACTGATAGTGCGTGAAAAATATTAATCCCTTAACATTTAAGAAACAAATATTGATGTGTTTAACATTGCTTTGTGGTTATTTATCAAAATTTATTTGATGTGCATATCTTCTTGTATTCAATTGTATTCTAATAAATTTGATTAAATTAATTATAGTTTGCAAAATGGGATGAATGATTAATAACTTAACCGAATATATTTCGTGTGTTATTTCAAATTTAAATGTGACGATATTTTTATTTTAATAATTTTTGTACCCTACTTCATTTGCGCAGCACCAAGAAACCACTTTTTCTTAGACGCTTTCTGAAACCGATCTAAGTTTTTCCGTCCGTCTGATTTCTGCCCATGTATTTTTCCGTTCAAGCTAGAGGCTGCAATTTTTGAGATAATTTGATGACATACTGACATTTTTCATACCCATCACCGTAGGATGGAAGGTATATTAATTTTGTTGCGCTGTTTGCGGCAATCAGAAATACGCTTCAGTACATTTGTCTGTATAGCTATTATAGCATTATTCTGTTCATCCATTGGCTTTCGCAGTCTAATATCTATTCTTGCGAATAGGAAAAGATCTTGGTGAAATTCAATGCGATTTGTTAATTGATTTCTCCACAGCTATCAGAAGGATTGCGCGATATCCAAAGATTAGATTAGTGGTAAAAGGGTGTGGTGCAGCCTTGACCGAGGATGGCCGTTTCGTCAAAACATCGATCAAAAAGCTTCAAAGAGCCTATAATGTATATATAAATTTTTGATCAATAAATATAACGTTCCGAATTGAATATGTATGTGCGTTTGTCCACTCGTGGAATGTTTGTAATAAATATTCTGCTCTGCTGACCTCCATTGAAAGCTCTTGCGCGCAGATTGAATTAATGAAAATAGATTTAAGTGATTTGAAGAATATACCCATAGTACAATGTTGATTGGGTACATCTCCGTTTCCAAAGGCTAAAAAACAATTGCGTTTCTTCCACGTTACTCATAAACTATAAGCGATGCAGCGATGAAAATTTCCGGAAATATTTCATTGTACTCGTACAAAAACGTACGTGTACGGAGACGAATGTGCGCAATATTGTTGAACATGAAAATTTCCTTCTTTTTAGATCTTTTTTTTTTTTTTTTTGAGGTCGAATGTGGTGTATACAGAAGATTCGGCTACAGTTGAGTACAAATTTTGTTACTTGATTATTGTTGTTATTTGCTTTGTACAAAAAGAATAATTTGCGGTTTGAAGAAACAAAAGCATTTAGGCTCATTGTCCTCATTTCGTTCGCTTCAACATTTATGAAGTGCCACAAAATGAAAAATAATATGATGCAACAGTTTGCAGAGTAATAATATATAGCCTTAATGCAACTAAAAAAGGAAAAAGAAAAATTGAAAAAATGAAAAAATGAAATGGCAAAAGATAATTCGATGCTATTGCCAAAGGTTCGTCATTTTTACACACTGCCTCAAAAAAGAAAAAAAAAAAAACAACAAAACAAAAAAAGAAGAAGAAAATATGAAAGGCAACATCAATTGTTGTCTTCATTTTCGAAACATCTATCAGAATTGTAGGAATTAATTATAGTTATAGTTGAATGTATAACACAATGTACGACTTGAAAAATTTTTACCGTTCAATGTGTAGATCAAAAATTTTGTTTTAAAACAAGTTTGGTACAATATGGTACCGTTGTGTGCATTGTTTCTTAATTCAAGATTTACAAAATGTTTCTACAACATCTCAACTTTTATTCAAAATGAAATCAGCATTGGGTTTTTGCTGCGTACTTTTCAATTCTCCCTAGTCATCGCTGTTAGCAGAGGCGTACATGAAATAAGTAAAGAGATTACGCTTTGCTTTCAAGTAAGGGAATAATTTTCAGGGTACCTTGTACATGACCGACTAACGTGCATGCGTATGCCTTTTCGTCGCCAATAGCTGAACGCTGTTATACTTTATTCCCATACAAAGGTTTTTTTTCTCATGAGTAACCTTTTATTGCATACTCTATGAAAAATATATCTACGCGGTCCAAATTTCATACATATATTTTCTACGTTAAATTACCATTAACGACGGGTTTTGGTTTTCCTTTACACAATATTGACAACTAGACTTTCTTGCCATATAAGAACTTAGTTTTTATAAGTATCCCTATACAAGAAATAGGCGTAAATAATCGAATCATGGCTTACGGGTAACTTTTTTGTCAAATTACTATCGTGAACCATTCATCATAATGATGTATTATAATTACATAACTTGAGCATGCGGAAATTTTATCATTCAGCGATTTTTGTCGAAAAATTTAAGGAGTTATATGAGAAGTGTTTGCCAAACTGGTCCGATCTAATCTACGTTCAACTGGATTTGTCCTTGGGCAAAAACATACCACTATACGAAATTTCGTGAAAACATCTTAAAAATTGTGACGTGTAAATGAAAAAATTAATTATTTTGGCGGACATCCGGCAGACAAATGGATGGATATGCTTAATTCAATTCAGAAATTCTTATTCTTAATAGATCCGTTCAGTAAGAGTTAGATCTATTTTAAGGCCTTCTGAGTCCTACATGCATCCGCTTTAACCTATTACCTTCTGTACCACAAGCGGTAGTAGTACGATAAAAATAAGAATAGTTGGGTCTATAGAGCCCAATAAATCTTACCAGCATGAAATTAGCTTACCGAGGGTTAGGCCCGAGTCATTATCATTTTTGTTAAAGGTTAAGCTATTTTCATAATGATTTCCGTCGTTACTTAATACTAGAACGCCATTGAAATATGAAAGAGAGTAAGAAAGTTACTTGCGGGGGAAAACCGAATCTCGCACACCCGCCACTATGCTTCTTGCATTCTACTCTCCAAGCGCTTTTTTTTTAATACCCATATCTGTGGTATTATTGAGAAAAAATTAACCCACTATGTCGCAGTGTTTACCATATTAATTTTCGAATTAGCCCATTTTTAGGCAGCTAATATATCTTCATTTGAGGAATGTACAAAAGCGCTTTAAACATTCTATCTTGTTTGCCTTATGATAAATGATTAGGCAATAAATAAGCATAAAACCTGAAAAAAGTGAAACAAATGTATAATTTAATCACTTGTAACTTGTGGGGGCATGGTCGATTTTTTTCTATTTTTGCGTAAATGTGAAAATTTTCAATCCTCTAAATTTTACAATATCTAAATAACGAGCAGAAATCCACAAATGTATGTTAAGAAAAATGGAGTTGCGTTCAGTTTAAGCTTCGTTCCGGGCTACTGCTATGACCAGATCTGGTTCATTTTCAATACTAACCTGCGTACGAGAATTTCCAATATTTTTACCAAATTTCTTATTCTTTGCGATCAGCAGAGTGCCAACAATAAACACCAAACAGGCGGACAGACGGACAGACATCGCTTAATCAATTCAGAATTTCGCGCTGATTAAAAAAATATTTAATTTTATAGGGTCGTTGATCTTCGTTTTGGGTGCTACATAAATGAAAAAAATAAAACAAAGTTTGGTATAAATATAACTAAAAAAAATTGAGTAAAAATAAAAAAAGTCAAGCAGCATAAATTAAAAACAAAATAATGCTTTATATTAAAAAAAAAAAAAAAAAAAAAAAAAAGAAAAGAAAGTCTTCGTGCTAGCTATCTAATGAAATATGCGAAGAAAAGTAACGACATTCGAGAATTTTTTTATTATATCGTAAAGGAGGTTAAAAGTTATTAAAATACTGCAGTTTACATGTACATGTACATAGGGTTTTGATGATGGTGGGCGAGAAATATCGTAATAATAAAAGCATACCTAATCTATCTTCTTTAAGGCATAACCTCCTGTAAGATGTATCAAAAAGTTTGGAATGGTCTTATGTTTCCAAAAATTTACCATAGCCCGATTTGTACACTTTGTGCACTCTTTTAGTTTAGTTGATAGCAATAATTTGTATTTTTAATTTTGTGACGAGTTGCTTTTTTTGGGTTTTTTTTTTTTTTTGCCATAAATCATGACTTTGAGCTGAGTGCGGTTCAGAAAAGACAAAAGCCTAAAAAATGTGGGTTACCTTCACTTCGATTAAAGTTTTGTTTAATAGGGACGCAGGAATCGCCAATGTATCTAAAAGAATCTGTTAAGCTGATGATCCATTGTGTGAATAGCTAGATAGATATAATCTAGTAATATTATAATCAGGCCAGGCCATTCGACTTACATCAAGACCTACTCGTAATTCCTTAGTCATATCTATCAAATAAGCCTAGGAACTAATGAACTGCAACTATATAGATTGACTGCTGCTTACAGAAGCATAACATTTGATTTTATCGAGAAGATTTTTCGAGAAGAAAGTTTCGGCGATCCCACCAAGGATGAGTATGCTTGAACGGATATAAATTTTGAGTCGATTAAGCATGTCAATCTATCCGTCTGCCAATCTTTGTAATATCTCTGATAAGTATTTCTTTCATTGCTCATTGCTCATCAGATATAAGCTTCAAATGTGACAAGAACTTTGCAAATTATTGCAAGCAGATTAATATTGAATGTCGGTCTAATCGATCAAGGGGCGCGCTTACAATGCAACGTAAGCTGAGAATACCAAAAAGAAAAAAAAGAAAAAAATGGGGTTTTTTCTCGTTACGTAAGCTAAAACTACAATACGATAGATACACCCATCAAACTTTGGATGTATATTCTATAGATGCTATAGATCGCTGATATAGCTCCTTTGGAACCTTTCATCAATCAATTATTATTATCGAAATTAGTGAAGTGAGTGGCGTTGGAAGTAATGAAAAAATTTGGATTTACCAGGAATTATTAATCAATATTCTGTAGATTCGAATGACGTAACATTTATAATTCTAGAATTTGAATGAGTGTGAGTGAGTATAAATTTACTTTAAGATCTATTTGCAAGATCAAGCAGAACTAATTGTTATAACAGAAGCAAAACCAAAAGAGAAAAATTCGAAAAAAAAGAAAAAAAAAAAAAACAATATGAAAGACTTCTTGATTTCATTTCCATATTTTCAATGATACTGGATTTTGTCTTTCTTAAATTACCTTTGCAAATGATTAACAATATACGAATATATAGCGAGAAACGAGAAAGACACACAAAAGACTTGAATCACAAACTTGGTGTAACATTCAAATACAACATCGATCAAATGTAACTTCAGTTATATATATAAACTTGTTTTCGTCATGCCGATTTTTAGCAGACTGAGAGATTTTAAAAAAAAAACATCTATTGAAATTTCCTTTAAATATCACATACATATATATATATATATACACACACACACATACACCAGCATTCACACACTTAACACCGCCAACTAATCAGTCAAGCAACCAACTGGTTAATGTTTAAATAATTATTATTCTTTAATGCTTTTAAACACTTAATCTTTATGGCAAGTGTGATGTGAATCGCGCCGGTACCACCAACACACATGTGCATGCATATACAACAAAACATTTAATGCCATTCATAATTAACATAACTTATAAGCAGAAAATTGTAAATATTTTTTTATATTCACCATCAGCAGGATGGAAGTGTATTCATTTTATCGAAACACTTGCAACACCGCAAAGATAATTTTTGGACATCCCATAAACTATAGACAAATACTTGATCAGTATAAAATTCGGTATTGATTTAATCGTATCCGTAATGTCTCTCCAATAACTGTGATCACAAATACAAATCAAAAGAATAAAGATATCGGCTTTAAGTTTTTTGCACCCAGGTTAATAATGATAGAGGATACGTTCACAATGCAATCTAAATTGGAATCATGTCTGTCTTTAGAAGCAAACAAAATAAATAAAATTCAATTTTTTTTTGTAAATTGCATTCTCTTTTTTGATGATAGGCGCGCGTATAGAAGATTCGGTGGCAGCTGAATATAAATTTTTACTTGGTTTAATTTATTATTATTTTTATAGTCTTTCATAGTTTGCGCAAAAATGAGTGAAAAATATATTACTTTTGTGATTTTAAACCATCATAAACGCGTGTGTTCAAGTCTTTTATACATATGGGTGGAAATATATTTAACTTAGCGTTTTAGTTTTATCTGACAGTATGGAAGTATTTGAATTCGTATTTCGTTCTTCGCTTTTTATGTATATCTCATAAAAAAAAAAAACAAAGCACTGACAAAGGTGTGAAGTAATGAACACAAATAATGTGAACGTATGTACAATCATTGTTTACGACAGCGTTTTGCTAATAACTTCACTTTTCACAAAAATTGTGACAAAAAATTACAAAAATCGAACAAATTTTTAAAGCAACTAAGCATCTTGTAGTGCTTTTTTGTAATGGAGAATCTCATCCGATTTAAGATAATTATAATTTTTTCAATTACCCGAACTTAAATCGCTTGTGTTAATTGATAAAATTGTCACATAAATTATATTAAAAATAAAAAAATGTATGTTTAATGCAACGCAAATTAACTTTTGTCCAAACTTCTTCTTGCTACATGTGCGTAAAGTTGTATACATCTACGCATGGCCGCAATCTCGTTTTCATTGCTAAACTTCTTCTTATGGCAAAGGAATGTGAATTAAAGTAAATTCCATGCCCAATCGTTTGTGCGTATGTACGTATAACACATATTCGATATTCAGAATCAGGATTGTGGCAACCACTTAAGTGCAAGGATGGAAAAATAGAAAAGTTCAATAAGGCTTAAGGTCGTCAGCCTTTGGTAAATATCATCTCAACCTA
This sequence comes from Glossina fuscipes, assembly GCF_014805625.2. Classification (NCBI taxonomy): domain Eukaryota; kingdom Metazoa; phylum Arthropoda; class Insecta; order Diptera; family Glossinidae; genus Glossina; species Glossina fuscipes. The sequence continues at coordinate 14,051,370 of NW_023998415.1, read as the reverse complement.
ATAAACTCAAATGCATAATAGATTCCTATTTGCACAGTGCTTCCCTTCATTTGTTCATATGCCCGATCAGCGCATCCGCAATCTTTCCGCTAATTCGCCCTTATGTCCATTTGTCCGGCAATTTTAAAAATATACTCCTATGCTGACCAAGGTTGATATTAATTGAAAACTGAACCGTAACATCTTGAGAAGAGAAAATCGCATATGAATGAAATCGATTTTCTTGCTAACATCGAGTAAACTATAATCGAATTGGGATTCAATTAGTTTTGAGGGTTTCTCAGTGAAAAGTGCGGAAAGCGGAATTTTTATTTAACCTAATTCATGTTAACGTTAAGCTTATGGAAAAGAGACTTTTATTTGGAGGAGGGCTTTGATGATAACCTAAAGGCTAAGTTGATTCTGAACTATCTAATGAAAAAACAATGTCTTAATGAAATTTCGATCGACAATTTTGTTTATTCAAATATGGACGAACTGTCTTAGGTAAATTTTCCGTATGAGTATATTTCCCGTACAAGGCTTTGCAAAGGTTGCTCAGATTCTTAGGAAACAAAAAGAAAACTATATATATATATATAGAATGTCATAACAATATATACATATATAGATATATATATATATATATATATATTTATATATTTAAATATTTATGTCACAATAAATTATTTCTTTAAATTCCATATGCTTGACTCCATTTGACTGGTCTTCCATTGATAGAAGCTTTCATACATTTATGCATTTTTTTTTTTTTTTTTTTTTCTTACTCACACTTGATTTGTTTTGATATAACTTAAACATGAAACTTGTGCTTTTAGATGCACATTTGTCTGCCGCACGACAATCAAGGTTAATTTTAATTAACGATTCCGTCATGACGTTAGTGAAACTTTATGGTAAATCTTTTTGGAAAACAATTGACAGCCTTGAACTTAAAAAAAAAAATGTATAAACAATTTATATATTCGACCCTGGCCGAATCTTTTATACCCATCAGCGTTTTTTTAAAAAAGAAAAGAAAAAAAAAAAAACGCATAAAAAAGAAATATTATCGATAATCTATGATATTGAATGGATCTGATCGATTTTCGTCATTTACTATAGATTGTAGATATTATAGATATCGGTGTAGATATAGATTATAGATATTATTGAAATCACGCACAAATGTTTCTTGGTGCATCGGTTGTAGCTTATGAGTAACTAGTAATAAATCTTGCCTTCTTGCGCCTTTGAAGACAAAGGCATCATTAAGTTATATTGGATTGTGGGCGTGTCTTGCAATCTTTTTGATAATTTTGAATCCAACATCTTAATTTTTGATGATAAGGAGAAAATGCCTACTACACACATTACATTTGTCGACAGATCCAAATTCGGTTAAGTGGACTGATCACGGATGTATATATCTTATTGGGCCTCCGCAATTTTCGTCCTGCTGCCGCAAAGCTTTTGTTAGAATGAATACACCCAATCGTTTAGGGGAAGTATATAAAAATAATAGGGTGCAGTAAAGTCACATAGAAACAAACAAAAGCTATAGTCATTTCAGAAATTATCTCTAAGAAATCGAGTAATCTATAATAAAGTAACGTTCATTGAGGCAATCATATAATAACATGACAAATCGTTTAAATTCAATTTTTTATGGTATGACTAAGCTATATACCTAAAAATGACACAAACAAACAAAACAAACATACGGCTTCCCCGTATCTTTTACACCCACCACCCTTCACCTTAAATAGACAAACAAAAGCAAGTACGGTGGTTCAATCTTGTGTACCTATCATCATTACCCTAAAAAAAGACTAGAAAAAAAAAAAAAAAGAAATGAAAAGAACTACATTTTTATACTCTATAATATTGAGTGGGCGCGACCGATTTTTTCTATTTTCAGATATATGCAATATATGTACTAAATATACTTCCTGAGTAATGTGGAAAATAAAGAGGTGTTCACATATCTTGCTCCGTAGGCGTATGGGCGTTGTATGGATCGCCTTTGGCCGATTTGGATCACTTTCAAAATCGTTTGCAAATTCATAAGCGATCTCTTCATATTTGTGAATGAGAGAATGTTTACTACACATTCCGAAAAGTTGTTCAGACGCACAGATGGGCATGCATACCGAATTTGAAATTGGTTAAGAGTTTTTTTAATTTATAGGAGTTTTGAAGCTTGCTTCTGTGCGGTATAAAGATAATGAAAAAAAAAAAAAATTAAATTTTGATACACTAAAATGGTGAGTAGGCGTGGTCAGCTTGTTCCATTTTTCTACAGGTCCTGTAACATCGTCTATGGAACATAGGTTTAAGTTTGTATTAGGTCGTCAAGGATGAAATTTGCAACAAAAAAAAAAACGCAAAGTTTGCTGATAACTTATAAATATAAGAAATTATTTTATTTATCAAAGTATGCGCCCATAATGTCTACACACTTTTGCCATTGAAGAGGCAGGTTGGTCAGGTCGGTGGACAAGAGTCTATGAGCTCCTGCAAGGTCGGTTTTACTGCGTTATCGGAATTGAAATTTTTTCCTATCAACAAGTTGTCCGCATTGGCCGACTCTGTCGGTCGTGTCGAGACCTGGTGACTAAGGAGGATGAAGAAGTTCCAAAGCCAACTCCTGTAGTTTTGCCGCGATCATTTGCGCAGTCTGTAGGCTAACGTTATCTTGCAATAAGATGGGAGTCGATTTGTTGACTGATCTGGGCTGTTTTCTTCAAGTTTTAGCACCGCTTTGTCTAGCTGGTTACAGCATATTTCTGCTGTGATCGATGGTCCTGCGTTCATTAAATCGTAACGAGCCATACCTGCGCTAGATCGCCAAATACTCGCCATCAGCTAATTCTGATGGAATCTACGCTTTGGAGTATGTTTTATTGATTCATTCTTGTCTAACCTCTGCGCTGAACGTTTGCGATTGTCATATTGAATCTGTTGCTCATCACAAATGATTGTTCTATTCAAAAATGGATCTGATTTGTGACGAGGAAGCCACATCAAATAAGCTTCCAAACGCTTTTGTTTCTCCTTTTCCTTCAGCCCATTGGGGAACTCACTTATCTAACTCACTTATCATTTTCCCGATTTGAGCTAAATAAGTGAATATTGTTTGTTCTGGTGCTAACACCAAAATTTAGCGATAACTTATAAGTACTTTGAGATGAGCCAAATTCAACGATGACTTTTAGGAAATCATTATTGATGTTTGATTTTTTGGACGACCGCGTGGATCAGTTGTGAGGTCAAAGTTACCATTGAGAAATTTGGCAAACCACGTTGATACTGCCTGCTGCGTAGTTACACAAGAATTAAATACACTATTTATGTTTCGCGCGAGCTGCGATGCCGTCGTTTGCACATTAGAACTCATACTTCATACAAATTTCCGAGCGATCCATTAATAATATTTTTTAGACTTTGGAATAATTTACTTCTACGGGCAATATGTGTTACTTCTTAAAGAAAAAACCCGAACGGTAAAATATTAAGTCATTGTCGAAAAACACGCTGTAACAGGTAACAAGTTGGTAAAATTGTAAACTGTACATTTCCTTGTCTTGGCCAATCTGTTATGTTTATCTGCTGCCGTTTGGGTTAAATGAGTAAACAGCAAATTTTCTATTCTGAAGTATTTTCAGTTTACGTGGTAGGGCGTGCGAGGACTTTCAATGTTTCCGTCACATTTGAAGTCCATAGGTCCATTTTTGTGGCTTTACAACAGACTTTACACAGACGACCAGATGAACATGCTTGAATCGATTCAGAATTTGGCTCTGACCAAAAATATGTACAGTTTGTGTGCTCTGAAGCCCTGAAGCTTCCTTTTGTCAAAATGTTTGCAACGTTCCCCCTCCTTCGGTTATGAATATAAAATCGCAAGAACAAACAATGCCGCCCGAGTGCGGCCGATTTTATCGATTTTTGCGGAATATATGGGGAAAATTTTATCGTGTGTCTACTGTGATTTGTGGATGATTAGCAAAAGACTCGGAAAGCAGAGATGCTTTTAGTTCATCCTGCATCGTAGGCATACCTCGTCGAGAGGTTCGGCTCATTTTCAATACCAACCTGCGTGCAAAACCCTTTTGACGCTTTTGCTAAATTTGAAGGCGATATCCTTATTTTCGCGACCGGGAGAATGTCACACATATGCACACGGGCAGACGGACAGATGATTAAATCGAATCGGAGTTTGATGCTGACCAAGAGTATACACATTTTATGGAGCCTCTGAAACTTCCTTCTGGATTCCTCCTTATATGTTACAATCGTGTTGACAATATGATTATGCTCTCAATCCTTTCTCGATGATGGGTATAAAAAAACAATATTTTTAAATATCGTTAAAAGCTTGCGATAGGAATTAGATGTAAGAGAAGTTCCGATTGACTTAGTCAAAATTGTCAACAAATTGTTTTTACTTTTCTTTTGCTTTTAAGTTAATTTTTGGCCGGTGCGTCTATAAAGAGCAACTAGTTACCATTAAGACGAAATTGTATGTTATTCAAAGTATGAATCATTGATGTTCAGAAGTTTTACTTATGTATGACGTCGCCGATGTATTCCACGGCAAAGAAACGACTGTCAGAGTCATGCATGGTTAAGCAGAGTTACACGCACACTAATTAAGAAAATAGGCAAGGCCTTTGCTACATCTGCTATATTCGATAAATTACAATTGTAGTAATCCGGTCTAACACTAAAAACTGATATTTTTTTACTGATATGCTGGATATGCGTGTTTGGTACAAAAGGTATAATAAACAATGTGAAAGCAAGCTTGTAATTTTAACAAACTATTTCCTTTTTCACCGTTTATTCAAAGTTTTTTTTTTTTTTTCAAATGTTTTTTTTTAATTTTTTATTTATTTATTTATTATGTTATAAACGGAAATAAAGCTAAACTTAATTGCAAAATGTAGCCCGGAGCCTTTAGCTTTAGATTGTGAAATAAAAGTAAAATTATTTTTACTACCCCTGCGTTGTTCGATAACGTTCAACGCATATCAATCTTTGTTGTACGCACTTCAATTGTTAAGTGCATTCTTTCCCAATAGCAATTTTAACATTATATGCGTTCGGTCTTAGTAACCCGATTATAAATACATTTCAGAATAGAAAACGAAATTAATCACATTAAGTAAAAGGATGATAATCTCTCAATACTTTTTAATCAAATTACAGCTCACAGCTCAATAAAGCTTCTATTAGATTTGTTTTTCTTTTCTCTATTTTTTTTTAAGTTAGAAAGACAGATAACTTCATTCGTATACATCATTAGTGGCCATTCTCCTGCAGGTGGATGTGAAAAAAAAGAATTGTTTAAAAACTACTTTGTTTAATGTCATTACCATACATACACTACTGAATGAAGCTTTGCATTTTTAGTCATAGTTTTTAGCGATTTGCGCTGTGGTCATTAGTGACTGCTCGGTAATGTTAGGCAATAATGTTTGAACGTTAAACTCTATAAAAGCAAAAAGAAACTTCTACGCTCCCCACAGGCATATAAAATTTGACCAATGTGTTAACGAATGGTATTAATTTACATAACAAGTCACAAAAGTATTCTACGCCTAACAACTGAAATGTTTTCTTTTCATGGAGGAGACCTTAGAAAATGGAAGTCTATGAATATAATAAGCTTAAGCCAGCAACTGCTGACAGAAAGAGAGGGTGGTACAAAGAGAAAGAAAGAAAGAAATAAAGAAAGAAAGAAAGAGAGAGAGAGAGAGAGAAAAGAGAGAGAGAGAGAGAAAAGAGAGAGAGAGAGAGAAAAGAGAGAGAGAGAGAGAGAAAAGAGAGAGGGAGAGAGAAAAGAGAGAGAGAGAGAGAAAA
>NW_023998415.1:13964326-14045423 GCF_014805625.2 Glossina fuscipes | reverse complement strand
AGAGAGAGAAAAGAGAGAGAGAGAGAGAAAAGAGAGAGAGAGAGAGAGAGAGAGAGAGAGAGAGAGAGAGAGAGAGAGAGAGAGAGAGATAGATAGAGAGATAGACAGATAGATAGATAGATAGATAGAGATAGATAGGTAGACAGATAGAGAGAGATAGAGAGATAAATAGATAGATAGATAGAGATAGAGATACATAAATAAATAGAGAGAGAGAAAGAAAAAGAGAGAGAGAGAGAGAGAGAGAGAAATGGTTTATGATGAACAGTTCGAGAGCGTAGAGAATAGCACCTCACCGTCTCTTCCAAACGTTATACAGACGTAGAGACCGATTCGAAGAACGAATTCGAAATTGATTGAGATGCTGATCAAGAATATGTAAACTTTATGTGGTCTCTGAAGTTCACATCTGTGTGTTGGATTTGCCAAAATGAACATATGCCAATCCTTCGTTTTACGGTTATAAAAAGGGCATTGTTTGATATTTGTACGCATTATTTATTCAACCAAATTATTTGTGACTAATTGGATGAAAGTCAACATTATTTTGTTTCGTGCATTTCTGGGCGAGTCACTGAACAGCATCTTTCTTCAATAATAAAAAGCTAAAAAACAACTATCTCAAGGTGAGAAACTCGAGGGAAAAGCAATCCAAATTGACAATGGGTTGGAAAATTCAAAGATTCAATTATTCTCAGCTATTAGTCACTGAGTAATTAAAATATTTTATGAGATCCGTTGTGAGATGTAAGATAAGATTGTCCTTTTAAAGAAATTTACAGTTTTCAGTGTTTCTCGACAAAAGCAGGAGAAATAGAGTGTTGTCCCAGAAAGTTGACACAGCTTGAACATACGATTCAATAAAAACTACGCATCGTATGTCTCTGTCTTCCTATGCCACTACAATGGTATATTGGCCTAATAAACGAATACGCAAAATTTAGACGGGACGGGATGCTTCTTTAAATCTGATCTCGTACGTTTCTTAAAAAAAGTCTTTTATAAAGAATTAAATTTTAGTATTTGATGATGCGCTTTGGGTCAAAGCAATGGCTTAACACGCAAATTTTTCCTGTATGTGTTTCTCCGGACAACACAGGGTAGTTCGCAGTATTTTATGACAAAAATAGGGGCGAATATAAATATTTATTAAGAGATTTTTTCAGATATTGCTAAATAGAGACTTCCTCGATTCCCTATTTGAGCCCTTTCCTATATAAGGATATTGTGATGAAAAGTAAGCTTACGCATGGCAACAGCCATAAATTTTTGGCATTTTATAGCGAAAATAAGGAAAGCGTTCTACTAGATGAGGTACTATAGGATACTTAAAGAACGACTTTGCTCGACTGTAATGTTTTTGTTTCTTTTTGTATTGTTTATGTTTCACATTTGTGAAGCATGTCGGGTGCTTGTGTTGATTATATTAAAATTATTTACTTTATTTATTTCTCGATGTATATTTTTTGGATGTTTTTCTAAAATGAATAAATTCTTGAATTATTACGTAACAATATAAGAATTCCTTTAACAGTTCTAATAATCTTTCTTCTAGTATCCAGCGTTACGGTTATGTTAACGTTGTATGAATGTATGCAGCATCCGGAAAGCTTTGAGGTAGATCAGCCGTTTATTAAATTATTGGATGCAAAATTATGCTTAGGCATATTGAATGAACTCATTTGATGGAACGAGATCACTTTACAAACCTCTTTTTTCTCATACAAACTTTCTTGCAAACACAAGCCTTTATATTGCAACAAATATTGATTTTTAGCATTTTATATAGAGAAGATTACATTTTTCGGACTCGGTATAAGAATTTTGATGAGAAATAAATAAAAAAGAAAAATAACAAATGATAAGAAGAATTGTAGTAGGCGCAGTAATTTACGATATTTAAAAGTCGACCTCGTCCAATGGTAGTGCTTTAAGTTTAAGTTGTTGTTGTTTTATTTTAATTTCTTACTGATGACATTTGATTTGCCAGGCAACGTCATATTATTGTTTTTGATATTCATTTAAAAAATAGTCTGATGAAATATTCATAAATATTTACTTTACTTAGCATATGACGTATGACGTAATAAACATTCATCGATATTAAAATCTGTTAAATCCGAAAAAAAACACAACAGTTGTTCTTAATGTAACGTTTTTTTAATATAAAATAAATAAAAGCAAAAACATGTAAGAAAGCTTTGAGGCCAATTATTTAACGGGATTCGATAGAATCTGCTACATGCAACTTGCAATGTCTTAATGGGTAACAACACTAAAATAGTTTAAAGGAAACTATTTCTAAGCGCTTTTATGTTTTGATAGAAGGAAAGAGTGTAGAATAAAATTTACAAAGAGGTCAGTGAGAATATAGAATTAAGCGTAAAAAAAAAAGAGCAACATGGCAGCTAGTCTCGCGAGGCACCATTAATTTTAGTGAATCGCGGGCAAGTCGTGTGGCTGGTGCAATTTTGAATCCAAAAAAAAAAAAGGAGATCATTTAGTCTTCGTCGCTATAACTGTGATAGTAGGTAGACGTTTTACAAAATATTGATTTTCGGCAAGTGTTTGAACGGAAAATCAATTTTCGACAAAAAACAAAAACAAAATCAATTCCCTTCAGAATGTTGCTTTAAAAATGTCAGAGAATTTGAACGAAAAGCATGAGAATTGGTAGGTTTACGCTATCGTCCATCTTGAGAAAATTTTGTTTAAAAAAAAAAGGCATTTGTTGTTTAAAAATCTGTTACGGATACGTTTTTTTTTTTTTAATTTTTGCTATTAGCAGCACAACACCGCTATTCCATATTCAAGTATTTTTCGTTGTTGTCTTTCCCCAAAAATTTTATGTTCGCGACTACTGCTTTTGCTGCATCTTTCCAAGACAGCAACGTACTTTTTACACTTTGCTTTCTGGGAAGTGACAAAAAAATGGCAAATAAAAAAAAAAAAAAAAATTAAATTACAGCACGAAACGTTCATTGGCACCTCTTAATTTCTTGACAAATTGCTGTCGAATCCCCCTTAGCTTCGCATCCATTCAAAGGTTATCTCGACGAAGCTATACAATTTACTTACGTATTTATGTTTGGAAATATCTTAAACACTTTCTAAAGACATCTGTTAGTGTACTACCGAAGTTCGAATTCAACAAGGATGTGAAGACAAATTCGAATTTAATTAGCAAGGACACATACCATATTCGTAAAAATATTTAGAATTAAGATATAATTGGATTTGGAAGTCTGGTCCGTCCAGCTTAGGCAAGGTAAAATAGTTTTGTGGACACCACATGAATCTACATGAAAACACCTTTCAAAGAAGGTCAATATCAATGGTTTAAAATGTGCTTATAGAAGTTATTTTTGGAGAATTTTTTTGGAATCTGGCATGTTAGCGACAAGTAGATATGAGAAAGCAGCCAAATTTGAGACTGAAGCGCGGTCAAACTAGATAATGTCACCTACGAATCATTTTCAGTAGCGTTTGTCGCTGGCCCAAAACATATCGGTTTATCAAAATTGCGATCTGTGGGTTGAACACAAGAAAACAAGACGAACAGACGGACAGACGGGCACACAAAGTTAGATCAATTTATAAAGCGATTCTGAACGGAACGGTGTAATAAAAGGTGGATCGATATTGAGTGCTTCTGGGCGTTGCATACATTCGCATAAACTTAATGCAAACACACACACACACACACACACATGCATTGTAGGGTATAAAATAATGCGTGAAAAAATGCCCATAACGCAAACCTCATTTTTCGAAATGGTCCATGCAATAGCTTCCACAATTTTGTTTCGTTTTGAGTTTCTTTACAATATCTTTAAAATCACGTGCTCTGGAGTAGACCGAAGATGAATTTTTACAAATGAATTTAAGCCATTTTTATTAATAAAAAATTTCCTTTTTGTTTTCTGTTTTGTGTTTTTTCTTTTTTTTTTTTTTTTGTTAAATTTTGAACTTTTCGACTCCAACTCATCATCCAGAAATCCGGAAATATTTTTAAAATCCCGCTTCTAATTCCCTAACTATAGGGTCGTAGATTGGATATTTTTTTTTGATATTCGCCTTTGCAAAAAAAGGCGCATGAACGACAGTGTCCTTTAAGTTAAAGACGCATCTCGAGAATAGCCCCAAAGTATTCACACTTTTTTTTTTTAAATTTTTCAAAAATAAATCTCTTTTTATATTTGAATATAAGCTTAATAGCCTGCTCGAATATTAATCGTTTGTATTCCCTATGCCAGTTGCATTAGATGTTTTGTTTTAATTTATTTATTATATGAGTATTATATAAGTGAAATTTAAATTTTTTTCCTTTTTTTTTAGATGTCTTCGACAAAGGGTTTACTAGTCACTTGTTTCCTTACATTTACCTCAGCGATACGAGTAGATTGGAATACGAACAAGGGTCCCATAGTACCAGCAATACCTACCACTACAGTACGACCACTGCCGCCATACAGAGAACCAGCACCAGTATGGCAAGATCTAAGTGATGATATCTCAAATCCCAATCCGTACATGTAAGTCAGTTTCCACATTTTGCATAAAACACGGTGGGGAAGTTTCCTTTTAGTATTGACACCAAGCAGTTGGAAACAATATAATTTTTTTCTCTTTGACCTTAGTTAACAAACGAGGAAACTCACGAATTTAACAATCATTCCAATAAACTAACAGAAAACGTTTAGGCTACAAAAGTGTAACAGCAAAGTTGTTTAAGTGAGAAGAGAAAGGTTTTTTGCAGCATTTTTACAAATAGCTAGTAAGTGACTGAAATGGTGTAATGAAATATAAACGAAGATATGCATAAACAAGTACGAAAATTATAGCAACAAAGAAATTCAAGCAAAATAAAAGCGTTTGTCTCGTACGGATCAACATTGTGGTTGCATCAAAGTTTCAAATAAATATTTACTTAATCCAATATTTTCGATTCTTTAAGATTTTTATCCATTCTTCAGAAATTGCCGAACCGCTAATAGCCTAATAGCCCCAATCACGCCTGTGAATTTTAGCTAAAATCGTATCTCTCCTAAAATAACTTTGCTATAATAAATTGACAGAGTTAATGTGTATGTATATGTATTCTGAAAAGTCTTCAGTGCATGCTGGTCGACGTTACAAGCTCGATGGCAAACTTAATGTAAGCCAAGCCTTTTGGGATAATAATGTATACAAAAAAAGAGAAAATCATTAAAAAGTATATAAGCAATTTTTGAAAGTTAAAGTGCAAAGTCCTCCAGTCAGGTTAAACTAACAGGTTGACGGATACCATTTAGCGATAGTGTTACAGTAGATCGACAAAACGGAAATTAATAAAAAGCAGTCAAATAATATCCAGAGAGTATAAAATTGTTGCCTGCTTTCAACAAGCCACCGTCAGAAGATTTTAACAAAAAAAAAAATTAATAAATTAAAAATGAAAATTTTTTTTTAATTAACATTTTTAATAATAATGAATTTTGTTACGGTCTTTTTTCAATCATAGCTATGTGCCACCACCGCCTTCGCGTCCTAAACAAAGACTTTATACAAATGTCAATAATAATAATAATAATAATAACAACAACAATAATAATAACCATAATAATAATAATAATAATAATAATAAATATGGTACACTTGTAACGCCCAAGAACGTTCATCAAAATGGCATTACGACGACATCAGTAGTGGCTAGTTTATCACCTCAATATATACCTAACGGCGGCACTCAATACACGGCCGTTGTACCGAAATCATCGCACAACGGCTACAAATGGCAAGGAAAATATAATGCAAAAACGAAAAAGTTCAAGGCATACGAAAAGGTCAAATATATGCCGCGATACTATGTAAGATCCCGCACTAATAACAATAGCAATCGTAATAGTAATTATTTTTACTTTTAAGCAATTTATTATAAATAAAAAAAAATAAAAATAAAAAAAATAAAAAAAATGATATTTAGGTTGACCTGTAAATTATTTAGTTTTTTCAAATCCCTTTGTAAATATACTCCTAAATTAATAATAAATAAAATTAATGTAAAATTTTAATTAATCTATTCTTTAGTCTCGAGGTGATATCGCATTAAATTTGCTCTCAATTACATTAACGTAATCATCTTGGCATATAAGTATATAAGATGCGCATTAGCTGATAATACATTAGCTTATCGCACCTAAACGGATTAATTAAAAAAAAAAAAAGCTTGAGCAATTTCAGCGGAATTTTTTCTGTTAGGCATATGTTCTGTTCTGAACGGTGACCTATCTAGTTTGAGTCATATCGTATTTATTAGTCCGGGATGATAAAGTTACGTGTGTTTTTAAATAATTGCAACTTTTGTTTTCTTCTTCTTCTTCTTCTTCTTCTCAATGTTAATAAAACTGAGTCTTCTTGGTACGAGACGGTCCTTCCGTTATGATCCTCTTAGGATCGTTTGCGTCATATATCCAAAATAATACATTTACTTGCAATTTGTTACAGCTACACGCTGGGTCCATTATATATTATTAAGCATACTGAGCATACCGAGCGTGCCACTTGCCCTTATCACTAATTTAAACTTGCTTTTAAAATATGTGTTTATGCAATCACAGAGATTTTAGAACTTTTGAAATTTTTGAAATTAATCCTCGGCCTTGAATATTACGCATCTAACGAAGCATTAATCATTTCAGCAGCTAATCTTCTTATTATTTGACGTAGATTTTTTTTCATTCTCATCTCTCGTTCACAGTACCCTCCTATTCAGTTCAGTGTTCAAGATTCTCTAGCCGAGTCTAGCGTTAAAAAATCGAAAGCCTATTTACCGGAATATGAGCCTCTTTGGGTAAAAGTTACTCAGCAACATTTGCCGAGAAGTAACGATGATGCATCATATAAATCGAAAACGACTAACGTGATCGAATTACCTATGTTGACATCATCTGCAGCAGAAGGAGCAGCAGCAGCAGCAGCAGCAACAGCATATGCTGGAAATTTTTTGAAGAAGCCTATCGATGAAAGCACATATTGCAAAGGCGCTATGCCGCAAAAATATAATAAGAGTACCGATAAAACTCTATTAAAACCGGCAAAGAGTTAAAGAGAAGAGAAAGAAAGAAACCAAACCATTTAGTTTTATGTACCTCATGCTACGTCCAGTTCTGAGTTCAAAATACGAATGAATCAATTTACCCCTAAGAAATATTGTCATATTTTATTTGACAGCCGTAGTTAGATGAAGTTTTATGTGTTAAGTGAATACAAAAAAAAAAAAAAAAGTACATTACCTGAAATAAATGCATTTGCATGCAATTCTTGTCCATATGCTTACATTGTATATTTGATTTACTTTATATTCGCCAAAAAAAACCGTAAGTAATCAAACTATGAGAAAAGTGAATAATTCTTAATTTCGATTGGTGACATGTTTTGAAATAAGAAGATATACCAACGGCTACTACTAATCAATAAAATGTGGCAAGCGATGTTTTCAAATTCTTTTCTTTAAATTTTTTTTTTAATCTTTTAAGATTTACTTTATCGGTTAAGTTTCGCAAGAATAGAGTTTTACCACAGAGGCGCAGACACTTTGAAATTTGTTGCAATACCTAAATTTTGATATCATATTTTCAGCTCCTATAGAGTGTGGCTCTGCTAATTATCTACAAGTCTATGGCTAGCTCAACATTTTCTGGGGAGGGGGGGAAAAAAAACTCTGAGAAGACGTTTGCTTTTTTGTTTAATTTCGCCAGCATATAAAGTCGTCATATTTTATAGGTTCGTTCTTTGATAGAAAACTAAAATTTTTATTTTCTTAATTTTTATTTTTTTTATTTATTTATTTTTTTTTTAAGGTATGCAGGTATTGGTCTATTTAATGTCGCCTATGCCTATTTTAAAATCTATAGGTATTAAAATTAATGTTACATACATTGGAACATTAATTTTACATACATATTTAAGCTTCATCTTCGTAGAAATTGAACAGAAATGGAGTGAAAAGAGTTCGTAAAGATTTGTAAAATTAAATGTAAAGTACCTTAGATCCTCACCAATCAGCAAAAACTTGTTTATCGTTTCAATATTAGCATTTTTTCGCGCGACTATATTTAGTTTTAATGGAGAAGACATTTTCCTTTTAAGACTTTTTGTTGCAGGAACTAATAAGTGATTTCAAAAAATCGATTTAAGTAAAAGGAGTTCGTAATGACCTGTAAAGTTTATGTAATGGGTCTCGAGATTCTGGTTTCGTCGCTCAAAAGCTAATGGAATAACTTTGACATTTGACTTTGAAGACTCAGTTAAATTTTATTCAAACGTAATGAGAGTCGATTAACATAACATAAACGTGCGATTGTGGAAAAGGTTTTGAGAGTTTGAGACTTTCTTTTTTTTTTTGAGTGAGTGCACGTAAGCAGCAGCTTTAATGTCACCAAATAAGGCTAATAAGGGAAAAATAAGTCTTGAAAATAAGTCTTCAAAGTTATAGTTTATATTCAAGTTGCAAGTTGAAGTTTAGGGCAAGAAGGGTAATTTCATTAAGGAGCATATAGGTTAGGACTTGGCTTCACTGATGTGATCAGAAATTGAAAAGTCGTTCGTCCTATCTTTTTTGCAGTTGGGAAAAAATGTTTTTCCTTAGCAAATAACCTTTCGTTTAGCTCCCTAGCATGAAGGCTTAAGAGCATATGTTGCTTTGGAACTTTGCAGTTAATTAATGATAATTAGTGATCATTTAAAATCGTAAGATTTATTGAGAGCTCACGGCTGCTTTATGATCACTTGTAATTTATATGTAATTACTTTCGATTGATTTCACACACAAAAAAAAAAAAAAAAAAAAAAAAACCAAAAAATTGAGAACAGTCATGAAGGAATAGTTCGGTAAGACTCTAGAGATTTTATTTTAAAAATTATCATTATCAACGTCGCTCAACGTATTCGTTATGCTATGTTATTATGGCATGTCATCATTACGATGGTGACCTAGTTTGTTAGCGATGTTCAACAACAGTGTTAATTTATTGTTGTTGTTGTTATTGTTTTTTTTTTTTTTTTTTTTTTTCCTAACATTTCTTATTATTGCTGTTCTCTTGTTTTTGATTGTTTTCAGTATTTTTCCTTAAAAAGTTGTTTAATTAATTTTAGGTTTTATTTGAAGTAAATAAATATCAATCAAATAAATTAGTTTCGAAGCACTTTAGGAAAAAACACGAAAAGCATTGTAAGTAAATAACTTAACTACAGGTGTTTGGGTTAAATGCAATTAAATTTATTTTATGAATTTTTTTTTTTTTTGTTTTTTCTTGCAATTCAATCACAATAAAATCAACAAAATGTTGTTGTTTGCTTTGAAAACCAACCAACTATTTAGAACGTCTTCAAATATAAAATAGATACGTTAGAGCAAGGAAAAAAATAGAAGCTTAATTGAAGCCACACGTATTTATTTACAGACAAGGTATATCATACACAGTCTCTATTGCTTAATATATATATATATATATATATATATATAACTAAACTAAAAACTAGGTTTTGTGGCTGACCACAATGTGTCAATGGATGACACTGATAAAAAATATTTATAAAATTTATAAACACAATAAAAAAAAAAAAAAAAATAATGACAGCAAAATGTTAACAATATACGTACACATATGTATGCATAAAAAATGAAAGCCAAGTGAATAAGTGAATGAACTCATGTTTGTTGACGTTTATCTTGAATATTTCTTTTAACATTTATTTTGTTTTTATTCTTCTTATTCTTCTTCACATGTGAATACGAATATATAAACATATACATATAGGTGTGTATATGCCGAATATAATAAAGATGTTTTGGAATTTTAATTCGCACACGCACGCAAACAATGCACTCTAAGCGGTGTTAAATGATTTCAATAAAGGATTTTAACATTTTTCGAATTGTAAATCGATTAATAAAACAATTTCGATGCGACGAATAATTATTGGTGGTTTTTACATTTTCTATCAGAAACAAAAAAAAACGAAACGAAAGAAATTTCTTTTCTCCTTTGCCTCTACATTCACCTGCCAGCCACTGTATATTT
The DNA here is from genome assembly GCF_014805625.2 of Glossina fuscipes. Lineage (NCBI taxonomy): Eukaryota > Metazoa > Arthropoda > Insecta > Diptera > Glossinidae > Glossina > Glossina fuscipes. The sequence goes on along the minus strand of NW_023998415.1, from coordinate 14,035,359 downwards.
ACGGGATAGGATAACATAAAAATCGTGCATACGTCAGAGACGGGATTTATACAATGAGATATTTGGAATTTTTGAACATATTTTTCGAATTTCTATTCATACTAGAGTGAAACAGAGCATTTCACCGAAATGACACCTTAATGAAATTATTTATGAGACGAGTCTCAAGCCTTTATGCTATTTAGTATCGTGCGAGACGTATAGTTTCAACCAAATGAGTTAATTTATCATGCAGAGAAGACATACGTGCATACGTACGTGTTATATTGTATGAAGGTTGTGTCAATTAATCCTTGCAATTATAAAAATTCGCAACAGAAGCAAAGTTGATGATACAATATCCAGAGATAAGTATTAGATCTACCATGCTACCACGATGCATACAATGGAAGCGGTGTTGACCTAGGAATAGCTATTGAGTGATATTGAAAAAGCTCATAGCACTTTTAGCGGAGTCAAAGTCGGCTCAATTAAGTTATCAAAATGGGTTTACCTCGCTGACCGGCATCTTAAACATGTTCAAAGTCAATATTTATTTCTTTTGCGTTTATCTTAAAAATGAAGTGCAGAGTATCTGAAGTGAAGATTACCTGAAAATCCTATAGCGAAAATTTGACCGGATATCGACGACATTTTCCATTTTATTTATGTCAGGATGTTTCGGAAAACTTTATCTAAAGTGAAAAATGTTCGCTGCTATCGCTGCTTGTTAGACGTTTTACATCACTCTTCCCTAATCCACCACGTGTCACTCCGTTTTATTATAAAATTAAAAACTCAGCGCATTGCGGGCTTTGCTTTGGTGCTGGAGATGGATGGAGACAGATAGTTGTATTTTGAGCCACAACGCAGAGAGGTCACAAGCCACAAACATGAAATTGAATTTTTTTTTTTTTTTTTTTTTTTTTTTCTGAGAGAAAAAATCAAAAAAATTAGAAGAATATTTAAAAAAATGTTGTATATGTGATTGACGGGAAAATAAGCAACAGTAGGTGGACATGGTAACGTTATGAATTTGTTAACCCTATCCCGTTCCTCTTGAACTGTGTGGTAATAATTTTTTGATTTTATTTCATATTTCATTTGCAAAAGAAGTTTTTCCAACTTACCTTAACAACCAACAATTATTTTTCATTAACAATCGATACTAAGAAATAAATTAAAATTATTAAAATTTACATCTAGTTAGTCTAGATGCTAAGACGAACCTTTGTCATTTTTCTAACAAATCGTAACCCGATGTGCCTCATAGTTAAATGGAAAATTCGTATCGTGGACAGGAGGGATCTTAATATGGGCAGAGTTTAGGAACTGCATATCATATGCGTACCTCATTAACTGAACTAAAGTTTACATGGACCTATGGTCATGTGCCTTGTAAATGTTTTTTTTTTTTTTTTTTTTTTTTAAAGTAAAAATGAACCTATTTTGCCATTAAAGTTTAAATATTAGAAAGAATAGCGCGTAAGTTACTGTCTTCTTAGTCCTTTCTAGGACAAGCTCGTTGAATAAGCAGGATTCGGTCATACCCCATTAAAATATTGTTACCTTGGCATCAAGAAATATATGGCCTGCGTATAATGCTTTTATGTGCATATATAACTTGTTTGGATAAATAAATAAATAAATATAAACTACAAGTAAATGCCCAACAACTGTGAAACGCATCAACTTGAGAATTCATTCTTTACGCAATTGTTTAAATTTTCCAAAACTTTGGTCTGGACTGAATATAATAATGCGGGAGTTGGGATCACTTGAGAACTAAAAAAAAAAAAAAACACGTGTAAAAACAATGTATTCCTCCTTCACTTTCTTCTTCTTCTTTTTATTAATTTTCCCATCATTTTTTCAGATATATATTGTTTCGTTTCCGTAATATGTCAAATCTATCTAGGTTCTAATTATTTGGTTCCCCTGGGCCACTTATCACAACTCGAGGAGATTAAAAATACCTTTGCAAATTGCTTATACGAGGTCCGTTTTATTTAGGGGGGTTTTTTAACTTACAGTTTCCATTATTTAAGAGCCTGGCTTATCGCAAAATTAATATTGGAGACTTTTATTGCGCACATTGCTCCAACTTTGGCAAAGTCATAAGAACTTTTGTGACTAGATGTCGATCAATAAACAAAAAATTTGTAAAGCAAGCATTCTTATGATAAAATTTCGTTCATTTACTTTACACTTTCCGGGTCCCAGAAGTGCCCGATCGGTGTGCCCGATATAAAGTTTATTGTTGAAACTTGAGGATGCTGTGTTGTTTAGAGTTTATCTGGCCACTAATAACAAAAATTCTAATTTCTGGAAATAATTGATAATAATTATGTGATAGAATCAAAGGCAAAGAGTTTTCATTATTTAAATATTTTATATTTTTGTTGTAATTGAGTATGTACGAATAAATAAATAAATTTCTTTCTTAATATTAAACAACTCATCCTTTACACTATTCGGATCCAAAGGAATTGTTTTTATTGTTATTAACTTTGATGAGATACTCAGCAGTCGTGCGGAGCAACTAATTACATCTCATTGGCATATGTGCGGAATTGTAAACTGGATTTTACAAAGAGGTCGTTGTTAATTGATTTTTTAAAAATTTAGGCAATCGAAACATAGATATATATATGTATACGATATATATTTCTGTGTGCTTTTCCAAACAGAGATTTTGTGCATGGTGCGGTGAGATATTTCCAGCAGCACTTATACTTACCTACCTACTCTGTTATTATGGCTAATTGAATTTCGCAATAATTGATGAAGAATTTCTTTATAAGTGAGACAGACAAGTTAATTGATCGAATATTTTCTCTATAAAAAAAAGTTTTGATTAAAAAAACTGTGGGGCGAACAAAGTAATAAGTAAACCTTTTCGAAGCAGAAAAAAAAGATTCATTGTAATGACAATCTCTTCTCTGCGATGAACGAACAGACATGTTGCGATTTGAACAAATGCAAGTTTGCAAGAACATGAATGGATAGCCAATTATGTAATCAAAAACAAGAGTAACCTATGTGCATGTCCGGCTTATCGCTCATTTAGCATTTAACACAGCGCTTTTATGCTCTTCGCTTTTATCATTTTTTTTTTTTTTTTCTTCTTTTTTAAGGACTTCATTATAAATTCTTAAATTATGAAGGACACTGGCTGGCCCAGCTGTTGTATTGGTTTCTAGGGTTGTCTTGACAGTTTTCAGTTTAAAAAATATTTTTGGCTGTTTTGGATGTTCGCGTCTTTCCAACGCTGTGGTAGCCAGCTTCACTATTTACTTCATAATGTGTACGGCATACTCTGCCTGCTGCCCCCGTTGGCCTCAAGCAAGCCATATTGGCCCATGTACACTTTTCCTGGCGCATAATTGATGTAATAGTAAAATTTGCAATTTAACTGAAAATTTTATTGTAGAATAGAAAAACAACATTTGTTTATGGAAAGCCATGTAAGAGCAATAATAAAATCAACCTCATCATTGTGAAAATTTGGATAATTGGCATGAAATCCAACATATTGACTATATTGTTGCTGCTGTATGATGCAACGATTGACTAAACATTGTAGGCCATACTAATAAAGCACCGACAACTAATAAACAAAAATACATTTCAGCTCTTTTTTTTTTTATAGTCGAAACTTGAGCTGAAAATTGACAGAAAAAAACCCCAAAAAAAAACTTGAAAAACAAAAAGAAAATCCAAATTATTGACGTTATATAATTTCATCTTTCATGATAAGCAAAAATTTTGTTGCTTTTGATTTTTCTCAAATTTTTCATAAAGTCACGTTAAGCAATTTTCAAATTATCAACATCTTTCACACTTGCCGTCTATCACTTTTTCATCTGATATTCCGCCTCTTTTATCTTTATATATATATATATACATATATATATATTTTTTTTATTAATGATTTTTTTTTTTTTTTTTTTTTTTATTAATAGCAAGTTATTTAACCAATTTGTTATAAACAGGTAAGCCGGTCTTGTCTATCTCCTTAACTGTTTGTTTGCGCGTTGATTAATAGTCAGTTCACTCTTGGCATGGTTGGTTTTTCCTTTGCTGTTCAAAGTCCCAATCATTTGACCCTATTTTCTGGCAAGACAACATATTTTACAGTTTTATATTATATTTTGTATCAAGATTTTTTCATTCAGTGAAAATTTATTTATTTATATTTTTTTTTTTTTTTTTTTTTTTTTTTTTTTTGCAACTACGAGTAGATAGAAGCTAAGGCTATTATTGAAAAGGAAGCAAAACAATTTTTATTACCGAATTAATGATTTTGTAAGCATCTTTTATATTGTACCCTATAGACATAGTCATAAACAATCATACTGTGCTATTCACTAATTCTAAGATTGATGAGTAATCCGTATTACGGCCAAGAAACGGCCATTTAGGTTAGCTGAGTGAGTTACTCAATAGTTTCGCGCTTCCTTTTAAATATGATGTCATTGTACAGATGTCTTTGTTGGTTTAACGTGGGCAAACTACCTTGTCGATTTAAGCCCACGGTGCCCGACACGATGACACACGAAGTAATTTTGCGTAACCGGCACCCTATACAATCCCTATAAGGTAGCGGCCTAAAGTACACTGGAGAAACCAGATATGTTTATTGTTGCGTATGGCTAAGTAAACCCATATGCAACTCAACGGGTGTTGAGGCCTGTCATTATCTGTTATTATTATTTACAAGACCATCCGAAGGGTCGTATCCAGCACACACGCCTCACACAATGGTTAACTGCTGTGTTCAAACTGGGGGATCAACATACTAGCTTCCACCGCGGTGCAAGCTTCCCTCTGAAGGATCTTGGCAGGTACCAATCTGTAGTACAGTACTGCTGTCACCTATACCCGCAGGCATTCGTGATATAGCGAGTGGGTTCCTAAACCTCGTGTAGCTTAAAGTTAGACTCTAAGACTTACTTTTTGCGGCATACGCACTCTTGCGTTTGGATTAATCGCACCGTCGGCACACAATGTTCACTTACGCAGTAGACCTATGCACGTTAGCTAAGACTAGATTAGGTAAAAAGCTTCGTTATGTTTTTTCCAATAGATGTAGATGTTGCGTAACTGCGTTATGATTGAACGAACACCTCATCAACTCATACTATATGCATTTTTTAAAGGTGCTTGTAACTACACTATCACATGGATGAAGATGATAAAGCTTTATCAGCGGGAAGCGAATGGGTCAGCCGTAAATTGGTTTGTTTCGTAAATTTCGATTTTAAAGGCGAGCTTCACTGTAATCGAACAAATTTCTAGGTGATCTCTTAATTTTTGCGAACAAGAAAACATTTACCACCGATAGTATTCAGTTGGGCAAATGGGCAGTTAGACAGACGGATATGCTTAGGCGGGTTCAGAATTGAGAAATTGGCCAAGAATATATATGATTTGTGGTACCTTTGAAGCTTCGTTCTGGGCTCATTCTTCGGCGATGGACTTAATAAAATCGATATTTTGGTACCGTTTGTTTTCACAGTGAAAGAGAGATAAAAAATTAAGAACATATTAGAAGATGGTGGTCCAAGGTGAATGAACTTATAAAAGTGTTAGCAAAGTCCGGATTGAAGTCACTTGTTGCGTCCTGGGAGATTGGGAGCGAAGTGCACCAATTTGCTTAAACGATTGTTTTCATTCGCTAGTGCCGACAAATAATGAGATGACGGCGTGCAATAAAACACGGTGCAGTCTTGCATTATGGCAATGCCAAATCACACTCGTTCAACTCGTATACTTGGAACTTTGCTACATCCGCTTATGATTTGTTTCGTTCTCAGAAGAGCTGTTTTAGTTGAAAGTAAGGTTGGATTCAACAGAGCCGGGTGAAAATCGCTTGGATAAATTTTCCGCTCAGAAATCCCGCAAGTTTTACGATGATGGAGGACATAGAGCGGTACATCTCTGGTTTAATAAAGTTAGTTTAAGTTTAATGTATGTGAAACATGAGTTAGAATTTTAATGGAAAATCATAATGACATTTGTACTTAGACAACGGACAAAGAATTTTACATTCTTCTACCAGGAATGGGTTCACATTATTACATTACATCTGATATGAAGGAACATTTAAGCCTACCCGCACATTCTGATGGCGGACGTACAGGGTTAATAGTTCCATAGATATATTTGATATTAGAAGCCAATATTTGTACCTTGCTTGCTTTTTCTGCAAGACTTTTTTATGAAACCAAGTCGTTGCGTATTGGTTTACGGGTAAGCTGAATTGCAGCAATCGAATGTGCTTGCAAAAATTTTGGCCAGCGACTTCTACAGGTAAAAATTATGAAGTCGTAGGATATAAATATTAATGTACTGTGAGGAGCCAAAGTCGTCCGCCGTTTTGGTCTCACGGTTTTTCCGTCTCTGGTGGGGGAAGAGTGCTAGTTTAAGATAGAGAATAAGCTAAAGGATAGGTTACAGAGTAAGAATAGATTAAGAATAGGGTAGGGATAGAATAAGATTAGATTACGAATAGGGTAGGGTAGGTTAGTTTTAGTTAGTGATGTGGGCAGTTTGAGTGAGTCATGTCGAGGAAAGAGGTCGCGACCGTGCAAAATATTTGATAAAATAAATAATAAAAAATAAAGAACACTATAAACGACTTGTAGTATAAATTTCTTGTGTTTCTTAGGCCGCTGAGCTATCCCAACCCCAGAGAATGGGCCGCAAAGGCCCTCACAGCATATAATGCTTAAGTTCGATGATTTTCACCTTTCTCGTGCTAAAATAACAGTTCTAAATTTAGTAGTATTGAGGTATTCAGCGTACACAGACGCTAATCATAGGACGTTTAAAATTGCATTTTCGTCATTCGTTACTTTTGTCGTTTGATTTGAAGAAATCTGCTGTCGAAGCTCATCAAAACTTTCTAAAAACTGATGATGGCACTGCTCTGTCATGTTGCATTTGTCGGTTTTGGTTTCAAAGGTTTAAAAGTGATGATTTTGTTGATGGTAATAACAAAGATCGGTTTGGGAGAACAAAAAAGTACGAAGACAATGGATTGCAAGACTTATTGCATAAGAACCCATCGCAAAGTCTTCAAGAACTTTTGAACAGCTGATGCAGCTTAAATAGGAAGTTCTGGCACACCCAGCGTACTCACCAGATATGGCGCCTTCTGATTACCATTTGTTCAGATCGATGCAGCATGGCTTGGCTAGCACGCTGTTCCGCAAAGTAGAAGAAGTGCGAAAATCGGTCGTTGATTGAAATCGCTGCCAAACTAATATCCATTGTTCTTCCAACGTGGTATCGGCATGTTGCCGGGCAAATGTGGGGAAAAGTTGTACAAAATAATGGACAAATATTTCGATTAACATATTGTGCACCAATTTTTCGCAATAAATGCCTTTTTCAAGTGAAAAAATTGCCAACATTTTTGCAAGCATCCAATACAGACATTTGTCTTGCTTTCTCACATCATGGCTGCACTGATATTTGGCATTAAAGTAATACTCGATTTATCGATATGTGATTGTAACAAATGAAAAAATTACAATGATACAATAGCTTTGTGTTACTTATGTCAATATCACGTTCCAACCTATCCACCACTAACTGGGTACAAGTTCCCAGTGAACATATTGATATGACCGATGAATATTTTTATGGATTACAAAAAATGCAAGATATGGTATATAGTCTGCTTCCGGTCTGGGTAAGTCAATCTGTTTCGATTTAAAAATCTCGAAAAATGAAGACTTTGTGTCGAAATCATTCTCTACGATTTCCTGTTGACCGCTTGTGATGTTTTTTTTTAACATCAGGTTTGCCTAAGGAAAGAACAGAAAAAATGCATTCGATTATAGTAAATAAGGACAAGGATCCGAAATGACACCATTCACAAAAACAGAAGTACTTGTGCGCATATTGTGCAAAATTGCAAGAGCGCAAGAGAGTTTGCGGCTGGTTTGCGTGTCTATCTGTGTGTTTTTTTTTCGAACCGATTGTGCTGGAAAACAAGTTCAGAAGTGACGGCTGGAAATGTTAAGTCAACAAAATGTCTTTGAAAACATCAATAACTGCTATTTATTAGATCGAGATACGCTTATAGCAAGATGAGAGATGAATGCTAAATATTTATTAAACGACGGCTTGGTCAATAAATTGATACAAATGATTATCGCAATATTGTTGTTTGACTTTCGGTCGTATATATTTGGGCATATTTTCAGTGTCCCTGAGTGGTCCACAAGCATTTCTTTTTTTAACGATCACGAATCTTTAAGTCTCGAGTTCGGTTAACTTAAAATGAATTTTATGAGGCACCAGCAATTAATATTAAATACATAACATCTGATAAACAGATAAAGCAATCAAGACTATCGATGTACTTCACTTGATTAACATCAATCTTAGAAGTGGCCTTGATCTGCGTCCATATATTATAAATTAGGACAAGCGATACGAATTTGTTGTTTGCAAATGCATTTGAAAGAGATAAACTAAGCGTCGGTCTCATGCGACACAAGAATCGAAGTGAATTAATAAAATGAATAAAAAATAAATATTTGTTTATAGAAAAATGCAAAATTCATAGAGAAATGCATAGATAGCTATTAAAGAAATCCAGTCCATTTCCAGATAAGTTCTATCAACAATAAGGATCTTTTTCATATACCTGCCCTATTTGCTTCTTCTTGCTCTTCAGCAAATTCGGATCTTTTCATCGGACCGCTGGTTTCTCCTTTGAGCTTACATTGTCACTTTAGAAATATTTTATGTTAAAATTCGCATCTAATCATGACTTTGACGATTTTTTTTGCTCCAGTCTCCGTATATGACTGCAACATTTTTTTGTAACAAGCAAACAATCGAATACTATTTTAGGAGAGCTCGATGATGCGGATTTGTTGCCTAAGCATCATTCTTAGCTATTGAGTGTCCGTACGGTAAGCGTAAGTGACATGCATGTGATCTTATAAAGTAGTAGTTGAGGTCCAAGTCTTGCTGGAGAAACATAATGATGACACACAATGATTATCGCAAGTTATATTTTCAGAGATGATGATGTACTCATAGGTTAATGATCTCATTAATGAAATCATAGTTGATGGATTGTATTTTATGGGCGCCCAATATTCTGATCTAGTCTCAATCAACATGAGTTTTTATCAATCAATGTATACTTTCTGAATTCATCTTTTGTTGTTTACGATCAATCACAAACCACTGCCAACCGATCTGATGGGCTCTTCTCATTTAACTAAACATCCCGTCGCTTTCGTTTTGTTGGCTATCCTTGGTAAGACAATTCTGGTCACTACAATTAAAGAAGTAGAAAACATCGCTGGGATGATCGTTATTGGATTGTCATTTTGCCGGTTGCTGCGAAGAAAGCTGAATGGAAGTCATACTCTTGTACTACTTCTGAGAGGGAAATATTTTTGTTTTATCGTTTGCACTTGTCGATGTAAGCTTAGCCGTTACTAAGGCGAATGATTGATTTTCAAAATAACGCCACACTTTCGTTTGGTTCCTCCTCTAAGATTATGATGTGGCGGTTATTTTATTTTAATTTAAAAATTTTTACATAGTTTAGTAGCGTATAAAATTTCATGACTTACTTAAATGCATTGGATGCGATAGCAGGAATGCAGAGTTGCAATGAAATCGTGAGAATAAGCAAAAGAGTTATATTTTTTCGCAAACCAATATAAATCGGCCCAAATGATGTATAGAAGTACAGCTGCTGAATTGAAGTGTGTCGCGGATCTACTGTACGTTGGTTTAATCAGGGAAATCAGGGAATGTTGCTTATATATCGCGTAGGTCAGAAGATCAGAAAGGAAAGTGAGGAAATAAAAAGTAACGATAATGACGCGCTTGAAATATTAAATCATAAAGGAATCGAGTGTCTAGACATAATCGAGAATAAGATATGCCTGAATGTATTCAAGATAACTATAACTTTAAAGTTACGGCTTTTTGAACTTTTACTGGAAACCACAACAAAATTGATATAATAATAATAATAATAATAATAATAATAATAACTATTTTATTATTTTAATATTTACACTTCGATGTTAGACTTTTTTGTTAAAGTTTTTTCTTTTGCTAAAATTTTAGATTGTGTTTCTCGGTTAATTCAAATTAGGCAAAAAAAGACAAATTGTATTAATTCACTCAGATTACATACTTGCATGCATTGATTGTTTCTTTAAGATTATTTCCACATATCTTCCATTCACATTCACATTTTACGTTCACTTATACAGTACTTTTTCTTTGACTGAGCCACTAAAAATCCATAAGCAAAAATTGTTTTAAACAAAGTTTTTCCTTTTTTTTTTTTTCAAAATACCCAAAAATATTAATTATATAAATGATACGAAGTATTTTGACAGTATTCGGAAGCAGTGAAGCTATTTCGCTTTATCATAAAACTTGGTATCATTCGTTTTTATAGCGTGTTAAAGCAATTTGCTTAGCAGCAAGTTTCTTATCGAAGTCAGTTAATTGAAGAGTACGGTATGTTCGATATGCATGCTCAAGTTGATGATGATGTTGATGATGTTGATGATGTTGACGATTATTGAACGGATGTTTGTTTCTCAAAGTACTTAAATACACTTGATACACAAATACGATTCTACCTTTTTAATATTTTTTGATTTTAATATAATGCTTCTTCTTCTTCTCGAATTTTACTTCAACTGTTTGAACTGAAATCACTGGAAAAAATGATTGCGTTATGATGTTTTGGTAGCGTTTGCTAAACCAAAACATCTGAACAGAGGGAACACTTTTGCGATTTATTTCGAAGATCTAATATACGTTATCTTATTTTGTGTGTGTGTGTGTGTGTGTGTGTGTGTGTGTGTGTATGCGTGCAGAACCTTTTTGCTTTCAATTTTTTTTAAGCACCATACCGATACGGTAACTGATTAAATCTTAAAATTTGTGTCAGTGAAATGTTAGATTTTCATAAAAACTTTTGTTTTGCTCTCAAAACACAATACAAGTGATAATACACTCAAATCTTTTAACTTGTGTGCCATTGTGTGTGAATTGTATCATACTTGAACATATCTTGCAATAATGAACTGAACTGAGCTGCCGTCAGATGGGTAAAAATAGAAGGGCGCTTTACTCATTAAACAATTCATTAGATACAAGGAAAACTTCTTCTGTAGTATGTATCCATTTTGCATTGAGATGAGTAACTTGTGGGGGAGTGCCCGAGTTCATTGGCGACACGATTTTATTGATACGTTTATATTCATAAAACGGCGTGTATATGTATCTAAGCTTGAGATCCAAATAATCTTTGTATAATATATCGAATGTTATCGGCTCTGATCTTTTTATTAAGTTTATTCTCAACTTCTCACTCAAGAGCATTCATTATCTCAGATTTAATAGAGTTTTCCTCTCAGCAAATACCTTGGTCTTCGTCTGAAAGTCTATTTTCAGGTAAGATCTGTCATTAACCCAAAACTAACACTGTGCTTTTATAACGCGTTATACTGGCTCTCAGATACTTATCTTCGCCAATTATTTAGGGAATAATGAAAATGTTTATAATTTAAATTTACTTACTTAGCCAAAGAAGCTATACATAGAACTATATATAGAAACAATGTATTTTTTGATTTCGAAGAAAGTGTTTTTGAAATATAAGAAAAATTTTGTTTGTTGATACAAGATCTGCTATATTATTCACGGACCAATACGATTTTTTAATAGCATCAACTTTCAAACGAGCAACGACATAGCAAAAATTACGTGACAGTCTGACAATGAGTTTTCAAGTTACAGTTACAGTTGCTTAAATGCTTAAAAACTTTTGCAATTTTTTCAACAATGGAAGAACTTAAATTTCGTGTGTTGATTAAAAAGACGAAATAAAAAAAGCGGATTCTTTTATGAGATGTGTGACAACAGATGAACTATTCGTCAGTCTTAAATGGGTAGACAGTCGTAGACCAAACAAGTAGTGTCACTAAAACAACTATAACTTGGAACCTAAGGAACGAAATGTCATAAAATTTCGGCATTCAGTAGATGTCTTCTTCCTCTTCTTCTTTTAAGAATTCAGCGAATCCACAAGAGATAGTTGGAAGCTTTAGGTTTCTTTTTTGAACTTTAATAAAGTCACCGATTACCTTTGGCTATAGTTATTTGTTACGCGGCGGATATGTAACTTGCTTGGAACCCTACATCATTTGTGGTATTAGACAGTATTAAGTTAGTGCGGATATAAGAAGGACTTGATATAGACTCAATTATTATTATACCGAGCGATTTAGAATCGTTTTCGAATTCGATCCAAGCTTATCCTTTCGCCTATCCGCCTGTCCGTCTGCCTACCAATGATTTCTTGTGTTGGAAATTGATGAGATTTTCCGGTTCAAGGACGGAGAAGATACGTTTAGTAAGAAGAGATTGCCGGTAACAATAGCATGCGCTCACTTTTTTTGCTATAAGTGCTTTAAAACGTTGAGGTCGTATCGTGGACGTGCTTGGTCAACCCATCGTAAAAATACCACGGGAAACTTTATATAAAACACATTGTCACAAATGCTAAAACTATTGAAAGCCCAGATTCGTTGTCGGCATTAGCAAATAACTTTCCTTCCAGTGAAGAAGTGTTTCCGATTCGGTTTCGGATTATGAACGCCACTGTTATTCTGAGAATGAGGACAATGGTGAGTCTGTCGAAAATAATAACAATGAGAGAGGAAATGTGAAGCCGATATAGCGACAATAATTACAACTATCTCTCTCAACAGCGACAGCAGTATTGCTGACAATAAATCCAAAAATAGCGACAATGATGCGGCGGTAAGTATTATTAAACTTATCATGGGGACTATATATATTGTCCGTTCAGATTTAGTGAAGAAAATCTTCTGATTGGGGTTCGAGAGCGAATTCAACTTGCGAAGAAAGACTTTATTTAGATTTTACTTAGAATTTGTGCAAGCGTCTTTTACTTTAGGCAACGGGCGTTTTATCGAAGAAAAGCTCTCGGAACTTAAGCAGTTGCAAGGATTAACAAAAATTATCGGAATGAATTCTAATATTGATGACTTATTTTCAAAACATTTATAAGCAGGGAATTTGTTCGCTTTACTTTAGCGTTCGAAGGGCGCAGCCTATCAAGCGTGTTTGATCCGAATAAAATGGAATGTTGTGAAATAAGTTTTTCTTTCAATTTGGTAAATAGTTTGTCTTTGTCAATAGTGTTCCAGCTTAGGAAGCAAAGTCTACGCTAATCACTACCCGGTGGTACGAACGTAATCTGATGACTATTATGAGAAACGTTTAAGAGCATAAAGGCATCTTATGTAACGACATATATTCTTCGCGGAATTTCAATACGTGTTTTTGAAGGATGCAAAAGAGAGGACAGATCTAATGTGATTTTGTTACATCGGTGGTGGCATCGCATGGTTTACTAGACAAATTAAAATGTTTTAAAAATTATATAAATGCAATCCAAACACAGCCATGAGCTATTATAATAGGGCATTATTTTATTAAATGTTCGTTATTGTTTTTCCTTTGGTTAATGATGTTAAACAAGTCATCTCTTTTAATGATCCGTCAGATAAGATAAACTGCAAAAATTAAATCGAATGTGCGAAGATCAATATCTCTGCAGTATACATTCACTTGCTGCATATGCTGTTGCCTGTCTAGTGTGTGCATAAGTCTCGAAAACACCCACACACATTACGATGTTGTGTCTCTCTGTGTTAGTAACTCGACACAAACACGCAAATGCAAATTTTGCGTTCGGTTGAAATCGAATAATTCGGTGCCTAATGCATATGTTATATGTCGCGTTAAACACATGTCACTCTACGAATCCATACACATTTCTAAATATTCCCAAAAGCAGTCATTCAGATATTTTCCAGAAACCTCTTCATATTCTATTTAAAATTGTCTCGTTCTATTTACTAAAACCCCTAAAACTAACGGTCTTACTGCGTCCACTGAATCACTTTTACACCTACCATCGAAGGATGGGAGTATATTCAGTTTTTCAAAACTTTTACAACGTCCGGATGTAATCTTCTATATATATATATATATATATCTTTTAATGTATATACTCGTGATCATCGTCAAATGCTGAATCGATTGCTGCGGTAAACATGCGGCAAAGAGCTTTTCAATAACAGATTAAAAGCATACGGACAGGCGAGCGGACGGACGAGTTGAGACGCCTACCGAAGTCCTACCCCCTTATGGTAGTTATGAAAAAGAGAGAAATGTTGCATTCACATAAGTCAAGAACGGCCTTTTAAGATCTTTGGTTCGCTTATACACGACGGAAGATCGATTACATATGTCGCTTTATCGTACGCATTTCCGGTGACATTTTTACACGAGTTGTCTTAATGTGCAGATAATTCCTCACTCTAACGCAATAGGCATTTGTTTAGCCAAACAGATCCTTACCTACTGTTGCGGCTTACTGAAGTTTCTTGACTTAATTGGAAGCTACTTTTCTAACTTTAAATCAAAAACCCATTAATATCAATGCCGTAGCTCACCAAATGGACGGGAATTATCAGTGCTGTTGACATAATGAACAAATTTTTATATTATCGTTCTTTGTACTTGTTGATGTCCCTTGAATTATTTCCAAAAAAAAAAAAAAGGGATCGCTTTGTTTACGGTATTTACTAGTGATACTAGGCTAGTGCCCGGTCACAAATTACAGTTTGCCTTGCACTTTATATAAGAGATTGAAAAAAGTGAGTTCTTTGATTACAATAATAATCCAAGAATTTTGATTTTTCATACATTAAGAGCCAAGTAGAGCGTTTTCGATAGCGCTGAACAGGTACTTGCTTCCATTAAGAAATTGTGCTGCTATAGAACTTTTAAATTTATCGTAATTCTTGGATAGCTAACCACACATTTGTAGCACGATAAAGTGACATTTTCTAAGCAATTATAAAAATAAGGCAAAGTACATATGATGAGTTGGAAGAAGTATCAAGTCTAGATAATAAGTTCGCTGTTCGGATGTCGATTTAAACCATAATGATTCAGCCACAACTTTTGTGTGTAAATTAAAGTGACCGTCCGTCCGACTTCTATTTGAAAATGGATTACAGAGATTAGTTTCGATTCCACTATCCTTTATAAGTCATATGAGAAAATTCTTGCAGGAAAATTACTCGTTGTTTGAATGCCAGAAAAGAGTCTCGTTGGAAACGAAGACACATTTTGGACTTTGTTGTTTTATTATACATATATTTCGATAAATACGTATATATTTTGTAATATAATCCGTTTATTAGTAGTGATGTACAGACCACGAATACATTTCATTAAATGGCCATATATAAGATACGAGCATAGTCGGATACGTTAGGTATGCTTTATACTAGAACTTCGAATAACTTTATTAGCTTATATTTCGTAAGCGAGTGTTGTTAATGAACTTTGCGAGTGTGAGACGCATTATAAGAATAACGAGTATATTATAACAAACTTCCCGAGTATAATTTTAGAATATATTATCATGAACTTAGGTATAATTTGAGAATTTTCAAAGAGAATTTTAGAATATATTATTGAGAAATGTCGCAGTAAACGAGCGTTAAAATTCTTTTCTTTCGCTTCTTAATTTATTACGTTTTTTATTTAACAAGACCACCACGTCATGGCTTATCTTAATTTGTGACCAAGTGACTAAGCAAAGGAACATGATGGCGCACCATCAACACGGTGACGCTGGCACTGTCAAAATGTGATAAATTTATTTGCAGTAAGGCTTCAGCATAGCCGGTAGACGTATATTATATAAACAAACGGCTCAAGAGTGTAGTGTAAAAGATCACCGAGCTGATTTTTTTAATATGGTGACGGAAAATAATTTATTATTACATTTGGCAAGACAAGTTGCTTGAATTGAATACCCGAAGAGCAGGAAGGAAGCTGCTTTGCAAGAAGAAAAACTTAAAATATTGGACGGTCTTCTTGGAATGGTCCAAAGGAAATCTTCTAAAAACAACAGTTGCAGTGGCACAAGTCGTATCAAAATGTCGCTGGACATATGTACGATAAATCGACATATGTATTTTATAAATCAATCTTCCGCCTCTGTTGAAATCAAATGTCATATATAAGCTAGATTTGGAATTTAAAAGATTGGTCTCGATCTGTGTGAATGCAACTTTTGTCCTTTTTTCATACCTAGCTCGAGAAGGTAGGATTGTAATGAACTAGTCTTTGCGTCTTGGACACTTGTAAATATATGTTAGTGAGATCATAAAATATAGATATGAGCTTGATCAGCTCGGTCTGTCTGTCCGCTTATCAATCCGTATGTTTTTAGTCTCTTATTGGACAGCTCATAGTAGCAGAAGTTTATATAAAAAGATAAAGCTTATCCTATACATTCGTAATTGATTCAATTAGACTTCGTAGTTGGCCGAATCCGTTCGTAACCAATCCCAGAAAAAGAAACAGACTGTAGCTCGTAGCGACTGTTATCTAAAGTAGCGGCAACATAACCATTGCCATGTCAGTGCAATGCCCGCGACTTATGTATGTCGATGAAAAGTAGTTCGGGGGTTGGCTAACCCGGATGGTATGGCTAATTCACAGGCAAGAGAGGTCTGAGAGATCAGCCGCGCAAAGTATGCCTAAGGCTTTGTAACTAATGCTGGGAGCCACGGCGGTCAGGAGCCCGCTCACTAAGCCATGTATGCCTGCGGGTAAATGAGGGGATTGTAATTGAAAGTTGTAACAAAAATTTAAAAATTATCTCATATATATATGTAAGATATCTTATGAAATATGAGAGGCATTGCATTTACTCGATAAAGGGCCGATCTATTCTCAATAATATATAATATAACATTTAAGGGGTTTTGGTTCTTTTGCCTTGAATATGTACCTCTAAGGGGTGCATATTAGACTGTTATATCCTTAAAATAATATGAGTTCATTAGATGTATAAATGAAAGAAAAGGGATTTGACGGCAGGCTTTTCTACCCTTTTTGCCTATATTTTTGCACTTTAAATTATACACTTTAAATTATATATTCACGGATGCCTAACGGCAATGGTGTTTAATTGATTAACGGCGCTTGTGGAGACCTTATGGTGGAAGCAATCGCATTTTTTTTTCCCCTCTTTGAACGCATATAGTTGATCAATTTGTGAGCCCTGACTGCTTGGGTGCGGCCCTTCGGGGAGTACTCGTGGTGGTTGTGGTTGGCAGTTCCAAGCCAAAGTGGAGCAATCGAGTGCAGCTAGGCCTCACCACTGACCAGAGTGGGGTTTATTGATCTATACGCAATAAATTGTTCTGGACTCTGGTGCTGCTTAGGCCCCTACTCTGTGGGGATTGTCTAACTCGTCAGGGGGCGTAATATACGCCCCCTGACTTAAGGGCTTAAGCCATCATGGCAGGAATCCACGTTAAACCCATGCTACCAATCTATCTAAAAAAGATGTTAGTTTTTCTATTTTCTAGGGTCAGTTAAAAGGCTCCCAATCAACCCAATCGACAAAAGCTCATAATGGAGGTTTCAAACGCATTTGCATTAATATAGGCATGAAATGCCTCATTTCTTGATCTTGCGCACAGCTATCATCATGTAAGCGCGCTTCGGAAATACGAAGGTAGCGAATGTAGTTAAGTCTTAGTAGAAGATTTCTTCCCAAAGAAACTCTTCCAGCCAATACAATACTATTTGTCAACGATTTGAATTCTTTCGAGAGCCATATTGTTGAAGTGATGGAAACAACCAACGCGTTGACATTTAATTTTGGAGATGCGCCGCTCTTAAGAATGTCTTCATACTAATACAATTTGACCTATTTATGCACATACGTTATCGTCTTATAATCACTATGTTTCTCTTCAATCCAAACGTTATAATGTCTGATCGGCGGAACAACGTTATGATCTATAGAAGCCAATTCGAGGACGTTTAACTCTTCATACTTTGCGCTTACTATTATTATTATTAACATAAATTCTAAGACTAAAAGTCTTAAAGCACTGGCACATCTAAGGCTTTCGGTTTAATTAAAAACTCTACCGTCGCACTTGAGATTTGAACCCACGACCATTGAATTGCTAGTCGAGCCTATTGCTTGGCCACTCAGGAGGATTGTGTGTGCTTACCAAATTAGTATTAGCGTAGCTAAAATCGTTTTGTCCATAAGTGAGTTCGAATGTCACGATATATGCCAAAAAGGGACTTCTTTTCAAAAGATTTCAATCTTTCAGTTGCTTTAGGCGCATTCGTCCCTCGATCCTATTAATTACGCTTACTTTTTGAATTTTACCAATGCAATGACCAAATTAATATACCTACCGTTAATACATCTCAAAAAAAAAAAATAAATAAATAAATAAATTAAAATTTCTAGTACATCCAGTTAATTGTGTTAACCTATTATCGCTAGTAAGCTGCAGAGATAAAACTAGTTTTCTTTTCTTTGTGGTAAGCAGACTGAAGAAAAAAACCTAATAATGATTCCAAGCATTTGAAAAGATAAAATCTCTGTTGGACGTATTTAGAAGAGTTTGTAGTTTTTAAATACTGTAATTTAGATGTAAATGCTGTATTTGGTAATCACGTTGAGTTGCGCTTAACAGTATTGCAAAAGAAAATTTAAAAATAAAAACAACGACTTTAAGTTGCTTCAAATTAATTACTATGAAATCTTATGATCACGGGATCATTCGCAAATTCGATAGCGACCATCGTTACATCAAATCTTTTATTAAATTTTCTATATATATAAAAATATTTAGTGAGAAACGAATATGGGCTTGTATAACACTCCCACATTTAAACCTCATTTATATAATATAACTAAACCAAAATTACTTATACTGACTTCTTCTATATGTATTTGTAACCTCGAGAATTTCGAAAATAAACGGACTGCTCAGATCAACATAAGTAATGCAAATATAAAAAATAGCGATGAGCAGAGCATTTATGCTTACGAACAAAATGATAAGATTAACATATCTTAATTGTTCAGCGCAAAGCATACAACTTTATTACATATGCGCGATGGTAAAGAAAAAGCCCATGAAAATATCAAACGACTCGTTTGCCGTGCTGCGTACAAAAAGTCATACGTGAGACGGCGAAAACTTATCAAGGCATAACGATAACGCCATGATAACGTCATGCGATATTACATTGAAATAATTTAAGTTGCCTCTGGTAGATTTTTAAAGAAATTATTTTGGTTCTATTATTAATATTAAGGTAAGGTAATGGTGTGACGACAGCAGATGGAATGAACGCTTCAAGTGATCCCTAGCTTTAGAAAATTACCCGCAATATTGCATCGTAAGTCATTCAAGCATGATCAGTTGATCAGTTTAAAAGACTCGATTGAGTTAACTTCACGGATATTTTTTCGCATTTACCCAATCGCATCACGTCCCACAAAAACTGCGTGCAAGTGCTTTGCACTTTTATTGCAATTAAAAATCTGAGAATGGAATGAAATGGAAATGTTTTACTTCGCGCTAAATAAACGTTCGCGCTTAGTTTCATCTAAGCATCTACATCTACAGTGTATCGCTGATTTTTGCATTTTACTTCATATGAAAGACAATGAATGCAATTGCATTGAATTAATTTAGTAATTAATGGATGAAATTTGTAAACCTCTCCACGCTATGCCATAATTTCTTATGCTTTTATTAAAGCTCCCAATTTAGATCAATGTACACATATTGCATTGGTAAAATAGCGTTGCCTACACCTTAATCCTACACCTATCCTATTTCCTACACCTGTTATGCTACAAGAGCATATTAACTGTGTACGAATATATGCACCAGCCAGAGGAATTTGGCGATGGATCCATCCTTCATTATCCTGATCGATTCAGAATCATCCCATTGCCTATCCCGCTGTCCGTCTGTCCCATTCCTTATGTTCAAACTACCGGTCGCACATTGTGCGATATTTTCATGATATTCGGCACACTGATGTATTTTGGCCTACGTACAGACGCCACTGCAAAATTGCTCGGAACGGACGGACGACTTCCTCGACGGATTGCCTAATAGCGCCTTGTTTTGAATAATCGATCCGTGAGCAACTGTAGAGTAGTCTACAGTATTTAATTGTGGGCCCTGTCCTATTATAGTGTTTTCAGTTGTTAAGAATATATTAGTATTTACTACTTAAGCCGGTTTAACTTTTTAATATGAGAATTATTTAAAAATGTTTAGCTTCGTTAATCATATTGGCGGCGTCCTCTAAATAATTTAGTTAAGCTTACATAAAAAGGAAATAAAAAACATTTCTTCAAACAGATAACAGCCCTTATGGCAGCTTTATCGCTCGTATGCACAAAACTTTTAAAAGAAATTTTAAAAAATCCACACCAGTCCGTGTGTTCAATGCCTTTCTTTTTTGTTATTCCCATAGAGGGGATATGCAACTAGAGTGTTATTTTTGTTGTTGTTGTGAATTTTGCTGTTATTCTTGCGTAATTACATCTCTTTTATTTTGTCATAAATTATAAATTTTTTTCTTGTTATTATTGATAGTAGCAGTAGCAGTGCTACTAGTATTGAGTATAAAAAGTAATAAAAGAATTATTTTTGCATTTGACAAAAAATTCCAAATCAATTTTTTTATTCAGTTCTTGGCATATTCATGCCAGGCCCTAAGCTTTCAAGTCGTAACGAATTTTAGCATAATTGCGTCACACGAGTTGTTTCATTGAACGAAAAAACCAGGCGACCCAATTAAACATTTGTTATATGTAATAGAAATGTGAGGGCTTCAAAAATACCCCTATATATGTAAAAAAACTCTTGCAATTTTTATTTGCTTTCGATTTGCTAAAAAATATTAGCAAAAATTATTGCACGCTTCTTACATGCTTCTGTAGAGCGATTATCTATTACTCGTTATGGCAAAATTTTGAAGAAAATGTTGAGCTGCTTTGCCGTTGTTCAATGATGGAAATGATCGACGGCAAGGAAGAAAGAAAACTTGCTTTGCCTCCATTCAAATATTCTTTTTTTTATTTTGAGCTTCTAAACGGTCAAATTTCATCTCTACGTCGACGACGAAAATATTAATTATGTTATGGGTTTCCTATCTCAAACTGATGTCACTAATGTGACTTATGAAATTGATTAGGACTTCTTTTGATGGATTGCTGATAAGCACGGCAAGCTATTTCGTATAATCACGATAGTTATTATATATATGTATCCAATCATCGTTTTAACAATATTTCGGTATTACTTGCTATGTTTTCAAATTCAATATACATGAAATAATGGGGGCTGCATTAGATGTGCTTGTCTATCTTATGTTGATGACATTTACGCATATTTTTAGAGCAAAGCATAGATAGAAGGGATATAGTGGCGAGGCGAGGCGACGCGAGGCGAAAAGTCAAGAAAAAAGCAAAGCAACCGACGACGACGACGACGACGACGACACGTGACCTGATAGGTATAGGTGATGTCAAATTGATGAACAGCATGTATTGTCGATCTTTGTTTTATTTGAGTGGACCGTTGATTTATTAGATAATTGCTTTCCTGCGGTATGTGTGCGCTTTATTGCACACGCTATATGAAACACATACAGTACATTAGGGGCGTACTCGTCTATCTCTCTCCATAGCAATTTCATAAGGGAATCGTTAGTGGTTGCACCCTAAATTGTAAGTTTTAATCATTCCTCTCATATGGATACACAATAGTAAGTAATTTTTGTGATCGGGAGCGTATCAACAGCGAACGGCAGACAAGCGGCTAAACAACCTCAGAATATTACGCTCAACAAAACTGTGTATATAATGAAATGACATATATTACATAATATAACTCCTTTCTTTAGTGGTGGCCTTAAAATGATTATATAATAATTTCTTACCAATCATTTTACATCTTTTTTATATATCTACCACCGAGAGAACACTTTCCACTCGAGTAGCCCGGAGTGGAGCTGTTCGCCACATTGCAAATAACTTTTAGTAGTAACTTGATTTATTCTGTTGATATATTATAAATGAAATATTTTCGCAATAATTTAATCGATTAATGTAAGAAATAGGAAAAATGCTGCAAATTCTAATAATGGCAGTTCATTTGTCACTATTACCTACGCTTATTTACTATAGTAGAGTAGTATTCGTAGGGCGTATGAGAGACGAGTTTATCTGTTCTTTTTATATAATTTGAATTAAAATTTTTAAACCCCAAGGCCGATATGACCTTGTGTGTGAAAACCTTGTGACCATTACAACGATAGTGGCAGAAGTAACGATAAATTACAATTTCAAGTACACACAGTAACAGTAATAAAACTAATGCAATTCATATAAATGCTTACACCCGTGATAACGTAAACAGTATTGAATTTCAGCTAAGAATTCGATTATACTCCTGAATGACGGATGTATTTCCCGTTATATGATGAAACATGCAGAATATGTTTGAATAGTGAAATTCGGGCCGGGAGATGGCACACAAGCGAAGATCACATATTGACGACAAGTATCACAGCTTGGTGCATTATGAAATCTAAAATATATTAAAACACTTGTACGATCCATGATAAATTAAAAAAAAAAACTATAACATAAAACTATGACTTTTATTATATAAGCGCATGTCGGTTATTTATATGTGACTTACATGATTTTCGTATTAGAATGAATGAAAAAACGAACATCGAGCACAAAGGGTTAAACTTTCCACATTGATTGCACATATTCTTGATCAGCATTAAATTCTGAATCGACTTAGGTATATTCCCCTAAATGTGTCTACGGTGTAATTATTCCGCTCAAGCTCTCTGCGTTTTTGTTACATAATAGATGAAACGAAAAAAGTGTCCACATATATTCAGTAAAAAAGTGGAAAATCCCAACCACGCCCACTCAATGCAATAAAGTATCAAAATTTAATTTTTTTTTTTTTTTTTTTTTTTAAATGAACGCAATGGGTATCAACTATTCGGTCAGAGCAGAATATAATTCTCTTACCTATTTTCTATATACATATCATCGTGTCTTTTATCGCACCTTCGATATTATTTTGCCAAAGCCTAATCTTGAAGGATTTTTTATATGTAAATAATTTCGCCTAACTTCAGTTAATATATATTTAAATGCCTTTTCTTGTCAGCGAAATTTGTTCAACCAACTTTATATGGGCCCACTTTTTATTACCCTACTCGATTCAGAATCGTTTTCTGAATTGATCTAAGGTGATTTGTCCGTACTTTCCTCTAATGCTTGTTCATATATTTTTATGTTCAGTCCTTAGGTCGCAATTTTTGCAATATTTTTGATGGAATTTGATACCAAGAACGAATGCTCTAGAATATGGTTCGGATCGCACCACTTTTTCAACTACATTTACAATTTTCAAGATTTTTTGACACAATTTGATTCATGGAGGCCTTCGTTTTGGATAGTGTCGCATATGACTATTCTCAGTATATATATATAAAAACTTTTGTTCGTCAAAAAGGTCTACCTCCTGCTGCTAGCGATTTATGATGAAAATCTGTTCGTGATAGCAATTTCGCAAG
Organism: Glossina fuscipes; assembly: GCF_014805625.2. Classification (NCBI taxonomy): domain Eukaryota; kingdom Metazoa; phylum Arthropoda; class Insecta; order Diptera; family Glossinidae; genus Glossina; species Glossina fuscipes. The sequence continues at coordinate 14,011,803 of NW_023998415.1, read as the reverse complement.
AAAATTAACGTAATTGTATTTTTTAGATTTTAACACATATAGGAGTTATTATGAAAAGGCAGCCTCTATGAAGAAAAAGTCGAATGCCTAGCTTTGTAATGCCGGCAAATGAAAAATTGTTGGAAATCCTGTGAAGTAAATTAAATTTGCTAAATTTGGATCATGATACTTGATGTTTTGGGAATCGTCTGCTACTTGGCTTTGGTGTCAGGTATGATCTTTGGCGTATTATTGCCAAAACGAGTGAATTACCATACCAGGCGAAGTTATGTATGCTGTCTAATGGTCGACCTTGCCTAGCTACAATATTCTTACTCGATTTTTATTTAAATTAGTTGCTGGCCCTTCCAGTAACGCTAGCTGGCTACAAAGTAACACGATATGCCATTCGTAAGTCACATTATACACTTTATATATTAGTTTGGGGAAAAACGAGCATAAATCTGAAATTGTTTATACTTTACGAGAAATCTATCAGTGCAGCCATCTACCGAAAAAATAATGAATTTCTTTTTCCCCAAACTAATATTTGGTTATAGCTTTTTTTTTTTTTAATTTTATCACAGCCAGTAAATATCGCATTTTTAGCTCATGTTCGTACCTAATTGAATGTTTTTGCCGGGGGTTAGATTTAGACTCCTTGAGCTAAATGCACGACGTGCTCGAGCTTAGCGCTTCATTATTGGCAATCACTTACGCCAAACACTTCCTGGTCGTTGAAATGGCCCACATTGACTCCTTGCTTCTACTCATCGTGCTTAGCTCTTCCACATATATTACATTCATTTTGTTCGATGCGGGCATATGCGGGACCGTATTCTAAATTCTAAGACTAAAGGCTTAAAGCGCTAACGTGTAAGGCTATCGAAATTGTTGAATTATTGAAGACTATACCGACGGCCATTGAGTTGGTAGTCAATGGTAGTCTTTTCCCTACTCGGCCAATCAGGCGAATAAGAATAAAATAAAATCTTTTGTAGATATTCAAATGAGAAATAAATTTGAAAAAAGAGCATTTTCTGCTTTCTCTTGCGCTTAATATTTTCTTTTTTAGTATATAAACCGCCTTTGAAACTTTCACATATCGGACTAATCTAATGGCATTATCTGGACACTATTTTCGCAATTGTTGTAAATCAAGTCATATTATCTAAATTGTTGAGCTTTGTCAAAAACTCAATAAGATTTTTTGTTGCTTTTCTTAAATATTTTAATTTAAAAAATCCGCTCTTAAGTGTTAATGAGAAAAAATATTTATAAAAAGAAAAAAAAATTTCATTTGTGAAACGTTCTTCATTGAAAGGTCGGCCGTGTGTGCGTGTTTGTGTGTTTGCTATGCAAGCCGAAGGTAGAAATCTTCATAGATACTACCTGGCCTGTACAAGTAGCATGCCCATGGTTCGCCGCCCATGGTGCCCATCTATTAAAACGATGTCTCACACATACACTTCTTCTATTGTTTTCTTCTGCGGAATCACTATCAGATAGTACTTTGCGTTTCCTGGTTGCAATTAGTTCCCTTCTTTGGTGGTAGAACCTTAATGAATTCCCTTATTGGCTGTCCAGTTACTCTACTCCCCAACCGCTGTCTTTCTAGGCGTCTCAGTTCTCGAAGCATCTTTGCTACAAAATCATCTAACGTGCGCCAAGTCCTCGTATGCAGCATTTCATCCGGGGCTATCCTCCTGTGGCTATCCTAATATGTGTGTTTTTGTGTGTGTGTGTGTGCATTAGTGGTCTGGCCACATAATAAATCTAATATCTATCCATTCATTTCTCACATATATTTAATAAAATTTATTTTATGATTTTTTACATTTTTTTCAAGTCTTTTCGGGCCGTGCAATTAATGTTTGTCATTGATACGTAATCTTTTAATTTTTTTGCTTTTTATTGCTATTATTTTTAATTTATACCCTCTAAGGAATTACACATGAACGAATGTTAAAAATGAAAAATAATATGCAATAATATATATATATTGATATATATTGATATATATATATATATATATCTATATATGTGTGTGTGTATGTGTGTAAATTTATTATTAAACACAAATTTACGACAAGAAAATCTGCATTAATAGCCCATTATTATATTTAACATTGTTTGAATGGATTAGAGAACGAGCAGAACGGTATTGTGGCGGTCAGTATATGCTCCGGTAATTGAATGTTTTTTTTTTTTTTTTTTTTTTTTTTTTTTTTTTTAATCCTATACACTTGATTTAACCTTTTGTCTTAATTGTATTATTGATTTTTTTTTTTGTTATTTGCGTGGAAATCAATAAAATGTGATGTAAAACAGATAAGAAGAATCGCGTTTACTTATCGAAACGAATCTTGATCACCCGTTAGACGCAATAAATATATGAAAATTAGATTGTTTGCTGGATGCATGCATGTATGCATGTATGCATATATATAACGCTTAGATTGAGTTGAGACCGATCCACCATTATATTACGCCATATAGGCATAAAAACATTTTCTGAATCGACTTTGGCACCATAAGTCAGGTTGCAATTTTCGTCAATTACGATACATTGACGTGTTTCGGAACAAAGCTGATGACTATTGAAAACAGGTTGCATTAAAACATTTTTACAATCACGTCCCGCATAACGCTCTATTTTGAAAGAGAAGTTCTATTGAAATGACAAAAAGAAAAAAAAAAAAAATTATTTCTCGATAAATATCTGCGAATAAGAATATTTTAGTGTCCTAAATGTATGCAATAAATTTCGATAGAATGACCCAATTGTTAATATTGTTCCATGTAAACGTTTCGCCAGAAAAAAAATTCTCTTTTTTTGGTTTAAGAAAGTTAAGCTTTTCGTATTTTATGTTAAACGTTCGTTCAGAATCGCGATTTGATGCATAGGTAAAAGGTGCTAGGCTTGGAAAGCATTGATCGATTTTCGAATTTATCTACTAACTAAATCTGTTTTAAGGGCAAAGATCTCTAGTTTGTGTGTCTTATGAGGCAAATAGGTGAACATTTCTATTAAATGAAGCAGTGTACCGTATATAAGCCGGGTAGCTTTGTCCCATTACAACTTGTTCTATTTAATATGAATGAAATTGAGCTAGCTTCCTTTCCGAGTTGAAAAGTGCCAGTAATTCTTCTTTTATGAGAAGACTGCTTTCTTCCATTAGATGAGAATTGCAGTCGATGACAGACCGAATTGAATGAGTATAGATTCGCAATAAATCGATATATAGTCATTCTCTGTAGCCGAATAAATATAAGGAACATGGACCTGTCACCTAAATCGACCAAGTCATGTTGTGTCTCGTGAGATTCAAGGACTTTTCGACTCATCGGCGTAACTATTAGAATTTCCATAAAAAATTGTGGAAACATCAAAAATTTCAAATTCAGCCTTTATCTATGAAAGGGTAATCAAAGGCCTTTTTGAGTACGAAATTTGTCAAATTGATAGATATGTCGTGTGTTGGCACTTTAGACCGAAGTTTATGCGATCTATGTTTCATTCGTCACGGAAATGTTGTTCCATTGGTTAGGCGCATTGATTTCAATTTATGCAGAAGTATATCGATCATCGTATTGACAAAGGGCTCCTGATAAGGTTACCGTCATAGCGTCTTGCGGCCTCCAGGCTACACGTGACAAAAATTGTCGGATGAGACTCTCTGATGATAATTCAACATCATTATTAATTAAGTACACTTTGTGAGTGTATATATGGGTTTTATTTAATTTTAATAGATTTTAATTTAAAAAAAAAAAAAAACCGTCTATAGGTGATAAAATCATTTATTAACTATTAGCGTAACTACTGCCTGATAAGTGCATGGTTTTAATTCACGTTCAATTGATTTGTTAAATGTCTTTTCTCACCTTTTTCACGCTTCTGCCATTGGTGTTGCAATCATTGTTTACGCGCACACACACATTCACACACATATGCACATAGTTAACTCCTAAATTAATCATTAAAGAAACTAGGAACAGAAGTATGATGCTGCTGACACTATCAACCGAAAGTTAACCCGTTAACAACAAAATAATAATAATTTAACAAAACAAAAAAAAAAAAAAAAAAAAAAAAAAAACAGCAACAAAAATCCTTCTATCTTATCAGACGGGTTGGCGTTAGTAATTTTAGTTCCAAATTTTTATTATTATAAACGATATCGTCTTAATATGCTTGATGCATCATGCTATTAACATTTTACTTACTGCATATATATTCCAACGATACGCACCATTATAGATAAAATATATGGTGTCTGCGTTTATTTGTACGTATACGTGTACCTAGCGGCATTTATGGAGTATGGTAATTAAATAATAAATTAAATAATAAACTCTAAACGCTAAGCTAGACGTAAAATTTTATATAATATTTTATTTTGAATTTTTTAATGCATAAATTACTTAATTCACTTTTTAATTTTTGAAAATCGCGGGTTTTCCTAGAGGGAATTTTCACTTTTTTAAAAGCGTTCTCCGCTACGTGTACAATTTTCAGTCTACAGTAAAATTTATTTGTACGTTAAGTTGAATTATTTAAATTAAAATTTAAAAGTGTAAAAATTATATAAAAATTAATTTAAATTAATTTAAATTAATTTAATATATATATATATATATATAAATGTTTTATAAACATGAAGGAGAATATTTTTTTCAAAGTTAATAAATATTTTAGCTCAAAATCGAGCGAATTTATTAAATTCATTTTATTGCACAAGAGAAGAGTATGTGAAAACTCGAATAAAATGGTCAAGATTATAATCGAAGGTCACTTAAAACGGACAAAAAAAAAAAAGAGGTGTACGCTTTTTTCATGTAACGCCCTTAAAGCAAGGAACAGTGCCTGTGCATATGGACACTGTGAACAATATAACGAACTCATTCAATATGCAAGTACTTCTAAAATCGTTGCAGGAATATTTGCAAAGTTGATGCTGCACGCATTCTTGTCCTTTCACTTTAACCCGTAATAAGATCGCTTATGGTTGATATACCACAACGGACGCATACAGTTTACACAAAGGATTTTATTATTTTCCTATGCGGTGCAAGCAAATTTACGCGTTATTTCACATTGACCCTATAAAGAATCGAGAATTAACAAAATGTTTTCAAGTGTCCTGTGCACAGCTGCGAAAGGCAATTGAGAAGCTATACTTGTGAAAATGGGAAAAGTAGGAAATTGATTAAGAGAATTTTAAATTCCATTTATTGAAGCAGGGACGTTTAGTTTTATTGAAGAAAGAGTATAAAGTAACCTGAGCTACTCACTAGATGCTTGCATTAATTTTTATCAGCGACTTTTACAGATAAAAATGATAAAGATACGGAAAATAGCAGTGCACCTAACAATTATATTCGTTGATTTTGACCTTTCTCTACCTAAAATAACAGTTTCCCACTCAATATGATTGAGTTGTTCAGCGTATGCCCACGCTAGTCATGGAGTCATTAAAATTGCAATTTTGAGCTTCAGTGCTTCTGCTCTTTAATTTGAAGAGATCTGCTTGGCCGAAGCCCGCCAAACACATTCAGGCGCTTAGGGCGATGCTGCTCCATCATATCCCAATTTGGAATTGTGAAGTTGCGATTTTGATCTCAATGAGAAAAAACGGTGCTGGAGGGGCAAAAAGGCTCGAAAATAATGAATTGCAAGACTTATTGGACGAAAATCCAACCCAAACTTCCAAGGAACTTTCGAACAGCTTAGCAATTGACGAATCCACTACTTCTAAGCGTTCACATGCGACCAGAAAGATATAAAAGAAGGAAAAATGGTTGCCTCGTAAATTGACTGAAAATGGCATTTCGGGCACTTGTTGCAAGAGCTGCGCAGGGATGCGTTACACACCCACCTTACCTAGCAGGCATGACGTTTTTTTTTTTTTTGTTATTCAGATAACAAACTTCGGATTAAATTAAGTTCAAGAGACGGACCAAAAGAAGTGAAAGCTCGTTAATTATCGAAGTGAATTAAGCCAACCGATGATTTAATCTCAAATTCGTTTGTAATATACTCGCATATCCATACTAGTTGGTGTGAAGTATTATGATGACTTCGTAACGTTGATTTGAATTAATATTTTTTGTCTTCAATAACGCTTTCAAAAATCTGACTTACAACGCTCAAGGGGCTCTAAGGAATTGAATCCAGTCGCGCTAGCACAAAATTCACCATGTGTTTCAACGATATGAAAGGATTACATGAAAGAATGAGTGTTTGTACAAAGATCGAGGCTGCTAAGCATTCACTAAACAGTTATGGCTGACTACTATGCCATATACTGGGTAATAATAAAACTGTTTGCTTTACGTTTCATTAGCTCAAATGTTGGCAATAGCAAAGCTAAACATCGTGTACGAATCAATGCTGAGCTTAGATTCGTTCGGTTTGAAAAAAGTTTATGCAAACCAATTTGTCGCAACTTGGCATAGAGGTGAATGATATAAACTTACGTCAAAGCAGGTAGGCAAGCCTCGTGGACTCCCATGCTTGCAATTGTATTACCGCCTGGAGTAAAACAGTTGAAAAAGTAGTTACGTATATCATTATCATCTATGCAAGTCGCTGTATTTGCATATAAAACTCGCAGCATCGAATAAGGATAAGACATAAGGGCCTTGCTATGGTAGAGTTTTTGAAAAAACAAGGGACGAGACGGTAGATGATCGGCGGATGTACTATAGATCAATATACGTAAATATAAATGTGCCTCTATCTTTAACGATGGACAGACTTGTGGCAGGTGTTAACCGGCAGACGGACACCGTATCTGGAACGCACCAATACTGGACGTAAAATGGTGTAGTTTTTGCTTTTTCCTCGATTTTCTCGTCTTATATAAGTTAATTTTAATCCGTTTGCTATATCAGCAGTTGAGCCAGTGTCGGGGCCCAGCTAAACAAAATCGTTACCCAATGACATCACAAACTATTTTCCTAGCGAGAGTGGTCGCAAACGAAAATTGTTGGTATAGTTCACGTAAGTATTTAAGTTTTTCAAAAAACACTTATAATATATTTGTAACTTAGTACCGCGGAATCAAAAAAAAAAAGAAAAAAGGAAGAAAATGTTACCTCATAATTGTGTACTAAAAACAACATCACTTAATTTATTGTAATGAAAAGTTTTTATCACTTAGGAATAATGATTATGAAGGGGTTTTCCGAAGAGCGAGTAAGGTATTAAGCTGCTGCCTAACTTTAAAGTTAGTTTAAGCAATTAATGAAAATTGAAACATTTTGGAGCGATAAACATTTTTTACCAAAGACCACCAAGATCGTACACATTCTCCACATATTCTGAGGATTGTGTCTTTGCTAAAGATGTCTTCGGTAAATTATGATTTATTGCTAAAAAAACAAAAAATATAAATAGTAAAAATAAAAATTAGTCAGAAGTGTGCGCATGTAAAACAAACCACGCCTCTAATTATGATCGCAAAAGGAAAACACCAAGTTATTGCTACTAATTGCTGTGTACTGTTGCGATAAAATAACTTTCAGAGACTTAATGCTACTTCAGTCTTTTGATAAATCTTAAAGGACTCTTGAATCTACTGGAAAAATTTAAATTCATTGCCAAGTTCCAGATTCATCCTTACAAAAAGCCTCTATATGTGCTCATCTCGAATACATAGGATACTAACTTAATTATACGAAATTTGTAAGAACTAAGACAATTTCAGGTTACGGCGATAATTTATCTGGAACGTATCCAACTAAATTAGAATTTATTAATAGTTTTCGGCCTCCTTCAATACATGTAAAAAAACTGAAGTTGTATTGATTTCGTAAGATGTTCTATGAAATATTTTGTATATTTTGTAGTTTCTCTCCAAGTGAAAACACACACCTTGGTGAACGGTAATACCTTTTTTTTTACATATTTTATAATATAAATAATGATATTATTCTTTATTTATGTTATTATTTTCTATCTTTGTTTATTGTTTATAATCATTTTGTTATTTTTTCGCTGCCGTCCAACTATCAATTATTTTACGAAAGGCGCGATCCAACCATGACGATATTCTACATTTTAGCAAAGACAAAAGTGCGGACTACGCACAGTGAGTTATTTTTATGCCAATCATTTCTTTTTTTTGTTGTTTCTTCGGTTTTATGAAATTATTTAGCATATTCTCGTACATGAATGTTACATTCATATTTTAAGCGTTTAAATTTTATAATTTTATATAACTTTAATGTATTAATAATAATTAGTTAAAGAATTGGATCTATATCGTCGTGGTTGTTATGGCATTCATTATTTATAAACAATTATATTATGGTTAACGTTGCAAAATGTTTAAATCGAATGCCGAACTAATTTTTAAATAAAATGAATGTCATTTTTTACACCTCATCAAAATTTTTTCTGTCTGCAAACGTGCAAAAAAATAATTACTTCAATCAACTGAATTTGGTTGCTGCTTAAGTCTTCTATGTCAACCCTGTGTTAATTTTTAAATTGCGCCTGAATACGGACTTTAAAATAGTATATGTAATTAATATGTGGACTTTAGCGATATATGTAATTAATATGTAATAAGAACTTCAAAAAGGTTACCAATGCAGTGCTGTCAATCCCCTCCCCCTCCCGTGAGGAATATAAAAACTCAAAAAGTTTATTCCACAGTTCTACAAGACTTTGCGGCAAAGTCTTATAAAAAGTGTTTAAACTTAAAAATATTAAAGCCTATATTCAGGCTTAAATTGAAAATCAACATAGGGATAATGCAAAAGACTTAAGCACCAAACTCGCTTATATTTCATTGACCCTTTCGTCTTACTTTGAAATTTCTTAGATAGTTTTACATTTAATTATTTATACGTACGTTTATGTAATGCAACGCTATAGAAAAGTTTTATTTAGCTATAAACTTTTGCATTATTATCACTTTCTGCATTTGAGTTTTGCAATTGCGGAGAAAAATAAATGCCTCTCTCCGCCTGTAGAAACTTCCTTGCAATCTTTGCAACATTTTAATTCGAATTCTTTGAAAAAGTTGTTTTTCCCTTAAGAGAAATCTTTAATTTTTCAACTGTATGCGTTGAAAGCTGTATTTTGAAAAGAAATATTTGAATTGAATAAAAGTACATACGCACGTGCCTATATGATATGACATACATTCCAGTTTTTCATACAGTGTATATTCAATAGCTTTAATGACGATGTAAAGAAATAAACATAGAGGTGACGATTGTGCTCCCATATTCCGTTTCGTTTCATTTTAGTGAAATTAATTTTTAGGATGTAAGAAAAGAAGAATAAATCTATGCGAATTTAAAAACTTGAAATAATATTACTTTTCGTAAATTTGACGGTCGGACGTTTTCTAATTCTGACGTTGCCCCACCTTGTGCTTGTGCTGGATGCTTCAGGGCAAATTCTGTTTAAATCGCATACTTTACGAACGCGCTTGAACTTTCGCAATTGAAGCCAGAGCTATCCTTTAAGCTATGAACTTCGCGTGTATAAACAAAACTGTTATTTCACTTATATTCTGTCTGTGTCCAGAACTCCACGACTTCCAGCTGCATCACTATTAAGAAATTAAAAAAAAAATGTTATCGCAGCACACACACACACACACACACACACACATACATACACATGCGAAAAAAAGATTCAAATACTTCAGACACTTAGTCACATTCGTTTATTGAGAAACGAGCAAGCTGATCGAGCGGCGAAATCTGCTGCTTCTGCACCTCTAATTATGAACGACGGCATCACGAAAAGGTTGAATTCTCAAAGATCCATTGAAAAGAAATTGAGAAAGAGGATGCCCATAACCATACTATACGGCTTTCAGGAAAAATGTCCTTCTTATCGCTTTAACAAGGAAGGTGAACTTTTTAGAAAGTTTCGGACGGAAAAATGACTCGCTTTGAAAACTTCGAGATCTTTCCCAAGCATTACAACATTAATATCTATGTCAAATGTGTCTCTGCTAAAAAGTGGCAGCCTAATGCTTGGCCTGTTGATTTTTAGTTTTTTTACTACGTATAAGGGATGTCTTTGGAATATGTTATGTTGAAGTAAGTTCAACATGACGACTTTAAAGGTAATATGAGCCTGAGAGCGATTCGAATAACATGCAGTACTTTTGCAAACAAATTAAAAATTTTGGACGGACTTTGTGATGTTGATTATGAATTCATCTATTAAATTACACATTTTGTTGGTAAAGGGTAAAAATACATAAACAGCGAGGGCTGATTCTTTGGAGATAGGAATGTAAATCATCATGTTATATAATATGAATGTTATATCAAATTACTTCCCTTGTTCCAAGACTTTTAATAGAGTTGAATATAGCTCTAGAAAGTGAGTCAGTCAGTGCGTACAGCCGCAATATTCTCTTAACGTTTAGCAGTCCTTTCCCTTATTGAAATGAGAACATTTTAAAATGAATTCGAAATGAAATGAAATCTTCCCGCTTTGGATTCTTTATCACGAGTGTGACCTGAGACTAACGCACTTAGTGTGTCAAATCAAATTAAATTAAGGCAATGTTATGAACTAGCTATAAAAATTCTGCTCTCAACTAATGCCTTTGGGTTCGTTGATAATATTTATTAGAGTATCTACTGCAAATTTGCTAATAGGATTGACAATGAGTGCCAGTATTACTCATTTGTCCTCTAGGAACCGTTTTCGTTTAAATTGTAATATGTAATGAAATCACGTAGTATCAGAGTCAAAATACTATACTGTTATGGAATTCTTCATAAAACGTTTGATACGGAATAGCGGTATACACACAACAGCACAATTTTTGAATAAATTCATTCCTATGAAAAATTATACTCAAGTGTTTAATTAGGGCTGCTTTTTACCGAATTGACTTTGAAAATAAGTAGTAATAGGCTTGATGAAAACAATCGCGAGCAGTTTAACACAACCTAAGGTATAGTGCTAAGAATCATTCAATCTTCGCTCTCAATACTTTTTGAGGCTCAAAATTTTAATATGTGAGATGAAGAATTTATTAGAAATTCTCTGTCCATAAAGTTAGTACACTAAATGGCCTTAAGCCTTTTACATGGCCACTCTTTGGCCAGCTCATCATATCGCCAAAATAGCAAAAATATACCATTCATTGCAGTAGAAGAGAAGCAAGTGAAGTAAGCACTCACTGTTAACGATAATATGTGTAAATATGTTAATGAATCCGTGGTAGTGTTATATTTGTTACGCTGAATGAATAATTAAAAAAAAAAAAGAAGATCTTTAAATTCATAGACCATGAAAATTAAATCACCTATTGAAGATGATAAAATTTCTTTACATAACTCTTCACCAGGAAGTTCATCGGGCGATGAGATGTTTTCTTTTCATTGCAATGAAAACTTTTCGGAAATTGTATAATACAACCTAATACGCTAGCAGTAGCATATATAAGATGTTAAATCATTATGTTAATAGCATACTGATTTATTATGTAGGAACAAGATTTTCCCGATAAATTTTATGGACATGGCACGGAGACTTATTTTATGATATTTCGATGCGCTATAATAAAATATTGGAATTACTTTTTTTGGGTAAGTCATTTCAAGTATTTCTTTAATAATATAGTTACGGCTTCTTGAGCTAATCGCTTGCAGTTGCGGAAGTTATTTTACATTTCTTACGTTTACGTTTAGTCAAAGCGGGGTGAACGAGGTCAGCGTTTTCTTCGTTCATTGCATTTAACTATAAATTGTTTAACAAAAAATGACAAGACATCGTGATCAGCACTTTTGTTTGCCTTATTGGATGAAAGTTCGAAACGGGCTTTCGTTTTTCGTTTCGTTCGAAAATATTAACGAATATATCATATAGGTCGATATCGGATGATATTAAAATAAAGTAAATTTTTTTTATAGAAAGAAGATAATCTAGTAGAAGGTAATCTAGTTTAAAATTTCTTCTCTTTCCAATTTGTTGCATGCTTTTCGAATAATCAAGCCTCTACTGGTTTTCCAATACGGACTCAATATAATTTTGAAGTTATTTATTAATTTTAAAGCGTTCAGTCAGAATCGAAAAGCGCATCGCACCAGTTTTTTTTTGTTTTTTTGCTTTTTTAAAAAGATTTATTTATTTATTGTGAATTTTCCTATTCCTGCATTATGCGGTAAGCATTGAACTCTTCTATCCATCTTAAGTGTAGAAATGGCCATCAGTGCATATCGCCCAAATTAAGTTCAATTTTTTATTTTATGTTATTGAGCGAGAATCCTTCTCCGTTAAGGCAAGGGTTGGCTTAGCCAATCCCCTTAAATAAATCTGTTTAAACTGAAATGTTTAAATGCCTACATATGGTTGTGTGCACCTAGAGGCACCTGCTATCATGTGTAAGATTTTTCATTGTCTTCTTTCCAACTTAGTTACGTTAAAGTCCCAAACTGTTCCCCATTATTAAATTCCGTAGGCCTATATTAGCTTAATAGCAGCGTAGTAAGGAAGGTTTAGTTCAAAATTAGTGATTTCATTTAACATTTATATGGTGAGGTGGAGGACCGTGCGCATACAACGATGGTTAGGCATGTCCACTTTATGGATCAAATAGACAATAAATTCTAAAACGATGCGCTGACTAAATCTTCCTGTCTGTTGCAATAGTCGTGGTGAAAGACAACCAGGCAATAAACGCGTCTCTAAAGGGAGCAATCAGAGAGGTCATTCTTTTTAATAAAACGTATGCAATAAATAGCGTTTAGGTTACCTTGAACTTTGTTTTATGTTAAAGTCCGTCGTGCCATATTTTGTCGAATGCTCGAACTATGCCAATATAAGAGCTATATGCCTATAACAACTACAACGCGATAGACTGGCGCCATGGAATGACCTGATTCCAAATTGACGTACATAATCATTCATTAAAAATCATAAATAATTATAGGTTCCATAGTATAATTCATAATTTACAAGTCTTGCATTCTGCTACTTATACTCTATGAGTAAGAAATGATTACCCATAATTAATATGGGCAAGGTAGCAATGCCTCATGATGAGCGTGTTGTGTTTTTGTACTTATTATTCCGCCTACATTTCGTTGCGTTTACATTACAATTTTTTCTAAATAAAAACACTCATGGAAATCTACAATTATGGTCACACACAATATATTTTGCATTGCTTTTTAGAAGATGCTAATTGAGTTAATTTATTAAGGTTTCGGCTTCCATTTCAGTTAACTCATTCATACAACTAATGAATAATAAAAAAAAAAAAAAAAAAAAACAACCTTGAGTTGAGTGTCTCTCTCGCTCAGAAATCGTTCTCGATTAATGAAAATTCGTTTTAGATTTTCTTCAGTTTATTAAACATTTCCGCATAGGATGCTTCAAGGCGCTTTACTAATAACTACAATTCACGTATATACTAATTTCTCCTTAGATATGTTGTCCAATATCATATGATTTGCTTGCAATTTTTTACGAAATAATTTGTGTCGTTGTTTCAAAAAAAAAAAAAAAAAAAACCATATTTTTTTTTAAAAATTTTTTTATTTTAATGGGGTTTATTAAATCTTTTATTTATTATTATTTTCATAAAAAATAAATAATATAAAAATTTTTTCACTTTTTTTTTTTTTTTTTTTTTGTGTGTATAAAAACCGATGAACTAGTTTGGCAGTATTTTATTAACTTAATAGTGTCCACCATAGTGATGACCATACGAGCTGTAAGGCGATGCATAAGGTTGATAATAATCATCATCATAATCATAATGAATGGGGGAGGGTACCGCACCATGCCCAGCGACGACATATTGCTTTTGAACTTGAAAAATAAAAAGTGAAAAATAAAATATTAAAAACATTAAAACTTGATTCAGTTAAATTAAATCTTATTTAAATTCGAAGTAACGAACAATAGCAAAGAAGAATATTACAGTAGGGAAGCTCTACTCTATTATAATACTTTGCTTAATACAATTACTTAATAATTTATAGTCGAGATAAAGTATTAAACATTCGACTTTGCCTTCATGCTACGGGAAGCTCTTCTATGAGAAGATAGTGAAAATGTAAATTGATGTCGTTCATGCTTATTAAAATTAACTTTCTTACTATAGATCTTTTTATTTATTGTTCACTTATTTTTGCCATAAATTATTAAAAATAAGAATTAGCTGGCATTCAACAACTCACATTTTCATGATAACCCTCTAAAGGTGATAAGGCTCAAACAATAAGCCTATCTAGCCTAGATTAGGCTATATATCAATTTCTATGTCGTACTATTATGAATAAAATAATGATTTGCTTTTCATAGAAACAGTTATGTGGCAAAGATTTATTAAAATTCGTACACGTTATCTCGATTTTTCACGGCGATGTAGCAAAATTTCGTCAAAATATCTCATATATAGAGTGGGTTGTAGGTTGAGGATAAAAAAAAAAAAACAAAAAAGAAAAAATTCTCGACGGACAATAGGCCAATGTAGCAGACATTTCATAAGCTTCATTTATGTACAAGTTGTCGTTCATCGCATATTTAGGGTGAAAAGGCAGAAAGGTTGGAAACCTTGAAATGAAATATAAATGAAGCTACGGAAATTGATAGTCCAACAGTTAGAAAGTGATTTGCGAGATTTCGTGCTAAATGGAATCATTCACTATGAATTTCCAAAGTCTGGTGAAAATGTCACATCCGCACAATGTCAAGTGCAACTAGTCAAACTCGATGATGCACTTTTGGGAGGACACAATTTATAGGCGAAGTAATTTGAAAAGTGATTTTGCTCGATGATATGCTTCTGTCAGTCAGCAGCAAAAGCAGCCCACGAAGTGATTTCCAATTTGGTCTGGGAACATTTCCCCTTGCGGCGTATTCTCTAGACTAATCTCCTTCCGGTCATGATGCTGAATATATCGATTATTAAGCATTGTAAAGTACACACATATACGTACATATATTTTAAATAAATTTGAAGAATGAAAGAAAGGAAGAAAGAAAGAAGAGAAGTTGTGACGAATATCACACATCTCTTACAAAGTAAATCTATTAAAAAAAAATTTAATTCTTTTGGAAACAAAGTTTCTTGAAATGTTGAGAATCATAAAAGCAACTAAAGATTTTTCGTATTCTACCCGATGATGTCATAAAAGTGCATGGTCAGGTTCGACAAAACTTTAGAACGAAATGAGGTATGCTTCACGTGTTCGCAAAGGTGTATATGTAGAGGAAATTGATTCGTGGCTTTTAAAGAAAAAAAAAACAAATTTTAAGTGAGCTCAATAGAGTGAAGTGTAGCGAACTGATGAAATTCCATTTTTTCGAGGTTCATTTTAAGGCCCATAAGTAATGCACTGTAATTGTGCGAACGAACTCTTTCCCTTTAAGACGATCACGTTAAACAAAAGTGAATTTTCCATAACAATATATACAACTTTTGTCGATTCACTGATGCGTAATTTACAAACACAAATTCAAACGGAATCTCGTTGACAATTACGGCAGTTTTGCTTTTACTAAACTTCGATTTTTAATTATCTTTATACTATGTATATAACCAGGTCCATGAAGCCTATCTAAAGAGAATATCTAAAGAAAATTTCTCCGATAGGGGGAATATCATAAATGCATATAAATGAAACGAATATTACGCCGTTACGCGTTCAATGGTTCATGTTCACCTGCACTAGAACGTGCGATATGTAATGGTGAAGTAGCATCTGATACATCTTGTATATTTTCATAATTAGTCTATGGACTTTAAATTATACAAAAATACACCTGTCTGCCGTTTCCTTTGTTTGCCTTAATGATCTCATCATCGACTTCTGTAAATCTACTTTTTTTTGAGGAATTCTGAAAGTAGTACGCAGTTATACTTTAGTTTTTACATTTTCGACTTTGTTTCTAATGGCTGACTTAAGAAGGGATGAGACCCGCTAAAAAGTCCGCTTATCCTCTGATGAAACGACATTTCCCATTTTCTATTTACTTACGTAATGCGATCAGTGCGATTTGTATTCGTGTAGGTGATTTTGATAATATATATGAGCATATGATGGAGTTTTTCATAGTTTTATATTCTAATCTAATCTTATCTGCTTAATTTATACAGTGTTGTTTTTCTTGCATTAACATAATATCATAAACCGCTAATTAAGATATAAAGATTTGGGTGGTTGTTGGTTTTAGTTTTTTTTTGCTTTGTTTTCGATTTATGTCAACCAATAAAAGCAAACAAAGAGATCTATGTTTAGCAAATCATATAATTACAATGGATATCTGACTGAGTAGCGTACTAATGACGCAAGTACGCAGAGAGAATTTAACAGAAAGAAATAACACTGTTGCTTATGTACCCTGTGCATCTAAGCGGATGAATATGTAACAAAGAGATAAACATTAATATTAAGGTGTAACTCAAAAAACAATAAGTAAAAAGGTTATATACGGCGAGGTCGCATCTCGCATACCCACCGCTATGCGTTTCGCATTCTACTCTACCAAGTTCTTTTTTTTTTTTTTTTTTTTTTTGATACCCATAACGCTGGTGTTATTAAGAAAAAATTAATCGCGGTATCTCATATCATATTCATTTTAAAATTAATCTATTTTTAGGCAGATAATATATGTTCATTGTGAGGAGTGTATAAAATAGCTGTAAACATTCTCTCTTGTTTGCCTGCCTTATGATGAATAAGAATAAAACGTCAAAAAAATGAAAAAAAAAAATAAAATTTAATTACTCGTAACTTTGTGTGGGCATGGCCGATTGGTTCGATTTTTAGACCTAGAGAGTAGAATGTTTCACAACATAATCGTGGAATATTTTCAAAACTCCAAAAATTTTTGGTTAAAAAAAAAAATTCAGCTGCCAGTCCAGTTTACGCTTCACTACGCGTTTCTGCTCCCACCAATTTGACCCACCATTTTCAATACGAGCCGGCGTGCAGAGACTTTCAATATTTATACCAAATTTGAAGTTTGATAGCTTCATTTATGCGACTAGGAGAGCACCAACAAGAATATATATATATACTTTATAGGGTCTCTGAAGCCTTCCACTGGGTATTACATAGATTATGGGAAAAAACAAAATGAGTGGTGGGCATAAAAAATCAGCGCATTATATTACAGTAAGTTTTGAAATAAGTCGCATTTATGTTAAGAGTTTTATCAGTTCGTTTTTCTTTTTTTATGTTTGCTTGTATGTTCCAACTAATTGGTTTATGAAAAGATTTCAGTGTTCTTTCGAACTCTTTGTCTGCTATGCAAGTCCCTTCATAAAACAATGTTAATTTTAAATGCTTTAATGGCTTCTTCTTCTTCTTCATCTTCTTGAAGACATATATATAATTTTTTCTTTTTTTTTTTTGCTATCATAAGTGTCTGTACTATTTACAATGGGGCAGCAAATGAAATATTTTACATTTGGGTTTCTGATGGTGTTTGTGTTTTTTTTTTTTTTTTGTTTTTTTTTTTTTTTTTATTTTTTTTTTTTTTTTTTTTTTTTTTTTTGGTTTAATTTTTCCCATAAATACAATTAACTAACCTCAGCAATGTTTGTTTTTGAATACCAAATGTTCGAGTGGTGAGAAAATCATATAGAAAATGCTTGTATACAATTAACCTAAATTAAAAATTTTTACGGGAAATTTTTGTTGTTTTTTTTTTTTTTTTTGAATTAAAAACAAACAAAAGAAAAGAAATACAAGCAAAAATGAAAAACTTTGCAATTTATGGAAAACTATATAGAATTGTCTTAGAAATTATTGATCGCACACATAATAAAGTTCGTTGCCTAAGTCTATTGCTTAGCAATTGTAAGACTTGTGTCACCGCAACATTTGTCGTAGATGGGGAACATGTTATGTGTCATAATAAATTGGTTAATAAGTTTTAATGATTTTGTTGTTGTTTTTCTTATGTCACTTAATTTTCCGTTTAACAGTGCCTTTGCGGATTTGCGACTTAACTACAAATTATATTTCCGTTGTCATATTTGATTCAATTAAAACGATCATAAAAAATCAATTGTTTCGAAATAGTTATGAAATCGCAAACAATATCAATTTTCATAAAATTTTTAAAAACAGAACTGTAGTCATTTGTAGCCGTATATCCACTAGTAGTGGCGTTTTACGTCAGTTTAGTCAAGTGTTTCCAAGCAAGAACATAATCACCAATAATTACCATTAAACTATTGTTTAGTTCAAAAGAAGAGAGAATTAAATCAAATCGAATCGAATAGCAGCGAAACTCTATACTGTTACTGACCAATCGTTAGTTTACCACCAGTAATCAGTGAAATAATCAGAAAATTCATTACGTAGTCATTAGTAGAAGGTGCGTAAACAGGCCATATAACGTATACCTGTGTAAGTTGCCCTTACGTTCTGCATGTTGCATGTGACAAGCGTAATCTACTTCCTTTTTCAGTCTCGTCAGTTACATATTTCAAAAATCACTTTTATTGGATCTTAAATTTTTTCGTCGATGAAGAAAACGTCGAAAATTTGTTGCTCTTTTTTCGCTCTTCACCCGTGAGTTTAGGTGAACCTAAGTATTTTACATTCTATATAGAGATTCCATTAGAGGGGATATTTTTCATATGTTTATCTGTTAGAATTGGGTGAATTCTTTCGCTTATGCAGCATGCTACGTTCAATTTATTATTAAATGCTTGAGGTGAGGTATATTTTTGTGCAAGGTTTCTAATGATTTCGTCGAAGCACCCAACAAACAAAGGCAATTAAAGGAATGGCAAAAGGAATCAATGTTAGAGGATAAATATTTCTTCGCTTCTTCTTCTTCGTCTCCTATTTTTTTTTTATTTTTTTTTTAAGATGGTGGAGGGAGCGGGGGGGGGGGGGGTGGCATTGGGATGAGAGGCGTTTGGCGTAGTTTTTGTTATATTGATTGATTTTGTGTAACAATTCCGTATAAACAAGGTCGAATTTTCGTTAAAGCTTAGAAATTTCAATAGCACTCACATTAATTAATTTTAATAATCGTAGGTTGTTGCTGTCCGATAATCAAGGCCGTAATCAAATGCCGCCTTATCAGCATAATTAATTGTATTGTGTTTGATTTCTGGACGTAATTTAAGCTTTTGGCCATTATAGTAGCTGGCATGACGTCTGTATAACTTAAGCATACGATATGTGTCAATGCCTGCGTCTTGAATATATGTGTATGAGAAAAATGAAACGAGAAAAATAAAAACAAAACAACACAACAATGCATTTAATTGTATTATGGCAACAGCATTTAAATAACAATAACAACAAGAAAAACAAAACATTGTTGTGAATAAAAGGAAAAACAAAAAAAAAAAAAAAAGACTAGGGAAAAGAAAAACCGACAAAACAAATCAGAAATCAAACCTTAAAAAGCTCTTAGAGAAAGATTAACAACAAAACTCAAGAGGGAAGTGTTCAAAAATAAAGTGCTTAGAGGCAGTGACACAGCCAACCACTACTATAGAGAGATCTCAACGGCAGATTACAGCCATTTATGTATAATGTATGTATATATGTAAACAAGTGCTTTTTATATAGATTTTCTTCTTTTTTTTTTTTCTGCTAATCACAATTTACTTACCGTAAGGTCTTGGCGAGTCCACCACGATAGGGGCAGCTGTTAAACTCTTTATTACAGGATGATAAGATACCAAAGGTTTAGGTGCTATTGCCACTGGTTTGGCAACAACTGTCTGAGCATGTACCGTGGGCCCAGATTTTGTAACTATAGCATTAAAACCATTAACAGGATCAGCTGTGTAATCAACAGTACGCACTGAACCGTCCGGTTCCACCAAAGAATATTGTCCTTAAATTTTAAATTAAAATGTATTACAAGAGAGATATAGATATAGAGATAGATATGGAGATAGAATGAGAGAGAGAGGATGAGAGTAAGAGAGAGAGAGAGAGAGAGAGAGAGAGAGAGAGAGAGAGAAAAAAATTTACCTTTCACAATATCACCATCACGAGTTTCATGTTGTGACTTGACATCACCTGTGGTATGATCAGCTACCCCGTAATTAAAGGCGTACTTCGGAGGTGACTATAATAATACACCAAAAAAACGGTGAAATGTTTAATATTATTGTTTATAATTTCCAAACATATATACGAAACGTTTACGCTTAATCTTTAGCTAATGTAAGCCTCAGCTAATATAAGCCAACCTATGGAATAGGGGTAAGAATGTCAGCTAACTTTCCAGCAAGAAAACATGTTATGCCTTATAATGTTTGCAGTTAAAGTTAACTATAGGTTTACTGGTAGAATATAATTTTTTTAAAAACGCAAAAAAAATTTAGAATTTTCCGATTAAAATTTGTTCCAAATTCTTAAATTATATTTGGCCAATAAGTAATAAACACTCAATCGCAAATAATTTCATAATAATTACTTTCGTTTTCGTCTCAAGGATTAGTTCAGATTTAAGGAACGCAAGGATGCCGAGCAGTCAAAACTGCAGCAAAAGAATAAATTAAAGAACAAATGCGTCCAAGTCATTGTATTATCTCACATTCATTGTTTAGAACATTAACGAATTGTACGTTAGTCATACAGAGTTGAAGTTCACTGTTAACTATTTATTTACTTGAAATAATTTCACAATAATTTCAAATAATTTGATCTTTTAATGAGCTAAATAGATCACTGAAAAATAGCTCATATCTTTGCAGAGGAGATTTTCTTAAATTACTTTCCTCTTGTTTTGTTTGTCTTAAATAATCGCTGAATTTCTTCTTTTACTTTATTTATATATTGAACTCACATAGTAATCCACATCGTAACCGCCATGACCGTATATAGTACTAGTACCGAAGACTAGTAAAAGGATAACAATGTTGCCAATCGAAAACATAATTATGTTGTTTATTAATTAAAAATCCAAAGTGTATATATCTCCACTTTAGTTTGGTTTATTTTTTTTTTTTTTGTATAAATAATAATTCAAGAGAAAATCCTAAAAATAAAATTTCAATATAACGGAAATCACTTTTCGTGAAAATTGTTATAATTATTTCAAAGCACGCACTTTATTGAAACGACGCCAACGTTTTGAACACAACGAATATGCCCGAAATACTGTAACAATTCTAAGATCAAGTTTACATTTTATATCACACAGACACTCCGTCTCTCTCTCTCTCTCTTTCTCTTTCTCTCTATTTCGATCTGTTTAAATGAAAAAAAAATTCTCCACTTGCTTTGTAATACAATACATACCTACAATGACTAAAGATAAGCGAATATATATTGACTTGAATATGTACGTACACATACGCGTATACATATATACATATAAATATGTTACTACACAGTTCCTATAAACTTCCCTCCATTGTATGCAAGTTTTTGTATTAAATTTTCAAATTAAGAGCTTCATGTTTTTTTGAGCACTCCAATTGATATGTATATGTATATGTATAGCCTTTATAGTGATTTAAGAGATTTTTCCTTACCTGCAGCCGTCAAAATTCGTTCTAAAGCATAAGCGTTTTTTTTTTTTTTTGAAAGATGATCAATATGAAAGAATAGGTCCGTCCGACAAGGACAACTAAGAATTCCATAAACAATTTACCTGAATACATAAACTTTTTTTTTTATATATATATTTTATGCAAAAATTGTTAAGGTTCAAGATTCAAGATTTCTTCGTTTCCAAAGCAGCCCCCAATTGCTACCAAGTCACTTCGTAATAGATTGATTGCGAAATTAATTAATTATCTAAAACTTTTCCAAATAATTTCCTCGCATATTTTCAATTGACCTAATTGATAAGACCATCCCACACATGAACCGTCAAAGTTCACGGAAGTTTCGGAAACGTAGAAAAATTAGATGGTCCCATATCAAACGAAGCGATGCCTGCTCAATTACGTTGTACATATTTACGCAACGATAAACGATAAGTAAGTTTTTCTCGAAACTGTTCGTTCGGCGGCACGATGCCTTTTGATGCCCAAAATAATGGGCATTGGGAATGTGAAATGTTGAAACTCGTATGACAGTTTTCGATCACTAGCTTTTTTTGGATTTTATAGTTAGCAGCACTTGAGGGTCGATCAGAATGGGGCAAGTGAACTTTGCTTTGAAACGCTTTACTCTTCAGCGATACGGTACGTGCCATTTAAGCGAATAGTTAAGAAATACGAGCGATAGGTTACAAAATCACAGAAAGACAAGTGTGGCGATCTCATCGTTGCTCCTCTTATACATTGGTGGTATTTTGCAACGAGTCAATGTTCCGCCTGCAGATTAGTTGTGCAAGTATAAACTATCCTCTTAAAAACATGACCACAAATTATACCAGGCATTGATCTAATATTTGGAATGACTATTTGTCCAAAAGATCTCGAAAGTAATTTTCAAATTTCTTATTTGTTGTTTTTTTTTTTTTTTTTTTTTTTTCATTTCTCTTTTAAGAAGCAGAACTGTTTTTATATCCAAATATATAAAATTTCACCTTGATTTCTCAATTTATCAGAGCAATCGTGAAATTTGTAACTATGATGGGATATGAATATATATATATATAAATATATATATATGTATATATGCATATATGTATAAATATGTCCCGGAAAGAAATACAAGAACTTGGTTCCTTAAAATGCATATCAATTTAGCGAAGACACGCAATCTGCAAACATTACTATGCGCAGTCAACTAAGTCCATTTTTGAAACTCTCACCCATTTGCGCTACTGGTTAAGCGAAGCAAATGCAACAGAGTGCTTTGCCAAACTGCCATTGGCAGAGAGCATTTCATTAAACTTTTTCGATGCATTTGCATAAACTTTTATTTTCTCCCGATACCTTTCCACAGAATTTTAACAGTTGCAAAAATTATCTTTAGTTAAAGAGAAAAGAAAATAAATAAGGCGTTCAATGATTTTGTGTGTTTATTTACCTATGTTGTTTGGCTAAGAGGCAACGATGCAATTATATTGTAAGAGTTGTTATACAATAAATTCACTTAAGAAGAATTTAAAAACTGATATAAAGAAAAAGTTTATCTACTACGACTTAAAATAATGCTAAAATAATGCAAGCTAAGCATAAATTAGAATAAAATGATTTAAAATAAGAAGAAGAAGAAGAAGAAAAACAAAAATGGAATACAACAATAAGAACAATGAAACATAATAGAGACAAAGAGATATAATTTAAGCATATTATAAATTGTATAGGCATGGCTAGAGACCCAGCCTACCACGTCTATGCTCGACGATTCAAATTTTAGTGCGATAGAGTTCGCCTTGGTCGTAGGCTGCTTACCTATCTCTTTCTTCACTTCTTCCTGACCGTTATCGTTTAACACCTATAAGGTATATCCTCTGAGTGATTGGTACATGAAACGTCGGACAAACTCCATTCTATCAGTGAGAGATAAAGAATAAATTATCGCTACGAATTAAATTAATGAACAAAAGTCTAAGGGAAAGCGAAAAAGGTTCATAATTGGTTTTAGATTAAAGGCCAAAATACAAAGCAATTAATTTAGCAAGAATCATAGAAACGAAATGATGATCACTTAAACTATCTCCAGAGGGTTTACTTTAAAATTTCATTCTTGCACAGACGTACATGTATTACAGTTGCCCTGGCTTAGAACACCACGCAGCGAAGTTTTATATTGTAAGATTCCGAATTGGACAAGCGTGGCGGTGTTTACTATGTCATGTAAAGCGATCATATGTCCACATATAAGAAACAAAAATAATTTCATTAGAAGAAAAAAATTGATTTTTTTTATTGAAATTGTTATAAGCGACTTTTCAAGATCTAAGAAGTTTGTGCTCTAGTTCCCATCTATTGAAAAATAATTAAATTTGCGCATAAATGACTATTATTTTTTTAAACTTTTCCGATTCTATTAATAAATTTTAATCACTCATTATCTTGCAATTATTATTTATGTAATTGCAATTATACGACTTTATTCGTAAAGAGTAAAAAAAAAAACAAAAACAAAATTGTAGTAAACAAGTTAAGAAGTTGAGCTTGCCTTTGCCGCGAGTTTTAACTACCCATCACCTTAATCTCAAGTAATTGTAATTGTAAAGCGGCGAGCAATCCGCGAGCTACTGTGTTGTACGTGTTTCTAGCCCTCCAGCTTTAGAAGCCTTATGAATCACGGCGCCTTCTTAGGTTCGATGGTATAACTTGTTTGTCAAATGGCTGTGTGCTCTTATAGATGGCCGCGTATTCGCGCAGGATATGATAGGATGTCTCCTTCTCCCCCCTGCAGAATCTGCATGAATTGATATCTGAAATACCAATAGTTTTCAGGTGGTACGTGAGGCAATTATCACCGATGTAGAAGCCAATTATGAGGCGTATATCCCTGCTTCGTAGTTCTAGTAGCTTGCATGCCATCCCGGGAGATTTTATAAATCTTTCAACTTGCCGTTGCCCTATACTTTGCTTCCAACGTCGTGATGATTTTTTTTGTGTCCACTGCAATACCAGCCTCTTGATGTTAAGCCATGGTCCGCTACAAAAATATTCCGGACCTATTGGACGGGATCTTCGCACTGGCCTGTTGGCTGGACTGCTCGCTCTTTCCCTGCCTTCGATGCCCAATAGGTGCACCCGATTGTACTCCGTGGCCAAACACAAGCTTAGAAGGTTTCTATGCTCCTTCAGAGTCTTTACAGCGGCTTGACTGTCGAAGTGAATGCATTTTAGCTCTCTTCTGCATTGCCTTTTTAAAAATTCTGATGCACATGTAGAGATTGCACAAACCTCTGCGTAGAATACCGAGGGAGTATGTCGCAGCGATATGACCTTTCAAAAACCTGGATCCGCATATGTCAGCCCCGATTTCGCCAGGGTCTCATTGGCCTCGCAGGACGCGAGATGTTGAGGTCTGCTTAGCGCAACCGTTGCACAGGTTAGCATAGGTAGTATTATGGTGGTATTTTAGGCTTTATACCCCATGTTTCGCCGAATAAGCGTTGACAGGCGAAAAGAGCCCTAGTCATCTTTCCGGTCAGCAGTTTCATATGAGGATTGCAAGTTCGGATTTTGTCAAATATGACGTCCAAATACTTCACCTCATCCGAGTAAGTGCCCTGAACGTTTTTTAAGAATACGTTACTTAATCAATCGCTATTCGTCAATGCCACGTAAGTACGTACAATGAAAATATGTTCTTCTATTAATTACAAGACATTGAGTCGACTAATCCGAATCACTGTCGAATTAAATCTTTAATCGTCCTTAATAAATTAGTTTGGGTGAAATTTAAGTTGAACTTATGCTATTAAAGCCCCTATAATAATATCTTGGAGTGAAAGGGGAAGTTTTTTTTAATCGATTTTGTTTCGCTCATTATAAAAAACTTTAATTTTTCCTTTTTCTTTTTCACAATTCTCTATTTTTATTAATTAATTATATATGTTAAATGATAAAACTTAATGCATACAAATTCAAAAACTGAAATTAAAATGAAAATAAGAGCAAAGTAAATATTTTACTTATATAGTTCAAGTGAAGAAAGTCATGAAAAGGAATAAATATATATATATGGGAAATATAGAATTATTTTTTATTTCGAAATTGATGAGAGAGAAAGCGATCGAATTGCAACTAAACGAACGGAATCCATGATCATACCGAACAATCGTTGGATATCATTTCCTATCTGAATTCACCTAAGGGGATTAATTTCATTTAGAAGCATATGTTTTATAAAAGACCATATATTTCTGCATTATATACGTTGCAAATGTTATGACGAATTTAGTTAAACTCAGCATTTAGTCATTGTTGTAAAAAGCAACTTTTATACCTTTATAACGTTCGTTCCCATTTAAGATTTTGTTCCTATTATTGTCAGTACAAGTTATGATCTAAATTTTTTTCTTTTTTATCTCAGTTGACGAACAATTAATTGTAACTGAACTCAGAGTCATTTCCCGTGCAATTACGCGTAGCCTTGACAAATACTTGAATGTTTTATTTTTATTATTTTTTTTTTTCTTTCAAGAAAATACAAATAATTTTTTCTGTTCTCGGCGATTTTAAAAAATTATTTTAAAACAATGGGAAAAAAATTTACTAGGTTCACGTGAACCAGATTTTGTGCTATAGATTTTTTAAATTATTATTTTAAATAGCACTTGACCTTGTTCTTATTTCCATCAAGTTTATTTTTGTCCCCATATACCACATAGCAAATAATTATTAGAAAATTTAAATAATAATTTTTGTGTCTTTTGCAGAAGCAACGCTTATGTTTCGCTTAAGCTTATTGCATAGCACATTGTAAAATTCATTTAAAATTTTGTGAATCAACGAAATAAAAAGCATTCAGGGACAAATAATCTAATAAATCTAAGCGAAAAGCTTTATTGAGTCGTTAGGCTAACGATATTGTGCTTATGACTTAACGATCAAAATGAAATTTGGACCGAAAAATACACTTTGCCGTAAGCAAATTGTTATCGAACCAAATTTCACTCTGAAATTTCATACACTTACACAGTTGACAACCAATCATATTCGTCTTCTTTGAATGCACCGCATGGATATTAAAAGGACAGTTACTTTAATTTACTTTAAGAGTACATACGTAAATATATTAAAAAAAAAATAATAATAATAAAAATAAAAAAACAAATAAAAACCAAATAATGGGACACGTTTCACCATTAAATGAATTCTTTGCTTCATACGGTTAGTCATTCATATCACGAGTTTTCTAAACAAAGCTTTGCACGAGAAGTGACCAAAGCAGTACTGCGATCCGGATGAATCATTTTCAGTAGCCTTCATAGTTGAACGAAAACATATTGATTGTCCTACCAAATTTCTTCAAAATATCTTAAAAATATCGTACCGCAGGTGAAACACAATAGTACGTGGACGTGGTATCGGATAGAGACACTCTCTTATGTTCCTCTGGATGCTATATGCATCCACCCACAACTTGTTTGAGGTGGGTAATGTAAGAACGTGCACACCAATACACACACACACACGCACACATGTGTATATGTGTTAAAAGAGCATCTAGTTGACGTGATAGCAATGGATTAAATTTCTAATGTTTTCGTTGGGCACAACTTACACCTTAGAACGATCGAGACGTTCAAGTCTCTCCTTCGCATTATTTGCTTGCTTATGCGGAGAACTACCCCTTATAGGTTAATGATACCTTTCGATGCTACTAATAATTTGCCGAAAATCTTACGTAGGGGTATTGCC
The DNA here is from genome assembly GCF_014805625.2 of Glossina fuscipes. Lineage (NCBI taxonomy): Eukaryota > Metazoa > Arthropoda > Insecta > Diptera > Glossinidae > Glossina > Glossina fuscipes. The sequence goes on along the minus strand of NW_023998415.1, from coordinate 13,984,600 downwards.
TTAAGTGCAAGTCATGTAACGTCCGGTTAAAAGTGGAAAGGATTGCTTTGGACTATGCTAGATTGACCAAAATCATCATAAACCGTTTGTTTGTTGTTTATGATACAAACTTTTTTGGTTCAGTAGGCTTCTATTTAGGAAACCAAATTAATTCGGCTTCATTTTCGTGGAAATTCGTGTACGAAGGTAGTAAAGAATATGAGCTAAATATTGACAGCATCTAGTAAGTGGTAGCAGCTAACATGTGCTAACCACTAACAAATGATAGCAATTAGCAATTGGTGGCATATACCAGCAGCTAGCAATCGCGGTTTGATAATTTTGTTAAACGTAAGTGAAGCCCGTGTCTGCTCTGAACTTAACCATGGCCAACTTTTCGATGTCATTGAATTGTGTGCTACTTAGCTACCATAAGCCTTAAGATTTTTTACACGAATCGTGTAAACATATCATGTTCGGTTTTTAAGCAGATTACTTGAACTTGTATTTTGTAGTCAGATAATAATGCAAAGCATTACGCCCTAATTGGCGTAAGTATTACATATTTAAATGTGCGTGTGTCTTTTCCTGAACTATTTCCCACACTCGAATGTTTTTCTTTAATGCTCCGAATTGTATTCCTATCTTTACTTCTGCTTACCGATGACGTAATTATGTTATATAGACATCACACAGATCGTAGATTTCAGGCTTAATATTATTTTTAATTTTAAGCTTAACTTTTATATCGCTATTCGGCTAACAGTGTTGGGTCGAGGCTTGTAGTGCGTGAGACAAGTTACAGAAGGAATGCAGGGCGATTACTACATTTCCCAAGTGAATGTGTTTAAAGCAGTCCTTATCAGGATAATGGAAATTTTCGCATATTTACTAACAGACATCGTATTAACTGCCCGCAAAAGCTCGCATTTATGAAGAGAGTAGAGCAGAGTAGGTTATCCAAAATTCTTCCTAAGGTGCATAAAGTTTTCCATTTGATTATCGACGTGTGCTTTTAATGAGACTTTGACTAAACTTGACATCATGTCATGGTAAATAGAACGAATTAAACCACACGGCAAACCGTCAACAATACAATTAAATAAATTATAATTATTATAACATTGTGTTAATGATTAACACAGAAAACGAAGAAAAAAAAAATTAATCAGATCTTAGTCATGGTGGTTACAACTATATTAAGATTGTTGGCAAAATCAGCCTAGAGTAAGTGGAACAAAGGAGAACAAAAGTTGATGGTATCACTTGACTGATTTTAACTACTATAATTAATTATTAAATATGATATTATTAATATACTTAACATTAACTTAGTTTTACATGATTATGCATCAAGCCTAATAGTTAACAACATCACACTTGCATATTAAATTATTTAGAAGGAAATTTTTATACAAAACGTTATTATTATTATTATATGTAAGCATCGAAGCAACTTAGAATTTTGAAGGAGTTTCTACATAATTACCGTTAAAAATGTTGCAAATTTGTAACGTTACGCTCCAAGGCAAAGGTTAATTTAATTCTCAAGTAATACTATACCGATATCATAATAAGAAATTAATTCATTAATGCGTTTGCGTTGCTTATTAAAGTCTTAACGCGCTATAATAATTTTATTGAATTAACATTTTTCTATAAAATTGAATTTACAAAAACTATACACAATGGAGCGAATGATGTATTTAGAATGCGTAACTGATGTGAGTAGAATTGAGCGTAATGATCATATTACAAATATAAGCAAAATAATGCTTAATAAAAATCGCGTACTACAGAAGCTCTATATATATATACATATATATATATATAGATATATATATATATATAATTGTAACAATAGAATCTTGAAATTCCATTGAATGTCAACAGGTATGTAAAACTAAATGCTACATTAAAAAAAAAAAAAAAACATAGAAAAAAAAGAAAGAAAAAACAATTAAGAAAATTATGTTCGGCTATTACCGAATTTCTTATACACTCATCACTGTAATCCTAGACTAATGAGCTAAAGAAACAAAGAAGAAAAGTAAGTTTCCTTTTTGGCTTGCATTTGCAAGCTTGCAATGACGATGTCGACGCAATAGAGTCGAGGAACAAAGAAGTGTTTATCCTTCCATTAAAACTCTTTTGATAAAGAGGGTTTGGCTTTAAAAATATTTTATTTGCAGCTCTCTCTCGCGGTATATATAATAAGTTAATAAGCATTTTGAGAAAGTCGAAGTAGCAATTTTTCGCTCAAGAGAACCAAAATGATGAGAAAAAAGTTGTGCTTTATGGTCTAGAGGACACAAAAATTTACAAAATTAACGCCGAACTCCTCTTAATACTTTTTTATTAGAAATGCTTAGAATTCAAGGAATGTATATGGAGGACATAGCGTATGAAAATCTACAAATAAGATTAAATCTGATTAAAGTTAAATATCATAGATTGGCTTACAAAATGGGTTACGTATTAGGGCTTATAAACGATCAGAAGGTTGTTATATATATGAAAATATAATATACATTTTTTTTGTTTTAAATGTTATGCTGACTTCTTCAATCAAGTCGTTCATTTCGAATAATATTTGGGTCCAAAATTGATTCTAATAATTTGTTATTTATAACGCTTTTAAATATATATGGTGTAGAGAGCGCAAGAGGGAACGAATTCCGTACATTTGGGAAAACACAGTGCAGTTGGATGCATTCCCACACAGGAAACATTATTTAAAGGTATATTTTCGATATTCTCAAAGGCTGGCGGCTTTTTAGGACGCCTTCGACGTACCAAACATTTAACGACGTTATTATCGAGCTATGAACTTAAATTGAGTCCGATCGCGCTACCATTGAATTAGCCATATATTCTCTAGCAGGAGAACTTAAATTACCAGATACCTTATGACTTGAAGAATGCACACAACCACTATGTTTGATTGGCGGAAAGGAGATTATTTTCAAGAAATTTTTTGGACACAAAGCGTTTGTTATGTTCGTAGTCAATGAACACATGCAGTTGTCTACGTCCTGTATTGTCGATATCACCCTGACATAGCTTTTTGTTCGGGCATTAATAGAACCATTAAGAGAATGTTGAGAGGCTAGATCTTCGAACAGATCAGATATATGTCAGACCGTTAATGTGTAAAATTATTGCCGGAAAGAATGCTGCGATTTAGCTTAAAATATTACCCGAAGATTTCGTCCTTGTGCAGCATCCGTTCCCAGGCTTGGGAAAGTATCTGCAGTGCCATTTATCTTTGGAAGGATACTGTCCGCAACACAACAGCAAAAAGATAAGTCGAAATTATGATATGTCCCCTTTTAACATGGCTGAGAAGCATAGGAATGCCGATTGTTTTGATAATTCTATCGTAAGGTGTGCAAATTGCAATCACTATTACACATTCGCGGTCAGCTCGTGCCAAAATTTATATCATCGTCGTGACTATTTATATCGTAGGTCTTGCCAATATAAGGTAACTGTGCCCTGATTAAAATTTTGTAAAAATTTGTACATTTTTTTTTATTAAAAATTTGTAAACATATTAAAGTAAACTATTGAAAATGAGACTAAATTGACCTGTGGACTTCTGTACCCAAGAGTTGAGCATAATAGATCCACAAATGTGGGTTTATTCCAAACAAAAGAAATATATTATTATAGTATATTATATTTTCATTTATCTAACAACCTTCTTATCGTTTATAAACCCGAATACGTGACCTATTTTACAAGCCAATCTATGATATTTAACTTTAATCAGATTTAATCTTATTTGTAGATTTTCATACGCTATGTCCTCCATATACATTCCTTGAATTCTAAGCTTCCTTTATTTCCAGGCATGTATAACAATATAGAATTAAGCAAATGGAATATTTTTAAATAAGTATGTAAGCAGTTCAGGTTAAGTTATCCTTTGTTCAATAAAGCTATTCTTTAAAGTTAATCTTCATACTTTATTGGATAAGCGTGGCCGAATTTTTCCTTTTAGAATATTCACGGAAATTTCGGTATGTGAGCAATTGGTAAGGCACCCAGAAAGCAGAGATGTCTCCAGGCTATATTATGTGAGCAGTTGGTAAGGCACCCAGAAAGCAGAGATGTCTCCCGGCTATATTATGTGGTAGATATATAATTCGATCGATTTCTCAATTCCAAGCGATTTACAAGAACTTACAATCTTCATGCTTGGAGAATGTTCATCACGGATAATGAACAGAGCACATGCTTCAATCCATTCAAAACTTGATGCTAATCATGAATGTATACATAGTTTAAATGACCCCTGAAGTTTGCTTCTGAGTATTGCAAACATTTTGACAAAATGAATATACTTTCGTCCCTCTGTAATGGGTGTATATAAATATGAAACAAAGAAGAAGTGTCATGGTTTTTACATACGTTTATTGATTAGCTCTCGTTAAAACGATCGATTGTCATTTGTAATAAATATGTATACGTATAATACGTATGCGAATAGAGAAGAAAAACCGCAGGTTATTTAATCGGCGTTTTGATGCTCTTTAAAGGTTACTAAACCAAATAATTTTTATACGGTATTATTGCACCCATCATCGAAATATGAGAATGTATTCATTTTCTAAGACGTTTGCAACACACAGAAGGAAGACCTAGCCGCCTGACAACGTTATATACATATCTGATTCATTGTCATATCGTGAATCGGTGTTAGGGATCGCCAAAATCATTGATAGCTTTGCTAGCACAATCTTCGGTACTGAAAATGGATCTTCGTATGTTGCTTCGTATTCGGCGAAGCTATAGTATAAATTCAGAACAATTTTCTTCGCAAAAATAAAAAAAAAATTTTTTTTTTATTTTAAGGTGGCGGGTATTGTAGATTCGGCCACAGCCGAATATATTCGCTTACATGCTTATTTTGAATATGAAATTAGTGTAACAAATAAGTATGAAAATCAGAAGGAAATTTTCTTTAGCATAGATCGAATGCTGCCGATGCTAACCACTAGCCTGCTTTGATTCCTCCTCCTCTACGAATGTAGAGAAAATACATTTTATAATGGCGCCTTTGTACTTGCTTGCTTGCTTAACTAATTATTTATTTGTGCGTGGATTTCCCCTATATTGGAATAGCAAACGAATTAGGTAATGGAAGATTTCTAAGTATAAAGTTACACAGAACAATTTGGAATGAAGGAAAAATATGTGAAAGCAAAATTCGTAGGCTTATAAACAAACAAAAAAAAAAAAAAAGAGAAAAGAGAGCGTATACGCTTTTCATCAAAAAGCATATTCGCAACCGGTGTAGATTCGAGTTAAACGTGTAATACTACAACGATGAATAATTCACGAGTCCGAGGCGTTATTTTTAGAAAATGCTAAACATTAAACGATGCCAGTTAAAATTTAATGTCATTTCAATCACTCCATTACGAGCGATAACGATATTATTGACGCTACGCATACATTTGCCTGTGGTTTGTTGATTTTAAACGACCGTTCGATAGTCGATAGATAATGCTGAATGCACTAGACACTCACAGAAGAGTGACTACACCAGAGTGTATCAAAGAAGTTGTGAAAATTATTTTCGATAATTTAGGAAACGATAGCTGACATGATAAAGATATCGAACGACGGTGGAACAAATGCACCGCGTCGCAGGTCGATGGCTGCAATAGCAAACTTGTATAAATTGAAGTTTGCGTCTGGTCCCCACTTATCGCAGTCTTCACATTTGGTCCTAACGACCATTTTTTGTTTGTAAGCTTCAAGGCGAGGCTTCGGGGAAAACGACCTACATCAAGTGGTGAGATCACTGCGGTGACGGGGCGTATTTTAAAGGTCATGACGAATCGTTCTATGAAAAATGCCCTCGAAGTCTTAAGAAAGTGCAGGACTGCTTTCATCGCTGTTGAAAGAGGTTGTGCTAATGAATAAACTCAAACTTGGCAAAAAAAAATTGTGTTTCTTCAATTGGTTTCGGCAGTTGCTGCTTGATGTATTGAGGAAACCGATGCAAAGTTGGCAATCGACAATAGTCAATCTATTCAATCTATTGGCGAAACAAATGAATCATCAGATATTGAAATTTAATTCAAACAAGGCATTGGCAAGGCGTGCCAAGGAGAGTTGATTGGATTGTATTTAAAGGATACAATATTCGGATTACGTTATAGATATGACTTGGATTTCGCATTTTTATATGCACATTGGTTCAGTTTTATGAAGAAAAAGTTCTTCGAAGAACGATTCGGAACATCGTAGCTTATCTTATCTAACAAAGCCGGCTTAAAAGCTTCAAATATCATTTATTATTATAGTAGATTAAATGAGAAGGCAGCAGAAAGGAGACCGCCTAAAGAGGCCTACTTCGGCATCGCTCAGAAGTCGTGTATAGCCTTTTTCAATAATGATCCTGTATAATGAGCGTGTGCATCAATAATGATCCCAGATCCACGTTCAGTAAAGGCTAGCGCGTAGATACCTATGAATAGTAGGATACAAAAAGTTTTGAAACGAAACCTTTTGTTGCATAGAGCACCTAAGTCAATGAATGAATCAACATTTTTCAAGTTAAATGAATCGATAAAGTATAAATCGATGAATGTAATTATTCTTGAAAATAAACTATTAAATGTCTTCAATTGAATTGGATCGAAGGAGATACGAATATAATTTAAATTTGAAAGAGAAGATAAAGCTTCCCTATCGGAATATATTGAAAGATAAGTTCACCTAATTCTGAAAGTGATATCATTAATGCACAGGACAAATTGAAAGGCTCCTAACTCCTAAGTAAGAAGTTCAAAAGATCCCTTAACGATCTGCTACAGATATAAGAATAGTGAGGGCTTTTGCTGGAATATGCTCAGCGGCACTAGACTCTGACTTAGAAGAATTTTATGTTTTCTTTGAATGTTTAAAGAGGAGTTTGACTTTTCAAAAGTTTTCACTTTGTTTATTCATTCTCTTACTTCGCTTCAATAAATGTTAAATCCTTTTACAATATGAAAGCATTTCAAGAATCGTAGATTGATTAAACTTACACGCTTGTTACATTCCGTATCAATGCGCACTCGTTCTAGTCATTCTACAGCGTTGACAACAGTCATTCTACAGCGTTACAAACACTTTGCCAGTTTAGAGCGTACTCTCGTTATTATAATCTAATAATGAGTTTCGCTTTTCTACCTTATTCGTGTTCTCGTTTTCGGCTCTCCCCTGATTTTGACTACTCTACTCGACCGGACGGGTCTGTCCCTCGACACGGACCATTTGGAGCCATCTGTTTTACGACTCTCGTCAAGGTTGCATTTTGGGAGCCTTACCATATCCCAATCACAAACGTCTGTTCCCTTATCTCTCGTCGCCCGTCTACTAGTAGTTTACTTAATCCTATTCTTAAATTAACTTAGCCTAGCACTTCCCCATCAGAGACGAAGATCCTGTGAGGCCAAAACGAGAGATATCTTTCGCTTCTCGCAGAACTTATCCACTCAAAAAGTATAAAATGAAGTCGGATTTTCAAAAAGCAATAACTACTGATTAGTTCACTTGAAGCACTACCTAAAGTCAATATATATGACGTACGTCTACGAGCTTGTCGAGAATTCATTCAAGACATGACAAGCAGATTGTAGAAGATTAGTTATGGCTAATAGACTCTTTGTAGGCAGGCCTGCGCAGAGGGAACGATAGGAAACATCCTTGCTATGGAACTTTTGATAATAGAAGCTTATCATCATCTCGACTTTAGAATATTCAGATTTACTTTTCACAAATATATATAGCAGAATATTAATGAGTTTCGGAGATTACATGTTCCTAATGCTAATGCAGGTATTGAAGACTTATCATGGTAGTTATAAAAAAAATATAAAAAAGTTCAAATTCATGTATGAGTATGATTTTGTGTTATGACTCATTTACGAAAGCAGTACTATGTACGTTTTCTCTGATTAATAAATTTTTATGAATTAGAATTCTCCAGTTTATGATCTGTCTTGTTCTTTACATAAAAGTTGTTTTAGTTTTCAACAGTTACCTGTTTTTCAAAATTTTTTACTTACATTTTTTGAAAGAATGTAGTAATCAATGGATTCTTATTTCCTGTACATGAATGTAAATAAAAAATATATTAATTACATGCAAGAATTAATTGGGAAAGTGAACAGGATGTGACTAATATGTGCAGCAGTCGATCGCTTCAATAATCTAATAATTTCATTTTTACAGCGACGTTATTTCTATTTATATATATATACTTTCTTTTTTTTTTTTTTGCTTGCAATTAAATTTGTGTCGTAAGATTGTTTTGCGGTTTTGTTGTTGCTTTTTTTTCTTTTCTTTAATTAGCCTCAAAGTATACTTTCAAATCATAGTAAAAATTTGAATTTTTTGTTAGATTTCATTTAATTTAATTTAATATATGTTAACAATAGCTTCAAATAACGCAGAACGTTCCCCTGCAGTCCAATATGTAACAATTGTACATTGTAGTGATGTCTAAACAATTGTACATAATTGCACAATTTTATATTTTATATATGACTCATCTTATCTATTCCACTAAAGGACGCAATGACTTGCAAAATCTTGTAAAGTATTCGACTTGGTAAAAATTAAACTAAACAGCATCAGTTATTTTTACTACGCATAACTACGAATGAATTATAGAAAGCTTTAATTTCACTTGCACATGCTTCATGTGCTGGCAGTTGACAGCAATTCCAAAACTTTAAACATTTGATGACGATAAATATCTATTTTCTGGTAGTATTTGATTCATTGCACATTTAGATTTTGTAAACCCACATTATCTCGGAATTTAGATATAAATCATTTTATGAAAAAAAAAAAAAATAAAAAAAATGAAATTTCTAACATTTAAGTAAATCGGTAAAATTGTGTGCAAACTTTTAGAGGAACTTGCGGCACGTACCGTCTACTGTTTAGGTTTGTTAAACATATATCTCGAGGTGTAATTAAAGTTTTCAGACTTAATTAATATTAATTTTATTTACATAGCAATAAAAGTTGACGAAAGCCAAGGTGTCCTTAGGATACTGTCGCAAATGTAAAGTAGGCATGATCTTCAGTTGATGGTCTCTAATTTACTTTGAAGCCAAGATTTTTTGTACTCCATCCACAGCAGCTAATAAGACACATGGTTATGATATAACGATTATGACTATGGCTTTCGATGAATTTGCTTTTAAATTATTTAAGACAATAATAAGCAGTCTAATCTAAATCTTCATCGATCCACCTGGATAAGTTCATTGCCAATCCGACTGATCGCAAGAAATAAACTTGCACATCATCCGCCCTAAGGGGAATCGCATTTGGTTTCTCTTCTGCCGAAGAACGTATTGCTAACTTTAACAAGCTGCAGCGAGTTTTCTAAATACGACTTTATTAGTCTTAGCCGGCGTAGGAATAAGTAGAAAGCAAAATTTTAACTTCTCCAATAATACACAGTTGGAAGGATCAGCCATTGCTAATACAATTAAATTATTTTTATTAGTCTGCAGACGAATGTGTTCCAGACTCATTTACCTACATTCGAACTACGTATCCAAACTTTATAGGCTCTTTCACGGACTCTAATCACTCCTGTGATCTCCACTGTGAACAACGATGGTTTGAAGTTTTTAGCAAAATACACCTTAACTAGGAGTACGTGTTCATTACAAGGTTTAAGCAGATTGAAAGATAAAGAAGATGGCGTGTCGGTGTTTCCAAAACACTATACCCAATAAAACATAAATAATTTTTCTTAAATATTGAAATAGGTTGCTTCTGTTATCCTTGCCGTCACTGGAGAAACGTAGATTTGTTCTTGGGGTTTCCTTCTTAATCAAATTAATAAATGATACAATTGACTCGTCCGCATTACTTCGTGAGATAGGCTTTAATATCCCTAACCGCTTCTCTAGGCACTTTATGTTGGTTAAGCTTAGTCAGTGTAAATATAATTATGAGCTGTTTAACCCGCTCAGAGTTGTTTGCAAGAACCGCTTATTCTCATTAACGGACTCTTTAAGGTCCATTAAAGCAACATTGCTTAACACGCGCGATGTACCTACGATGTCGTACTTAAACAAGCTCTTAACCTTAAAATGTCACGATGAATCGAAAATGAATTGTTGTTAGCTATTATCGGTTGCCAAGCTTATGCATGTTTGCGATGGCTTGGGGTTCATTCGCAATTTGTTCCTGTACCGGTTGTGGGTGTGGCTCGATGCTAGTTGTGTACATGCTTTTTTTCTTTTTTTTCCTTCTTATTTGTTTTATTGTACTTATACTATACTTATGTTTTAATATTAATTAATTTAAGATTTACTTTAAGAGTCAATTGAACTCTTCTTGTATAAGTGGAATAAACAAATAAATAAAAAAAAATTAATAAATTATGTTATGTAGATGCAATTTTAAAATATTGCTTGGTTTAGTTTTTATCGATCCGGTGAATAAGCAAACGCATATTTAATAGCGTACTACATTAGCCATAGTTAATTTCTTTACAAGCATTGCCACGAAAACTAAGTCAAATCGTTGCAATATTACAGACCTTAAATCTCTATAGCTAAAAGATTTCAAGTATTAGTTACTGTAAGTTGAATGCATATTTGAACCAATCAACGATATTACGCGGTAAGGTATGCCGCATGAGAAAACTATTACAGAAGCACACAATACCTAGAAGAGCTAGGTTTTTATTAGGGTCAAAACGTGTTAGCTAAAATTACCAGTTGGCCAAAACGACTCCAAGGAATACTTCAACCGTTCCCTACTATTTCTTCTGCTTTAGTTATAAACACATACGACCGAACATTTCCCATTACCAGTGCAAATTTCAACTCTTAGATACCCTTGATAAGACTATCCCATGTACATACTATATTTGGGACGATAAATCAGAATAAAAATCACGCTGGAAAGTGCGCGTTGTGCTGATTTATAAAACAATTAAAGCAAAACCAATGTTGCCAATAGACAGTTTTGTTCGCGAGCAGCGTTACCTTAATAAATATATATTGCACACGTTCGAAACGTTTTATGATAGTCAAGAGCTAATCTAATGTACAGTTAAGAAAAATCTCACATTTGGTAAAACAGGCGCGCGCGAACTACCCATTATTCTAGTAAACGAGAAAGGTCGGCTAGAGCTTCACCAATAATTTGCAGCAAAATCAAAAAATATCAAAATTGAATCTGCTGTTGGTTGGCTTCCTTCTAGAAGATTATATTGGCAGAGTATTCGCTAAAGTCATCGACATGACGAAACCGTAAGATGCACTTAAACATTTGTAGATAGTCGTTCATAGAATCGTAAACAAAACCTAGGCTATCCTAACCGCTATCTCTTATGCGTACCTTAATACTACAACTATTGGGACACGGGTCAAGCGTGCAATTGACTTAAAGCACGCAATTTTTTTGGAAATCTTCTATGACCTTTGATCTCTAAAAACCTATACTTGATTTTTTCCCTCTATTCTACCATTTGGGAGTATGTACGGTGTTTCATATTCTCGACATAACAGTACAAAATTTCTTTCATTGCGCATTCATTCAAAGTATTTTAAGAAGCTAAGGCTTAACATTGTGTGGGAAATACCTCGCTCGGATCATTTAATCGCCTGCAAATCGATAATGTTGGTGAATAGCTCTCCTTGATAGCCGGGAGCTACCAGGTCTCGCCTAGAGATATTTAACCGTGTCCAGCTAAGATACTTAGTTGGTGATGTGTGACAAAACCTTGTACCGCACGTCCAACTCCTTCCGCCTCTTGATATTTATTTTTGGTAAAGCAAAATAATCCCCCATCCACCCCCTCCCCTACCTTCCCACATAAACAAGGCGAAGCACTTAGCGGTAATAGATTAGAATAGATATCTGAGCTTTGTGGCTATACACATATATCGTATCGACGTATATAAAAAACTTGAAAACAAAAATAAATCAAAATATTTGTATGTAATCGTAAGCACAACTATAAAGTTGTGGGCTTTTTTTGTAGCGAAAACAGAAATGTGTGTCAATATGAACTCAAACCAAAGATTTGAGTACATTTACATAGTGCACTTAAAAATTATAATAGTAATTATGGCAACAATAATAATTATGCACAAGCATTGTTTTATTATATATTTCAAATGTAAGGTAGTAAGTAGTCACTGATTTTGTTGTAGATTTTTTTACATTTTCTTGTTTGTTGTTCGTGCAAATTTTGTGGCTTTACTAGAATCTATTTTTATCAAGAGAGAGGAAAAACTTTATTTTTAACCTACTATATCGAAATCCAGCTGGAAAATATGTCCTAACGATTAAAAAGAGTTCGCCGGTTTATATTAATGATAAAAAATGATGATAAACTGGAAAACAAATGATGAAAAGCCATTGGCATTAGCTAAGTTATATACTTGAGTCGTGAGTCTAAACCCAAATCAAATTAATTATAATAAACATTGTAGCATAGTCAGCAAGTAAAACTACAGATGGGCCAACAAACTACAAGATGTAAATCAATCTCACGGGCTGGCTAAAAAAGTCGGAATTATGAAGCGCATCAACACACGCATGCACAAATATTAACGGAAAATTTAGAGAGAGAGAGAGCAATTTTCAAATATCATAAGAGCATTCATTCGAAAAATTTTTGCTACCTATGACTTATGTTCTGTGCAAGAAAGCGAATGTAGTTCTGATAATAAGATAAACCAACAACGGAGAATTATTTTTTTTATTTTTACTAATAAAATCAGAGGAAAATATTTCATTGCAAACATTTGGAAAAATCTGAATGCGAGAGAAGGGTCAGTTCTTATCCTTCCCTCTCGCCACGATAGAGTCATAATTACTTAACCGTACAACCATAGCAATTAGTGTCTTGATAGCGCAGCAATTTCTCGCTATTATTGTGGGAGAAGTTTCTTTGAATCGTTATTTTAAGAGCAAAAAAAAAACATTAATTTAGCCGGAGAAAATTCTACTGAAGCACACAGCAGAGAAAATTTAACAATTAAATCGAAGGGAAATGACGTAAACTTAATAGAGATGCTGTTCTTATACTTACCAAATATTCAAAGAAAATCATCAAATCATTGTATGTGAAGCAGTCAATAATGGTTTTATTGTGAACATGAACTGCCAATTAATTTTTTTTTTTTTTTTTTTTTTTTTGTTAAAGTTGTGCTGTCAACTTAAGATGGCAAAATTAATGTCAGGTAACCTGAATTTAAAATATCTAGATATCTTGGCCCGGAGCCAATGCTAAGTGGCATAAAGTACATACGACACCGAGTAGTCTCGAAATTCAAAATTTGTGTGTAGCTGTGAAATTCTAAAGAAATCTTTCAACTGATTTATGCAGACGACAATTGGCGTCGATATCGGTTGGTATCGTTGATATCGGTTAGATCGCAAATACCGTTTATAGATGATTTTTCAAAAATCATAATCGTATATATTATTGAAAACCAAGGGCGAAGTGTTCAAAAAATTCAAGTATTTTAAAGCTTTAACTGAAAATAAATTAAATGAAAGCATTTAGCAGCTTAAAGAAGAAAACGTTATTTCCCAATTTTCCTTCAATGGAAAGAAAAATACTAGAATAACGATATTTGCGGAAGTTGTAATGCATATATTTAATTATTATTATGTATATATAAATATATATATATATATAGTATTGAGAAATCACAACAATGGTGATATTTTCGCGGGACATCTACAACTAAAGCGGCCTTGCTAAAATGCAGGAACAATGCAGTGATAATTTTTTTCTAAAAAAAAAAAAAAAAATTTCATCATGATCTGCATATCTAGAGCTAGAAAAAATTTTGGAATTTTCTATAAATATTAATTTGTGTGTGGTTGGCGTATGTTTGAATGGAAAAGTTGAATTTGCGATAACAAGAGAAAAGAAAACTTGAAGAAAAGTCCATAATTGTTACTAAGTTACGTAATTCAATGTAGAATTTCAATTTTCTCTTGCCAGATATAAGAAGCAATGATGATCAGTGATACCCACCAGATAGACGTATATGGTGAACTTTTTTCCCCTCTATTGGACAAGGTATGAAGCATTTGTTACGCTAATAGGAAGAGAAAGGAAATTTTTGAATAAAATCGACAAATAGTATAGGAGGGCATTCAAAGGCCGCTAACTACGTCACACTCCCCACAGCAATAACGACGCGATTGAATGGTTTAATCCGGCTTTAGTTGAAATCGATAGGCGCCTGCTAATACAATATGGGTTGAGAGAAATTTTATGACGAGAAGGAAACCACCATCAACTTGCTTACAAATTGTTGTTGTTGTAGTGGGACTACTTTTCTGGTCGCTTTAGACGATTTTTGCCGGTTACTGTCCACTCGGCTGACCGCCGATTCAACTCTCAAGTGTAGGAGGAGATTGCAGCTGGGGCAGCGTCAAACACCTGTCTGAGTCATTAACAACTTGTTGTCAAGCGCGGCATGCTCTCAATGTCAATACTCTCAATAGTCAATGTACTGCCTTTTGATATTATTAGAATCTAAGCCAACTCACGCAACTTCAATTTCTAGTCTTCCAAAATGATTTTTATGTTTTCTGAAATAACTACCAATTTCGGGTGACTAAAGCGTTCATTAACATCCGAGTCCATACGATTGTGTTTAAATTTAGCGCAAACCCCACACCACATATTTATTTATTCGTTAGACCAGATATTTCGCGATATCTTTCAAGGCAATGTATTTTTTCCCATCAAATCAGCAAGCGAAATAAAGTTTTTTGACTTGTTTCCATTGTTTTGAAAATTGCAAAAGTAGCGTAACTAAAACAACTGTCACTTGTAAACGTTTTCGCAAACGATCATTAAACTTTGACACTTATCGTTGAGAAGGCTGGTATTATCTATAAATCATATAGGTCTGGCAATACGTGTACATACATATATATACATATACCTGTATACATATATTAGACCAGAGACTTATTGAGTGATGTGTTTTGCGTTAGCTGAACTAGAGTAGAGTCCATAAGAAACCTAAGGTGCGGCTAATATTATAGAACAAACTGATATTGATTGATATTTGATCGATAAAACTGTATACTCACTGGTAGTTTTATCAGTTTTTTTACTGAGCGGTATATTACAGGGGTAAACATTTGAGATAGAGTCTGATGTAACAATAATAAACATTTCCTACATATTCCAGCAAATTGAGCAAAGTCTGGTCACTACCTTACAAGAGATTGCCTACACTTGGTAAAGGACAACAGATACATCACCTTTGTATAAACGCTTATATCAACGGAATTCAAGTCTAGATTTGCTGCGTCGCCTTAGATACTTCGATTAGATGGCTTTTGATTACTTTTTGCACCAATTATTTGAAAATGTTCAGCTTATCAAATTTATTTGAAAAATGCACTACAAATGAGTCGCAGAGTGATCGATTTTGCTGAGCATTGTGACGAGTATTTATAAAATGTTTCCAGTTAGTAAGGTTTCGAGCTAATTGTCCTGAACGCAAGATAAATCAGAACTGAATTGTGATTTTCATGAAGAGTTCGAATAGTTTGCAAAGACTTTTAAGTTCCAATCGATAGCACATGGCAAACTAAAGCATCCAAATAGCCATAATAGAAGGCATAGACGGACAAGAGTCAGGCGTCTATTATAAGCAATGATTTCATGAGTTTTTTCTTTTTTAATTCCCTATAATTTTTTTCATTTATTCATAAATTATGTTTTTCTTTTCTTCTTTAGCAGTTTACAAATGTGTGTGTGTGTGTATGTGCGTGTGAGTATTATAACTTAATAAGATTTCTTCTCCGCTTTATTTTTTAAATTTTTTTTCATTTTATTTTTGCAAGTAATGCTTTTTTAATGGGGTATGAAAGAAATGAATGACTTTTTAAAGGCAGTGATGTGATATGCATTAGGAAGAACAAGAGAGTCACTATCGTTCGTATATACAAGGAGATTATGTGCAGGCTACAGAAGACAACAAGATTTATCAGAGAGAGAGAGAGAGAGAGAGAGACAGACAGAGAGAGAGAGAGAGAAATGAAAAATAAATATTTACAAAAGTTTAAGTTCGTTAAGAGCTACGGTGAAGACTGAAGCAAAAAAGTCAGAAAGTTTGCTGGAGAAGCTCAACCAAAGATTCAATTTCGAATTAATTCTCCTCTGTTGTGTCTTCTTCTTCTGTTGCTTATGCTGGTTCGATTTCAGCTTCAGTTTTAGTTCATTGTGTTGACCGTTTTTTTTTTGTTGTTTTTTTTTTTTTTTTTTTTACAATTAAATGCCCATTTTCATATCCTTTACACTATATACCGTTGTTATCAATGAATTTTGTGTGTTTTGCCTTAAACTTAATTTAAAAAGAAGAGAGAAAAAAAAAAAAAAACACTATTAAATTAATTTACAGTTACTTCTTATAAGAGTGAGACAGAGTATTCGTAGTTTGCTTTTTTTCTTAAAGTGATTTTTTTTTTTTTTTTAATAATGACCATGAGCAGCTCCATGACCTGCATAACCGGCATAGCCACCATAGCCGTGAGCCGGACCGGCAGCAACATGATGCGCTACAGTAGCATAATTAAGAGCAGGACCAGCGGCGTGATGAGCTATAGCGGCGGGAGCAGCATGAGCCACAACAGCCGGGGCGGCATGAGCTACGACAGCGGGAGCAGCATGAGCCACAGCATGTACAGTGGGTGCGGTTTTATGAACGACAGCATTGAAACCGTGATGATCATCGGCGGTATAATCAACGGTACGTACTGAACCGTCTGGTTCAACTAGGGAATAAGAACCCTTCACCACATCGCCATCGCGTACTTCATGTTGCGACTTAACATCACCGGTATGTGAATCAGCAACGCCGTAATTATAATTATATTTGGGGTAAGCCTAGATGTAATAAGAAAAATATGAAAAAATTTTACAAAATATTAAAAAAATGCTCTTTTTTTTTTCTCTATCCTTCTCTATATATATATATATATTATAAAAGAACGAAAAAATATTAACGCTGATTGAAACCGATAGAGTAATTAATTCTTTAATTAGTCCACTGTACGATTAAGTTGTTTACGGTTGTTGTAATGTTAGAGAGTCTAAAATTTATTATTAAGCGCTCAAAAGATTAAAATTCATGTATTCAGTTAATCCATTCAATTCATGCTTGAATACAGTAACGCTTATCCTCCAAATGCTATATGGCGTTAGATTTTCAGATCTCAGGTGAGCAAAATACCAATGCAATGAAGATGACCTTGGTTATCATTGAAACCAATTTTGCTAATGTATACATATTACAGCATACAGCCAGCGTTTAGCTTAAATCGTTCAACTTAATGGGAAAATTTCCTACCAGGCATAGTATATTCCAACATATTGTCTTTGTTTTTCTTCTTCTTCGTTTTTTTTTGCGGTTTGTAATGCGATAGTTTATGTCAAAGAGAATTTTGCAATACACTTGAAGAACAAATCATAAAACTTGACGGTCATAAGTTATAACAAACAATACAATGTTGGTAATAATTAAAAAGAAAGTTGGACAGACATCATGAAGAGATCCAATTCAATCCAATATTAAAACCCACACACAATGCAAAGGAAATTGCTTTGTAGCAGACTTTTTTTTCAATATCTGCAAACCTTTGCTTTTAATAAACTTATTTCAAAATAACTCACATAACTCGCATTTATTTTCAGAAAATCAATAATCAATAGTTTGTTGCTTAAGTCTTTCATCTATAAATTGGTTTTTTCTCTATTTTAAGAGAAATTAGAGAAAAGTTTTTTGCTTTTTAACAATGCGCTTCAAAATAATATGCATTCTTAGGCATACTATTTACTATTCGTTACCCAGGGGATCTGTAGATGCATTTAGAGGAAAATTCTTACGTAAATAAAATAAATTATCGGTTGGAGTCAACCAGTTGTGATTACCAAAAAGTAGTTGGAATTAATCCATGTATATTTGCTATTGAACTTTTTTTCAATAAATATCCCGATTAACTCGTTAATCGACAGCAATATAGTTATATTTTCATCTATTTTGCACCTGCATAATAAATAAATTATATAACTTTTCATATGTGTGGAGTGAAGTCTTATAATTGTAACATCATTCTCCTCGATGAGGACAGCACTGAATGATCAAACTGTCAAAATTGCTTTTTTTTTAATTAAGGAAATTTCTTTATTTTCATTAGCTTGTTACACGAAATGCTACTTCATTCCAACAGTCAATTGATAGCTTGTTGAGTAATTCACGCTGTTACGCCATGTTATCTATTTATCTCTATGAGCCGCATTTGAAACATTTGGATATCTACGGTAAGAGGATTTAAGACAATAACATAACATGTTGCTCGGGCCGGGCTCAAAAAGGGATTTATTGATAAAGAAATGGGAAGGCATTGAGCGCAGCAGCTTTTATGCAATGTAATTCATCTATGCATTTAAGGTAATCGGAATGAATTTGAATATGACGTTATTTAATATATTTTCTATTAGGTTTAACTGCAATGTTAGTCAGCTTTTAAATTACGTATGAAATGAACAGTAAATTGATTGCATAGCTAGCCGCTAAAATGAAAAGTGACATACATAGATGCATGAGATGTATGCGAAAATTGATTAAGGAAATTAACGTGAGTTTATCTGATCTCATCTCAATTTAAAAAAAACCATGTCAATCATGTAAAAATGTAAGAAAAATTTAGCCAAAGATAATTGCATCATTTTGCATGTAAGTTAACCTAATTTTTTTTTTTTTTTTTTTTTTTTTATTTTTATTATTTTGTTTTAGTGAAATTTTATCATAACAGTTACACTTGCTTGTCTATCAGTGACATACATAACTGAGCCATATATATGTATAATATATATACATATGTATATATATATATATATATATATATATGCTTAGATTTAAATAACGTGACTTGATGTCTTACGTAGTAACCAACACGTATTGTGGTTAATTTAAAAAAGAAAAAAAATTTTGTTGCTCTTTCAGAAATTGAATGCATGAATACGGAATAGTATTGTATGTGGTACATTTCGTGTAAATGCCTGTGTTAAGTATTTGTTACAATTTTTTTTTTGTTTTTTTCTTACACCTCTTTTGTACCTTTTCCTATTGACTACAGTTTAACGACAAACCGCCGGTCGGACGGACGGACGGACAGATGAACAGAGCTTTGAGCCTTAGTATGGCAGCGGTAGTAGCAATTAAACAGCATCCAAGTATAATTGTTTGCTATCTCAAGCAATTTGTTTATTACTTTGTTATCGTTATGTGTTTATCTTAATATTGTTGTTGTTGCCTACGTAGAATTGCGAATTCATATGCTCACTGATCTCTTTTGTGCTTTTTGCAATTTCAGGCACAAACTATAATTTTTGTTATCGTTTTGTCTTTTTGTTTTTTTTTTTTTTGTTTTTGTTTTTATTTCCTTCTAATGTACAACAAATTATTATGTTAGCATGGCTTTCGACAGTTTTATACTAGCCATAATTGTTGTTGTTATGTTGTAAGATAAAAGATTGCTTAACGTTTTCTATCCACTTTTGCTATACAAATTCTCAATTATGTATAAAGACAAAGACTATTAAATTTTACCCAAGTACTTCATGCTTCAAAAGTACTTAGTTTCACAAATATTCGCAATATTTTATAATTGGTTGTTTTCAACATTTTTGATTTATGGCTAATTTTAATTGTAACGGATGTAATTAAGTGGCGTTCAAGATACGTTTGCATACGTGAAACGGACCGTACTTGTGAAGGGTAATGCTTTAAACCGAGACATAACTGTTTCAACAAATAAAAAATTAAATTAAAAATAATGCAAAAAAAAAAAAAATAACAAGAATGTTATACAAAAACAATATATATATATATATATATATATAGATATATTTAAGTAACGACTGTTTCGAAATGAATTTGTTTACGATATCCTTTAAAAAAAAAAGTTGAAAAACCATACGTTTTATTTAGAATACATATGCAGACGGATAACTGTTAAGCTTTTTCGTTCCCTTTAAGGATCTTAGCAAAGTTAAGTTAGTTTTCTGCGCCTCTAATGCTGAAAGTTATATTTATCTATACAATAACTTACTATATAAGAAAACTGCATACGTTCTGCGAATTATTATATAGAAAATTCTGAAAATTATTATTTTATATATACAGCCGCTATCGTAAGCAAATTTATTTGAAATCTCTCTCTCTCTCTCTCTCTCTCTCTCTCTCTCTCTCTCTCTCTCTCTCT
>NW_023998415.1:13954480-13964316 GCF_014805625.2 Glossina fuscipes | reverse complement strand
TCTCTCTCTCTCTCTCTCTCTCTCTCTCTCTCTCTCTCTCTCTCTCTTATCTTGTTTATAGAGAGCAACTTTCATTTATTTCATATAAATTTGTGTTACTGGCAAAGACTTCAGTGAACCAATTGCAACTATTTTCAAATCGTAGGCTTATGATGATTCCATGATTCATAAGATTATTTAGTGTATATATCTTATATTCAAATCGTTCGTCGATTACTTAAGTAAAAGTACATCAAAATTTTTAGATACAGTTCACTACTAATTATGGCTCGATGTGTTCCTATCATTTTATTGGTTAAACGATTGCATTTATATGAGACGTTTCATTTCATCAATTATTGAGAGTAAATCCTGTTCGCTTTTCACGAAGATGTATCCGTATACGAATTCAATTTCACACGTTACAGCCAAAGACGGACGGACGGACTTGTGCTCAATTAATGCAACTTGAAATCTTGTGCTAATTGAGAATGCGTTTACTTTATCGAATCTCTGGAGCGTATTTCTCGCTATTATTAGCGAGCGGAGCGTTCAATGTTGTGCCACACTTTACTACAGATTTCAGTAAAAACTAATGAACGATGCACTCATTACCAAGTCGATGAGAAATTTTGTAAATTTACGGCAAAGATTAGAATTTCACCTCAAAAGCCAACTATTATGCATGTATTTAGCAAAAGTGAAAGACCAAGGCTTTTGTAATAAAATTTGACCAGAGAATCATGTTGCACCTGTTTGTTATATGTTCAACGCAACTTAAGCCAGACGTGTTTCGCTCATTGACTTAAGTCGCGATAAACTTAATTTTGGAATATAACCGTAGATAGAAAGGATATTTTTTGTCACTGTTTTGCCAAAACACTAAGG
This sequence comes from Glossina fuscipes, assembly GCF_014805625.2. NCBI lineage: Eukaryota > Metazoa > Arthropoda > Insecta > Diptera > Glossinidae > Glossina > Glossina fuscipes. The sequence goes on along the minus strand of NW_023998415.1, from coordinate 13,963,449 downwards.
TATGTTGAGCCTGCGTTAATCGATAGCTATTGCGGTTCATGTATTTGTCTTTAAAATTATTGAAATTATTCTCATAAGTCAGTTCAAGCCACATAGCTTTAGTGCTCACTCTCAAGTTTTTATACGAAATCCTTTCATAATCCTTAGCTATCGTTGAATTATCCTTTGATAAGAAGCTTAAGTGGAAACTTGAAATTGAAAATATATTCTTAAATTATATAATTTTCGAATCTTTCCGATACATGTTCAAATAATGATCGGATCAAGGAGCACAATTTGTTACATGAATCATCATCATTTAGTGAGACTGAAATGACGAACACGTTTTTTATTCCATAATAAATGGACCAATAACTATATTTTCCTTTCTTAGGCAGATTAGTTTGGAAAAATTTTAATTTGGATTTTTTTTTGAAAAAATTCTAAATTCTAAACACGTAGCCTCGACCATGTAAATAAAAAATTCTTACAATGTTACATATTTCTCCAACTTTGACTACGTAGAAGCTTAAACTAATAGACAAGAATTGAGTAGAAATTCTTTTTATACTTCACTTACAAAGTAATCCAATCCTTCGTCATGGGCCGCTGGAGCAGCATGAGCGCCAGCATGGCCAGCATATAAAGCTGGAGCAGCTGCATAATAAGCAGGACCATGAGCACCATGTAAAACACCAGCGGTAGCAACACCAACTGCAGCCAAGCAGATTAAGGACTATAATCAATCAAAAACACATAAGTAAACAAAACAGAAACAGAAACAAAAATAAAAAAAAGTCGTTAAGAGGATGTATGCGCAGGAGTATGGTATTTAAGTGAAATCTTGTTAAATTTATTTTGATTTGCATTAATTTTGAATAAGTGCGCACATTAACACACACACATACAAAATACACAAAAAAGCAAACAATTTAATGTTTAACGTAAGCACTCACTTTGAAGAATACCATTATTATTATTATTATTATTAATTTATTATATTTTTAATGGAATAACAATCTGTAAAAAGTTTTGCGGAGTTAAGTAAACGTCTAAACGTTTTAAAGTTTTTTATACAACTGTTAACTAGAACCAAGAAATAACTGCTTTTATATACACACAAAAAGCATTGCACTGCTTTGCTGACAGTGTGGCGGGCGATATACGTATAATGAAAAAAAAAATCATAGCAAGCACATTCGATTGCATTTGCACACATAACCACCACGTGCGCACACATACACACACCCGCATATTCGCACACACACACACATATATATATATATATATATATATATATATATAAACACACTTGTGAATGCTTATAAACACGCATAGAGCACAAACACACAGACGCACTGAACTGTGTACACATAATACAGACTCCACCCGTGTGATGTATGTTTAAAACTGTGAAAATATATAACATTAACTGACGTACATGAACGTATATACATACAAAGCCAATAGTAACAATAATAATAACTCTAATACTAACACACAGCAGCATACAATGCAATACATATTTATATGCTTGGTGTTTTTATGCACAAAGCATTAACCAAAGTTAGACATTTGAATTCTTCAATGATCTTTGCATATATAAGTATTGAAGAATTCATTTATATATGTTATTGTTGTAAATATATATATATATATATGTATATATGATCAAAATACATAAAAATATGTATATAAAATGTTCAGTAAAAGTTATATATTTTCTGTATTTTTTTTTTTTTTCAGATTTCTTTAAAGAAAAAGATATGATAAACAAATAGCCAGTCAGTCGGCTTAATAAAATTTACTAAAAACCTAAAAAAATTTAAATGAATTTTATTATATTTAAAAATCTGCATACATTCCTAAAAACAACATAATACAGATCTGTAAAGGAAATATTTTCTAGGAATGTCCGCAACACTACTTCATATATATAGCTGACTACTAGTTCAGGGGACGTCCCATATACATGTAACCGAAGTTAGAAAGGGTGGGTGGTGTGAGTTGAAGAGGAAGCAATAGCAGAGCAATAGCGTTTCTGGCCGTCGACTTGAAAGTGGTAACATGGGAAACGGCGGGAAAAGCCAATACAGACAGCTTCTTCGAAACGTGAAGAGATGTTTCGGGAGTCTTAACTGATTAGGTCCCAATATTCGTTTGGTCTTCAACTCTCCCACAGGAAAATGATATACGGTCGGTCTTTATGCGCGTGGCATTATGCGATATACTGAATGGGCGCCCTTGTATACGTAGTACCCATAATTCCTGCCCTAATGCCTTCAGGTATTCGATATCAAACGACTCGTGCATACTGGACTGCCATTCAACTTTTTCTCCATCAATTTGCAATGTCCATGCAAAAGCATCGATCGTGCAATGTCAGACACCTAATCACACTGCTACATTTGGGTTCCCCTCAATAACTAATCGACCTACAATACATCTTAGATTTCCATAGTAATTGAGTACTTACTCTCCGTTACTTTTGATCGCTTCTCCGTGACGACTTGCTGACCGAATACAAAAGCGGGCAATGCGATTATATGTTTTGATTGATAGACGCATCCTCTTTATATCTGTGAACATCTACACATAAGCGCAACGCATCGTACATTTCCCCGACGCTCAAAAATACCAAAAGCGTTGGGCAAACTCTCACAATCATTAAGAATCCGTCTAAGATTTTCGCTGTACGCTATCGAGTCTCGCGAAGATCGGTCTTGGCTGTTGCCGCCCAAACATGCGAATTATATTCCAATCGTCTTTGCTTCGTAGTCTCACTGAGACTTCAAAGTTTTCAATGCTCCCGCCAAGACACTAAAAGTTTGGGCAGAATTTTCTGAAGTTGGTTATAAATTCGTCTCTGTCATCTCGCTGACAGCAAAGAGTAAAACGCACTTTTGCCTAAATTTAATCTTGATGGTAGCAGCATAAGGAGTAGTATTTAAATGTGAAAAATCATTTTTATGATCCTGGAATTGCAGAGTAAAAGAAAAAATGCAATAAAAAATCAAAACGTTGAGAACGATTTTTCAAAAAGACCGACTTGAACCATTTTCATTATTTTCCTTTGAATTTCTTCTAGTATCTTTAGACAACATTTTCCAGCGGGTCATGGCGCGTATTTTCGATTTTCTATCAATAAAGATTTTTTTTTATCAAAATGTTGAACTTTGCCATTCAAATGCGGACCCATTCTACACAGAGCAACATCTTTTGAAGTGTTCCGTAGCTATGATCGTGTAGACTCAATCGCGTTTTGTTCAAATTCAAATGTGCATCAAAAAGCGCGTTGGACGCAGATTCAGATTTTATTGAAGACACCGCACCAGAACGACTACGGTAGTTATATGCTTAACAGCGTCCCTCAATATTAGCACTCCACCACGTTTCCTTCTTTTAAACTTGTTAGAATAGCTTCTCCCCCTTAAGTAAATGTGATCAGTTACCGTTAACAGGTTACATTGCATAATTTCTCTAATCTTTTTTTTTTTATATCATAAGAAGTGTTTTTTTTTTTTTCAAACTAACAAACGTATCAAAGATCAACAATATGTCAACAATAATTAATAATATTTGTATTAAGAAATTTTGAAACGTCAACGCTTGCGGAATGCTTTTGAGAGACTTCTTAGAAGAAAAGATCTTCGCTGTGACCAAAAACCACTCAAGAACCAAATATTTTCTGTTAGAAGGCGGGTATAGCTCGGACGTCGCTGTTATTTCATTTAAACGGTTGTTTCGAAATGTTGGAAAGGGCAGCGCGACAACATGTTGCCAAGAGCGATTGTTTCTGATTGGTATAAATTGTGTGAAAGAAGGTAGAAAGTCCGTTGTGTAACGACGATGAAAACGTCGCCCTGGGCTTCGTTCAACGTCTACCGACAAACGGCGCTGAAAAATCATCAATTGATAAACGTGTGATCTCAAATGTGTATTTGCCGCGATAATGCGCCTTCTCACACCGATGATTGATTCTTCAAGATGTTGTCACTACAATTTCAACATCAATTCTTGCGCAAACACTTTACTCATTTCAACTAACTTTGTTTAAATCCTCACTCGAACAGTTTTCGTTCAAAGGGGATTGTTTTGAATAAGCTCGCGCGAGCTAAACGCGAAAATGTTATCATATATTGATAATAATTATATGACACTATTGGCAGTTGTGAGTAACGCTTAACGGGGGACAGATAGGCGGACGCACCGGCGGATAAATATGATTGAATCGTCTCAGTACTGAACTTATTGAACCTTTGACACTTGTTAGTTCGCAATATCGTACTGTTGCCCATAGATAGAAAGAGAGAGATAGAGATACAGAAAGGAAAAGAGAGAGAGAGAGAGAGAGAGAGAGAGAGAGAGAGAGAGAGAGGGAGAGAGAGAGAGAAATATAGGAAGAGAGAGAGAGATACAGAGAGAGAGAGAGAGAGAGAGAGAGAGAGAAAAATGAGAATTGAAGATGTGGATAGGGTTTGGCAAAGCTATTTGTCTATTTAAGGAAATGATATCGTCATTCGAAATGCACTGCCATTTTTCCCTTTCTCCTGCTCTCGTCTTCCATATGGATGGACTTAAGTATTTAAATTTAGATTAAGAAGCGTCACGAAACAAAACAAAAAACTTATTAACAATTGATAATATTACTTACTAGAGATCCTACAAAACATGCGCATAGTTTGGTCAATAGAAGATTTGCGTTATCCATACGTTCTTTTGTTCATCTCTCCGGCAACTTGGTCAAAAGTTAGTTCGGCGAAGGATCTTGATTCGCCTACACTTGCTTTCACATCGAGCAACAAACTATTATTTGCAATAAAGAACTGAGAACGAGTGAAACTTATAAACACGACTGTCTTAAGATTCAAACGGCGAAACAGTCTGACCCGTTGACAAGCACATCCATATTAAGTAAAGAAAACCTTAAAGTACAATACATGCGAAAACAATTGGCAATTTTCAAGTAATAGCTTGAGATTGTCGGTCCTCAAAATTCGTGACTAGGCAAAAATAACTTTCTTACTTGTTTTTTTTTTTTTTTGTCTATTTTTTCTTTTCATTTTCGTTGCTTTTATTTTTTTAATTTTATTTCAATTTTTTTTTTTTTTTTTTTTTTTTTTTTGCTGTTCTGTGTCCGCAACATGTCGTGATAACCTTGATATGATTGCATGAATTTAATTACCAATCATACGAACCAGAAACCTATTCCACATTACATCAATGTATTGAAATGCTTAACAAATGAATGTTGGAAAATGAAAAATGCCAACAATCGCAGATACTAAACAAACAAACTTAGCTAGCTGATCAGAAATATTATAATAAGAATATAAAAAAAACAAAGAAAGGAAAAAAAAAAAAAAAAAATTGCAACACTAAAAAAACCTAAATACGACAAAATTAGATTATTAATCATTGTTAGCCGGAATTATATTATAAGCAAACTATTTTTAAATGCGCTGCTTGGTGTAAGCATAGAAAGACAATCGCAATCGAACCTTACGTTATAGTCAAAATTATTAAATTTATTGATTACTTTTTCGCTCTAATTTATTTACAAAAAAACTTTTTTATTAAAATGTCGCACAAAATCTCAAGAAAAAAGAGAAAAGAAAATTTATAGCACAACTGCTTAATAAAATCTTTAACCTAAATGACAAATGATTCGAACGATTAAATAAAAATTCGTCTACGACAAGCAAAAAAACTCTGTTTTTTTTTTCGATAACTGCCTCCGGCCAAATCTTGTAAAACGACCACTCTCTCACTAGTTTGATTTTTTTTTTTTTTTCAAATCCGTTTGTAGCTGAATTTTTCTAGCAATAAATTCTAGCTATGTAAGCGCTTTTGAACAAAAATATCTTTTTGCTAGCCATGGACTACTGAATAATTTATATTAAAAGGTTTCGTTTTTTTTTGTTTTTTTTTTTTTTTTTTTTTTTTTTTTTATTTTAATTTAGCCTTTTATGTACTGCCGGGTTGTTTACATTTGAATACTGCTCTTCTCACATGTGGTTTTGAGAACTCGGAATAATAGTAAATTTTAAATGGATGGGAAATACGATAGTAGAGGAATTCATTTAATTTTTATATATCGGTTCCGGGTCGCACATACATATATATATTCATGTACACTAATCGCTGGGTATACAAAAATTTCGTACCCTAAGTACATATATTTGTATCAAAATAATAAAACGTTTTGCGTTTTATGCCCAACACCGAAAATTGAAGGCATACTATGACCTTCGTTACGTTTGCAACATTGAAAAGTATGCGTTAAGGAATACATTGATGATACACTGTCCTTGACCCCTAATCAATTTGCCATCTATTCCTTCGTCCTTTTCTCTTTATCTGTTTATCGTGTGTGACTGAGTCTCTAACGGCAATTGCATTGTGCACGTTTTGCTTCTTGGTGATTGTCGTCGAGGAGATTTGAAAGTGACTGCCTAAAACCACGCCACAAAACGAGAAAAACAAAGTCGAAACAGCGGATATTGGTCTGCAGCAACCCCTTTATACAGTATACGAATTTATGACTACGTTTCGTCGTAAAACAAACCTAACCTTGTGCTTACTTGTTTTTAGTTTAATTTAACTAACAGTTTATGCTTATTAATGATTATGTGGGAGTGGTCCAAAAATTGAAAAAAAAAAAACAAAAAAAACAGAAAAAGGTGGGAATAAACCTGAAAAAATAACATTATATGTGTGTTTTTAAGCGCCCATCAATAGCTTGAATTGTACTAGATGTGTACTTTCGTTTGCAACATCCAGAAGTGAAATTGAGATTAAGAAACTGAATTGATTTGAACATAACCTCCTAAATCTCACTATATACAAGGGTAGGACTAATGCAATTAATTAGCAGAGCCATTTAAAGATATTGTGCAGAAATGATGGCGGTGTGCTAAATACAACAACAACAACAAGTCATAGCAGATAATTATCAAAAAATTTGTATAAATATTTCCCATCTAAGCATAAGATACGTTCGTTCATATTAAATAAAATTATGATTATATATAAGAAAAATATTTTATAATTTTTATTTTAGTTAAAGCTAACTAACGGGTCTCAAAGATTTGGCATAACCTGTTTTAAAACAATTTAACCATATTACCAATCAAAAGTATTTACAGTTTTATTTAATATTTTTTATATTGCAATTTTAGGCCGTGTATTGACCGCTACCCGGCGACCACCGTCGTTTAGTCGTGTGCAAAGGTTATATTCATTAATTATGGCCCATTGGTGACTTAGTTTGTTTGACTAACTTTTTAAATTTATATAAGTTGTGCATGCGCACCGTGTGAATTAATTTATTAAAATTATTGCTTGTTACCAGTTATTTGTTAACAGCTATATACATATAAATCATGATTTTTATTATTAATTTCGTTCCTTCTTAATAAATTGAAATCAACAATAATTTTAAAAAGACCGTAATAGGCGTAGATAATACTTTAAAAGGGCATATTATTAGTCAGAATGCTGTAAATAATTAACAGCTTCAGCGAAATGTAAGGTGTGTAAGGTTAACACAATTGTTATATAAATAGTTTTTATATTATGTTGGATCGCGTGGATTTCGCGAAACTTTCTCAGGATAATTTAACGGAGGGATATGTTTTAAGAAAAATTTCATTAAATAATTGAAAATATATTTAACGAAGACGTAAAAACACTACAGCAGGACATGACCCACCCATTAAATAATCGAGGGAATATGAGAAGTGGAACATTTTCAGTAATGTTTATCCTTTGGCCGAGGCACGTCAGTGTACCGAATTTTATTAAAACATCTTAAAACTAGCGCGATGTAGGCTGAACGCAAGAAGACAGAATGGATAGACGGACAGACAAGCCTAGATTAACTCAGGAAATGATCGATTCAGATGACAAAAAAAAAACCAAATGATTCTGAATTGATGTAAGCCTCTCTGTCTGTCTTATTTACTTATGTTCATAATTATACTAAGTTTTATTATTAATTAATATAAGTCTGGCTTTAAGTGCCAATTGAACTCGACTGTTGTTTGTTTAGTTGAGTTTTTCGTGTATAAGTAGAATTAAAATAAATACTCATTTTCGGAATCGATTGGCATAGTTGAATCTATCTCAGGTCCTCAGGCACATATGCCTGCAAACTTAATATATACCCTTCCTTATACCGCAAGTGGTGTAGGGTATTAAAACTATTGCAATATATCATTCACGATTGATTTCGTAGCACCCTAATAATCCTAATTATATTAAATCGCAATTAATTTGCACTATGCAAAGCACCGATGGGTAGCGAGCAACGTTTGCAACTTTTTATAAGCTTATCAAGTACGGCTTCGTTGTTTTTGTCCTTCTTTTTTCTTTCTATTTCGCCGCTTGTGCTATTCCCAGGATCTGATACAATGATAAATTAACCAATTGTAACAATAACTTGATACAATGATATAATAAATTGCCAAAACAATACCAATAGTTTTAAAGGTTTTTGCAAACCATAATTTAACCTCTCTATGAATTGTTCGAGTTTATATGCCAAGCCGAAGTTTAAACTGCTACAAGCAAACACTTTGTAAAATCAAAATAATGGAAATATTATTTATTATTATTAATAATTTTGTTGTTATTATTATTATTGTTGTTGTTGTTGTTGTTGTTGTTGACAAAGCCTTGACCTCAATAATCATGAAGTGCAACAAAAATTTTGGTTTCATTTGAAAGTTCAATAAGAACAAATTGAAATAATTTCAAATTAAGTAAAGAATGAATGAATAAATTGTATTCGCCTCGCAAATGAATTTATAACACCTATCACTACCTCAAATCAATACATAGTGTTTACGGAACGCATTGTTAAATGCCAGTTGACTGATTCTGAGATCGTTGATCCGATGGGTCCATTTAAATGATCAATACAAAGCTATTTGCAGCAAGCTTTAGATGAATCTCTCTTATAGATACCAAATTTTAGTTTTTTTTTT
>NW_023998415.1:13916633-13954380 GCF_014805625.2 Glossina fuscipes | reverse complement strand
GAGATTACATTTCGCTTTCATTTAACGAATGTTCAAATGTTTATTACCGTTTGCAGCACGTGTGAGATCAATGTTCATTATTATCCGTAAATCTTAACTGTATTCTGCGGCCAGTTGACAACACTTATGAACGACTCCCGGATTTATTCAAAAATTTCGTTTGCGAAAACAATCCAATAATAATAAGAATTAATAAATCTGCAAATATACCAAGGCTTAGAGACTAATCAAGAATATGTCGACTTGATGCAATTGTCGATGCGTTTATCTGATTGTTGCAAGTAGAATGACAAATGCAAGACAGCTGCTGATGCTATGTAATAAAAAAACAAAAATTATGAAAAGAAATCATATTCGACGACGGCAACTTAACTTGCACTAACGCCAATTTACAATCCTTACAAGTGTCCCGCTTAGTGTATGGTAAAAAAACAAATTCATTCACAATCTATGTATGTGTGACAATTACACGAAGTATAACATGGCAAAACGAATGTAGTTAAAGCACGCATTCACGATAACTACTAACTAATTTCATTTTCAATATACGCAGCTCAACAATATCTGTGATTAACACATACTCGCACACTTGCACGCATTTCAATGAAACGGTGTAAAATTCGATGTCTATCATTTGGCAAGCAGCGAAAACTCGCAGCTTTTGGAAATGAATTTCAGCGTTGAAGTGTCGCTGAACAAAAGAAAAAATTTATGCCAAAGAAAGTTGTTTGCTACAACATAGCGTAACATAACATAACATAACAGGACAGGACAGGACAGGACAGGACAGAAATGTACCAACACTGCACAAGGAACATTAACTTGAGTAGGTTATCTTAAAGCGAATGAACGCATATGACTTTGTCTTAATTCTCGCAAAAATTATCAGAAATGTGTTAGTCGCGCACAAGACGCATTTTCAATTAAATTCCATCTTCCAGACGGCCCGATAGATAGGACTAAGATGACGACAATACTTATCAAGGTTACACAGGTATTTATATAGTCTTTGATGCCTATTTGTGTGTCTTCCATCAGCCCTCTTACATATAATTAAATCCTTTTACGAATAAAGAAAGATGCGCAAGAAAAGTCGAAAACGAATATCTTTCACTTACTTGTAGATTGAAAAAGAAATTTCTCTTCTTTCTAAAGCTACTACTGTTGTTTTGCTTTAATAAAATAATTTACTTACATTTGCTTATAACATGCTCGGCTTTCTCCTTTAGCATTGTCTATGACGGCAGTCAATTTTCAATTTTTAGGGCAACACCAAGACAATGTATTCATGAATAGTTATAGACAAACAGACAGAAAACGATGCGAATCTATTTAGAATCTCTTCCGATAACTCGCATGGCGTAAAATTGTTATTCTTTACTTTAACTTAATAAAGATTAGTTAGATTAGCACAATTAATGTAAGTAACAAAAGTATTTCTTCGACAAGAACATATATATATATATATCCTAATTCGACTTGTCATTAATTGAGCAATGATAAAAATAACATACTCCAATAATAAGTTAGTAAGGGATAGGAAAAATAAAAATTAAAATAATTTAAATGAATTTATTGCTAATCAAGGTTAAATAAAAATTTTGCTAACTAATCATGAAACCAAGTAATCGAAGACTCAGAATTAATTAAACTAATTGTTAAGTCATTTTGCATAATTAGGCTAAAACGCTTTTGAATTTTATGTATCTGGGCTAATAACGGTAAATACAAAATCTAACAAAGCTGAGAGTAAATTTTAAATATCTTACTCAATATCTTCTTAAACGATTATCACAACACAAACATCGAAAGTGCAAATGTATTGAGAAATTTCAAGCAAAGTGCATTCAAATATTTCCCTCTAATAGAATTATCGATTACTTTTTTTCTATACTATCACGTGCCGTGTAGTGCCCTGGTTCGAGACATAATATTTAGCAAAGTGCACCAGAGATTATATTGATCGGATATTTATCCGATTAATGAATGTATTTAATCCTCTTTGTGAAGACGAGGGCCATGCCATAGTTTTTCTTTTACAAGTTGCCTAGCACTTGGATAAGTTGCTGGACATAATTGTTAGTTTTTTTTTTTTTTTTTGGTTTGCTTGGAACTAGGGGTTTTAATGAATCGTAGTTGCGAACACTTGAACACAAGTAAGAACGTTATAATGGGTAAGGGCGACTGTTCGATATCCTCACTCATTCAAATGGCACATTTTTCATGAGAGCCCGTATATAGAAGGATGCCCAAAATATTGCATTGGCGTGACCCATATTTAGCAAACTTAATTCACTTGCCAACAATTTTATTATTTTTTTTATACACAGCACTGCAAGATGGAGGCTGTACTCCATTTGGTTGTTTTTCACATGATATGTAACACCCAAAAGGGAACTTCAGGGATCCTAGAAATTTTTGTATTTTCTTGATTAGTATCAAATTCTGAATTCATTTAACCGTGTCTGTCCGTCTGTGTGTCCGTGTGGTGTGTGTTGTTAGCCCTCTCCTCGGTCGCAAAAATCAAGATATCGATTTCAAATTTGAAAGAAACATGTGGAAGTTCTTGCAACCCAGGTTGGACCAAATTGGTCAGAGCAGAAGCCGGCTGTGGCGCCTAAACTGAACGCAATTCCATTTTTTGTTAATAAAACTTTTCGGGTTTTGCTCGTTAGCCAGAATTGCTGAGAGTTAGAAGGTTGGACTATTGAGCTAATATGCTGGTTTTCGAACAACAAACTTTCCACGATATATAGCAAACGGACGACTAATATGCTATATTTAGGATAATATTTGTTTATGAGGGGGAGTAAAGGGGGTAGTATTGGACTAATATGCCATATAGCATAGAATTTTTATCAAAGGCGCAAACCATAAATAATGTGGCTAGCTTGGTGGGTAAAGTGCATACTAACGCAATCTCAGTATGTCAGACCATATGTCCCTGGAAATACTATTCTTAATTGATTAAATAAAGATATGGGCTTCAAACTCAACAAAAGCATTAGAATTTCTTTATCCAGATTAGATTCGAAAATGACTTAAATCGTTGAAGCACCCGCTCATACTACATCAAAACCAAATCTCTACGCACATCCTATGGTGATCGATGTTAAAACGCAAGAAGACAAGAAGAGTAAAAATCATCCACGCACACATAATGGGATGTGTAGTATCGAAATTTCACTTTTTATATTTGTGGCTTTAGGTTTTTTATTTTAAGATGGATGTGGTGAGCACACGGGTTTTGTTCGTACCTAAACATAATTTTCTTAGTTTGTGTTTGTGGCTTGTAAAAAAGAAAAAGAAAAAAAAACACACAGTTGTAATAAAGAAATGTTTTGCGTAAGTGGTGACAGTGAACTATTAAATGTTTTCTTTGCAATCACCTCAATACCTCTTGCCCTAATTTTGCGTTGTTTTTCAAAGTTACTTAACCTGAATAGCAGTCAGACAAGCATTACATCTATAAAACTGTAATCAAAGCACAGAAAAAATGCAAATATTTTTCGCAAGCAATTTTTCAAACCAATGAAAGTGTTACAGAGAAGTGGGTAGATATCTCTATGAAAGTAATAATAATAATAATAATAATAATAATAATAATAATAATAACAACAACAATAATAATAACAACGGCATCAGTAAAACCTAAGAAAAAACACAAAAAATGTGTGGTCAACACTTTAAAGTATTTAATGATTTTATGTAACCATAATTTTATTTTGCGTTGTGTGTGCTACCCCTCAAAAAAGAAAAAAAAAATTTTTTTTTTTTTTTTTGGCAAACATTTTAAGTAAAAAATAACTTGAGGCTAAAGGAGAGGAAGAAAAACGGTTAAAAGCACATAACCCAACTGCAAAACATTTGTTTTGAAAATTTCAAATAAGTTTTTCAAAAATAAAACTTATTCTTAAATTAATTCGAGTTTAACAGCAAATTTTGTATTTTTTCATACAATTTTTGTTACAAAGTGCAGTGGCCCCATTCAACATTTCATATGAAACCTTTCACATTCGTTATGAGTTCGTATCGATTTGCAATATACTGTTTTGTGGGCCATTCTTTTTACATTTCTGTTCGATGTTGTTATAAATGTGTGAATGTATATGTGAATATGCTGTGGCTCTTACATAATCTTTCATTTTCCTACTTTTTAGCTCTGGATGTTTGATGTGGTGCGGTGTGGTTTGGCATGATAGCGGTAGATAGATAGTATTACCGCCACCTCACACAAAGCTAGTGAATGTATTTCAAAGGAAATAATCCCATAAGCTACTATATATATATATATATATACATGTACCATGTATATGCAAATATGTAATATGTTACGCCGCCAAAAATAATATTTTAAATATGTAAAAATGACAATTTCGCGAATAAGAATACAGTTAATTAAATAATTGGAAAGATAGAAATGCAAAGAATGAAACTTTGTTAGAGTCGAGCAAGTGTGCTATGTCGACGCAATCGATATTATGCCACATGCATTAAGATACCGATTCTCAGTCGTTCTCTTATCATCTGCAATTATTACAGGGAAAGCAGTGAGGAAAGCATTGAGTTCAAACTTTACCATAAGCATTAGCAGGAATGTGGTTTTCAACATTCAACCAGTGATTATTGTGATGATAATACAAAAATCTCTGAACATTAGAGAGTATCGCGTTGATGTAGCGTTAAAAGCATTAATGAAAGCAACGAAAGTCTGTTTCAATCAAATCAAGCGATAGCGAACGAGAAAAGGATTTCAGCATATTATATCATCGTCTGTTACGGCCACCGCTTTAAAAACTATTTTTCTTCTTCTTCTTCTTAGCAGAAAGTTTGTTATACATTGTACAGAGAGAGACTTAGTCTCTAAAATTCATAAGTAAAAATCGAAAAATTTTTTAAGCAAACTTGTATCAATTTTTGAATTTGATTTGTGAAAGCCGTCCACTAAGCATCTATGTGTATTGTTAATTAGCTGGAGATTCAGAATTAACTTTGCCGCCTATTCGTGCCGCTGGTTATCAAATTCGCAAATAACTCCAACGTTCCACCAAAACCAAATGACATTCCCATAATTAATTTTTAGCTTTTCTTCATGTTCTTCTATGTCTTCGCAATATTAAGCGAAACATGGCGGTTTAAGGCCAACATCAAGAACAAAATTTGGTACAAAGGAACACTAACAATTTTGCGGTTAAATGAATCAATATAAATATAATTGACAAATAAATACGATTAAATAAGCTGTTAATAAACCTTAAGTTAAACTCATATAAATGGAATCGAAAAGCGGTCATATTGACTGAACACATTTTCTAAATTTTTTTTTTTTTTTTTTTTTTTGTTTAACCAGACTTACCAGACCATTGGCCAACCAATAGTTTTTCGAATAAGTTTACAATATTTCAAAGATTTAGTTAAGTTATGAAGAAAATATTATAGGCAAACAATTGTCTTAAGAGGCGAAATAATAATTGTGTAAAATAAAACAAACGTTAAGAAAACCAATGAAAAAAAAAATAAAAAAAATAAAAACAGTGTTTTACAGATAAACCAATAAAAGTTATTACGTAAAAAAAAGGAGAAAACAAAATAAAAATAAAGTAAAACTGAAACACACAAGAAACAGAAACGTGATGTACAGAAATGTTTTTTTTTTTTTTTTTTTTTGCCTTTGCATTGGAATTTTGCCCATTAGGCATTATGATTTATATTACAAGACGTGAATGTACGTCTGAGTGAATTTGAATCGAGTGAATAGACTAAACAGACTGAAAGCGCTCATAATTGCTTTTCTAAGATACCATCCGGTCCGTATCATATCGGATCGTGGATATTTCGATCAAGAGAAATACGCTTGAATGTTCTTTTATTTACAGTTATATTCCTTAACACTAGCATTATTTACAATTTATTTTTGGCCGCACTCTCAACTCAAAGGTTCTTAGCCGACCAACTCTCCCTTCCGCAACTATTCAAATTACATATATATTTTTACTATACCCAAATTCTTAGGTTTTATATTCAATCCCTGTCTGCTTTTTCTCGCTAATCGTTTTCATCGCCCTGCAATGCATTTGGCTTCTCCTTCCTTAGGGAATTTATTGTTTGGGAAAATTACTTAGCTGGACTTAACTGGATTTGGGATTTTCGTAACAATAGCAAAGTAATGGTCATTTTATTAAAAGCACTTTTAATTGTTTGTTATAAAATTATCGCACAAAAAACACTTTCTTTTCATACCTTACCTTGATTATATCAATCTGTGCGTACAAAGCAAAATTAATGTTTTTTTTTTTTAACAAGAACGTATGTATAGTTTATCCAAGTTTTTATATCGAAATTAGCTTTGATAACAATCATCATCTCTGTCTGTGTTAGCAACAGCGAAATTGTTTCGTTAAGCGAACAAAATAATTATCGTCTTGAAAAATTTGAATAGAGCAACGCAGCTCATAACCCTCCCAAGCTAATAAGACAAAGAATTAATTAATCCTTTCTGATAATCATCGAGCGGTCACGTACAAGCGACATTCCCTAAACGAAATCGAAGCCCATATATATTTTTGGAAAGTCGTGATGACTGACACTGAAAAAATTGCCTTACACAGATACAATCCTTTCGTTTTTATTTTGTCTGAGTGTAACAGTTTTTTTATAAAGCTCATACATTTTCTAATCGTGTAAAGCATATATATATATATATATATAGATAAAAAAAGCAAAACGAAAGAAAGATCGAAAGGCGAAAAGATAACTGGTCACTACTCATCAATAACATGAACTGTGGCATGAGTACCATGCAAAAAAAATGTTTATTCAATTATTATCCACCATATTCCACCCTCAAGAAACTAAACGCCCAGTGATTTTCATTTACCAAAAGGTGCGGAGGCTAAATCAAAAATTCACTTTAACTTTTTTCCTGTTTGGTCTTCACTGAAACTTGACTATACCCCGACTTTCATCGGAACAATTTCACGCTTCTTTGCAGGTTTTCAGAAAGGACCGATTGGACCGCACTGGTGATGGTGTTTTAATTCCCATTCAATTGAATTTCCTTCTTCTCGCGACGTTGAATTTATTGCAATTGCCAATAAACCGTTATAAGTAACTTGCTCCTATATATTTCCCCACATGCGCATATCTCCATTTATAAAAAAACATGTTGCTCTCATTTGAGACGTGGCTGAAATGTCTAAACCTACTGATATAGTCATAACGTGGAGGGCCTTCAATTTGCTACAACTCACTTGGTATTATAATGATAATTCTGGCTGTATGGTCCCCGCCTTAACTTGTAGTAGACCTATTGTATTGGTCAATGAATTATTAAATCGTAACCGTACTCCTAATTATGAAGGCAGACTGTTAGATCTTTGCTTTGTCAATTCCCCGGAGATAGCACTAAATCGCTGTCCATCTTTTAGTTTACCTAAGGATTCGTGTCATCCAGCAATTTATGGTTCCTTTTATTACAGGCATGATCGGTCGTTGAACCTACTCTAATGTGCCAAATCCAACTTCCTCCAATCATAAATTATGATTTTAACAAAACCAATATTTTACTGCCTAAATCTCATTTTTCACGCATTATGAAACCTTACTACTCTCGTCGTTCAATAATGTGGTAAACTTAGCTATTTCTGCATTCGTGCTGATCAAGCAGCCTGGCCCTCGAAGCAGTTGTCCGCCAGGGCCAGATCATTAAGAGTTTTGTTCAACTTCATCACCTTGGATGAATTTCTCGCGATGTCTGGAATCCCTCAAGGCAGCCACTTGGTACCGCTTTTATTTAATTCATATATTAATGATCTCCCCTCGATGATTAAATCCGGCCAGAACTTAATGTACGCCGACGATGTTAAACTGTTTTCTTTCTTCGCCTTGGAATCGCAATCGTATCAGCTTCAAACTGACTTAAATAACTTGGTTATACATGATGTTCGTTACATTTTATGAAATTAAATGCAAAAAAAAATGCAAGAAGCCTTCTTTCTAAAAGAGGAAAGTCATTCAGTACTGAATATTTCATTGATTCACACAAGTGAGTGGAAAACGTTGATTCGTTCATCAATTTAAAGGTTCTTAATATTATTATTTATTCATTACTAAAATTCGTAAGAAGCCGTTTCCTCGGGCACATAGCTAGGTGATAACGCTTTGCCTCTGTGGTTGAAATGATAGAATGAAGAAAAATTGCCTAATGTATCCCAAAGTTTAGCTTGCATATCGACGGTAGCACGTATTTCTTTGAAATTTCATACCACTTGTACCACATGATATATAATATAATCATTATTAGGCTTACGACAATCTGTACGACTATATCCAATGGTAGCTTGGTAAATTCTTGCTCTGTTAAATGTAAGAAAGTGCGATAATGCGCAGCTGAATACGCAACGTGTGCTAAACTTAAAAACCCAATGGTTAATAAGACTTTATTAAACAATTTCCCACTCATTCTTCACTGCTAACTGTATAGAAACTTTGTAATTTACAAGTAATTTTTTAAAAGGTTTCGAAAAACAAATGCGTTAATTGATGAACAGCTGTCTGTTCTATTCGATCAAAAGTTACGTTTTAATTTGCACATTGATCTCTCTTTAAGTAAAGCTAGGTGCGCGCTTGGTTTCATTAAGAGATGGTCCAAACAGCTGAAGGATCCTTAGATTACAAAAAAACTATACATGGGCTTAGTTAGATCCATACTTGAGTATGCCTCGCTTATGTTATCTCCTTCCTGCAGGTGTTATGTAGATTCAATTGAATCAGTTCAAAAGCAATTCTTCCTGTCTGTCCCTTAGGAATTTGTCTCTTTGTCTTCTTATGAAAATAGGTTGCTTTTGTGATCCTTACCGCATTACTTACTGAGAACTTGAAGCTTGAAGCAACCGTTTCTCTAGGCACTCTATGTTCTTTAAGTTGAGTCAAGGTAAATATAATTATGAGCTGTTTAACACGTGCAGAGTTGTTTGCAGAAACCTAAGTAATGTCTACCACCTAATGCCAATATCGGATTCTTTACAGCCAAACACACAACAACTTTGGTGAATACTTGCGATTTGCCTATGTCGTATTTACACTAACTTTTAATCGTAATATCTCAAAAATTAATTGGTGTTGATTACTATAACGGTTGACAAGCTTTTCGATGTTTGCGATGGCTTAGAGGTTCACTTGCAATTTGGTTCTGTATGGGTTGTGGGTGTGCCTCTGTTCTAGTTGTGTACATGCTTCTCTTTTCTTTTTTTTTCTTATTTTTTTATACATGAATTATTGTTTAATTATTGCTATTTTTTTTTTTTTTAATTTTCTTCACTTCTCCTTATATACTAGTTTTATACTAGTTTTTAATATTAATTAGTATAAGATTTACTTCTAAGAGTCAATTAAATTCGGCTGATTTAGTTGAGCGTCATGTGTAAACTTCAAAATGAAGTTTTACAAAAACAAAGTGATTAAAATTCAAAGTCAATATAATGCGAGCCTGGTGACATGAATTTTGAAAGGGTTAAGAAAATAAAAATATAATCAAAGAAAATAACCCATTGTATGTTTCACTCAGTATCGGCCTTTCAATGAAAGCAAATACATTAGGCGTCGCCAGTTACCGCAGCAGCAACTACAACTGAAAACTAGAACAAGAAGTTTATATCGCGTGTATGGGTAAAGTGTATTTTAAGGCTGTTTACCAGTGCCCTTTTTTGCATTCATCTGTCCATCTGTCCGTATGTAAATATAACGCGCATTCTCGTAATAATTGGAATAGAAATCTGATAGAATGCTTTTTGTGGACGGACACCGCTCACCGTTCACAATAAGCAAAACAGTTGCAATTTCGAGCCAGTAAAAAAATTTTACAAGAGAAGAGGCATAAATAAATTTCAGTGAAAATATGAGTATGAACGGTTTGAAAATGCTACCGCATTGTCGGGCGAAAATATACAAAGCAATATGAAAATGTTTTGTAAACTATTAGATATTTGCGATAAAATACATTGAAAATTTAGCCTAAGGTGATTATAGCTTTCTCGATTAGTTTTTTTTTTTTTTTTTTTGAAATTTTTATTCTTGATATTTTTATCACTTTCGATTTCTCTACACATTATTTAATAACAATTGAGTCGCTTGAAAGTTGATACTTTACAATTCTGTAATCATGGGAAACTATAATTACTATTATTCGTATGCAATAAAACTCAGTTAACCACACGTCAATTATCATCAACATTTTATTTACATATACGTATACATATGTTGTGTATGCTAATAATTTTTAAATGCATTACGTAGCCGACTATATCGAGACAAGTATTTCAAATGGCAAACAGCAAATTCTGCATAAGCTAATACACATATATTTTAAGCCAAAATTAAGAAAAAAATTAAAATAAAAATAAAAATAAATAAAATATGTTCTCAACAACTTTCAATATTCTCATCTTTTTTAATACGAAATTGTTTCGTGCAGGCAGACACCGCAAGCGTAAACACGTAAACATTTCTCATGAAATATTCTTTTCATTTATTTTTTTGTTTTTTTTATTTTTTGTTTAATATAAAATTTCTTCACACCTGCCTTTAGCAATAGACGTTCATATGTATGCATTCATTCATTCATTCATTCAATCGTCATATATTCATTCACTCAAGCGGTTAAATTATAACATCTTGATTTTTTTTTTTTTTTTCAACCATATTTTTTAGGTTAAAACAAAAAAAAAAATAAAGATAATATAAAAAAAAAAATTTATTGTCTTCAACGTCTACATACATACATTGTTTTGGTTAAAATTTCGAAGAGTTTACGTTACACTCATATCGCAACTGTTACCGCCGTTGCCGTTATGGTTGCTATTGCTCGTCGCTGTTGCTATTGCTGTTGCTGTCGCTGTTGCTATTGCTCGTCGCTGTTGCTGTTGCTATTAGTTTTGTTGGTGCTGTTGCTGTTGCTGTCGGTGTTACTGCTATAATTTTACAAAGCTATTATCAATCTCATATATAAGGTGTGGCATACTTTAATTTATTTTTTCACAAACCATACATTGTTTCAGTTTTGTTTCTTGACTTTTTCTTATCTTTTTCTATAACTTTACAACATTGCTCACAAATAAACTAATATACACATATACACACATCTGGTTGGTTTTTATATTGTCAAAGTTTTCTTAATAAAAAATAGCAAAATCCACTCACAGAAAAGTAAAATATATAAAAATATATATATAAATAAGAAACAATTTATGTATACATGTTTGTATCCATATACATAGCGACATTGACAAGGCCGCAATACAGTATATATATATATATATATATATATATATATATATACCTAAATGCTATCGTATGCATATATTACAATTCATTCATTCATTCATTCATGCCCATAGAGCGAACGTACATATTATCAACAAAACAATATCGTAACGAGCGAAGTGTGTATTGTCTAGAAATAGGAACTAGATTTTTCGTAATCTAATTACATTCTTGATCAGGGTAACATTGTAACTAGATCGGGTTGTATCCCTCGATCTATTCGTCATTCAAGGAAATTCAAGTTTAAAGTTATTGACGACAATTTATGACAGCATCTGCCGAAAAGTGTGCGGCGAGTCTGGTGTAAAGCCATAGGAGAGTGTGAGTGCAACAGCAGATAAGCAGAGATAAGTGCAAAAATGTCGCGGATTTGCACGAAAACGCACTTACAGCACAGCGCGAGCAATCGCATATATTGAACTTAAATCTGGTGCAAGTATCTTCTGAAACCATAGAGAAGAGCCATTAGAAGCGAACATTGACAACATCTTGCGTTCCAAAAGCTAAAGTGCATTATTTTGCAGCGTTGAAAATTTAACACCTGACGTCCGAGGCTAGATTGATTGGTAAAAATTTCGAATTTTAAATGTCATGTTATGTTATTTTACTTACATCATCTAATATCAACAAGTATTTACTGAAAACTATGGAATAAATCAAGTTTAACTAAAGTAATTAATTTCGCATTGATATCACTTTCTTTGTCAAATAATTGAATTTTAATTTAAGTTCTTGCCTTCACGTTTGTTTCGCATTCAAAATATTTATGTGAAAATTTTACTTTGAATGCCAAGGCTTCTGTTCTCTTGAACTTTACGCAATATTCGCACAATCTACGATTATTGATTTTTTTGCTTTCGTAATGACTCAGTCGTGACTAAGAACCGGTCAGTAAAGAGAAACCGAAAAACTATATATATATATATATATATATATATATATATATATATATATATATGTTAACTTTGATAAGTAAATATATATACAATGCGAATGGATAGCTACAGTTAACCAACAAGTTTCCAAAAAAAAAAAATTCACGAAAATATCACAGCAACAATGGCAAACATGTTCACTTAACACATCAAATGTAATTGAAAAAAATTAATAAAATCTACATGAACGTTACATGACGTTCGTAACGTTACGTAAATAAAGATTCGTTATGTGGACAGAGTTTTTGGCTTCAAATTTTTGTCCTATATATGGTAAATCAACATATTAGTCCAGTTATTGTTTAAGCACCAAAATTGTTTGATTTCTTCATAACTTTGTCGCATATTTCAACTTTCCATCGAATAATTGCGCCCTCGATTTGATTGCACTTAGCAATACGCACCGGAAAAACGTGAATGTGTGCATATTCCTCGTCAGTGCGGAACTCTACATCGATTCAGATTTTATTAATCGACATTTACAAATCAAATTTGTAAAGACCAACAGTAATAAACTTTCCGCTATATATAGTGACCAATAACTAAAAAATTAACAACTTGCTACCAGTGGTAGATGTCGATGTCACATTTTGAAATAAATACCGGGTCATTCGTGTATGTGAATCTTATTTTAAAGCTTTGCAGATTTCATTCTCTTAACATTTACTTCAACGCGAACGTAACATCTTTCATTATGCTTATGTTTCGAATTTCTATGAGGTCTTGCAACAGTTGCAAAACAACGTGAAAATATTATTCATTCCCTTTTTAAAGTCGCGGTACGCTACCAGTTGACGAATGCAGAAATCAAACTTCTGAACTTCTAATCGACGGAGGCGCTTTTTTGCAGAAGTGGCCTTTTCGAAGGGCTATTCTTCTTTAAAAGAGTTCTCACATGAGTTTCGTGAAATTAATTTTTTTTTTTTTTTTGCAGAACTTTTAAGTTTGTATAACATAATTTTTATTCATACAATTGTGTTTGGAAAATCATAATTATTGACCTTTTAAAATGCTGCGACATCTTCAATTATCTTTTTCTATCCTCTGTTCTTAACTGTTTAAGAGATCGGTTCAGGCAGAAGAAGAGAAGATTAATTTTTCAAAAAAACTTACGATGGCCATTACCCCTTAACTTGACGTATAAGACATGATACTGTGTTAAGAAAGTAAGAACAACATTCAAATTAAATGGCATCGCTACATCGAATGTGTAATAGTATAAGTGCATGGTATCTGCGGGGCATTACCTTCAAGGCGATGAAATATATTTGGAGTAATGAATACAATTGAAGAGGAAAAAATTAAATTGGTCTAAATTTTTGAGTGTAGTAGTAGTAGTAGTAGTAGTAGTAGTAGTGGTAGCAATAGTAGTATTAGTATTAGTATCCGAAAGTTGACTTTCTTTCCTGCATACAAAAAAACAATCACAACAACATATGAATTTTAGTTTTCAGTGTAAAATTCATGAACCTTTTCTGGTTCTCTGTCGAGCCATTAATATTAACTTTAGAAATATTTTCCTATTCGTCTATGTGTGCGCACAAGGCCTATATGAAAGCAATTGCGTTGCAAATTCTATGCAAAATGTTAGCATTCACGATAAGTTCATCATCATAAGCCACTCACAAGATGAGTATAAGATTTTGATGATTTTGTCAAATAGAACCAAAAGTTTAATGTCAGCTTTGTTCGAGCCACGCTTAATTCACTCTGCCTAAGCTTAATCTGCGGTGCACTTATTTCATTAGTTAAATAATTTAATAATTTTCAAATGTCTATAACATAAAGTTGTGATTTTTATTGCATTGAGAGAGTACATACATATATATATATATATATATATAGATTTTTTTTAAATAGCATTTTCTCATCAAATTGCATACATAAACATATGTTCATATATATATATATATTTTAATTCATAATTGTAATCTTCGCGGTATCAAGACACATTACTCAACCAGTAGGTGGACGTGGGAAAATCAACTTTTAATCAATTAATTATTAATTTTAACTTAAATGAATGTTACGATATAATTATAATTTATCAATAATTTCGCAACAATATGTCAATACAAATACAAAAGAAAAACATATTTAAATTGTTATGAATAATAAGAAACTTTGCACAAATCATAAACACTCACGATAGGTAGAGGTAGAGGTAGAGGTAGAGGTAGAGGTAGGTACAATAATCGCATATAATATTAATTGAGGGATTTGAATAGCAACGGAGGCGAATAATTTCTATAAAAACAATAAAAAAAAAACAAATAAATAAAAATGAATAATAATAGTTAGCGTTTGGATTGAACATTTCATTAACCACAACTAAATATTATATAATATTTGATACAATTTGATAGCAATTACTCATTCCCCTCATAGTGTCCTCCTCCTAGACTCCTCGCTTGTATCAAACATATCCCACATATCGTGCGTATTCTCTGTCACAATTTCTTCTGCTTCTTCGAATTTACGCAAAGCTTTTTAATAACGCATAGTAATCATTAAAAATATTAAATTTAGTAGAAATAATTTATTTTTGAACTTAACACAATCCTCTGATTATTAAGAGACAAATTTAGATCAAATCTAAATAAGTTGCAACATGAAAAGCTCTTCAATTTTTAACTCATAATATAGAAAAATTAAGAATTGTTATTAGCCGGGCATAAATGACGCTTTTGTTGTTGTTCTTCTTCTAATTTAACCTAATACTGGATACTAGTGAAGAACAATTCAAGGCCAAGTCAGCTCTTTTTTTGCAAAGCTTTCAAGCGACTAAATTAACGAATAATTGATCGCAATCACCAATCATGTTACTTGAGAATAATATATATATTGCCTCCCCTAAGCCAGGGTAAGTCTTTTGATATCTTTTTTTGTCAACTTTTTTTGCTCATTTTTGTTTCTTAATAAATATTCGCGAAAATTCCATTCTTATCCATGTCATCCCTTCGCCGGTTATAGTTTCTGCACTGCGTTCTGCAAATTGCACATCCATGACATGGAATTCGATCAATTGTGGGCGTGAAGTTACAAGAAACCCTAACTTAGCTCATATTTTTGTTTTTGTTAAAAACTACCTTCACACTCAGCTTTTTTTTGTTTTGTTTTTGTTTGCCAACAACATTGAGGTAAGCAGGCTCAGAGGTCCCTGAAACATTTAGCTTATTTTACTCTTACGTTAACAATCGCCAACTAGGCAGTCAAGACTTATCCTACTCGAATACGAGAATACTTAATACATTAGCCAATTACACTGGTCCCCAGCTAACATGTGTCCACGGTTAAAATTACCAATTCTTACATTCTGTTTTATCTTGATTGATCATCCGGTTCATAATGTGTAACTCAGTTGCGATTATCTGAATAGGTGGATAGAGACGTCTCCCTATTGATATCGTCGTAATGTAAACTTTATCTCTTTACGCTCAATATCTCAATAAAAGCAGGTACGGTCATGATAATTGTATGCCCAAAATGACAAAAAACTTCCGAGTCCGATGAGAGAATTACCAAAGTGAATTATGCCCATCAAGAATAACCTTTGATCTAAGAGGTGAAATACCATTAATGCCCAATTGGTAGCCTCAGATAAGATAACTCTGCCTTCATTCCATATGAAATTGGAAGCAATATCTCCCGGGATCAAGGATGCAAAAATTTGTTGACACTCAAAGATGCCAGATTGGATTTCACACCCCAAGGTCATTACGAAGCTGCTCGGAATACTTTTCGAATCGTAGCAATAAAGTTTCTGGGAGGGCTTGTTACGCATCTTGTCACTCGCTGTCGAAAGCTACATTGTAATATGTCACATAACGTTCATTTCATATGGAACACCTATTGGAGAACTAAGATGCAATAATTGACAAATCAATTGAGGCCATCTCAGCAAAGCGTTTCAAATATGGATAAAATATATCAGCTGATATGCATTTCCGACATGCCGCCATACTGCTGTTGGACCATAACACAAGATGCAGCAGAAGTAAATTATGAGTGACATATTAATAGAACTACGAACAATAATAGGTAACATGTAACATGTAACATAATAAAACTTTTATTAAATAAATTGATATGAGAAAATATTTATTTTCTAGAAAGACTTCTCCTATTTACAATATTTAAGATTATAGCGAATAGCTAAAGGAGACAGATTGCGTAAAACATAGCTTCAACTTGTAGACCTCACATCGATGGTCATAAAGAAGTATTCGAATCGCTCTCGGTTCTGCTTCCGAGCATCCTTCAAGAAATCCCAAGCACTTAATGTAAATTGTGTGGACAACGTGACACCCGGGGATCCAAGCAAGCAAATGTTGGACAGCAATACGGACTTCAATTTAAGCGATTTTTCCATTCCAGCCATTGACTTGTTTCGTTGTCAATAGGCGCGGTACCCATTCGCAAAGCAGCTTTCTCATGCATAAATTTTGACGAAAAATAATGAATACCTTACGTTGATATATTTAGATATATTTACGTTGACTATTTTTCGGTTAACGAGAACAATATCCAAGATTGTTATGATGCCCTCTGGATTGACTACCTCTTTTGGGCGTTCACCTTTCAAGCTACTGTTTAGCTTCAACAATATCTATTATCATCACAATCCAGTGTTAAATCAATAGCCGAAATTCTAAGATTTCGGAAAGAAAAAGCGACGTCGCTAAAACAACAACTGCAAGCGTAAAGTCTTTCATTGAAAAGACATCAACTTTTTCTGGGTTTATTCTAAGGCAGACAAGAAAGAAGAAAAGTGCTATGGACTTCTTCTTACCGGCGATATTCATTTGTCAATGCGGGCATTATCGATCAATGTGTATAGACGAGAGTAGCCTCTCTATGTTCTACATATATATATACCAAGTTTTCGGCATCGTTTGCAGTTAGTAGAAGGAAAAAGCAGAATTAGAAAAACGACCAGATGGACAAAGTTATTACGAATCAAATATAATATCCGTGGACGTATAAGCACATGGATACGAAATTAAGGTGTGGACTTGTTAGTTGATTTGTTTTTTTTCCTTTTCTCTAGTTCTGCTCAAAACAATTAAATTATTCAGTCAGTCAGTTCATGTTTTTCTAAAAATATATATAAAAACTAATATTAAAATTTATAAACACAATATAAATATATGTATATGTATGTATATATTATCCATACATAATATATAGTAATTTTGTGAAAATTATGATACATTCACTATGTATCATAAAATTCGAATTTTTTTTTTTTTTTTTTTTTGTTGTTTCTTTTAAATTTAGATTTGTTTGTATAAAAGTTGCCAACAATTTATTTGTTGTTGTTAGTTGTTAGTTAGCATTTAACTTTGTTTTTATTGTTGTTGCTAACAACTTGCAAGCTTATCAACGGTCAACTACTTCCATAGCACACTAATGCCGCCACCAATATAAACGACCTTTGCTAATGATTACAAATACACACACGCAAGTCTTCGTCTGGGTAAAGCAATTGTTTTTTCCCACAAAAAAAAAAAAAAAACAAAAAAAAACAAAACCGCAAACGTCAACGTTTTTATTACGGTTCACAAAGGCGGACATTTATAACACTCTTGCCACGTAATTCACAACGTATACAAGAAATGTTGGTGTGGAACGGTTTTTTTTTTTTTTTTTTTTTTTTTTTTTGTATTTCTCTTTTTCTGTTTATATATTGTTGCTGCTATTCTAATTTGTTGTAAATATGAACAGTGGTTTTTTGCTAATTCATTTATTGTTGAAAATGAAGTTAAAAATCTATAACACACATACACACACACACACAAACAAATAAATAGATAAATAAATACAATGCTATGACTAATCATTCCCGTCTAAACATGCATACCTCAATTATATGTAAGTCTTGATCTATTATGTTCAATTTATTTAATTGCTATAGACTGCTATTTACATATCATATTCCTAAGCTTTTATAACCGACCATTGAACTATTGAGGTATATTAAATTTATCATCATACCGTACACCACTTCTTATACGCAAGGACGTGAAATAAAAAAAACAAACGATTCCCGATCATTTTTTAAATCAATTTTCCCCATCTGCCTGCCTGCCTGCCTGCCTGGCTGCCTGCCTGACACATGTCGTAATTTTGATGACATTTAGTGCACGTGTGAACGACAAACACCATTGCAAATGATCTTGAGCGGTCTTCGTTGTTTAGAATAACTTTGCTCAGCGATTTCGTTTAAGTTATAATACTTTGCGACAGAAATTGATGTAAAATTACATATACATGCCTATTGTTTGTCATTAAAAGAGGTCAAGTCTCCCATAAAATGATATCAGATAGGACATAATATATATATATATATATATATATATATATAATATAATTTTAGTGTGATGACTTTTCAGTTCCAACTATGACGTCGGTGTTCGATTCGATAAAACTTTAAAAAGTGCGTGCATGGCACATCGTATCCGTATTTGAGAACAGGCTGTTGAAAATTATATATGCAAAGATCTCATCTCTCAACCCGAAAAGTATTTGCAAAATGGCGACTTGACTCTTGAATATTGCTGCATTTACATTGTTTTGAAATTAATTATACAAAGTTTTATTAGTAAAGAAAAATCATTTCACTATGAACGCTTCCCATATGCATATATGCATGCTTGGTCAAGCGAAACTCGAAGCTAATATATTCATATACATGTTCGTCTGTTGATTTGTTTACGTAACTGTACTTTCGTCATCCTTGCAGTACAATTTATCTACATGTCTGATCATTCGCTTCTAGCTTTTCTGGTCGGCTCCCATAACTGCTTAAGTCCTTAAGCAGGCGAACTTTGGCAAACTTTTATTTTATTCTCAACTGATTTCTTGAAACCGATTTTAAAATGCGTGAGGACCCACTGGCATATACTTTTCCCTAAAAACTGATATTTTTATTATATATTATTATTATTATTATTATTATTATTATTATATTATATTATGTATTGTGAAGACAAAACTGTCCATTTTATTTTCGCCCCACATTTAGAGTTAAGCTTATCATTATGTGTTGTCGATGGTTAAATTTTATTATTATTTCCTAAATTAGATGACAGATAAGAGATGGTATGGAAATGGGAGAGTTATTTTATCGATCGTCAACGTCGATCTTAACTTCCACAAAGAAAATAGTTAGGTCGAACTGACAATCAATAGATGACACCATCAGCAAGATGGTGTGCAAGATGTTACATTATGTGACAATTTTAATATTGTCAAGGCGGAGACCACTTGAAATTTCCAGAATGTGTGATAAAAACTTCATTAAATGCAACAATTTTGCACCTTCGCAAGCAAGCGCTTCGGAAAGAATACTTGTAGGAAATAAAGTTCTAGTGGCACGGACTCTACCCTGTGTGTGCATTCAAACATCTATAGTATATTAGATGTGTGAAAAGATAACCGTTTAGTAGACATGAGGTTGATTGCGATTCGAAACCGATCGAAGCGTCAGCTAAGCAATTAAAGATCAGGGATGAACTTTGTTATGTTAATTATGGATTCGACTATAGAATCATAGATTTTGTTGCAGTTTTCTCTATCATTTCGCTACATGCATATTGTGAAACGTGCGATTCTGTCTTTGACAGCAAGAAACACAAAATTTTCGAGAATAGTATCTGGAAGGGAAGAGAATGTGACAGCATATTTGAAAACGGAAGGCCATTTTAATGATGTTGAGATTGCAGTTTAATTACGAAAATTAAAAAAAAAAATAAAAAAAAATTGTTGCAAAAAGAAAACGTTTCCATATGCCGTTCAAATAAAGTTTCGTAAAATAACACACAGTCTCAGTGCAACAATTTTTTCAATCGTTTCATTGAAATTTGTCACAATGCCTACAAAATAACATATTAAAATAAAATATTTAACTTATTTTGGTAAATGTCAGTTATCAAGACATGTTTGGCTATTTTTTGGTCAAAAAAAGGAACCTCTCCATGCAAATGCTCGTCAAGCATACAAAAAACCAAAAAATTAAAAAAAAAAAAAATTCTATATATTTGTCTAGCTATAGACATGTAGATCATAAGTTTTTCTTCTTCTTTTTAAATGTAAATTGGCATCGATTACACTGCACGCTACAGAGCCCCAACATTAAAAATATTCCATTACATAGAACCATTACATTGCCTCCTCGAGTAAGTCGTTAAAATTGGCAAAAAAGAAAAAAAAAAATTACATTAAATAATATTATTAGAATAGTACGACTAGATCAATTCAATATACTCTCAATTAATTAATATTAACATCACTTAGGAACCTATGTATGAGAAAAGAAATCAGTAGATCGTTATTTCAATTTATATGTAAAATTAGTGAACACAAAAGATGTTCCAAGACAATTTGACATAACCCAGACACTTACAAATGTCTTTGAATTAATTTAATGAAGGATTCAT
Organism: Glossina fuscipes; assembly: GCF_014805625.2. Lineage (NCBI taxonomy): Eukaryota > Metazoa > Arthropoda > Insecta > Diptera > Glossinidae > Glossina > Glossina fuscipes. Next base: position 13,933,685 of record NW_023998415.1, on the reverse strand, counting down.
AATTCTTACGTCCCTCCAGGCAGCCACTTAATACCGCTTTTATTTAATTCATATATTAATGATCTCCCCTCGATGATTAAATCCGGCCAGAACTTAATGTACGCCGACGATGCTAAACTCTTTTCTTTCTTCGCTTTGGAATCGCAATCGTAACAGATTCAAACTGACTTAAATAACTTGGTTACATGGTGTTCGTTATATTTTATGAAATTAAATGCAAAAAATATGCAAGAAGCCTTCTTTCTAAAAGAGGAAAGTCATTCAGTACTGAATATTTCATTGATTCACACAAGTTGGAAAACGTTTGGTTTCATTAAGAGATGGTCCAAACAGCTGAAGGATCCTTAGATTACAAAAAAACTATACATGGGCTTAGTTAGATCCATACTTGAGTATGCCTCGCTTATGTTATCTCCTTCCTGCAGGTGTTATGTAGATTCAATTGAATCAGTTCAAAAGCAATTCTTCCTGTCTGTCCCTTAGGAATTTGTCTCTTTGTCTTCTTATGAAAATAGGTTGCTTTTGTGATCCTTACCGCATTACTTACTGAGAACTTGAAGCTTGAAGCAACCGTTTCTCTAGGCACTCTATGTTCTTTAAGTTGAGTCAAGGTAAATATAATTATGAGCTGTTTAACACGTGCAGAGTTGTTTGCAGAAACCTAAGTAATGTCTACCACCTAATGCCAATATCGGATTCTTTACAGCCAAACACACAACAACTTTGGTGAATACTTGCGATTTGCCTATGTCGTGTTTACACTAACTTTTAATCGTAATATCTCAAAAATTAATTGGTGTTGATTACTGTAACGGTTGACAAGCTTTTCGATGTTTGCGATGGCTTAGGGGTTCACTTGCAATTTGGTTCTGTATGGGTTGTGGGTGTGCCTCTGTTCTAGTTGTGTACATGCTTCTCTTTTTTTTTTTTTCTTATTTTTTTATACATGAATTATTGTTTAATTATTGCTATTTTTTTTTTTAAATTTTCTTCACTTCTCCTTATATACTAGTTTTATACTAGTTTTTAATATTAATTAGTATAAGATTTACTTCTAAGAGTCAATTAAATTTGAGTGTTAGTTTGCCTTAATTGATTTGCATGTGTAAGTAAATAAAATAAATAAATAAAAAATAAAAATAATAATGTCACCAAACCCTAAACACTTGAGCAAGTATCGTTCTGTTTCAACCCATAAAAAAACAATTCCATATATATAGATCGAATGGAATTCTCCGAACTTTATGAAATCCAATAAAGATTATATGGTTTATTAGATATTTATAAAAATTTATTAAATGTAATTATAAGAGAGATTTGGTTCTGAACAAAAGCAACACTTGATATGAAAGCTTAAAGTTTACCTTGCCAGTATAAAAAAATTTTAAGATACTTTCAACTGCTTACGATTAAACTCGAACATAAAAAAACGTTTTATAGCATAGCTTAAGGAGCTAACTAGAAGTCTAAAACGTTTGCAAATGTCGTGTTTTGGTCTTAAGTCTTTTGTTACTTTGCCTTAAATTTGTATTAGTAAATGCAAAATAAATATTTTTTTTTACTAAGCTTAGATCAAATGTTTATAGGTCTCCTGAGCTAGGAATATTTTCGTTAAAAGCAGAATGTTGCTTAACAACAATTAAGAAAACAATAAAAAGAGAACAGTCAAATTAGTTACATGGATGTAAGCGAAAAATTCTTGCTTAGTGTTAGCCATGGGAAATTATCATCTAAGTTTTCATCTAAGCCGACATACACATGCGTGCATTTTGCGTTTTAAAAATAACTACTTTTGTAGACAACAACAACAAATTTAACAAATGATGCCTAAGATATGCTATCACTCATACTCTACCATACGCCACTTATGATGGATGGCATATTTGTAAAAATTTGTATACCCATCGATTCGGAATTGTTTCCCGAATTGATTTAAACTTTTGTTTGCCCGTCTGACATCTGTATTGTGTGTGTATTTGGGTTCAATCGCATTACAGAACGACGAGTCGCGGTAGTGCGCTGTGCGGCGTGCAGGTACCCGCCTTCATGTGTCACAATCATCATCTGTTAAAAGAATTCGAGCTAAAGGACTGCACAGACTTACGAAAACTTTCAATCGAAAGAGCTGCTTATATATATATTGTTTTAGAATATCCAGACATTCTTTCCGGTTAAAGACGCCCCCCTTTAGGTGACTTTTTGAAAGTGCAATTGTTGGAAAAAAGAATAATGGAGTACCAGATTTGTGTTTCAAACATATTGTGATCATGACTTTAGTCGAGAGAGAAAGATGGATATTGAGAAAATGTACGTTGCATGGCTATTTTCTTGATTTGCATTTGCTTTGCCTTAGAAGCGGGTACAATGGATGAATAAAAACGTATATATATATATTATGTTGTGCGCTTTTGTCGCCATTCTCCTTCCGTTAGGCATAACTTTCTTCCAAGTAAATATGTACATGTAAAATAAAACAGGTTGTGTCCAAAGTTTGGCTGCAATGGCTCTTAAAGCTGGCATTTGTAAAGTAAACACAAGCGTGAAAAAAAGAAAAAAAATGTCATTTAAACGTTAATCAGCATTCGCGTTGGGACAAATGTATGCATATTATTGAACTTCATTTGAAGTTTAAACCTTATACAAACGCACACAACGTACACAACGCACTCTTAAGCTAAACTTAAAGTTGAATAACCATCAGAAAACAGAAACAGATATTAACGGCAACCATTACATGGTATCTTTATTTGTTTATAGTAATTATTTACTTTTTTGAAAAAACAACGTGCGTTTGCTTATGAGTGAAAAACCCATGCATCAGCAAATAATGATAAATTTATAATAATAACTACTATACTTTGAAAAAGTATGAGTCTTTTGCAAAAAAAAATGTTTATACATTATCCGTTTTTCGAACTTATATATAATAATAATAATAATAATAATAACATATATATGTTTGATGGTACGCACTTGCAAATGAATGATTTATTACAAATATATCTACATATAAATAAATGTCTTATTAGTATTATAAATCAACATGATCACGATAATCAGAATAATTTTACTTCATAACCTCACGTAATGCTAAACATATATAACTGATTATCACTTTAATAGATTGGGTTTACTCTTTACTTTTTAACTTTCACGACAACTTTTCTACAAATCGAGCAGAATTTTAGAGTAAAATAAATACTTGCTGACATGTAGCATAGCAAAGCGCTTTCGAAACTTGGAAATAAATCGCGTACGCAAAGCCGACGCATCAATATATAAAATATATTGATGTGTTAAGGGGAAGAAGAACCTTTGAGAAAGGGGTTATAATTAATTTGTAATATTTTTGAAAGTTATGAGAGAAACTACAAGTCACCTTAAAGCAAATGAGAACGTTAAATTCGGACAAAGCCGATCATTAGATATGTTACATCACTTCGCATACGACATACAGTTATTCACTTGTATATCAAAAATATCTACATTATTTTCATGTGAAAGCATACTTTCGATGAAAAACCGCTAATTGGAGGATGTCCAAAACATCACATGGCGTGATCCGAATTTAGAAAACTTAATTAGCTTCCCAAAAATGTTACTATTTTTCAATTTCCGTAATAAAATGAGAAATAGAAATTAGACTTTCTCTCCTTGTAAGCGCTTGCGTCTCACGTTAACGCCTACATATGTGTATTGCGGTCTAAGATATAGACCTAAGTGATTCAAATTCTTTACCGTTATTTGTTTGTTAAGGTAAGGTACTACTGTTGGCCAATTTTCATTATAACATATTAAAAGTTAAATTTTTTTTGTTAACGCCTCTTGACAAATTCATCATAAATCTTAGTATAGAGTGGAGTGGGATTCGAAAAATAGAACTATGCGATGCAAATATGGTCTAACTAATTTTTATGCCAAATTATTATGATGAACAAATTTTCGTGATAAGACATTAACAATTTGGCCTTTTTCGGCATGTAAGGATCTACATTTCATGATATGTGATATGTGGTATTCAAAAAATAAACCTACGTGATCCAAGTTCGCCAAGCTTGACGTCTTTGTCAATTTACTAATACGAACCAATTTTTACCATGAAATACACCTTTTCACTATAAAAAGATTTCAATTGTCGTAAGAACGATTATATGAGAGAGAGTAACAAAAATTATCCCAACGGAATCAAATTTTTCCTACCAATCTACAATGTCGAAGTATTATTGCTTAGCGACTTTCGTCGAAATATGTTGAAAATTATGATATAACGACTTTTTAATATCAGGCATTACATGTGGCAATAGTCGAAAGAGTAAACATCGATCAAACACTCATACGCAATCGTAGTCTCGTTACGCTTGATCGAGAACGAGAACGACTAATCCAAATTAAAAATTCGTTGCCGGCTTAACTCGATAAGTAGCAGCGTAAATCGACCCCAGCAATTGGTCCCAGCATTTTTGGCTGTATCTATACATATATATATATATATATATCTATATAGTTAATCTAAAAGTTATTGATGTTCATAAACTCTTAAATTAATACCTTAATGTTTAATGACTGCGGTTTAATAATTGCTGCTTACGACTAATTGAGATTATGAGAGATTAAGTTGCATGGCTTTATGTGGCTTAGCTGCAGATTGGCATAGGGACAAAATCGATTATCTCCTCGATTATCTCATGCGGCGCTGAGGACGATAACCCGATTCGCTTGAAGATGCCTCACTTACGTGGAAGCTGCTTCTGAAACATAAAAATTAAGTGTGATTACCATGGCGTAGAACATCAGCTCCCATTGACTTTGTCTGTATGAACGCTTTATATGAACCTGTGTAATGCTGGTACAGATTATTGTATGTAATCTATTCTGCTTAATATGTTTTTATATAAATTTTCCAGTTCTTTTTAACATTTTTTTTTAATGCGCTAGATAATATTGTAATGATCTAGAATTGCATTGAACACATTGCAGAGGATGATTAGCACTCGGACCCCGGACATATTGCGCAGAAATATCTAACGTAAAATAGACAAGAACATAGTTCTCTTCAATTTTTCCTTCTTTTAATGGTAACCTAATCCCTCTGATGTCGCAACTTGGAAAGCCAATTAGTCGACTATATGATTCTAAGATCAAGTTGAACATTCAACTGACGAAAGCTACTATTTCTTGCCTTATATCACTTCAAATATTGAAAACAAATCATTAACATAAAATTAAAAACTTCATCACAAAAAAATTTAGTTGAGTTACCTTAGTTTTTCAATATGTGTGAACATAGTAGACTAAAGGTTTAATTAAAGGTTCAAGGTTGACTGTATTGACTAACAGATTATTAATATTATATATATGTGAATATACATATACATATTTATTTTTTTTGAAAATTATTCATATGAAAGGTACTTTCTAATAAAAGAAGAAAAAAAGTCTATGACTTATGATAAAAGCCTCCAGTTCATTGTACTGAAATCACTAAGCAACTGAACCAACTTTCATAAAAAAAAAGCAAAAGTTTTTTAATATTAATTTTTTTATATATCATACATATATATATATATATATATATTTTAGTTTTTATTTTTATTAGTTATAGGAGTTATTACAATATATAACTTTAAGGAATTATATTATATAACCATTATCTACAGCAATGCTTTACATAAAAAAAAAAAGGAAAAAAAAATGATAAAAAAAAATTTGTTACTAATATTACAAAACAAAATTAGTTATGCAAATAGTCACAAGGAAAGAGAAAATTAAATAATTAACATATGTTCTGAACGAGCTTATGCAAGAAGTTAATGAAATGGAAAATTATTAATTATATATATATACACATATACATATATATATATATATAATGAGTATATAGAAAATGAGTTAAAAAAAAAATAGGAAATAAATTTTAGCAAGACGTAAGAGGCTATAAGAGGGAGAATATTCAGAATAACAACAACAACAAGAGCTTATCACAGAAAAAATAAAGTCATTTGAAAGTAATCAAGAAAACAAATTCATAAATACTACATAAAGTAATCCAAGCTAAAATATTAAATTAATTTATTTCTCTTTTAATAAACACGGATAGTTTTATAACTAATGCAAGCATTGCTTTAAGACAATGACTTTCTAATGTTTTTCTTATTCCTCTGGTAGTTTTATTTCATTTACTATTTGGCCTCGGATTTGATAGCAGCGTTACAATATATGCCTCTCGCTAATATCCCTTATTTTTTTATCTCTAAATTAAACGAAATACTTTTTTCGTAGATGTTAATAAAAATTATTGATTAAGAAAATAAAAAATTTTTTGTTTTGCTTTTTTTTTTTTTTTTTTTTTTCCCTTGTTTTAAGAAAAAAAAAAAAAAAAATTCCAAATTCACTAGCTTCACGATTTCATGTTTATGGAATGGCTATCAAGTCATTTTTTTTTTTTTTTTTTTTTTTTTTTTTTTTTTTTTGTTGGTTTACTAATCGTTTAGATTGTCCCCTAACGAATCTAATGATGATATTCGTGTTCTTCATGACCGTGCACGGGAGCAGTCTTATGTACAACAGCATTAAAACCGTTATGTTTATCGGCGGTGTAGTCAACTGTACGTATAGAACCGTCCGGCTCAACCAACGAATATTGACCTGAAATTACATAAAAAGCAAGCAAAACGAAACAATTAGCAACTGTAACGATAAAAGTAAAAACTTTTGTATTAAATTTTAAATAATAATTAATAAAATAATTGGCAAAAAATCGCAAAAATTACTTATTACATACGAGTATTGTTAAAATATTATGAAATCATATTTAATATCATGGATCATTGCACAATTGTTGCAATTATGTCTCACCTACTTTCTGCAATTGCTCGAGACACTCTCTAATTACTTCACACATTGTGTGAATTTTGCAAAATTTTGTACGACCGTGATAGATAGTTTCTTAACTAAGTTTTGATACGCAAGAGAGGAAGGATGGTAGAAAAGGTACATCATCTACAGGAACTGATGTCGCTACTAATAGTACCTTTCTGTAGTCGTGGGCGATCATCTTGGATATCTCTTGCGCCGATTATCGCCAATATATGGGAACGAAGCAATATCTTGTTGTAGGCAAACTCCTACAGAAGACGCTACATATCCGATGTGGCCATGAAACAAACTAGCACTAAGCATGTCACTAAGCCGTCTCTTTGTTCCTTACAGTCACTTAAGTAAGCTTTACATATCTACCCAATTGATTAGAGAATAGACAATGATATGAACTGGCCGTTCGAGAATTTAAAGTTACCTAAAAAAAACAATTAAGTAAGTATTTTACAACATACGCTAACACTTTGCGCACATACATTCATCGTGCTGATAAAACGCCTGTGTGCATTAAACTACCTTGTCGTCCCGTTAACTAGAGCTTTAAAATGAACAAACGAACAAGAGCCAATTAAAATTGTTCAAGGTACTAGGGTAATGAGATGTGAATAAAAAAACAAATTAGATCGCGTACCCACTTAACGGTAAAGTAAGTGCATTTGTGCGCTGAAGCCAGGCTAAAGTTATCTCATTGAGTTTCCATTAACGAGGTGACAATTAGAATCACTATGAACCGGGGACCGAAAACGTTATAATACTCAAATTGGTTGATATTCCGGTGAATTATAAATCTCTACATCATCTACATTATAGAAAAAAAGAAAAGCAACAAATTCTTACACCTATTATCGGGGAATGGTCATTCGAATTGCAGCAGAAAGAAACTAGCGCCAGCATGACCGCCAACTTGATCGGTGTAAGATTTTAACTTGATTCCGGTATGCATGTCTTCTCGTTCGATGTCTTTTCTTAAAATTTTCATGACCGCACTTGCTTGCCATATCTTTTCAAAGTTAACACAAAAACAAACAGTTTTGTAGTTCTCATGATCAGCTCATAAGCAATGCCCTCGAAAGCTAAAAAATTTGATTGTCCATGACTTGTCAAGTATATGAAATTTTAAACTGAGTGCAGATATTTAACGGGATCGTTGGAAAATTTAACGCGAAAACCGCTTCTCTAGGATAACCAACGTAACGCACGTAATGGACATAATGGTTGAATACCCATCACAGGAACTCCATTAAAATTCATCAACTGTTCATAAAAAAAATACACTTTAAAAAGTCCACGAAGCTTACAAGTCCCAACAAAATCAAGATGAAGAATGCCTTTATAATATTATAAACTTCTCGATTAGAATACGGCCCTTAATGCATGGTTGCAAGACGAGTTTTGTTTTTGCAACTTAGGCTACAAGTATAACTTTTTCTATCGATATTTGGTTGATATTAATGCAATAGTAAAAATCACTTCTGTCAATTTTATTGAAAATTTTAGTTGACATTGGCTACTGTCTGTGATGTTATTATTACTTATCGCTAATTTTGATATGTCGTCAATGTGTTAAAAAATACATTTTGATGGCCATTTCGAAAAACTTTAAATACATGTTCAGCCTTCCTATAACCTACAGCACTAGTGGCAAGGGTATATAAAGTTCGAAGTACGAATAGTTGATATAGACCCCCTCCCACAGCCACGCCTGTCTGTTGTATTTTGGCATACTATTTACTACTACTACTACTACTTCTCTTTAGATGTAGAAAATTTTAATAGTTTGGGATAAGTTTTTGAAAACTCTCTCACATAAAACAAGTCTTTATATGGCAACAAAGTCTAACTTTTAGTGTTTTGTGATTAAAACCGACCCGGAATACCGCTTTGATATGCAAGTTTAAAGACCCGTATTAGGCAAATGATAATGTGAAATATTTCATAGTCGCCCTGGGCCAACCGTGGCGTTTTGCATTGGTTGTTATAAAAATTCGCCTATAACTTTGGAAGCTTGTTCATCATCGCGCATTATATTAATATCTATCGATGCGATGTGCAAGTGCACATGCAATTGAATTATAATTTCATTTGAGGCAATGCTGCCAAGAAATTCATCGAAACATTGTTATTATAAGTAAGTGCTTAAGATGAGAGGCATTAAAGAATCGCTCCCACCAATATATGTAGGTGTTTTTTTTGTCTTTTTTTCGCTCATTACTGTAACATTCTAACAAGACAATCTGTTCTTTGTATGCATTGAATTTCATTGCCACTGTCATTGACACTGTCAATAAAAACTTTTCCGCGGAAGTTATTGCTGTCATAAGAGAAACATTTACGGAGGATTGCATTTTTAATAATTCAATCTTTTAGAGAAGTGATTGTGATTGATATAAAAATATAGAGATGGCGTCGAAAAAGTATTAAATAAGTCCTGAATATAATTTTGCATTTTCCATTTAGGGATCGTTGCAATAGCCTTAAAAAAAAAAAAAAAAAAAAACAAAAATACATAGATCTATTTAACTTTTTAAGTTTCGATACTAGTGCAGAGTAAATAAAGGCGATATAGCGTAATTTTTCATTGAAGACTGGGAAGATGTATTTTGGTGAATTCAGTAAATCTATGATAAGATTAGAATTCCACTTGAGAGATATTAAATATTCAGATACGATTGTATATAGCCGTGCTTGGCTTTACTTACTTTTTATTTAACACTCATTGCGCTTACTCACCTTTCACGCTATCACCTTCACGTGTTTCGTGCTGGGACTTTACATCACCAGTATGAAAATCGTTAACACCATATTTAAAAGCGTATTTCGGTGGTGCCTAAAATGTATACACACAGACACATATTATGAGATATCATTATAAAAGACAGATCGCGCTAAGCTCCATCAAGATATTTATATATAGATTTAAGAAAGAAAGGTAATAAGAATATGAATACAAATCATCATACATAATAGTCCACATGTTCATCTTCGTAGTGCTCCTCGTGTCCGCCGCCATGTCCTTCTGAGAGGGCAATTTCATGACCGTGCCCAGCAGAAGCTATTTCGTAACCCCCTTCATGACCGCCCTCATAATAATGATGCTCAAGACCGGGATAGGCCAAAGTTAAAGACAACATGGAGACCAAAACTATAAACTGAAATAAAACAACGTATAGAAAACGTTGTTGTTATTGACAAATTGTTATTGACAAAATGCAATTTGAAATCTATTTTTTTTTTTTCAATATTTACTCAAATCACTTCAATTATTATTTGCTTATTTTTCAATTTAGATGCAGATAGTTTTGTGTTTTTTGAAAAGTAATTCTTTAAAAGTTAATGATAAAAACTTTTCGACTTGTGTTTGATTTTTCAAGAGATTATTTTATACCGTACGCTGTGCAACGATAGGCAGGCAGTTCTTTTAAATATTTACATATATACAAAATTTATTTTATTATCATATAATTTGTTTAAATAAATTATTTAAGTTCTCTTGCTCTATAATCACTTTTACATATATATATATATATATATATATATATATATATTTTTTTTATCTTTCATATATTTTAAAGCATTGAAAGCAATCTGTCCTTGTTTTTGTTTTTTTTTTTTTTTTTTTTTTTTTATGAAGACAAAACAATTAAAATGGATAAGATCGTTTCTTAGATGACGATTGTTTTTGCCAAATAATGTTAGAACGATCTTCACATCACATTTTTCGTTATTGTTATGTTGTTCGTTTATGACACTTTGTTTTTATATGCATGCATTATATGTTTTCAATGTTTCCAGATTTTTTGCTTTTGATATATATTTTATATATATATATATGTACATATATATACATATATATATGTACATTTATATGTACATATATATACATATATATATATATATATATATATATATTTTATTTATTTTTTTTTTCTTTAATTGTTTGTTTTTAAATTATCGACCAAATGTTCAATTTAATTTTTATGTAAATCATATTACATTATATAAGATAAATTATCTCTATGTACTCCTTCTTCTTGTTCTTAAGCTGCACGTTTTGTGTGCTCTCATCTTTCCATCATATTTTCTGTTTAGTTGTAAAATTTGTAATCCTTTTTTTTTTTTTTCTGTTCGTTTTTTTGAATGCCTAACTCACCTTAAGATCCATTTCACTATTATTTTTTATTTTATGGTATAAAAAAAAAAAAATGATTTCGACTTAAAAACCACAAATAAAAATTGTTGTTGTTTAAGGAGATCAAAATATTAAGCTGATCCAAGAAACGTTGTTAACCAAATGACTTTCCACCGCGGAATAATATGATTGCTGCTGAAATTTGCTGCTTTTATATTGTTAGGAAGAAAGTGTTTAGCTTTAGTGTGTTTTTATTTTTGTTTACTATTTTTTTTTTTTTTTGTTGTTGTTTTTTTTCGGTTTGTTTGGAAAAATCAGCCAAAGTCAATACACCAGATGGAGCACCATTGAATTGGTAACAGTATTACTATTACTAGTATTAGTAGTAACAACAACAAATAATAGTAATAGTAGTAGTTAGTTAGTAATAGTATGAAAACCAACAATAATATAGCAACATTAAATCAACGAAAAAACATTGGTAACAACAAATGTTTTTTGTTTTTTTTTTTTCGTTTTTTTTTATTATTATTATTATTATTATTATTATTATTATTATCGACAAGTCGAACATACACACAACTGCAACACATTTACAATTAAAGAGTTGGAATAAAAATGCAGCACATATCACCGATGTTAAAATACCAACTATTGCTGGTGCTTGCAAAAAAAAAAAATAAATAAATAAATAAACAAACACTCTTGCAAAGTTTATGACTAATATTATTTATAAGAGAGCTACAGCAAGCAATAGAAAGGAAGATACATTTGTACTGCTACCGCTATTGTACTACATATACAAACATGCAAATACAAATATGCATATATATATATATATATATATATACATATATATATATTTATAGGTATGTATAAATAAAAACTGTATACATAAATACTTTAGATATGCAAGTGTAAAAAAAAAGAGAAAAAAAAAAAAAAGAGTTTTATTACTATTGTTTTTGTTTTGTACTGTGTGTTTTTTTTTTATTTTTTTTTTTTTACTTTTTTGGTTACTTTCATCTACAAAGTAATCAGCATATGGGTAATTAGAGTGTAACTGCATGTGTTGTACGACGAATCACTTCAGTGACTATCTCTGCGTTTTTAGGTACAATTATTTGTCAGCATATTCTCTTCCTCTCTCTCCTTCTCTCTCTCAGCCACGATCTTCCCATTATCCTTCTCTGAATATCACTATTCCCCCTTTTTGCCAAAATAGACTCAATGACATAAATAAAAGTAAAGTTCAAAGCGTTGGTCCGTTGAGAGTTGAAAGGCAGATATAACCAAATTTATCCCATTGCTCGTGTAGAATTAATGAACAGCAATTAAAAGTTAACCTAAGTTAAGTAAGGAAAAGAGAAAGTCGGCTCATAAATATGAAATATTATTTTAAAATAAGAGACTCATCCTAAATGCTTTTTATTTATTTCATTTATTCGATAAAAATGTTAGTTAAATCTCAAGCAACCCATTTGCAAAAAAACCAAAAAAATCGAACGATCTCTGTCATCATTTATTAATGTGACACTTAACATTTTTCTTAGTACTAGCATCCGCATCTAACAGTGATGATATACAAGGCTAGGAGTCCAGATCCAAGATCCAATTCCGGGCGGATCTCCTTAAATGTACCCATTAGCGAACGACGGCCGCCACGATTCAATCGCTTAAAGAGACGTTTTTAATCTTAGATTATCCAAAATCGAAATAACTTGCATTTTAGTCCATAATTGAGCTGTTAAGCGTCGAAGATCGTTGAAATTTATTACAAAAAATCGTTTGTTTCGTCCCTAAACGGGATTATCAATTTAATGGCATTAAAATAATTAATGCGGTCGTTGTAAATAAATAAAACCTTTCATTTGCACGAAAAATGTCACATTTTATCACGGAAAAATTATATCGTACCTGGTGTCACTAATATTGGATTAACCTATAAAACATATGAAATTTTCTTTCTTTTTCAGAAATTTTGCAAATTTTTATTACTTAATGGCAATGGCAAGGCAAGTTCGGTCTTCGTCGTCCTATTAATCGCATTATGTAAAAATATTAGTATAAAGCTAAAGAATTTGGAATTCATATCTACATACATTAGACGCCTATTGGTCCATTCATATAGGTTTAAACTAAACAAAAAAAAAACTAGGAATTCATTTAGAAGAAGTGAAGAAATTATTTAATATTGATCCCGATATCAATCAAATATTTACAAAATCTAAAATCACTTTTTGGTGGTACGTACGCATTCTCGACCGGGACCAAATATATATTTGCATTTTAGATAATACCACGATATCTGCTATGAATTGCAAAGTCGAATTTTTACCTATTATAGGTAGCTGACACCTATTATCGTCCTATCCATCTATTCACCTATTAAAAGTTAATTGTTACTATCATGGGCCTTCCAACAATAGATAACCGGTAGAAAGGTCATTGAACGGGCATAACTGAATTGACTTGGGAGCTAATGATGAATATATATTGATGCTTATTTACCTGGCAGCGCTCACCTGATTTTCTCAAACGAACTTATGCTTAAAAGGTGAAATTTCAACTTACATATTTTGTGAAGATAGTTTTCTAATTCTTCGCTCATGTGAAAAGTTATATGGATCCGAAACTGGGTAAAATATCTAAAGAAATACGTTATGTAATGTTTTTTTACTATAAAAAATGTAAAAGCACTGCAAAAACATGGCGAAAAATGTGTGAAATGCACGATGTGAATCCTGGAAGTGAACGAAGTGAAAACGCCGATAAAATTTGGCAACTGGTGCAGCAAGATCGACATGCAAGCTGTCACGAAATAACGGAACAACAACCGCATGACAATTTAGAAACATTTGAAAAGAACAGATTACAAAAAGAAATTCGATGTTAAGGTGCCACATGAATTACGAGGATGCCACTGAAATACGAGAATATCAAAAGCCAGCGATCACGTTCAAAAGCTGGTTACCCCCTCCACAAACGACTTCAAAGCCTGAATTGTCGGCAAACACGATTATGTTGAATGTTTGGTCGGACTGGAAGGGAGTTATCCATGATGAGCTGCTGCAACTTGCTGCTGGCGAAACCATCAAATCCTGAAAGAGCGACCAAAATTGGATAACAGAAAGAGAGTTGTGTTCCCCATCATGACAATGCGCGGCCATACACACTCTTGATGAGTCGAAACAAATTGACTGAACTTGGTTGAGAAATTTTTGATTTAGGCTGAATTGTTTCGGTCTCTAACTCTCTCTCTCTTGATGTTATAAAATTTTCCTACCGAAGCGCCGCTAAAAATCACTTGACCAAGTCACAGAAGCTCTACACCGATGGAATTATGAAACTACCCGAATAACGGCAAAACGTCATGGATAATAATGATCAATATATATTCGATTAAAATTGATTTTCAATAAAAAAAATTTTTGTTGGCATATCGTTGCAGATGTGCGCCTACTTGAAGTGCGTCACGAATCAAAATAGTAAGCAAAATTTACTAACCAAATAAAACAACCTAGTATGATCCACTTCGAAACGCTTCGAATTGCATTACCCAATAATGCAACTTGTGAACAAATGTAAAGAATGCAATTCGAAGCTAAGCGCCCCCTTTTACAATTATGCTGACAATAGGATTAAGTAACTTGTCTATAAACCAAAGTGAAAAACTATCAGACAAGCCAGAAAATTGATGTAAATAAGAGATGATAAATAAAGAAAGAATGATTCGAGCTACAGAATCAACTGCAGTGTTTGATTCGCTTTATTCTAGCCAGGTACTCCTGAAGAAGCAGAATGAAGATTTGGCATTCTGAAGCCTAACAATTAGGTTACACTCGTACACTCAGCAATCCTGTGTATTCTCTATAAGAGGAGACTTGGCGAACATATATTGACTCCATATAGCTACTATTAACATTTTTATAAAAAGTTCATATTATATATATTTATATATATATATATATATAACGGACGTTAAAAATAGGAGAGGTAGATGGAGCTTACCTTTTACAAATCTAAAAATTTTACCTGGTTGCACTTAAATATGGGGAAATCGGGGGAAATCTTCTAAATGGCATTTAGTAATTTCTCCATTATTGTAGAACACCTCGAACGATATATCGCTTTTAACATTCTCAAAAAGGAAAATATTGGCATTTAAATCGGTCATAAATATTGAAAGTGATAGCACTCAGGAAGCAATCCATGCTATAGTATAGCGTTGTCTTTTACCCGATATGGAACATTGTCAAAACCAACCTGCGGGCAAAAACTTTGATTAGGCGGATTCCGAATTTGATGCTGGTTAAGAGTGTACATATATACTTTATTGAATCTTTGAAGCTTCTTTCCGGCCGTCAAAAAAATTGCAATAAAAAATTTAATCTTGGTACGCAATAACATTGGATGGGCGTGAACAATTTTTTGTATATTTATGGATTCAGTGTCGTTCAAATTTTTATAGGTTAATCTACTGTTCTGTCTCTGAGTAATGCGACGAAAACCGTAAATTTGTTTTTTTTTTTTTTTGCTTTTGCAAGCAGATGTACTTTCATTTTACGTGCTAATATCGATATGTCCGTCGATCGATGTGGCCCGTCTGCAATATCGATCTGTCGATAGCTTCATTTATCCGACTAGTGGAATGTGCCCCACAAAGATCATGCAGATCGACATGCAAACGGACATGCTTTAAATCGATTCATGCTGAATGTGACGGTCGATGTACAACACGCTCAAGTTTGTTACAAAAATTAAAATACGTGTAAAAGCAAATAATTTTCATTCGGAAATTCGGAATCAATGGCGCGGCGCATATCATCAAATTTGTTTGAAATGTTCATCAAGATTATGTCAATTTTTTTTTTTGTAAAACCATTACTTACTGATTAATTGCCACATTGAAGAAGTCAAGTGAAACCGTTCTAAAGAAGTATATCAAGTAATTATATAGCGGCTGATAGGAACGTATGCACACCATAACAAAATGAATTTCTACTATTTCATTGAAATGATGATTATAATCTGAAAGTTTTATCAAAATTGCTGCGTTTGCAGATGAGATTAGTTTTACCTATGCGAATAGCCATCAATTTTCATTGTGATTTCGAACCGATTATCTTTTATATTTTAATTTACTCCGCAAGTATATGATGTTAACATGTACATATGTATAGATTTATAAATATCTGTATGTGATATTTCCGGTATAATAGCTTTTAACAATAGCTTACCTAAGACGGCATAATTGCCTTTGTGCCATATTACTACCTTAGACAAAAGTGCTTGCAATTACATGTCATGTCATTTTTACAGTCTTTTGTACAATATTTTGTACTAAACATATTTTCTTCAGTTTCTCATCAACGCGCCTATTGAAAAATAGTGAAAACAATCAAGAGAGACATAACGTTTCAGTAAAAAAATTCCAATAGTTTTGTGCATTTATTCAACTTTCGAGCGCAACTGATTTGTTGTGACTCTGATATTTTGCCAGACTATATGAATAGAAGAATAGAATAACTAATATTATATTTTATTAATATATAAAACTAATGTATATACTTGCGTATTATACATATTGTTACATAAAATTCTCTGTTGTTTTACAGAACGTGATATATTTTCAGCACTGGAATCTTCCTTTCATAATTTAATCATCTCGTTGTTAGCAAACCCTTTGCATACATACGTAAACGTTTTAAGACGAACACTTCGTTCGTTCGAACGATATTTGTATTAATCATCTTACATGACCGATTTCCCAGAAATTGTTGTTAACTTTAACCGCAAATCGCTAGCTGAATAAAGCGCCTGCATTTAACGCACACTCACACTCATTCAATCTCATTCCAAAAGGTTCAAGATTTCAAAGGCTATGCGGAAAGACCAAAACAGACATCCAAGTTGTGAGGCAATTAATTAAAGCATAGTTCGTAGAAAAGCAATTAGGAGTGTTGAGGAATACTAGTCAATGCAAAAATTTCGCCCTTCTCCCTTTTCCCTTCTCCCTTTTCCCTTCTTCCTTTTTCCTTCTCCCT